>NC_133228.1:12546764-13243628 GCF_040436345.1 Pagrus major
TCATTACAGTTGTTTTTCAAATCCTTCCTCAGCAGCTCGCTGTGAATAAGTAAGAGGCTGCCTCAGCGGGCGACTGCATGCAGTGGCTCTGTGGTTTAGCAAGCGCTTTTAGAGACGTCTTCACGCACAAGAGGCGACTTTGAGGCCGAGCTGAATATTTGCTTGATTCAACAAAAAGCCAAATACCTGCTGTATTATTCCCTTGTCAGACTGATTATAAAGTGTCTACAAAACATGGCAGTGACCTTGGAGGTACTGGTGATGTCTTCACAGAGTGTCTTCCTGTTCATATTTTTAAATAAATGCATTTCCTCAAATGTTTGGCACTGTGCGAATAAATTCTAACACTTTTCTACAAAGAATTAACAAGTTTTGCAGTGACACAAATACAGCATGGGGTGTGAGGACAAGTCATATAAAACTGAGGCCAGAAGCTGCTCGGATAGAGAACGTGTTTGACCGAGGTCACGATTTTTACAGGTGTCTTGAAAATGAAAAAAAAAATATATATATATCACTGCTACTTTATCTTTTTGTCTTATTAAAGGATAAGTTCATCCAAAAATTTAAATTGAGTCATTATCCACTCACCCCCATGCCGATGGAAAGTCAGGTAAAGTTTCGTACTCCACAAAACATTTCTGGAGCTTCACAGCAGATCAGCATTGCAGCATTTTCCTAAACAACCAAAGTAGATAGGGACTTGTTTTAAAATGTCAAAAATCGATCAATTGATCTGAAAATTCATTACTTACACCCTTTTATTTCTTAAAAGAAATCTTCACTGTAGCTGCTAAGCTGTCTGTCTGAAGTGAATGCAGGAGCTTGACTGCACATCGAGAGTGCAAATAATGTCTTTCTATCCAAGTCCCCATCTACTCTAGTTGTTTAGGAGAATTGCTGCTACGTTGTTTTGCAGTGAAGCTCCAGAAATGTTTTGTGGACTACAAAAACTTTCCACTGGCTTGAGGCTGATAAATATAGAAGTTTCATTTTTTGGGTGATCCTTTAAAGACTGCAATCTTTGCTCTGTTGGTCTGTAGCTCAATGAATGATCTTTTTAATGGAGTGCAACAGCGGCAGCCATAATCTCAAAAGTGCTTTCACTAAGTGATGATAAACAATTTAGGAGTAATTAAAGTATTTATGAGAGTGGTGATAAACAGCAGAAAATCAAAACATGTCTCCCTCAGCTTTATGTGGACATATTGTGACAGTGATAGCACTGTAATTTAATCAAAAACATTACTGAAGCTTCTTCAATAGCAGAAAGCTTTGGTTTTTGGCATATGGTCAGCCGCTCTAACTGAAGTCGACCTCTCTACGTCACTTCTCCTGCCTGACCTCATTACCCATTACTCCATCTTTTTCCGTCTATCAGCTGCGCCCACCTGTGTCTAATTCCCAACATTCTCCTGGTTTTTATTGGGAAAAGGGTTCACGGCGAGCGCATAACCCAACAGTTGGAAGTGCAACCTCTATCCCAATAAAAACACATTCACAAGCATGTCTAATGGGCACATGGCCCGCAATGCGGAAAACAGTCTTCTTGTAATCCAAAAAAAGAGTTAACACCCACATTTCTGGAGGTCATTTGGTTCAGGAAAGAGCAGCAAAGCAGGTGTTTTCTTTTTTAGGGGTCTAACAGTGTTTCTGTCACTTATAAACCATCACATGCAGGAATCTCCAGCATGGCTTTGTGGCCAATGCCCAATGGGTATTTACATTATCAATTAATAGAATATTTAAGCGTCTGCATGAGGATGAGTCCACATGGAATAGCCATGAACACCTCACAGCATGGAGCCACAATTAATTGCATTTGGAGAGGAAGCAGGAGAGGCCTCTCTTTAGAACAAACCATGCCCTTCACATCCCATTACTGCAAAGTGAGTCAGATCACATCAGCTTGAAATGACATTTGAAGTCTTATTGAAATCATTCTGTTTATGTGAGACTGGTTGAGACGACTAATAGGCTGCAGCTTTGGAAGTTTTCCTTTTTTTACTTTTCCAGCCAGTCTTTACAATCCTAGACAGCCATTTAAAGCCCCTGTGCTAATATTCAGGTTCATACTTTTATTTAGGGTGTCCACTAGAAAATGTTGACATGCTTCAAAGTTCAAAAAACACTGTATTTTGCTCCTGTGTCCATTGCTGCAGCGCCTCTATTCACCCTCTGTCTGAACGCTCTGTGTCAGTGCCTGTCTCTTTGAGGCCGCTCTTTTGGAAAAGCCCAGTATGCTGTGCTTGGTCAGCTTTCACAGGCCTGAGCAGGGACCGCCCACTGTGTTTCCACAACAGCTCTGCCAGCTCTGTTTTTGCAACCAAGGCCATGATGGGGCATGGCTGAGGGCTTCAGCTGTATAATTGTGACATCACAAGCTTACTGATGTCCTGTCGGCTCATTTAAAGGTGCACTATGTAGTTTTGGGGAAGAAATTGTAAACAGAAGAGAAAGATCTTTATTTACTGATTTCTTATGTCTTAACAAAATGAATAAAACCTCCCGTTTCATGACTGAATAAACTGAATAAACAAACTGACCTTAAAGGACAACACAATATGATACTGTTTATATTTTGTTTACATTTGGCAGACACTGCCAACTTTCTAGCTTCAAACAGTGTTGTTAATTCAGTTATGGATAAAAACAATATTTCTGAGTTTGTATAATTACCTGTATGTGAAGAAATAACACTTTTGACGCTATGTCCAAAACGTGCATGCATTGTGTTGCAGAGATATTTTCTGAAGTTAGCATGCTAACTAGCTAGCCCCTAGACATTTTGCTGCGATAGTAAGCAACAGCAACGCTCCCCACATGCTCTGAGCTCCCTGTCCAGGCAGAGACAGCTATCTGCACTGCTAACCAAGCTAACTAGCTATCGGCAGCTACAGCTAGGATATGAATTTGACAGATGGCCATTTTTTCTACATATAGCACCTTTAAAGGCATAATTTCTGATTATGGACTGTGTGCACTTGTTTGTGGATTGAGCAGTGTCATTATATAGCACCTTGACCTGCTTTATAACAAAAAAACTTTCTACAATATGGGTCCTTTAAAACACACAGTACATACAGTATCTACTGCAAAACACGAGGCAATGACGCACCCATTGAACACTGATCTCGATCGCTGAACAATACTGTAAGTAACTTCTATATGTGCATTTGTCCCGTCTCCTCTTTCAGACTGACAGTCGGCTGTGCCTCCGTGAACACTGAAGTCACGCCAGCAATACTGTGGGCCACATAATACCGCTGCTCTCTCCATTTCATCGTGCATTCATCTGTGAAGTGGATAGAGTTGCCATTAGGAGGAAGACAATGCAGTTGCAGAAACACATATCACTTTGCCTCGATAAGAGGGAGACAAATAGGGGGAATTGTTTGTCGGCAGCCATCCTCGGGGCCGGCACAGAGAGACTCCGAGGTTCTATTTCTTCTGCGCGGTTAACCTTTTTCATTAAACCACATTGCATAATTACGGCGAGTCAGCGGCATCCTCCATTGTTGTTTAATTAGCCAGCTAATGTTGTTACTCGGTGCTGCAAACCCTTCATTTGTCTTGCTTAAGGAGCCTCTCTCTTTCCATTACCATAGGGAAATTGAGTTTATTTATTGTAAGAGGAGAAATGCAGCAGTTATGTACGTAGGCTATTAAATCTTAATAAGCTCCAATTTCTGCTGTTAGACTGTGTTTACGCCTTGCACAGACATTGTCTTCATTCCAAAGTGTTACAGTCGTATACAGTAAGGGAGCTGCAGCATGTCACATTTGTGTTTGTTTTAAATAGGTCTGTCAAACAGAAGCTACAAAGTCCCATAAGCCTCCTGTGGCATTTCATATGTGACTTGAGTCAGCGTTGAGCAGCAGCAGGAGTAGGCAGTGATGGTGGACCATACGTGAAGTTGCAGACAATTATTGATCCTGGCGATATTCTCCAGCACTTAACCTTTACACTAGCCGGACGCGATATGAAGTCCCTTATTGAATGTGTACTTTTATGTTCTTCTCTGGTGACAAGCCTGATCAATAGTCCCCCCTCCTCGCTCTCATTAGGGGCGAGAGCTTTCCAAGACTATCTTTAGCCTGAAAGTGCCTCGATAGCCGTTGGACCACTTTGAATCAGAAATGCACTGCAGAGGATTTTTCTGATACGCTCAGATTGTTTTTTGGTCAGATGCCACAAAATAACTACCGATAAGGAGAACATTTGAGCCGAAGTTTTCCCAATTTTCTTTGAAGCCGAGGGAGGCACTTTTTTAACGCCCATGCAGTCAGGAAGCCACTAAAAAGACCCAGACTTTTACTCTCCTCATCTTCTTTTTCCTCTTATGTAGGCAAGATGTTTTCAGATAAGCACTATTAATCATACCCCTGCATCTGTTCATTCTTGTACACTTTCACCTGAAAAGTCTTTGCACTCGGAAAATAACGCTTCTCCCCGCAATTGCCTGACACATTATCTCATTAAAATGTACAAAGAAAACTCCTTCTCTTTATCTCTGATAATCTAATTAGCATCAGCCAGATGGTTTAATAAGGGATATCGGCGCCGTTTAGCCTCCCAAACGGCCCGCTGGAGGAGAACAGTGGAGGAGGCTCCTCTCCACTCTCCTCTTCACTCTGAATAGCTCTCCAGGGTTCACATTATTGCTTCCTCTGCCTGAGGCGAACCACTCCAACTCAGGAGTTTAGGGAGGATGAATGCGTCCAGGAGAGAGACATGCTCAAAGTGAATCAAATAGGCAGAGATGTTGGATACTGCTGGGAATGTTTTAAACCAAATAATGGCAGATAACTGGCTTCACCTTTAGTTCCCCCAAGGAGGTAAAAACATTCCAGATTAGGCTTTAAATCTTTCTGAGATATATCAGACTGTTCGGTATGTGTGTTTAATTGTTGCCACGGTAACACTGTACCTTGTCTGCGCTTAGATTATGTGAATTTTTACACCATAAAAGCACAAAAGACTTGCATAGTAAAGCAGTGTTGGCTAAGTTCTGTCTTCCAGGGAGCTCCGTGGTCCTGTAACTTCAAGCTGTTAGGCCTGACAGGGCACCAGTTCAAATAAAGTCAGGCTATCATATCATTAAGGAGGAAAAAGTTCTATGTCCAGATTACATTAGAGGAGTCTTAGCCGTCTGGTTTCTCCGGTTCTGACACTTCTCTCTCTGTAATGAGCGGATGCTGCCGCAGCCGAGACATGAATGCTCAAGTGAAGTCCGGTGGACAAGACATCCTCGGCCAGGCCCCTGCATTGGCAATCTAGGCAAATACGTCGAGCAGAAAGAGGCTAGCCAGCAAGCCAAGCAGCCAGACAGTGGAGCCAGTCGCTACAGCCCTCAGAGCCAGCAGTGAGAGAGACATGCTCAATTAACTCTCCAACTTCAGCAGGGCTTTTCCTGCTGGCCAGTGGAGAGGAACAATAATGACTGGATTTAGAATAAAAAGATGTGCACATCTACAAAGAAGGGGGTGTGAGCGGGGGAGAAGATGAGATAAGGGGCTCCCATTTAGATTGACGGTTGGAAATTGTGGAAGGTCAGTGCGGTCTGTGAAGCGTCACCCAGGCAACTGCTGTGGCAAAAAAAAAAACACAGTCCAGCCGAGCCTGATCGGGGTGTGAGGCTTCGCTGCTTAGCTCTTTCTGTTTCGCTCCTCTCTTGCTTCACTTTTCACTGTATTTCTTCTTGAGGCCTCACAAATGGGGCCTCTAACATATGTCACAGGACGATGGTAGAAGCCTCTTGGTGAGGAGAAAATAATGGGATATTTTTTTGCCCGTAGAATATCATGAGAGTCAGTGCTTCACTGTGTCTGATCACACTTGAGACTAAAGTTGCACGCTCAACTTTGAGGTGGTCTTGTAGTATTGCGAGGACACTGGGAAGACGTTAATCCTGGCCTCGCTGACAGTAATGATCTTCATTAATCTCGAAGCTGTTTGATATCCATCTCTTCCCAAAAACCCTGCCTGTTTTTTATGCAACAGACAAGTGCACCAGGTAATCAGGGAATGCTAATGAAGTGGCTTATTATTGAGTTAACCAGGTTTCCAAACTCCGAAGGCGCACTGCTTAACAACAGGAAAATGGATTATTTCTCCATCAACAACATTTAGAGGATCATTAGGAGGAGTTCTGCACAAGTGGCCTTAGGTAAGAGATTTTAACAAGCGCCCACATCTCTGCCTAATCTGCGCCGTCGCTGGCATATGCGGGCCGCCACGTGCTAATTGCACTCAGCTGCAACTGAAACAATATCTAATTGTCAGCTGGATTAATTAGGCACACATGAGGCTGTGCATCCCTAAACAAGAGCCCACATAAATAACACCAGGTAGAGAGCAATAGATGGGAATACACAAGCTTCCTGTAACTGAAATGGCTTTCTTTTCACAGAAAAAACACACAAAAAGCATATATTTTTAGCCTAAAATGCTGCCTTATTTGATTTTCATATGTCTGTCACTTAGGATTTAAAGGTGCCATATGTAGTTTTTGGGAAAAAGATTAATCAGAAGAGAAAAATATTCATACTAAATAAACAAACTGACCTTAAAGGGGCAATATGCAGTTTTGGAACAGAATTTTAAGAGTGTGTTTATTTAATTTGTTTAGACATAAAAAAAAATCAGCCAATGAATGAATCTCCTAAACTACATTGCGCACCTTTAAAGGACAACACAACTTCATACTGTTTTACTTTGTTTATATGTGGCGGACCCTGCCACCTTTCTAACTTCAAACAGTGTTCTGGGGACCTTATTTTCCTCTGAGAACAGCTTGTTAATTCAGTTATGGAAAAAAGTTTGTGTTTATTCCATCATTAATATTGTAAATATTAAAAATTCTGAGTTTGGATTTCTTCTCCAAAACTACATAGCGCCCCTTTAATGCCATCCTGCAAGTATATAGCTTCTATACTGAACATGCAACCGCAGAAATTAACATCTCACGCAGTAGCATTTTCCGCTCTATTTCGACTCTGCTTTTGGTATTTTCAGCGGCGGCACTCCGGTGTTTACATACAGGGTTCGACAGTTTAAAGGAATTTGTAGAGTCAAATCCCTCCTCACATCATAACAGTAATTACATCCCTTAGCACTCGACACAACCTTGCAGCCTTTTTTTGCACTTCAAGCACTTTTTAAACTGTTTTACAATCAATTAGACCCCGCAGCCCCCTCTGCACTGCCGCACTCTAGTGCTGATCAGTAGCTTCAAAGACATTCATAACATCCACGTACACTCCACAATTTCACAATGTGCATGTATGTGTGTGTCGGTGTTTGTATGCTGTGTGTGCGTGTGCATTCGCTCGCGCTTGTGTATTGAACTTTGCTGGTGCCAGGTGCTGAGCGCAGATCACACACAGAGGTGTCTTATTAAACTTTGTGCAGACCTCACTCAAAACTTTGACACACAGAGCGCTGTGTGAGTTTGCATTAGGAATATTAATGCCCATATTAATTTCGTGTTGACCTTTTGCCATCCACGGGCTCCGTACTGCAGTCCAAACAGACAGAAGCTGTTTTTAATTCCCTGGTCTGGGTGGGTGGGGGGACGAGAAACACATACACTTGCTTGCACACATTAATAAAAAAAAAATCTGGAGGTCTAAGCTTCCTGGTTGCGCAACACAGCCCTAACTTTATCACTGACATTGATCATTAAGACTGACGTAAGCTCTCACTTCATCTAGCATGTGATACATATATATATATATATACACACACACACATATATATATATATATATATATATATATATATGTATATATATATTCATATTAAAATGTTGATGGGGACAAAAAGTATAGTACACTAAGTGTTAGCGGCTAATTGTTCTGACCTCAGCGTGTCGGCACATTGTACTGGCTTCACAATTGACAAAGCAACTACTGTTAAGAAGGTTAAAAGAATGATTAGTCAGATATGTTAAAAAACACTTTACAAAGCAGGTGTTAGTAGCTTTAAGTCTTCGAGCAAAGCAAATTACTTCGCTTGAAAAAACAGGCACATCTCAGCGCATGGCCTCTCGTCACAGTTCCCCTCAAGAATAGCGCGGAAAAAACGCTCCCGGACACAATTTCCGATTGTTTACGGCTAATTTGCGGCTGTTTTCCACACATGTAAACACACCAATTGAGGAAGAGGCAGCGTGTCGGGCGAGAAGCCTTTTGCTGAAGGCAAGAGTTAGTTTACCTCCAGGACACGGAGGGTTCAGAGCCATAACATGCGATAGGCGATGTGACAGGGACAAAGGAAATGCATTAGTCAGCCATGTTGTGTGTTTCTGGGAATCCACTCAGTGTGGAGTTCACTCAGGAGAAATTACATTTCTGCTTTGATTTAATTAAAGCTAAATATTGGGCAATCGTCAGGCACTTGGCAGGGTATGCTTGACACTGTAATTATCTCCTGAGGTGCTTTTGTCTTAAAGGCTGCGTTCATGCGTGAAACCAATTCCAACGTTGACTCGTGGAGGGCTGCACATTTTTTGTTTCTTAAAAAAAAAAAAAGAGAGTGAGAGGGAGAGACACTGTTTGCTTACTGTTCCTCTAAGCCGCCTATAACCTGTCACACGGGCACAGACAGACTTTCAGAGCTGCTAAAAACAAATACGTCAGCTGCCCGTTAGTGTGTTGCAGGGGGGAGAAAACGTGCCCTCAGTGAATTTCTCCCTGCTTTTTTTGAAGAAAGCACATTTGTAATACAAAGGTGTCCTAATACAGGGAAAAATAACTACAGTCATGGATTAATGGGTCTTTACCTTCTGTAGCACCCTCTGAATAAAACATCCTCATGATGGTATACAGGTCTGTGACAAGGTGTATGATTTATAAAGGGATACAGTATGTACAGTATGCATTCACAGTGATGCCTCCCCTCCACTCTTTCTTTATTTACTGTATATATCAACCATCTCTCTCAATTCTTTCTGTTCACTACGCTCTCTCTTTCACTCTCAGTTTTCTCTTGAATTATTCACCAGTGTCATCATGTTGACCTGTTCCTTGTCAGTGCTGTAGATGTGTGTGTGTGCGCGCATGTGTGTGTGTGTGTGTGTGTGTGTGTGTGTGTGTGTGTGTGTGTCAGCGCTGCAGCCGTGTGGGTGCATCCGCGTGTGTCTGTGTCAGGGCCAAGCAACGCTCTCCTCATCCAGTCCTCGGCTGTAATTTGTGTCACTGACTTGAGTTTGATGGGTGAGCAGCTCCGCACAACACTGTGTCACAAGGTGGAGTGTGTGTGTAAATGTGTACGCACTCGGCTGTGTGTGCGCATTTCTGCGGCGCCTCTGCACGTCTTTGTCTGTCTCCATCCTGAGATGTGGCCATGTGAACCTGCTACTGTGTGTGTGTGTGTGTGTGTGTGTGTGTGTGTGTGTACCTGCGAGCACGAACTGCGGTGCAGCTTTCTCCCTCCGTTTCCTGCATCGGCACGGTGTCACAGTGAGGAGCCCGGAGGAGACAGCCGAGGCCGCGGCGGTGAGGCGCTCACAGCTGCCACTTGTCACATTAGTCAGCTCAAATTTGGAGGAAATCAATTCGGAACCTTAATTCGCTCGACGACTCCCACGCTCGGTGCAGCCGAAGAGCCCCGGCCACCGGTGGGCCCCCCCCTCCAGCCCCCGCCTCTCCTCAAACTCCCCTCCCAAAAGATGAGGAATCGACTCCCGGGGGACACAAGTCATCAATCTTAAATCACCTCCTCCAAACTAATGGCAGTCCCAACCCGGCCGGTCCTGCTAAATTGAATTATTACTGGATTGACAAAAAACTGCTGAGAATATTTTTGAAGGAAGGAAGGCTGAGTGTGTCTTAATGACAGGAAGTGCTCGGACCGAGTCGTGAAGGGTGGTGGCGGCGGCGGTGGTGGTGGTGGTGAGGGTAGAAGTTGCACATGCAGACACAGCTCGCCTGCGCAAACGCTTGCACGCGTGTTCTTGCTCGCATACGCTTTAACACCAGTAGCCCACTTAAGCACACTCGCTTTCACCTTTCTCTCACACACACATATATACGGCACTTTCACGTACGTTTTCACTGTATGCTAATGCTCATCATCAGTCAGGGCAGATTAATGACCTGGCTCTCAGCTAGGCAGGCTAGGCAGATGCAGGTACTGCCTTAGACCACCTACTCATTCAGACACAATGCATGGAGACAGGATTCTGGATGAGGGGCTGCAGAGCCGCCTCTAGTTTGAGCCTCTATCCGTGAGCAGAAAGTCAGGCGGAGGGAGCTGAGGTGAAGTCAGAACATCTTGCTTTTTGTTTAGTTTTGGTTTTAGTGGCGATTAACAATGCCTACAAAGGGTAGGGCAAGACAGAGAAGGTTAAAGGTGCACTATGTAGTTTTGGGGAAGTAATTTAAACCAGAGGAGAATGATTTTTATTGACTGACTTTTTCATGCTGAAACACACAAACAGTAAAATAAACAAACACTTTTTATTTTCATGACCGAATAAACTTAATTAACAAACTGACCTTAAAGGACAACACAATTTCCTGCTGTTTATAGATGGCGGACCCTGCCACCTTTCTAGCTTCAAACAGTGTTCTGGGGACCTTATTTTCCTCTGAGAAAAGCTTGTTTATTCAGTTTCTGAGTTTATTATTACCTCATTAACATTAAAATAAATAAATAAATAAATAAAGTTTGAAATTCTTCCCCAAAACTAGATAGTGCCCTTTTAAAAGTCAAAGCTAAAAAGTTTGTAAACAAGGTAAAACTTTCCCGAATGCCAACAAATGAATTGTTATACTTTGTACTGTATAAGCCATGAAGTGTTAAATTCTGACAGCAGGAGCTGAGGTAGATACACATTTATCTTAGAAGCAAATGAGCAAAATGCACGCATCACAGAAGCACTTAGCTGCTACTACAGGCTTTTTTCTAGCGTATGCCCTGAAGCGTCTCTAAACATCTGCAGTAAATACGCTCCATCATGCCAACTTTACCTACAGTGACATAAAGTGTAGTGCATGTATGTCTTTCAGATGTGAAAGACTTTAAAGAGGGTTGATGTAAATCCTTAACCTCCTGCAGGGCACCTCCCTACTCTACCTTGACAAAGAAGCAGAGAGAGGCTTGATCATAACGCGTATGTATTGCCATTCAGCGCCGATGTCTGTCAAGTGTATACTGCTGTAAACACACTGGCTCTGTCAGCGTAGCTGCTTGTTGAGACGTATTTACCGTTCCTCGCTGTCACCAATTCCACCACGCACTCGGAGTTACGGCTGCCTTGCGAGGCACATGAAAGTGATGGATGAAAGTTTTCCTCTCCCAGGGCGCGGGGCTGAATTAAATTGAAAGCTACTGTTTATTCCCCCTGTGTGTCGTCGCAGAATCAGGTTTGTTTGCAATTGATTTAAGCCGGGGGGGTCTTTTGTGGAGGAAAGGCTAAGGTTTTTCCTCTTGATGGAAAAGATGATTGAATTTGTTTTGTCTCGCGTGCCTCCTCTCCGCTTGCTCTCTTTCTATCCGTTGCCTGTGTCAGTAAATCAGATCATCTCTCTCCCCTGTCAACACACGCTCCTTGTTGAGCAGTCAAAGTTAATTTGCAAACGTGCTCTTTGATTTTTTATACTTTCCCTCTTTGTCTCTTTCTTCCCCCGCCTCTTCTTTCATTTTTTTTTTGCCCACCACTTTTGAGAAGTCCTCACAGATGAGTTCTTCCTCATTCAGAAAGAAAGGACTTTTCTTACTGTTTCACTCGCCTCGCAAGCTTTTGATGAGATGATGAATCCTGTCTCAAGCAGGTGATGTCTCACACTGTCTCAGCAATCCCCAGCCACACCTAGCCGTGATAGGGTTCGGTCCCTGGTTAAGGGGAGCTTGTCAACCGGATTTCCTTTGTAGAAGAGCCGGCCGGAGTCTGAGGGGCTTCCTGTGGGGAAATGGCTACAGAGTCATTATTCATCATCCAAGGCTTTGCCCGGGCCCGTCAGGCACTCTCCCTCGGCAGCAGTCCATCTCTGCAGCCATTCATCATAAGGCCTGAACGCAGCTGAGAGGGAGAAGGGAGCGAGACACTTAGGCCCTCCGCTAGCGAGGCCCTAATGAAGGCCCTCGCTCCTCTCTCATGCAAACACCTCAGCGATATTAAGCTGGGTCAATTATGGTGTCGCTCTCAGCCAGCCATCAAGGTGCGGGGCCCTACATTTGAGCTTGAAGTGTTTTAAGTCAAACTCGCCGAGGAATGGGATATGCATTTGATGGAACTTAAACACTAGTGCTTTAAATAAATTCCTCCAGTGCTTTTAAAAGTCTGCGTCGAACTTTTCTCTTGCATTTAGCCGCCTATTGCATCAGGTTATATCTGAAGATTAGGTAGTTTGGTGTCTTTGCTCTTACAGTACATTGTAGTCGGTTTGATTAGTTCGATTTAAGTGCACTCAGAATGTCGTATATGAAACATGGACACTAAGTTTTATTAAGCATAATGAGCCATGTGGCTGGCAGTGTTATTTTAAGCATAGAGTCATTATGGGCTACATTTACAGTTGTAAGGAAAGTGAAAGAAGACGTGTGGAAGTGCATATTTGCTGCACAGCATTACCTCGAATTGTTAAAAAAGCATCAAGGCTTTCTTTGCAGTAATTACACAGTACCAAGCACTGTGATGGTAGCATGTTATTGGCACAGAAATGTATAGTCTTTACCATCCCCTGGCCTCAGCTCAGCTGTGCCACCACAGAGTACAGTCACAGCTACGAGCGCAGCCGCAGGTGCGTGTAGAGTAACATGTGTGATTATGCATCTCCTCCAGGCTAATCTGATGAAATGATCCAGTTTTCGGGGGGGAAGGCATCTGTCCCGTTCTGCTCACAGTCTGGGGAATCTCAGCTGGTAGCGCTTTGTTAGTCACCCCTTTACGCTTGTGTGTAAATCTCAACGTTTGGTGGTCCGCAGGAGACTTGTCAATACTCGGAGCCGTATAGGCTGTGGCAGCCTCACTTCAGGGAAAACATTTGCCTTGAAGTACTGTCTTTCCTCATCTTCAATGTCAGCCCCGGGGCTCCAAGACAACATATGTTCCCCGCATGTCCCCAAGACATGGCAGCCAGCGTGCAGCTAAGCTAAGTCGCACAAACGCATCATCACACGGCTACTGTCTTCACTCCTCTCTCGTCTCCCCCTCTCAACTCCAGCACAGAAACAGATGGCCACAAATTACAATGGCAGTTGTGCCTTAAAAGTACTCTGACAAACTCACAGCAGCCCCCCTCCTCCTCCCCCCCCCCCCCGTCACTGAAATGACAAAATCATTAATTGGCGTTGCGTAAGGGCTGGCTGCTTTAGCAGTGTCTCGCACAGCATGAGCGCCTGTCTAAAACTCACAGATGTAAAAGATTAATCTTTTTGCCTTCAGGTAGGTGAGCTGAAAATCAGTGGGTGAAAAAAAAAAAGCAGCACTCCTAGCTGTTTGGTTAGCGGGGAGAACAGACGAGAGGGCACATCCGCGCTACTGTAGGAAGTGTTCAGTATTTTGTCCTTGAACACAGCCCATGTGACAGTTGCAATGTTTTTGTATCCCAGAACAAGGAAGTGACTGGAATATTAAACGTTAGCAATAATTTACATCTTCTTCAGTGAGAGAAATACAAAGGAAGTTTTGAGGTCTGTCAATGGTTGCTTTGGTAACACTTTCAGTAAAGATGAGGTCATTCGTGGTTAATTTGGTAGCACGTTATAATAACTGGCATTAATAAATGGTTACTTTATAGTTAATTAAACTGTAGTTAATAGTTATTTCACGATTAGCAAACAATGAAGCAATCGCAACCATTTATTAAGCAATCGTAAAGGTTTATAAACATCAGTTGCAACTTTTTAATGGCCATCCAAATGTTTATGAACTACACAGTCTTTATGAAAGATACAGCTTGTCCGACGTAATCTAAGTGTCCAGACTTTTCAAATCAATTTGGGATATGTCAGGGCTTCTGGAGACTTGGATAATGCCAGGCAGAAGTATGAAGCCGTTTTCTTTGTTTTTTCAGTAGGTTTTGAAACAAGTCCCCATCTCCTTCAGTTGTTTAGGAGAATGCTGCAGCGCTGTTTTGCTGTGAAGCTCCAGAAATGTTTTGTGGACTACGAACCTTTCCATCGACACAAGAGTAGATGAATGGATTTTCATTTCTGGGTGAACTTTTTTCTTTAACAATCAACTGTAGAAAGGACTCATAGTATGCTTTAATGAGTATAATCATTGAGCATTATGAATGCATTATAATTCAAAATGAATGCTACTGTTATTTTAGATGAAACAGGATTCAAATATTGCTTGCTTGAATTTTGCATAGCCCTGATTTGTGTGTGTGTGTGTGTGTGTGTGTGTGTGTGTGTGTGTGTGTGTGTGTGTGTGAGTGAGGCATGCCCTTTCACACAGAGATATAATGTCGTATATTACAACCAAGATTAAAGGTATAAATATTCACTGCTTATTGCCCTCTCACTGGTGTATTGAGATGAGCGTGTTTTGACACCAGTAAAATTACTGCACAATGGTTACTCTGAGTCAAAAGGTACGTGCCACATGACATCTGAAGTAAAATGTGAATAATTAACAATAATTAAGTTAAAATAAAGACGAGGTCTAAGAGAAGGCGGAGAAGTAGTTGAATTCCGAGACAATCCAGACGTCCTTCTTCTTTATCTCAACTCTCTGATCTGCCATTACCTGCCAAGCCACACCACCTCCACCGCCCCGAATTAATAAAGCCTCGTGTTAGATATTAGCAAGGCAATAAAAGGATGAATATTTGATAGCAGAGATTCCGACACTGTTATTACTTGGACATTGCATCAGCACCGTGAGCTCGGACTCGAGATAGATGCCACTTCCTCACGTCAGCAAAAACAAGCTCTGAAAATGTTTTTTTTTCGTGCAAACTGGAATTGTAGTTTTCTGATTTGTGTAAAGAAGCGACCACTTTTATCCGTCTATCAGTCCTCCAAATTCCTCATCCCTCCTTTCTCTCACCATCTCTCGTTTTTTCCTCTTCCTCTGTTCCTCTTTTTGTGTTTTTTACTTCCATTAATCTTTTTCGAGGGCCTTCTATAATCCATCTCCCCAGCCGAGAGGTATTCCCCGAGGGTAAATTACTCTGGAGGCCTGCCTGGCCCCGCACTGCATCAGATTGACCCTCAGCTTGTTTGCCATTTTGTATACTGCACTGTTTATTTAACAAGGAGCAGAGTGAGTGTGATTTCCAGGGACGGGTCCCTGTGATAGTAGCTTTGACACCCTGCCTGAGTAATGACCCTCATTATGGAGCCTCTGACAGCTCCCTGAAAGGCCTGATTTATGAATATGCTGGGACCGTAGCCCCACAAGCCTCGACGCACCAGCCTCAGAGCATGGGCTCCCCTCCCTCTGTCAGCACCCACGGACTATACATACATGTGCGTGGGCGTTAGCACACATATAGTGCCTACACATGCGCCAGACGGTAAATGGCATATGTATATGAAATGCATTTTTGGCTTTAGAATTGCCATAAGTGGAAACCTCACCATCACTCCTTTCGCCTAACTTTCTATTCTCCTTTATAAAAAATGGGAGAAAAATATGCAAGCTCTCCCAGGTGGTCCGTGGAAAGTTGGATTTAAGATTTTATAGCAAAAATAAATTCCTCAAAAGTTGATTTCATTCCCCGATTCGTTCTTTGGTATGCGAACGTAGCAACGTCCCACAGAGAGAGGCCTGCGCCGCAACTTCCAACTTTCATTTTATTTCATTTTATCTCGTCTCATTGGTCAGTGCTTCATGAAAATTTCACACATCTCACCCCTCAAGGATTAACCCTATACATATTAACCCTTCTTAAATATCACACATATCAAAGGGCAGCATAAATAAGTTATGAGGTATATATCTCTTCTTTCTTTTTTTTTTTCGCCCCAGCAGAATCAATTAAGCGGGCAGAGGAGGAAAAGAGAGTCTTTGGGAGGCTCCAGGCTTGGCCAGGCCTTGAGAAGACCAGGCCTACTGGAGGGGAATCACAGGGAGTGAGGTAGACAACAGAAGAGATAGGGAAGGAGTAAAGAGGAGGGAAGAGAGATAGAGAGAGAGGAAGAGGGAGGAGGGCCATCCAAAGAGAGGAGGGGAGAGAAGAGGTGGGATATCCACTGGATATGCATAAACAGCAGAGGAAGAGGCAGAACAGCAGCAGCAGATAAAGCTATACAGGCTTGTCAGAATCCAGCCGCTAGGCCGGTGATTTATGAGGATCCCCAGTCAAGACTTCGCTCCAAATCCTCCATCCGGCAGCCTTTTGTTCAAAGCGAAGACGCCACCCTCTTGCACGCGCACACACCTGGGCTTGACCAGATCGCTCAGACATGCACATGTACCCGCTCTAGAGCATCAAAGCTGGACTGATAGTGGATCTTTGAGACTGATATCGATGTTTGAGAGTTTAAAAAATCAGATCATAATATGCCAACCAATTTTCCTTCTCTCAAACTTGGTTATTGAAAAGATATGTATGGATTTTGACTTTTTATAGTGAAGAAAAAAAGAAGTCAGAGCTCTTTGGCTGACAAACTGCGATGCATCCGCATGATAATGTATCTTTAGAAGTTCTGTTCTGAAATTTCTTGTCACTTATCAGCTGTCATATAGACTGATTATATTGGACATGCCCACATTGGTCAGGCTCTACAAAGAGCACAAACAAGTGAGCCATCTGATGTGTGACATGCATGTGTTTATGGCTGCCACTAACGATTATTTTCATATCACTTAATCCATCCATTATTTTTGATTCACCGATTAAAAATTTGGATATAAATGTTTTTTTATGTGCTGATTTTAGCACAGAAACGTGTGCTGAGTGGTGTTTTTATGGAAACATGTGTCCAGGGACTGAAGATGAAAAACATCCTCTTGGCAAAGCCCTTCAAACATGCTAAGAAATGCACGGTTAGGCATACTTGCACCTTCTCATCACTAGCTTAATTTAGCTTCTCATAGCTGACATTAAATACAGCATCCTGATGTTAATCATAGCGCCACCCCCTGGCAAAACTACCCCACTGCCTCATTTATTCATGACTTTTCAATAGACTCTTGACACGTGTTTGTGACAGATAAATGATGGAGGTCTGTCAGTATTTGTAGGTTATGTGGTGTAGCTGTCCAAGAGTTTAGGTCTGAGTCTATGAAACCTTGGAGGAATTGGCTGTAATTTGTGCTAATGCTGATCATGGATTTGATTTGTCTTTCTGAGTCGGCTCATTGGGGAGAGCAGATAACTGACTAGACACACATACACACAGGCAACGCCACACACATACTTTTCTCTCGCTTTATGCCCTGCATTAAAAAGCCCTGGATAAAAGGTAAGGAATATGCTTTATTAACTTTAAATATGCATGAAGTTTCAGAGGGAAAGTGCAGCACAGCATCAGGAATGTCCAAAAGCTTGACTACTTATTTCTCTCTTTTTTTCCCCTCTCAAAAACTGTAAATAATTAAAAACAGAGAGAAGGGGAGAGAGAGGGAGGAGAGAAAAAAGTCAAAGATACTCGCACTCTGCATAAACATATTCTTAGTGGTGACCTCAGCTGCCCTGAGACATCAAATCATAAAGTTACAACGCACAACTCTCTCCAGAACGCTGCCTGTCTGTGTGTGTCTGTGTGTATGTGTCAGACAGAGTCACAGCTGCATATGGAAAAGGCTCCTCTGTTTTTTTCTCCAGGCCTGGCCTCAGCACCAGAAGTTCTGGGGACTCATCCCTTTGAGGGCACAGTTGAAAGGGTAGGACGCTCTCATTGTGTCTCTGTCTCAATATCCGCTGAATCTGATCTCCTATCAGTTTTCTGTCACCTTTCACCTTGTGATTTGTTGAGCGCTGATGAGCTTCAGTGGCTCGCAAACTGCACTAAAACTTCTGATCTTCTGTGTACTTTTCAAGCACATACGCCTCGCCATAGCGTCCAATAAAAAAGCAGATATTGACACTGTGACACCCTCTCTTATTAGTCAATTGATTTCCTTTTGACTCCAGATATTCAGCCAGAATGGGAGAGCTTAGCTCTGTGGCTCCGGGCTCATAAGAAGAAGCTTAGCCTTATTAGGAAACGGGGATTCTGCAAACATGACAACCACACATTCACCACAACTCCCATGGTAATGTAAATAGATAAATACATAAATACATAAACAGGCTTTGAAAGGCTGATCGTGTTAGTCCCTCCTGATTTAGCAGAATCCGCGGCTGGAAAATGAAATCAGTTGCTGTGTCCGTGTCAAATGATATTTTCCCGCTGTAAATGAGCTACACAAAATTGTTTTTTTATATCGTTGCATGTTATTTGGACCCTTAATCTTCCGCCGTGGCAGCGGTTGTTCATCATGATTATTTCAGCCAGCTGAACGATATTTAAATGAATAAATAGCAAGTATTTACCCAGCATCATTGCCTTGTCATGTTGGCTACGTTGCCTAATGGCCTTCTAGACTCCGGCTCTATTTATGGGAGTCATTTCATCCTCTGTTATTTATCCCCTCCTCCCCCCCCCCCCCCCCCCGACATCCTCCGCTCTTTTTTTCTCAACTCCATCACGCAACTGCCTCTGTTCACTTTCAACTGATGCATCGTCTCCCTGTGAATTTTAATTTCAGCAACGTGCTATTAGAAGGGGGTGTAATCCCGTCACTGCCTGTCCTTCATGCCTCTCACACAATGATGTATTAACGGCGGGGCACGCTAATGAATCGAAAGCACCAAGTTGTTAAGTCTGTTTTAAGGTGCCATTTCTATTAATTTGCTCTTTGCTAGGCTCTGTTGATTTTTTTCCTTCTTCCTCCTGGTCTTTGTCTTCTTCTTTTTCACATCCACAATTTATTTTCACAAACCGGTTTAGCTTTAACACCTCTGTATGTGTGAGAATCTGCTGCGATTTGTGTCAACTTATTATTTTATTAAATTATTGCTATGAATAGAGTATCGCTGTGACTGATACATTGTGAGCTCCCACGGGATATCTCAAGTCAACAAAAACGTCACACACATCTGTCCGCCACGCCACTTGATACAGCAGCTTTTGAATGTGCTAAATACCATACCTCGGGTTTGTTTCAACTTTAAGAGAGTGTGAGATTGAAGAGGATATGTCTGTGTATGTCACAGTTTTCAAAATGTTGAGGACCCAAACTCAAGACACACAAAGGCAGCCAGGTTGAAAACAAAAAGCGAGCATTAATAAGTACAAACCAGCAGCTCGGGGAACACAGGCAGGTGAAACTAATTCTACAATCAGAAACAGCAGGACACCAGACAATGACAGGAAGTGGATACACACAGGGATGAATCTACTGCAGTAAAACAGGAAATAACTGAACCAAAAACCCAAATAATGGCACTGTAAAGGTTTTTCAATCCAGATTGTTTCTGGTGGAAGTTGCTGAGATTTGGAGTAACTGCCAGAGAGATGTCTGCCTTCTCTCGAATATAATGGATTCAAAACGCAAGAGAATACATTTGAAAATCTCAACAGCAATGTCATTTTCCAGAAATCATGACCAAGCTACTCAAGACAGTCCTTGTTGTGAACAGTTTATTGGAGGAACTATTTTCTTTCAACCGAACTACGCCCCTGTAGATTATTTTGAGTAATCTGGTCATGATTTCTGGAAAGACACATCGCTGTCAAGTTTTTCAAATATATTTTTTGAGCTGTGAGCACTACAAGCCGAGCGCCATTTACTTCCTTTATATTAGAGAAGTGGCAGACATCTCAAAAACACGAAGAACGAAGGAGGAAAATATGTATTTTGGATTTGACGGGAGAACTGTCCCTTTAAGATGCTTATACTAAAAAAAGATAGACATATATACAGTAGGATTTTATGAGAAATGGCAGAGGGGTTTAGTATAATGTGAGATAGCATTTAACAGCGTTCTATGGTGCAATTTATCCCCAGTTGAGTCCACAATCCAGTCAATACCCACCTCTTTTTAGTGGACGAACACGGCTTCATCTGATCTCTGGATTGCGCCACACTGGAGCAAGCTAATCTGCGGATCGCATCACTCTCTACATAGGCTGGCAACCTATCCACATTTACATCTCCATTTCCTACCAGCCATGCAAGCCCCTACAATGATGAATAAAAAGGGGGGGGGGGGGGGGGGGCGCAAAACATGCCTCTAAAAAAAACCACAAACCCAGGATGGGCTAAATTACCAGAGTGCAACAGGGAGAGAAGCTTCATCGTTTGTGTTTCACGGCGCGGTTGCTGCCATTCCTCGCCGCTTGACTGGGCAGATTATGCTCAGGTATCAGCCGCAGCGAAGAAAGCGGATTACTTGTGTCCAAATAGAGTTGTCAGTTTGGAAACTCAAGATGCAATCATTTCCATGGGAAGGGGTAATTATAGGGGATCAAGCCCACGTTACTGTCAGACGCATGGCGCGGGATGAGACAATCACTCACTAATGAAGGATTTTACATGTGTGAGGTGAACAAGGTACTCCTTCTCAACTCTGTCTGTTTCTCACTGTGCCCTTCTCTAGTATGTTGTTTCATGTAGGTTTATAATACTGCAGTCTTTTTGACCCGCTGATGAATAGTGAGAGAGAATGCTTTGACTGCATGTAAGTGCTGTGGAAAGAGGTCAAGAGAGCATTCACAGAGGCGAACTGCTGACACTCTGAAGTCGGACTCAGCTGAAAAAAAGGCCCCAGAATAGATGAAGCACCAGGTCGAACACTGTCCACCTGGCAACATGGACAGCGAGTGGAAACCAAATTCTTCCAATGATATTTATGTTTGCTGAGAAGATATCCTGTGTAATGATCCCACGCTGACATTTGGGCACTAACAACAACAAATCAATTTATCAACCAAGCAAAGTGGCCAGTGTTGTAAAATTGTGCTTAAAATTGCTTTTGTTGAATTATAATGACTTTATCAGCAGTATCATCCCAAATTTACCTAATATTTACTACAGTCACATGGAAAACCTAAAAAAATGGCAGAAAAATCATACCAATATAATCATTTTAACAGATATTTGATGTAATATCCTTTGAATTATTGCATTGATAACAGTTTACGATCAATAAACAATGTATTCCATGAAATTATCCAGCTTTTGTAAAAATAAATAAATAAATAACACTTTTATTAACAGTAGACATTTCAACAGATTAGTTCAGACATTCAGACAGATCATTTACATAATTCTTTTCAGTAAGACATCTGATAATAAACTGCATCATGAGGCATCGTGACAAAATGTAACTTCCTTGAGAAAGATAATTGATTGTTGAGATCGTCAAACTCTGACGCTTTGGGTTGGAAGCTTTGGTAAGTGCCAACCCATAGCGTCCATATTTCGTGACCTGGAGATGAGACACAACAATCAACTGTCTTCCTCAAGGATGTTGCATTTGTTGCTTCAAAAATAAACACAACAACAAAATAAGCTGTAAGTCAAGAACTACTATTCTGTTGTGAACTTTCTGGAAGGAAGACACCTGAAAAGATCTGGTTCTGAAAACTGCAGTGCACCCTGGGGATTTTTTGGGACAGCGGAGTGCTAGTGTTAGCTCAGTCAGGTTGGTCAAGTGCAACTATTTCTTTTAACAGGATATCACAGCTAGTTAATAGCCAGTTTTTATCACTATTACTACTAAAGAGGTGCTACAATAAACAGAAATATTCTTCGAATTTGCTGACTTTCTGGAGACATGCAGTGGATTTTTTCCCTCCTGCTTTCTTACTACATGTTCCATCAGACAGATGATCATCATCTGTCATTACAAATTATGGGATAGCTGCCAGCTTTTGTCTCTGCGCCTGACCTTTATACCCTTTGGCCTCAACCTTGACCCCGACTGAGCCACCGCCTTCATAAAAATGCAGCACGGAAGCCGCCATCACACTGCCTCGACACAGATTCCTCCTTCGCAACACACACACACATGCAGTCACACACAATGTCTGAGTCTGTTTTATTATGACGAGCTTGTGCATTGTACATCTCACCAATACCCAATCACTCATTTTCCCACTAAATACCTCCCTCTCCCGATGGCTTCACCCGGTGCTCGGTCGAAAAGGTCACACAATTAAATGGCTAAGGCCTTCTGTTCATGTCATAGAATGGTGATGTATCACTCCAGGCTGGCTGTACGTGTACCTGACACACTGTGAGCATGAATATGATTTCAGAGATCATTAAAAATTTAACAGCGTGACCTAATTACCCGAGCTCCCTATTCAGATTCCGAGCAGTAAGTGAGATGGAGAGAGAGAGAAAAGGAGGAGGAGGAGGAGGAGGATCTGTGTATGGCAGGCTAAGCCTCATCTGGAATCAATTATAATTACTTTATGTTGCTGCTTTGTCAATCAATATGGAACGAGCTGTAATGGATCGCTCAGGTGTCACATACTGTACTTAGAGCGATGGAGTTCTGTTGTTTGTGTGTTTGCATGTGCGATGGAGGTCTCCGAAGGAGTAATTAGCAGGTTACTTCAGTGTGGTATATTTAAGTGGATAAGGTTTGTGAGCGCTATCATTTATCTTCAAGTGGCTGGATTCTAGATTTGAGAGTGGCTCTAGTGTGGCCCATAAAGGCATTGAGGAAGACAGAGAGCGCAGTGCATGCATATATAATGATGGCTGATCTATCTGGAAGTATAGACAACATAGAGTGAGAAAAAAAGGACTGTATTGTTTTCATTCAAATGAACTTCCTCTCAGGGTGCACAGCTTTTTTTTTCACTTCCCTTTTTACCATATCGATCGCTCAGTTCAGAGTCACAAACAAGGCAGATTACCATTATCTGCTGTTACAAAGCGTTTCAGGAATCTTTGACTGAAGTCGTAAAAATCTGGGGCTTTTCATGTCTCTCTGCATCGATTTAACGCTTGTGAGAATGAATTGCAGATCAATTGGCTTACCTCTGGGCAGACTTAATGAGCAAAGCACAACACCGGGGCCCTCTTGTTGTCTGCAGTAGTTTTCAATAGGAGGAGAATGATGAAGAATAATTTTCAGTTTCTCTCCCCTTCCAACACTTTTGAGTAGAGCTCAGGGCAGAGATCGTCCCATAACCAAACATGAATTAAAGATAAAATATGTAACTCTTCCGCACTGAAATATCTAAAAACGACTAGACTTTGTTACATATTATGTTGAGCTGCGTACTTAGATTACCCCAGATGTTTCCAACAATGCTCAAACCTGGGAGATTTATTATGCTTTTTCATTTTTTCCCCTTTCCTTCAGTGTTTTATACAGGTTCTTGTGCATGTAAAAGATCTTGAAAGTTAAAAAGGTCAAAGTCTGCACGAACACAAGCTCCTCTCACAGGAAACACTACTCCTGAAACGCCTCGTCTGTAGTCCCACCTTTAATTCCGTGACTTTGTGACATAACACTACCTCACAGAGTCACACATTTGCACAATTTAAGCCTAAAACGGCTCGTTTGGCACGTAAGAATTATTTTAGCAAAGCTGCTCTGCTGTTGTTAGTGGTGCTAGCTCAGGCATGTGTGAGCCGACCAATCAGAGCAGACTGGGTTTTAGTAGGGGGGGCCTTAAAGAGACAGGAGCTAAAACAGAAGGAGAATACAGTGCTGCAACACTGGACAGTATGAGAAAACTGATGCGTTTTTTTCCAGCATGGAGTTATGTAAACCTATTCTAATTGTTACCCAAAATAAAATTATGAGCATATGTCTCCTTTAATACAGAACCTCGCCTGCTAACATTTCTGTCCGAGCAGTGTCAGATAGATTTTCATCAGCGATAGTGGTTGTTTAACAATGAAGACATTTTCCTATGATCCAATGCTACCTCACGGCATCGTCAAACCATTTTTTGTTTTCATTTTTTGATAGAGAAACCCCAAGAAGTAGAAATCACATACTGTACCTTTAAGGGCATTTCAACTTTTTTGTCGCATTTGCACGACAACAGAGCGTCACAGTGATATTTTGTCCAACTGCTAGTGTGACTAATGACCTTCTGAGTAATCTCGTACCCAATAAGCATACCTCATTGCTCACTTTGCAAAGCCGTCTTAAAAACCTTTTTTGGCATTTGAATGGTACAACTCTTGCATGGCACCTTATCTCTGAAATATCAATGCAGTAATTGCACTACAGGGATATAATGTCATGGTGGAGCCTTGTGATGCCGACCAACACTCCATTACCCTTTTTGTTTATCCTATTGCATCACTCCCATGTCGTTGCCAAGTTGTTGCCACTGCCACATTGACTTGAATTTCCACTCTAATCTCACTTTGTCCCTGGCCCGAGCTTCGCTGTTTGACTGCTGTGTTTGAATCACTTTCACTCGGGCGATATACTATAAACATTTTCCCTCTGCCCACCTGGGATCAATAAAGGCTGTTGCCATGTGGTAATCAGATGGCACAGCGAATCTTCTAATCACCGTCTAATACCCAGCGAGGAGTTTGGGAGTGTGCAGCTGATGGTTCCAGGCAGCTCCTGACTCCCCCCCCTCCTGTCTTGCCAGAGTCTCTGTTTACATCCACGAGACCCGACTGCAGGACGCAGCCTCCGCGTGGCCTCCACCGCTGCCTCGCTGGCCTCGAGTGATTCCGTAGGTTCACCCAAGAGTCACAGAAGGCTGATGGGAGGCTTTGAATTTCTGTCAGATCGCTGTTTAGTTTGTAGGGAATGGGAAGGCAGCGCCTCAGCATGGCCTGAAATAAAGGAATGCTTTGGGAGGGAGAAAAAGTAAGGAAAAAAACTGATAAGGAAATATGAGACTAGACAGACAAAGAGAAGAGGAGAGGAGGTTAAATAGGTGGTCAGAAAGACACAGGACAGCATATTATTCATATGGATGAGTGCAGTGTACTGCACTTAAGTACAATTTTTAGGTACTTGTACTTTTCTGCTACGCTATGCTTCCACTGCTTTACCTTTTGGAGGCAAATATTGTACTTTCTACTCCACTACTACTTGGAGATTGCTAGTCCTAACCTGAAACCCTAACCCTAAATCTAACCAAAGAAGTAAATTAAGGAGGTTCTTGCGCATGTCAAAGATCTTGAAAATCCCAAAGGTCAAAGTCCACACCCAGAAACTGCTCCTGAAAGGCCTCATCAGTGGCCCTGCCTTTAATCCCATTGACATTGTGACATATTACTACGTCACGGAGTCACACATTTGCATAATCTAAGGTCTAGCGGCTAGTTTGGCACGTAAGAGTTAATTTAGCACAGCTGCTCTGTTGTTGTCAGAAGTGCTGATTCAGGCATGTGTGTGCTGACCAATCAGAGCAGACTGAGTATTTGGGAGGGTGGTCCTTAAAGAGACAGGAGCTAAAACAGTGCATTTCAGACAGATGGGGAATACAGTGCTGCAGCACTGGACAGTATGAGGAAACGTGTTTTTTGAGCACAAAAGCATGTAAACCATCTCTAGTAGTAACCCAAAGTAAATTATGGAAATGGAAAAGTGCATTATATGTCTCCTTTAAAATAATCTAATATATCTGCAATCATAATAAAAATAAACCACTGATTTCTAAAATCACTACGATTCTGAATATTGGATCATGATTATCCGCCAGGCGGATTATCAGTCTACCCATAGTCTATACATAAATGTAAATATATGTATAACTTACTTGTACTTTTGATACTTAAGTACATGTAATAGTAGTGTTCATATGGTTGTTTTTTTTTAAATTTTTTTATTGCGAATTCACGGAACACATTTCAATACACATACATCTTCACCCCTTTTCTACCCTCCCCTTTCCTTCCTCCATCTCGGTTTAGACTTACATTACTATTACAAATGTATATTCTATGTCTTAAGTAGGTCTGTTATTTCAGAGGCAGCCTCCTTCCAACCTCCAAACGAGATGGCCTTGGCTTTGTTTACCTGGGTTGTGGACAGTTCAAAAATGACTGGATCTTGAAACGATTTAATCAATCTCTACTATAAAGTTTGTGTGGTGGTAGCCAGTGTTGCACTTCAAGTTTTTAGGCTGCTGTTAAGCCAACGAGCCATTAGTTGTGTTGTTTCTCACTAAATTGTGAATCATCACTGAGTAACAGAGGAATTGGTTGTAGAGGGAGAGTTATTGCCACTCATAAACCTCTTGGCAGTCCCACACAATGTGTTTAAATGTTCTAGATATATTGAGGTTGCACAAGTCAGAGTTAGGGCACGCTTTCTGTTTCATATGGACTCGACAAGTTTTACTTTAAAGGTACAATGTGTACAAATTTTCAGTGTTTAAAACATTCAACATTTGACATCATGTCAAAGACTTTTGTGTATTGTGCTGCAGAGATATCTACTGAAGTTAGCATGCTAACCAGCTAGCCCTAGGCATATAAACCTCTTCCTCCCAGTGGTCCAAAGCTCCTGTGCTAGTGATATAAATGCCAACACTGACCTGGTAGTCTGGCTAGCTGCAGGGCTAACTAAGCTAACAAGCTATCAATAGCTACAGTCATGGATGTATAAACAAAATACAGTTAGCAGCTGTTAGCAGTTACTCTGGTGATATGCTGCGCTTCTTTGTTGGGAGTGTGAATTCAATAGTTGGTTGATTCTTACATATTGCACCTTTAATGCAATATCTTTACTTTTACTGAAGTATGACTTTTGGGTACTTTTTACAACACTAATAATTTAGTAACTAGCTTGTTTGTCACATATGGATTGTAGTGGTAGTGGTGCAATTTCTACTTTTGTAATATTTTTACGTCCTTTTCTTCTATTCTTTCATCTAAGCCCTCCATTTTTTCCTGTCCTCTGCCTCGCCCCCCCTCCATCCTGTCTTGCCTCAACCACCACGCGGCATTCACAAAGTTTCAAGCCACCATACTGTGTCTTAGATGAAGCTCGCGGGAGTTCAAGAAGCCTGTTTTGTGACCGCCGTCTTCCGGTGGACCTGGACCTGGAGTTGACTTCAGCGAGATGAGAGGTATAATGTAAAAAGGGCCTCGCAGCAGGAGCGCACAGTCAAGGGAACCTGTGAGCAGCGTCATGTTGAGCAAGAATATTCAGAGCTCCTGTAATTGCCCCACAATGTTTTAGAATGCGTGGTGAACATGTTTCCCTATTGTTCATCCAGATGTTATTATACCAGAGGGTGAAAAAAAAGTCCTGCTTATTGTATGACTCCACGACTGTTGAAAGGCACACTGTTCTGAATATGCAGGAAGCACGTCAACAACTCTGCCATACCCTACCATTACCCTCGCCTTCTCCTGCTCTTATCCTTCCATTTTTTTTTTCTAAAGAAGAAAATGGAGCGGGGCACTGGATGGATTGCAATCATTGGGGTCTCATTGTATGCAGTAATATACACTATTAAGTGGCAGCATATAGAAACAAACCTTTGATTAAATGAATTTGAATCACAAAGAAACAGCAAGACCCTTCCTCAAGCTTTCAGTTAATAAGGATTGCTTTTTCACTCTGTACCTGCGCATGCTGACTTTTGACACCCATGGTTTTTCAAGAGGGGTAGTTCTGAGGACTCTTATATGGCGGCAACCCCAGATTAAATCAAGTTGGCTATAATAAAGTATAATGTTATATTCATTTTGTCATCATTACTGATTCCAGTGTACTAAAAGGCTTGTGGATTATAATGAATTCCAAATAAGTTCAATGTGCTAATGGGAAAAGATGGAGAGCAGTGTGGATTACTAATATTAGTTAGGGCTCCATGTTTCATTAGACTGTATTAAGACAGAGAATATTCAAATAGGATTTTTACTACTGTATGTCAAGTTGTTCTTTGATTGTCAGACAGTCCTCCCCTCATTATTCATCGTCAATGAGATCTCGAAACAGTGTTTAATGAAAAACTTAGCAGATTTGTTCCGTATGTATTTATTTATGTTATCCTGCCTCGCAGACCGCAGCTTGTAAGGATAGGAGAGTATTAGCATACATTGCTTGGAAAGTAAAAAAGAGATATGATTAAAATAAAGACAAAATAAGATAAATAACAATGGCAGACTGCTTAAGAAACCCAGTCATTCTATACATAGAATTCAAGAGCTGTATTTATCCGAGAAAGGCGTGCAAATCTATGTAAGTATCTCCACTGTTTGCATAATAGATTAGAAATTAGCATTTTTGTTCATTTTCCATGTATGCACAGTGCCTGGAAGAATAACACTCCATGCATATCAGATCAGCCTGCCTACAATTTTGCGCAGTATATTATTTGACAATCTAAAATGTGTAATTTGCATGAAATTGCTTAATTAAAACACAGTCACTGGGGGTATTAATTTCTTTGTCTGACAGTGGAGTGTAGTGAGGGGAGAGCAGGGGAGATGTAAAACGCTGTCAGATAGCGCTGTCACAGAGGCAGAAAGGAAATTCTGCCACATTTCTCCCCCCCCACCACACACACACACCCCCTCCTCTCCTCTCCTCTCCAAACGGCGCAGAGCGATGGAGAGGATAACGCCTGCCCAGCTAATTTGGGTTATGGTGGTAAACGGGGGCCACTGCACTAGAAAGATACCAAAGGGAGGGAGGGAGGGAGGGAGGGAGATGAGGAAAAGGGGGGTTGAATCACTGGAAGAGATAGGAAGAGAGGGACTAGCACAGCTGCCTTTGTGCCATGGTATCATTGTTGTCCTCGGGGTGGAACTATGCCAGGCAATTGACAGTGATACAATGATGTCAGATACTATGGTGTATCAGTATTAGGCTGCTGGATGTGTGTCAGAAACATCCTCTTAGTTTTCTTGTGCTTCTTAAAAAAAAAAGGTAAAGACTTTGACAGCTCCTTTTACAAATACAAATCTGTAAGTTTGAATATCACACAAGGAAGGCCAAAGACGTGAATCCCACAGTCATATCTCCCTCGCCATGGGTCTGTTGTTTAATCTCCGAGTGTTAAAATCTCTCCTTTGTGCCTCCGCCTCTGTCACAGAAATATAACACCTCCTGGTATGGTTTTGTTTCACAGATGCAATCAATTGTAGCGACCACAATGTGAGCAGCGGATCGAAAACAGCCACTCATTAATTGTTGCCCACCCCTCGGTGCCGCGCCGCGCTGTGCCATTATGAATGCGGGGATTGCGAGCGGAAAAGGGCAGAGAGGTAGGCGAAGGATGAACCAAAGAGATTCAGAAAAATACACAGGGAGGAGGAACTCTTTGGAGCATGACAAAGAGTGAGATTAAAGCTCCTTTTCCATTTCCAGTTGGCCCCGTGTCTGTGCGCGCGCAGCCTGCACATCTGTACCCTTTTGTCTTAAATATCAAAGGCAGCAAAGGCACGTTAACATTTCAGTAATTCCAAAGATACATGAGGAGGACATGGGAGGGTGAATGGTGCAACGAAGAAGTTATCAAACTGAGAGGGAGAGAGAGGGAGAGTGTGGAGGGAGGGGGGTTTCTTCTTCTCTCACATCCATGCTCACTTCTCAGAAAGCTATTTGCCAGTCCTTGTACTGTACCATTGAGGGATGGCGCTGTGCAACGTCAAATTAAAAGCTTTTAACGGAGAGAATACGGAACGATATAAAAGGGAGAAAACCCTTAAGAGGGGAGCAGGAGGAGAAAGCAACAAATCTACCAGGAGAGAGGGAAATGCATACATTGGGTAACCAGAATTGAGGCAGACAGGCAGGCGGGCGGGCAGGTTCAGTAAGGGGTCCTTGTCACCGGTGTCAGCAGTGTGAGGTTGAGACAGAGACAGCAAGCACTGAGGGCAGGCTAACGCTGACAGGACCTCCACTGCAGCCTTGACGGCCAGCTTCACTGGGACCTTAATTGGTCCTTTGATGTCGCTGGAAAAAGGTGGTGAAGGCGATGAAAATGGAATCTGTCCCTCTTTGCTGCCATGCCATTATATCACTATGCACTCTGTGTTTATTTATGATTCACAACCTCCCCCCCCCCTCTCTCTGGCCTATTTTGCTCTTACTCCATAGCTCTTATTTTCTCTCTGTGTTTCGCTGTCTTTTATCCAGCATGCCGTCCTGCTGTGAGTTTGTATCACCGCTCTACTTCAAAGTTCTCTCTTTCTCCTTCTCCAAAGCTGTCACCGACTTCCGTGCTAAAATGACAACAAACGAGTGGTCATCGTGACTTTCTGTGTATTTATGCCCTCGTTCTGTCTGCCATTTTGGTAATTTATGTGTGTTCTCATCAAGGCCACGTAAAGGGTGTGCAGTGTTAACAAGCAAGGGTTTGTGTGTGTGTGTGTGTGTGTGTGTGTGTGGATGTGTGTGTGCGTCAAAACCCCTGCTGCCTTTGCTGATCAAATGGTGCAACAAGGGTAAGTCCTGCTAATGTGGGGAGCTGTTTAGAGCCGGGGCCTCCTTTTGAAATGATGATGATAATGGATTCAGTCCTCTCATTAAAGTAGTCCGAGAGCTCATTAGGCACCAACAAACAAGCCAGCGTTGTCGGCAGAGGAAATGCCAAGTACCCCCATCTGCCTCTGTCTCCCCCATTTCATCCAAGGATGTGACCGTGTTACTGTCATTTACCTCCAACCCTCCCATTCCTCTCCACAGGCACAAACACACACCAGGGGGCACACACACACACACACACACACACACACACACACACACACACACACACACACACACACACACACACAGTGGCAGTTATTTTCCCGTTCTCAGCCACATCTACAGTACCAACCTCCCATCCTCCCCGACCCGACTTCAAAGTCGCCAAGCCTCCGCGCACTCGGCTGGGACTCCCTGAGAGACTCTCTCTGGGCTCTGGGGTCACGGGATCAAGAGGACTGAAATTGATCTTTTCTCTTTGGTCCCGCTCAGCCCTCTTTAGCCTCTTGTCATCATGCTCAGCTCCCCAAAGAAGGTCGGTATCGCGGCACCTGCAGAAGAAAAAAAGAGTGTCATTCCTGTCTCCCTGTCTCCCCAGATGAAAATGTCTCCCTCTTGTTCGTGACACGCTGACAGATAAAGAGCATAGTAGTGTGATTATGGAGTTGACTGTCCTCTCCTCAGTATTTCACCATGGTCACTTGTCATTGTGTAGCATCAGCTCTTCCTGGGGCAAATGGAGAGGGGAAGAGATAAGTCTCCATTGAGGGGAATAGTGTGAATTAAGTCCTGACACATTTGTTCTTATTGGCACATTCAGTCGGTTTTGGCTCTTGCATATGTGTGACAGCTCTGATGGCTGAAGGTGCTGTGTCCTTCATTTTAGCCTTGCCTTTTCTCCTTATCACAGCTCACACAGCTCTGGCGCTCGAGTGAGATCGAACCGCACAGATTGGCAGCTGGAAAGATGATCTTTTCTGACCAGGAACCCTTGTGCTCAACAGGTTGCCCGGCAGGAGGACACATGAATTTAAATCTTTGTAAAATTTTGACCCATTCCACTGACCATGAGTCATTGAAATCTGTACTTTTCATTGTTATACACTGTACTATGTTCTGTACTCACTTACTTTCAATGGATCTAAAATTAGTTTGTCTCAAGTCACAATGTAAATACCGACGTTCAGTGCAAATGCACCCATCGAGGAACCCGTTCCTATCTGCGGAAACCGGAGATACAGACTGACAGTAGCGAGTTTTTAATGTCTCCTTCAATTAACCGTCTCTCGGAGTCCAACCGAGTCATCTGCAGTGTGTCAGAAGAGACATACTGCAGATGACAAAGTCTTATCTGCGCACCATTCCCTCTCCATCAGGGAAGGAAGTGATAGCTCCCTGTCAGGGAGGAGGAGAGATCAGAGAGTACGAGCTCCCAGAGAGCGGAACTCACAAGGGTCCATTCCAGCCTCAAGGACTCCCGTTATCGAACATAATGATACGCACCGAAATTATCAATCAATACTTGCCATTCTCGAGTTGAAATGCATCGTAAACTTTATTTCTCTTCCATTTCTGACATATTTTCATCAAGTATTCATTCATTTAAAAAAGTTAAATAGAATGTCTATGATAGAGGACTGTGTTTCCTTCTCTTTCTTTTTACATTATAATTATGGGCTTGAGGGATATCAATTAAATGTGTCCAATTACAGAATGCTTCAAAACTAGAATATAAAGTTGCGCCTCCTTTTTTGATCTATTTACTCGCAGCCGAGGCAACAGAGGGAGAGAGGGAGTAAGAAGTTTCAAAAACAGCCTCTGTTCCACATGAAAGGGGCATTTGATCATATTTTTTTATTTTTGTCTTAAAGAGAAAAGCTTGCCAATGAGGAGTCATTCCCCATTAAAGTCAAGCAAAATTATCAGGCCTGCATTAAGGAGCTTTAGAAAAAAACTAGATATGTATCATGCATGTGGATATGCATAAACATGATGGAGGAGCTTAAGTAGAAAATGAGATCTGATGCCGTCGTGAAGAAGAGAAAACCGGCGTGCTCGGAATGCATTTAAATTTAAATATTCATGTCATTATAATTCTGAGGAATGTGGAGCGACCGTATGATATTTTATTGAGGAGGTTTTAAAAAATGAATGCTGTCCCTACTCCTTAATAAAAATCCCCGGCTTTCACTCGGAGTAGTCGGTCACAGGCTGCTGTGGTCTTTGGCTGAGGTGAGCAGACAGGAAGACAGGTTGATGGACGAAACGGTGGACGGACAGATTGACGGACTGGACTGCAACTACAGTGTGACTTCCTGCTAACATAGAATACGGGCTGTATCCCACAGAGCTAGCTGCTGGAAACCTATAATATACATTCATACAGTAGTCTGTCAGGACCTCAGCGGGTGAATGCAGAAATGCAAATTACCTTTTTATGCTTCCTGTTTTACCTCCGCATTCACATCTGCAGTTAGTAAGTCGAGGTACACAATGTGAGATATATTACCTGCCAAAGGATAATACATCTCAGGTATAAGAGAGGGAAAAAGCCCTCTACATTACCCCCCCCCGTTGCTCATTCTTTCAAAAATGACGTCCCTTTCTTTTATTGTGAAATTACATCTTTTAGTCACATCTCTCCGTTGTTTCTGTTTGTGTCTATACACACTTGTTGTAAACTGTAAGCAACTTTGAATGAGTGCCAACTTCAAATATAAAATCATTTACTCGAGAAGCTGATCTATCACAACGTGCAGTAAAGTCCTAGTCTTCCATTTCAAACATCTTTGACCTGAAGAGGGTGTCCTGTCCACAACCTTCCTATCAAAATCTCCCTTCAGTAAAGAATAGATAGAGGCGGAGAGGAGGGAGGAGATGGAGAGATGGAATGAAAGGAGTGAAATGAGTCACTCAGTAATTATGCTGTTTGACTGACTACACCAGAAAAGGTAGTGAACCTCGAGAACTCTTTGTGGAAGGATGGTGTCAAACAGGGGGAGGTGAGATTGTTGGTGGTGGTAGCGCTGGTGGTACTCAGGGTGGGGGGGCGACTGTCCCGCGTTCCTCCCCATGTTAATTATCTTTTGTTTGCCCTTGATAATCCAGAGGCCCGGTGTGCCGCCCGTAATGAAAACCCTGAATCACAAGGTCTACATTTAAAGAAGAGAAAGGGGGGGCAAAACAATGCCGTTGTCATTACCACATCATCAGTGCGTGATCAATAATGAATGAAACGCACATTAAGCAGGGAGAGGCAGGAGTTTATGAAAATGACTTGTGTGAATAGATTAAATTACAACTATTATTACTTCGCTTTTGATGTAGTGCGTCAAAGTAATTACAAAAAAGAGAGAGGGGAAGGAGAGGAGATGAGGGAAAAGCAGGGAGTCTTTCCTTCTAGAGTTATAAAATCGAATTTATGTTACTGGGAAAAATCGTGTCTCAAGTCGACAGTGCTTAATGTATTACTCCAAATAACATTTCCTTTAAAATCATCCCTTTCACATTTCTGAATAAAGATCATTAGAGTTTGAATAAAGCATTCACATCTACATGATGAAATGGGAATATAAACCTCCTTTGTGTGTGCTTGCTTGCATGTGTTCGGCATTGAGTAAAAATTCCGTGTGATAACCTAGCCATTAGTAGTCCGACTCACATTTCCACTCTTCTTTGTCCCTGGCGTGGCTTTACGATCGCCATAAATCTACCGGGCAAAGTTATCAAGTCGCAGTGTTCAAACCTGCCGGTCCATTAGTTTACAACTCCACCCCGGCTTTTTGGCCCAGAAAATACACAAGGAATGGCATTGGTTATGGATTACGCCCTCATAAATCATCACCCTCCTTCATCTTCCTCCGATAGAAGCATGTCATGGTGAATAAGCCAAACAAGATGGCCTCCTAAGAGCTGCGTCGGCGTCAACATGGTGTTTGTGATAGTGGTAGTCAAAGGCTTTGTCAGGGGATTAGGGTGTTGAAGGGAGGGCGGCGGTTGGAGCAGCTAATTATCTATATGTTAATGGGACGTCACCACATTCTTTATTCTGCACGGTGTCTCAACCCAGTGTGTGTGTGTGTGTGTGTGTGTGTGTGTGTGTGTTTCCTTGCATGTTTATGTGATCAAGGAAGGGAAGGAGTTTTTTGAAAATGACATGTACGGCGCTGATTCTCATTTGTTCAGGGGAAGTTTTCAAACTGTGGAAACGATGTTATTACACTTTGCCACAATCACGCCTGCGTAATGTGCTATTTGCCATGCCAGGCCCGGATTTCGCAGATGGAAATTAGGGGAGAAAATTGCCACTAACTACTCAATTACAGCGCTTGATGGTTAGGCTGACCCCGGTTGGCAGCAATGGCAACACGGAGCCAATCACCTTCCCCAGATGGCATTAAATTAGAATAGGGAAAGAGGACAATTGCACATATTCATCGGAGAAAGACATTTGAATTACCTCAGATGCTTTGGCTTCATATTGAACAATTAAGTGCAGCGATGGGATTTTATGGGATGGTTTGGAGGCAAGGCGCTATGTTAGCATGATGGAGGCATTGTAAAAGGGCTCTGTCCTTGGATTTTCAATCTGACAATTAAAGGGAACGTCACTAATTTGAAAATTGCGAGAGTGACTATATTGTCCATTAATCCTGTGGCAATTAAGGGAGCATTTAGTCGTCGACCTGGTACAAAATGTTTGGTATGTGATATTTATTAAGCTTTACAATACTTATTCAAGTGTGATGGATTAGGCTGAAAGCATGCCTCTGTCTTTGCTTTTCTTGGAGAAGGTAATTTGATTTTATTTTATTCCAAAGTTATGTTTTGAGTTGGTCTTCCAGCGCTGGCTCCGGTCTCGCTATTCAGAGAGCGCCTCCGCAAAATATTTTTGCTTTTTCTCGCTCTGCTATTTTCCTCAATGTTTATGCTGTACTTGCAAGGAATAAATTGGGGTATCGCGCTGTGATCGGTGTAATATTTCACATTTAAGTTGATGTTTGTGCTGCGTGTGATGTGTTTACCCAGCTGGGAAAGATGATCTCTTTATGGCACTGGAAAAGCGTAATGCAATTACCTGATTCATTTTCCAGAGATCACTCCCTTAGTTACAAAGAGGGCAGACATTTAAAACCACAGTCTATAATCGTTTTTTTCCTGGACAAGGAAGTTTTTGTCCTTTTCCACCAAAGCAGACAATATCAGAACTTGAGAAGCACCTTTGTTTGGAGTTTCATCTCTAAAACCGTTAAACTGAGCGTAGAAACCGTGGCGGCGCTCTTTCATAAACAACACACCCCGGCCTTTATGTTTGAGCTCACTTTACACCAGAGCCAATATAACCAGAGCCAGCAGGCTGCCGCGGTTTCACCTGACAACTGCGAGTTGGAGGATCCCTCCTCATGTGATGTTTTTCTCCGACAGAATCTGCAGCATCTGCAGGCCTGTAATCAGTGTAAACCACAGTTTAGCTAAGATGTGTTTTGCCCTGCCAAGAGTCCGCATGTGTTTACACTGCGGTGGCAGACAAAGCTTTGACTAAATGTAGTCAGAAGCAGCATTTTGGCAGCCACTGAAACCACTGGCGGGCTCCACGCTCATTTATCTCGTCTTTATCGCTAAATCAATGGCAGCGCTCATAAGGGAAGGAGGAGATTAATTGTTTTAGGGATAACTCAGCTCATTTTTCAAGGCTTTTTATGTTGATGTGTAATGTGGGAGTGATGGGCAATCATTTGCTTTTATCTTTAACCTGTGGAACAACACTGGAGTCAGTTAAGACATTGTGTGTGTTGTGCATATTCTTTTATGGAGGCGGCGGAGATGCTTATAGAATTCTAATATGGGAGCTTATTCCAACAAACTCCAGGCAAAAACGGCTACAGCAGCAATAGCAGCAGATTTAGCCAATGAGGGCACTTTTGGCGTGAAAGTTAACAACCCCCTCTCAAACACACACACACACAAATGCACACACAGGTTTCTTCCCAACCGAATCAGTAATAACACTGATTCAGTGACTTTTTTTCACCGCTTTGCCTTTTTATCTCGGCCAGGCTGTTTGCCTATGCATCGTCACTGGAGGGGCAAAACACACGGCCGTCCTTCTTCCATATTCAGTAGGTGTAAGACATCAAAACATTTTCATCATTAAAATGCTTACCATTTGTGGCCTTTGTAGCACAAGAATATACAGTAGATTTAAATCTCCCCCATCCTCCCGGAGAGCAAAACAAAGAGTGCTATTAGTTCTTTATAGTAACGGAATGGCATCCCAAGGTTCTGCGCGGGGACCTACCTTTTGGGATCAATTATGTGGCCACGGGCTCTTTTTAAAAGAGCCGCACCTGATTAAAACTCTGCCGGTTTCCCAAGGTCCCTTTGTGTGGAGTGCCGAGGCCCTCGCCACGGCTATTTATTAGCATATTGTCTTTTAAAGGTCATTGTCTGTTTTGCACGGCCCCACTCTATCTAGAGTAGGTCGCCGTCAGATTCACTTGCTATTGTTGCCGATGGAGCGGGGGGGGGTTAGCATCCAGAAAAGTTGTGTGCTTTTCACCCCCCCTGCAGACTGCAAAAAGGAGTTGACTGTGTTGATACAGTGGCTCCATTGTGGAGGATCATGCAATGCTGTCACAGCCGATGGGGTTTTTCTTTAGCTTTATCTTCCATTTTAGCCCCCACCAGCCTGGCATGAGCTGTTATCTCCGTCTAGATCAGTTGTCTCCGAAGTGCCTCGACAAAAGAAGGGAGCTTGTTGAACATCTGCACACATCAAAGAGCGGCAGAAGAAAACTCAAGGCTCGGCCAGCACGGCACACCGGGGCAGACGATGGAGCATTGAGGGCTTTTCTGCGGATGAAGCCGTTGGAAATGGCGGTAATAGAGAGGAGCACAGAGGGAAAGAGGGAAGAGAGAGGCCCTCGGTGGGATGGAAAGCAGAAGAGACCTGCCTGTTGGCTTCAGATGTGGTAAATGCTGGCTCCCTGTAGACTCCATTAGAGCTTCATCTGGCTCCCACGTCAAGGGGGGGAAGAGTGAGGAAAAGAGAGAAGAGTGGAAAAAAAGGAAGGAGTAGCAGGTGTAAGAATGGGAAATAAGAGAGAGGGAGGATGGAAGATGAGAAGAGAAGAAAGAGGAGGCAGAGGAGGAAAACTGGTTGGTGTCCAGGGCTGACTGTACTCACTTTTAAACCTCTGTACGTCCGAATAATTGCACGAATGTCAAGTTGCATGTGGTCAGATTCCCTGGCCATGAATTTCTTTTTCCAAATTCGTAAATTACAGCTGTAATCTCCTTCCTTTATGTCCATAATCACCAATTTACGCTACTCATGTCATGTAAACAGCATATCTAAGTCTTCAAGAAGGACAACAGTCAAGCAGAAGACGTGTGTGTGCAGATACTAAACCTGAAAGTATTGTTAAACTTCGGTAGAACTTTGAACGCTGTAGCTTCTTGGCCTGGAAGCACCATGACCTAAAGGCTCACTAAAATGTAACACTACTTACAAGCAAGTACATTTATAGTGCACTCTGTTCCCTAACAGCACATACAGGTTATAGCAACATAAATTATGTTCAGTGTAATTGCTTGTACCGTCCCCAGGGAGTATGAATGCCATGCAGTAAAGCAATGTGGTATGAATTTAATTTTTAAGTAAATCCACATTAGCATTGATGTGTTTTTTTTTTTGTTTTTCATTGGTATTTCGGCCTTTATTGGGCAGTTTGTAGTATAGAGGCAGACAGGAAAGGAAGGGAGAGAGCGATGGGTTTAACGTACAACAGATGTCACAAGCCGTAATCAAACCGTGGACGTTGGGGTGAAGTCCTTTTAGGCAAGGCTCGCCACTCATGAGCCACCAGCCAACTTCTTTTACAGCTCAATCCAGAGTGCCATGCTGTGCCGTGACGTGACGCCGTCAGCTCATCCCACCAGAGCACTTAAGCAGCAAGTGAAAGTTTAATATTGTTTAATGTCACATTGGTGTGATATTCTCTTTTCTTCTCTTTTTATTTCACTTGAAACTGTTGTGAATCTCAGCTGTGCGCGCGTGTCAGTGCAACAACGTGATTGGCTGATATGCTTCTCGGTTGGGCTGCTATAAAGCTGACTATTTGCTTTCGCGGTAAAGAAGTTGTATTAGTATGCTCCTTAACAATTTAGCCACAAGAGAACAGCCTGTGCTTCATTTTTAAGAAACAAAAGGTGTATAGTATTGAAAAGTTTGTTAGGTCAAACACATGTATGTTGTTAATTTTCTGTAAATCATAGAAACAAACCTGTATCTGAATATGTGCTATATACTGGGCTACAGATTTTTCACTTTATCAAGAATATTAGATCACACAGTCTTACTTTTATCCACAGTTTTTCCATCTATAGTGTTGAATCAAGAATGTTTCCACGTATTACTTCTCAGATGTTCTGGTGTCGTAATCAAATGTTCAGCGCAGCTTTCTGACTCATCCGTTTTGCATTAGAAAGAGAGCGAACAGTGACTAACAGATGGACGGTGCATTTAAGAAAAAGGTCCCCTGCTAGAGTAGACTGGCATGGCATTAAAGTAATTTGTGTGTGTGTTCCTGGTTTTAATAATACACTCTGAGAATGGTGTCTTTTCTAATGGACAGCCACAATTGTGCTTTTAAAGCCCACCACCTCAGTGACCTTTAGTTAAATCCGGTGCTTCAGAGTCGAACAGCCCATGCTGCAGGAAGTTTTATGGTTGGTCAGGTCAGGGTGAAAGCAAGTTGTCCTGTGTAACATTTTGTTTCCTGCACGAGACACTTGTCTGTCCATGCCATCCCCAGTTCATCTGCTGCAGTTAGTTAGTACTGACAAGGAACACAGTGCATTTTATTTTTGGGAGAAAGGTAGACGCATTCAGAGAAAAAAATTGTCATGTAAAAGTGTAATGTGTGGAAATTCCCCAAATGCATCTCATCCCACAAAAGAACAGTATTTTTTTTTTCAGTTGAAGTGTTTTTGTAGTGTGTGAACACTCACAGTCTTCCTGGCATAGTGTAAATGAGTCAAATGGCGGGAAAAAGTGTGGAGGTGCGCACTGACAAGACATCAAGAGACAACCAGGTGCGTCTAGATCTGCTGTTTCTTAAACCCCCCCTTTACGAAGGAAAAGTGCCACCACTGACAAATTTAAGGAGAAGCGGGGGAGATGATCTGTGCGTTTTGAGGTCACAGGGGAAGGAGGTTCTCACTGTTTTATAAAGCCCGTTAAAAAGACGACACTCAAGTCTCACCTGCTGAGATGACTTCACTTTTACTTGATGAGGACTGATGGGAGTGTGTGTGTCTGTACGTATACTACCTGATGTCTACCAAGATACAAAGATGAGGACATTGTGCTGAGCTTCACTCCTTTCAGGGGCTTTTGGAAGGCTAATGCTTGAGTTTATGGCCAATATAGGAGCAGTTGTCAGTAAAGATCCCCAAAAGTATAGTAATGCTATAGAGATATAGTGTGTGTGTGTGTGTGTGTGTTTGCAGGGGGGTAAAAGTTGGTGTGAGTGCGCGCATGCCTGAACCTCTGAGCCAGACACAGACAGGTAAAGAAATGGCATTAGAGAGGAAGAAAGAGAGAGTCTGTGGTGTGTTTGTGTGTGTGTTTGTGTGTGTGTGTGTGTGTGTGTGTGTGTGTGTGTGTGTGTGTGTGTGTGTGTGTGTGTGTGTGTGTGTGTGTGTGTGTGTGTGTGTGTGTGTGTGTGTGTGTGTGTGTGTGTGTGTGTGTGTGATGTCTGGGGAGGGGGGCAGGACAGGGATCATGAGTGACTCCAGGCATCCAGCCACATCTGACTTTGATTAATTGGCCTGGCGTTCTTCTGTCTCTCCACTGGGCAACCTGACAGAAAGGTAGACCACAGGACAGCACAACACCACAAGGGATGATCCATCTCCTCACTTTCTATCCCTCTCTGTCTCTCTCTTTGCTGGCTGTCAGCAGGTGAAGAAGACACACTCCGCAGAGCTTTGCCAAGTTAGCTCAAATCACTCAGGCGCACCCAAAACGACTTACCGCGGTGGGAGGAGGGGTGCGGGGGACATAATGCAGTTCATTGTTTTCATGAAGAGATTCAGGATGTACACAACGACAAGTTCTGAGGATGTTTAATCTTAGAAGCCGTATTATTTTGAAGCAGATCTGTTAAACACAGCGTCATTTATGTCAAACATTGCAGGATTGCCCGTACTTTTTTGCACTTCTGTTACAGATGATGAACAGATACAGATTCAGGTAGGTCTAAAGTGTTAGCTTACAGGAAAAAAGCTAAAGTAGAATGATGGTGAACTGTGGACAAAACTTGCTTTCCTGTCTTAGATATATCTTTTAACTTTTGACCCTTTTAAATATGAGCACCTGTTGAAAGAAGAATAACATGTATCTCCTCCACATCCTCAAGTGTTTATCCACCACTATCACTTAATTAGCCATATTTTCTGACCTCAGGATGGTCTGAAAAGGAGAAATAAACTGCCTCATTTCTATCCAGCAAATATCATTTCAGTCATTCAGTTAACGTGCTCTCTTTGCCGACTGTGTGGGTGAATGTCAGGCAACATTTAATAGATTCAAGTCAAGCTGATGGGAGAATCTAGCAGTGATTATGAAGAGAAATCTGCAGCAACTTTAGTTTTAAACGATTTTAATTGACTTGTTTATGGTCAGGTGAGAGCTGCTTCTGTTGATGTAAGCTGATGTTGCCATACAAGGTCGGGGTTGCCAGAAATTCAGAAACAGTACTGGATAAAACCAGAAACAATGGTCCAACTGGAAAGAGTGTATCAGAAAAAGTAATCAGAAAAATGAATTCCCTACTGGATGAATTCAACAATCCCTCAAATCAAAACAACCATTTGGAAAGTCGTTAAAAGTTTTTGCACAATACTTGCCGACTTTGATGTCACATATGCGGAAACATAGCAACGGAGATAAATGTTGATGCCGGTAAGAAACATTTATAATTTGAATGGCAATTTTTTGCTCACGTATCTTGCAATATAGTAAAAAGTGATCTTGATTAGTTATAAAAGTTACCTGATAGCATTAATCCTGATAAAAAGTTAGGTAAAGCAAAATTTGAGTGGTTTTATGGAATAGACTGGTGCAGCAACAAGTCTAGGACTAAATCGCCTTATGATACAACACATCTGCTGTGTAGCCTGTTGTTCCCACATTACAACAGTTCAGTGTGAGCATGTAAGGACTGTAAAAATCTCAGAACTACTGAATACTACAATGTTACATTAGGTATCAAACAAGGACAACTTTGTTTAAAGGTAAAATTCACTAAGTGTGATTGAACATGTATTTTCAAGCTGCTGCTGCTGCTGCTGTTGCAGCTCCTGGTGAGGCCAATGATGGTGATGTTTTAGTCAAACATGCCATTCTGAAATGTAATTAATCCACATATTAAAAACTGTTCGGTCAAACTCTAAAACACAGAAATTGTCATTCGGAAATTGAAAACCAGCAACAGGTTTGCTGATTAGCTAAAAACCGTCACCGCTAGTTTCCAGTTTATTAGCCTTTCAGCTCCCGACAGGGGCTACATGGTGTTAACATGCAGAAACAAGTGGCATGTATGACTGCCAAGTCTCCCTCCCCTCTCCTCCCCCCGCTCGCCACCCCTTTCCCCTTTTCCTCCCATCCCTTCTACCATCAGTGTTTAACCCCGCTCAATTTGCCCGTCTGGATGAAACAATACTTGTGATCAGCGCATGTAATGGCACCTTATTAACCCCAATTACCACAATTAAAACCCTGCTGCCACTGGGCCCCTTTCAAGTCTTAATTAATCAGATGGCAGCGAAGAGGCCGTTTGGTCCCCCCCACTCACCCACCACCACCAACCGTACACACATACACACTCACACGCTGGCACTCACGCACACCTTCTCCCCAGCCTTGACCGACCATGTGGCCTCGCTAAAAAGCACATCTGGCGGAACAAAACGTCTCCATGCTGGCAGACAAATGCCTCCACTTTACAAATGAAAGGCAAGCCTCTCTCTTCCTCTCTCTTTCACTCTCTCTCTCTCTGCCTGTTTCTCTCTCTCCATCTCTGTGATGTGGGTATAATGAACGCTACAAGCCCCCTTGGCACAGTGCCTTATTGGGAGGGTTTGGAAAGCTGCCCAGTTTGTTCCTCGCTAATTGCTTAATTGATGCATTGTTTTTACTGATGATACGGATTTGCCCCCCCCCCAACACCCCAACCCACTCACCCCTCCTCTTCTCTCTCCCTCCCTACTGCTGCACATGGATACAGATACAAAAGGAATTACACCCTATTAGCAAGTCATGGTCCCTTTCAGCAGACTGTATTAGAGACTTAAAACCATTGTGACGGCTTCCCTAATTGAGCACAACCACTTGATGTAACATAATGCCATGTAAATAAAACCGCTTCCCCCTCCTGCTCACGTTTCATAAGCAGCCGCGAGAGACAAATGAATTTCTGGCTGCTGTAGTGCTAACAAGAGACTCTTTTATGGCCGTTGTGGAAATCACTTAAAGATTACTTGGAAAGAGGTCTTTATTTGTTGGTTGGGGGCATTAATGCTCATTGCCTTCATGTGATTTCCTTTACCGAGGCAATAACATGCAGATATGAGTCCAGTCCGGATAAACAAATGGCATTTAGTTAGTGTGCTGCGGTTCTTGGGGAGTTTAATTAGCAGGCTAAGGGTTAATGAAGGCCTCTCCTGGGAGTGAGCCTTGTTGTAGTGTTGCTCAGGAGAATACACACACTGTTTAATGCATTCCCCTATTTCTCTATCTCTCAATCCTCTCAATCTCCTGGAGTGTTTCACTTTGAGGCGAGCGCACACGCGTGCACGTGCGCACACACATGCATGTGCGCACACACGGCCCGCTGCATATTCCTACTGATGCCGAGGATAAAGAGGATGTTTTTCCCCTCCATCCGCGTGTTTGTCCCTGGTTCCGTCAAGAGAGGGAATGCTCTCTGACGGCTTCCTGCCAAGAGGGGACCAGGAATCATCCAGATGAAGGAGAGCCTGGTCCACTGAGAGATGCCGAAGAAGACACAAACACACACACACACACACACACATTGTGTGACACACACGGTCACAAACAGAAACGCTAGCACGTGAAAAGATGGCACGCGCAAACACACAGGTGCGAGCACATGTGTACACACATACACGCAGGGAGACACACACCAACTTCAAGGCCTCAGAGAGTGTGTGAGAGAGAGCTAGAGAGAGTTGGATGTTATTTATTCATCAGTCTTTCTTGTAGTCAGGAGGCAACAAGCCCCCGGAGCTGTAAACACACAGAGACACACGGGCCTCAGTGAGCTCCAACCCTGGGAATAACAAGTGGTCCCCACATACGAGTGTGCGCACACACATGTGGGATGCCTGCACAAACACATACACGCACACACATGTGGGGTGTCAGTGCCCTGACAGCAAAGACAAGACAACATCGTCCCTGGGACTGAAAGAAGACAAAAGCAGAGTACTACTAAGACAGGGTTTCAGCAATATAACCGGCGTATGTAAACCACTGTTACCCCCTCACAAAAGAACAGCAGACTTGATTCTGAAGCATGATAAATTGATTTTTTGTACTTTCATACTTACTTTGGCTGAATATTAATTGAATCGGGCGGGCAGGATGGGATAGGAGGGAAGGACAGGCGAGGAAATAATCGGGGTCTAAAAGGAAAAAAAAAAAGAAATGTGCTGAAGGAATGGGATCTGGCATCCCTGCGTAAAAATAGCATCCCCTGCAAACACATTTGCTATTATCTCGTCGGCGCAGCGCGGAGTAGCGCAGGCTGCACTCCGGCCCCCCTATGGAGCCAGACGGCAGCATTTACATGAAGGCTGAGCAGGAAAGGGGGGAAATTACAACTATTGTGACTTGCCTTTCTACAGGGTTTATTGCATTATCATAATGTGGTGAGAGAGCATGATGGCTGTGGTGTCAACTGACATCTGTGGTGTGAAGGAGTCTTTGGTGTCTCTGCATGGGCCCTCCACTGACTTTCCATCTGTCTTTTTCTTTCTTTCATTCGTACCTTTCTTTGAGTCTTTATGGGATTCTTTCTTGTTTTTTGTTCACTGTTATGCATGTATGACACCTGTATCCGGACACGTCATCCGTGCATGGACAACACATTGAAGTGTGATTGGATCTGCTTGATCTGGAGGGTGTCTGACTTGCATTGTGTTGGGATTTCAGGTAAGTGTAAACACAATATGTACAACCTGCACAGTACTTGCACAATGTAACACTGATACAAGTATTTGTTTTGAGCTAATATCTAATTTAGAGAGCCAGCAAGAGAAAAGGATGAAAGAAACATCTCTGGAATTTCTATTTTGAGCCATGAAAGTGCCAAAAGATGCGCTATCCAGCAGAACTGTGTGAAAACTGAAAGCCATATGGGCAGAAAATGATATACAGTAAGAAATAACTGTTGGTCACAGTTTGCTTTGCACTCATCTGTGCTGCTGATCTGCTGTTAACAAGGCATATAATGTATCTAGTCACAGAGAAACCAAACCGATGAGAAAAAAGAAAAAGACACCGGGACAAGCTGACACAATATTTTTTGATGTAAAGAAAGCTATAACTTTGCCGAATTTACAAGAGGGGATAAATAATTAATTTTTGTTATTAAATGTTATGAAAAGTGTTTCATAATATTCATAAAGTTTCTCCAAACTCAACAATGCACAAAACGATTTTTAAAGGGAGTCTGGGGCCGACTCACGTTCAGGTTCTGCTCTGGAGCAGACGTCTGATCGCAAGGAGGATAACAAGAATTGATCGTTTGTTATCTGAAACGTATCCAGATACAGATCCTATGTGTGAGAATCAGCATCCTATGTGTGAGAATCAGCAGTACCAGGCCCACGCAAAGCAGGCCAGAGAGGACTAAGTCTCTATTAGTCAGATCTACAGGGACCTGCTCCAAGCAGATGTTCACTCCCTCCCCTGAGTGTATTTGTGTGCTCTTACATCCAGTGTTTCTGTATGTGTGGTTATTCACGCCGAATGCATATTTGTGTGTGTGCGTGTTTGCGTTCCCCCATTCATTCCGATCCACTTTGTGATTTCTGCCACTTCAAGCACCCTCTCCTTCAATGCTCTGTGACCGAACACCTGCTGTACAGCGATCTTTTAATGAGCGATCCACCTGAGAGAGGAGCGACGAGGAGCAGGAGGAGGAGGAGAAGGATTTCATGGGTCTCTTTTTTTTTTTTTCTCTTCACCGCTGCCACCTGTGCTGTGTTAAGAGATGTAAAGCGCCGTCCCTGTGCGGAAGCCCGCGTTTGGCTTTGATTAGCATTGCAATCACGCCGCAGACACACACAAAAAATAAGTGATGCATTAGCAGGAGGAGGCACACATCCAAACATGCCCCCGCACACACACAGGAGACTGTCCTCACAGCGCACACGACCGCCTATTTACCATTTTCCATACCAAGTACAAAAAAAAAGAAACAAATGGGTGTCCTCCATAGCATGCTACCTAGGAGAGAGTACCCACTCCTTCCATTATTCTCTCTCATCTCCTCTGCTCTCCTCTCGTTATTTTCCCCCTCTCACTCCTTAATATTACTCTGAGTGTGCGTGTGTGTGTCTGGCTACAAGGATGCATGCACTCATGTGTATGTCTGTGTGCGTGGGTGTTTTGGGCAGCGCTCAGTCTGAGCAGCGAGGAGGTGATTTGTAGCAGGGGCCTCTAATACAATGCTCACTTCAAAAGCTCCTTCAGGATGCTGCACGCTCTCGCGCTCGCCCCGCACTCTGGGCCCAAATCAGCGGGAGAGTTCCTGCTTTGCGCGGCATTAACCTACCATTTCCCTCATCCTCCTCATGCATTATGTCCTTTGAATTTGTGTACCTAATTAGACCTTTGGGTTTGCTCAAGCTGCTTGTCTAATTTATTTGGCATGCATCCGCCGAGGTACATGCACTTTTTTGTCCTGTCTCTGTGTCAAATAAATGCTGGGCTGTTTTTATAAACGAGATAGGTTCTTATGTGTTCTTTTTTGCTCGGCTCGGAGACAAGACAGGTTTGTTTTGCCTATACCTGTAGCTAAAATCAGCCTGTGCTCCTTTTGAAATCTCCGTTTTAACTCCGCGCAGCACAAAATGAAAACAAGTTTTCTCCTGAAGCGCGAGACAAGCTACAGCTTCTGCAATATATCACGTCTTCTCCGAGATACACACGTAATTTCTTTGACAGTGAAAAGACTTCCGACTGACACGCTCATTGAATGTACCCCCAATACACTGAAGAGTGATCAAATGGGCTGATTTTATTTGTACATACACCATTAAAAGCCTCAGCGGAGATGTTTTCTCTCTTAAAGGAGGGAGAGAAGGGGGGGGGGGCCTCACATCCCGCTAGTGCAATTTTAACAAACAGTCACAATCAATTAGCTAACCGGATCAGGCTAAAGCAGCGTTTATTTCCAGATGAGGATTTAACCGCACACGGGAGGGGAAATGTTATGAATTGTGAAATATTGATGGTGTTTGTGTAAATGCCTTTGCTTATGTCTCTTTTAAACTGTTTATAAATTCTAATGCGGGGCCTTTTGGACTCCTGCAGTTTCGGGTTTGTTAGCATTTAATGCAGAAGGGCGGGGAAGCGATGGGCAAATAAGCAAAGGCCTGCAGAGATTGCTAAATCGAGCTCTGAAGTGCAAATGAGCTCCTTCCTCTCTTGGTTCTAGATGATGTTTTTTTATAACGTGCTGACATTGAAACATGGGACATGGGAAACATGTTTATTTCAGCTAATATTAGCATCCGTGTCAGAGCTACGGTTAATAAAAAAGATTTCTTCCCTATAAAGCCGAGGTGCTTAATTAAATTAGATCTCAGTGCTGCTTATTCCTTGTTGTGCCATTAGTGCTGTATAATATCACAGGGCCACCATATCTAACTAATGAGTTGAAAACTCAAACAACAAAGTCCAGCTGGAAAAAGTCCGACAACTATGTGTCATGAGACAAAATACTACTCCCAACTGACCAACCACACTGTGCAACGTTTGAATTAACAGCCTGTCGGTGTTTATATTTTGGAACCTTTCACCTTCTAAAAGCCACTGGCACAGCTGGACCGTCTTTTTCCTCTCTGCTGGAACAGCTCGAGTCGAGGCCTGATTAAAAAGCACAGACGTTCGGCTGTGTCTTCCTGGGAGGTAAGAGCTAGCTAGGAGCCAGGCCGGGGCCTCGGGGAAATAAAGATTTGGATCGGGCTGATTTGAGTAGATAGTGCGGTAATTACAGGCATCCCAGATCTCAGCAGTAGATATAGCGAGCCCGGGCCCAGAGCTTATGGGAGTGTGATAAAGATAGAGTCCTGTGTATTGGCAGGCGAGCATGGCTGGATGATGAAGGGAGCGGGGAGTCATTCTGTCACTGATCCACAAAATGACATGAAATAGGACCTGGGGTAAGTCAGTAACTGCATGACATCTCCTGTCATGGTACCAAAAATAAATGTATGCCATTTGGAGAAGAAGAAAGCGGTTGTTCTGTGTGCATTACTAATGTGATTATGATTACAGTGTTAGCTTTTTTGCTGCTGTTATTAAAATCATATTAGCTGAGCCAAAAAATAATGCATTTGTCTCTCCTCCGTCTCCGTTTGTATCTTTCCTCCCTCTCTCTTAAAAGTTAATTCATATAGAACATGTGATGGAAATTATAAGCGAGAGGATGATTATTGAAGGAGAGTAATTTCACCCGCTCCGGTGATAGACACTAATAGGGCTCCATTGTTGTTAGCATTTAGCCTGGCCCTGATTACCTTGTTTTTCATGGCTGCATCCTGAGGTGGGTCTCCATCCCCGCCAAACCCCTCCAGCCCTCCATCCCTCCTCCTGGGTGACATTTCAGACGGGGCCCTGAGGGCATTCGGAGGGGAGGCATCGAACAAGGTAATTGCGGCGAGGTTTCCCCTCGCTAAATTAACCTCTGCTCGGAAATTTATTGGCCAGCCGCTCTCCAGAATTATTTAAACTTGCCGTTATTCCTGCGTCGAGACAATCTGACTTTGCTGAGGGTTTATTTATATATTTCTTTCTTGTCTTCTTCGTCTCTTTACTCAGAGGTTTGATTATGTAGAGATGGAGGATGTCAGCAACCAGTAATTTATTACAGACAGAGCCCAGATTTTGGAGCCTTTTTAAGCGCTCACCTGTGGAAATATACATAAGGTTGCGTGGTCTTGACGGCTGGGTGAAGTCAGTGCACTCCTGAGGGTCAAAACCGGGGCACAAAACAGTGCTCACACTGTTGATAATGTATGCTGCTTGGGAAGAAAGCCAAAAGAATTTGTCTTTTTTTGGCAATTTCCCCTGGCTGCCTCGTCCCTCCCATTTTGTCCATTTGAACCTGACTTATGGCTCCAGTTTAATAGTTGTAATAATACTGCTTATTATGGCCATGACATTATACATTCCACCCTTTCCCTCCGTTGCTCTCAGAATAGCTGTGTTTTTCTGAGCTCTGGGAACGAAGTATGCAGTTCCACCTGGACAAAGGTTTGCTAGATTTTCATAACTGTCATTACTGCACACCTCAAGAGTCGGACCCCACACATGCAGTCTATAAGGTCTGAATGGGCGCCCTTTATGGCACATTAGAGCAACTGTGTGGAAATCAAACGTGCACAGTATTAATATTTAAGAGGAATATTAAGGCATGTCAAACCATTAGGAACCACGAACTTGACCCTCTCTAAACTTTCCTGGCCACTGTTGTAGATAGGATAGAGATAAATGGATATGCTGGAAAGCGTCTCCTCGTGTCCCCGTCCTATATGGCGTATTAAATTATTCTGGGTTCACTTACAGGGGCTTGACTAATATTAAAGTGTCTCTTTCGCTGGTTGTGTAACTGAAATATGTCGACCGGTTCTGAATAAACATCAATCTCTGCGCCCGTGCCTCTAGAAGAGATGATCGGCCAAAAATCGTAAAGCGGAGACAGCTGGTGGGGTAATGTCAGCTCAGCCCGGGATGGACAGTCAGCGCATCATGATTTACACTGCATCTGGCATTTTGGCCAACCGGAGGAGGAGAGTATCAGTCAGATTTATTTGACTTTTTCGTTCCTCTCTTCCTCCTCTCCTCAGCTCTTTTCTCAGCTCGCTGACAGGCCCTCAAGTCATTCTAGTGTGTCTACACATGTAAAAGGCTCCTTTAAGGAGCGAGTTAGGAGGTTACACTCTTCTCTTTTTTTTCTCCGCTCTCTCTCGCTCATTTTCTCTGTCTCTGCCTCTCATTGGAGCGCTGCCAATTTAGCCGCACGGTGCATGACGAGGAGTGCAGATAGGAGACAGGCAGTGTCAGAGAGCGCTCAGACCGAGGCTGGTTTGTTGTCTGTGTACGCTGCATAACCATTTCTCTGCACCTCCTTCTATCTCACGTTCACCCATCGAGCACCTCGTGACCCCCATCCCATCATCCCTTACCGCACCAATTTGTGAATCAGCTTATGATAATGGCCCGATCATAACGGAGCAGGCCGCCATTGAAATGAGATCGGCTGCGACAGTGCTGACCTTTCGGCGGAGGCGGGAGTGGTAAAGCGCCCGCGCCGTAACAAGGTCTGTTGAGTAAGCAACTTACAAGGCAAGGTTACTGTCCCTGGGAAAATGTGGGAGAGTAAGAAAGAGAGAGTGTGTGTCTGTGTGTGTGTGAGAGAGAGACAATGTTCTGATTGTGATTTCACAAGTCGATTAACTTCTGTGAGAGCCGTGTGTGTGTGTGTGTGTTGTGGCTGTTCTGCTGATGCGGATGGTTTTAAGAGCGCACGGGACGCTGACGGGCGGGGCGGGTTGATGGAGATGATCTTTACGCATCAGATGGAGAGGCATCAATCTCAGGTGAATGGCCCTGGTCCTTCCGCTGAAATCCAGCCCTTTATCCAGAAGTGTTGTACGTTCAGCACGGCATACACCGACGTTAGGGTTAGTCATGCAGAGACTATACATTTGAACGTTTGCCTTGGTGTTTGTGTTACACGTGTGTCCATGTGTGCAAGAGAGAGTGAGAGGCCGCACATCTATCCTGATTTACACACACCGTCCTTGCACTTTTCTTTAGATGTTTCGTCCATCCATAAATAAAACAGCTTCCTTTGGCCTCGCTGACAGGACCTGTAATGGAGTCTGCATCACCAGTCTGACTGACTGACCGACTGACTGACTGGCAGAGCATGAAACAACCGGATCGCTTCTCACCTGGAGCCTGACAACAAGCAAGGGAAGGCGCGGACTGTGTGTGTGTGTGGATACCTGTGTTTGTGTTTTTTTCTCATGCATCTGCATCTGCCTGTATGGTGACACAAAAAGAGGTGAGGGGTGCGCGCGATCAATCTTCATTTGGTAATTTATGAAGGCGTCCGCTTGTCAGGTATCCAGCGGCGTCTGGTACAACTCATTCTGCTGTGCTGGAGGGGGGAACCCCGGGGTATCTGCGCCTCCTGTCACCTCCCCTCCCTCCTCATCGCCCTCTCGTACAGTGCCTGCTGCCGTCAGCAGCCCAGAGGCATAGCAGAGAGAGAGAGAGGAGGAAGACGAAGCGAGGGAGGAAGCCAGGCGGGATTAACCCTGTGGCCACCCACGGCAGGTGCTGAGGCAGCCACGCGTCCAGCCTCATTAAGGAGAGGGAGAGAGGGCAGCGTGGCAACAAACACAAGGGGGAAGCCGGGAATGTACATACTGTACCTACTGAACGCAAACACACACATCTATTAAAGCACTGAGCCGTGCCTCAGAGACTGGCACTTATGTAGGTGGCTGCCCATTTTTTTCTCTTTGCCCCCTTATTTCTCTCCACCATCTCCCCTTCCTGCTCACCTCATCTCCTGGACTACTTCTTCTTGCCCTCATCCCCGCGGCTTCAGCTCGCTACGTCTCTCTTCTCTCCCAGACCGGGGCCCATAGGTGGGGTTGGCTCGGTCTGGCACTCAGGCGTGTTAGGCCATGGGCACCTGGGCGTGATAATTGTTGACACTGGTGTTCTGAGCCTACAGGAGCAGACATCAATTTATAGGGGGCATACCACGGCACTCGGACCAGGGTGAACAGGCAACAATTAGGCCACCTAATTAGCCCAAACACCTGGGACTTGGTGTCGAAGTGTTAACATATGAGTGTGTGCATTTCTGAAAGCACTTTTCTGTGAATTCTACTGAGTTTGTCTAAATGCTGACTATCTCGCTTTTAATCATTTCTAATCATAATTTTCCTGTTTTGTGGGCGAAGCACGTCTCTCCTCAAGTTCACCCTTTGATGGGAAGTAGCTCCTAAACGCTGCACTGCAAGAATCTTGTTGAGTTGAGTCCATTACTAGCTGTTTCAACATTAGTCTTTTTACATCACCCCTACTTAACTTGAGCTTGTTAATAGGGCTGCAGAACTGCCCTCATCATTAATCATGTAAAAATATTGGAATTAGGAAAGAAAAATCACTTTGATCCCGACGTGTTACAGTGTGCTTGCAACTCTTCCTATTTGCTCGTCTTCCATTTCTTTGCCGTTGACTTTATCATTTGATTAAAGATTGAAATTTGCTTTTGAATAAGACTTTCGGAAATTAGTGTGGTCAGGACAAGAGTTGCGGTGGTCCCCTGGTATCTTTTTTCCTCTAATTTCCATGGATGGTCCATTTGTGTGACGACATTTCGGATGGTGAATTATTCAAGGCACTAAGCAGCACTTTGGGCCAGTTTCCCCCAGTCGGCATCTTTGATTGGGAAAACGGGGGCTGATTTGTGAACGATAGCCCCAGGGCTGCTGGCCTAAGGCGAGCTCGGGGGGGGACACTGGCCTCCGAGCCCCTCCAGGCCCCAGGGAGAGAAGGTCCGGCCATGGCCGCCAGGCCTTCCGGTCTCCAAAAGACAGTCCTTGCCCGTCCGCCCCTATCAACCCTGCCTCTGGAAGTGAGGTGTGATGCAGGAGCGGTTCCACAGAGAGTATCAGACGGATGAGGCGCTTTCTGAGCAGCGTCTCTCCCCTCAGCCAGAGCCTCCGTCTCCCGCGGCTGCCTGGGCAATTTGTCGGTCGACCTGCCAGGAGCAGAATGCAAATCCTCACCGGAGGAGATGCACAAGGGCCTCAGTGCCTGCCAGCTCTGTGTGCACGAGTGTGTGTGTGTGTGTGTGTTGCCCAGCAGTCTTTTCTATAACAGCCTAACAGGATAACTGTCATCAAGACCTCAGTGTATCATTGTGTGTGTGTGTGTGTGTGTGTGTGTGTGTGTGTGTGTGTGTGTGATGTATCATCTGGCTGCTACAGTCTCTTCCTCCCTCTCCCTGTCTCTGAGCTAAGACACGACTCTCCTTCACTGCTCATCAACCCACCGCTCCTAATTTATAGATGGGCATAAAAACTCTGTATTTTCACTCACCCTGCCCACCTTCCTGCTACCTCTGCATAGCAGCAGCATGACAAAATAGGACACATGCTGTTAACCATGTAAAAGTTTTCTTTTTTATCCCTCTCCATCTATTTCCTTTGCTCCCATGTTTCAACTTTCTCTCTGCACTCAGACAATAGGCCTACACATACGTCTTCTGCTTGTAAATGATGCTCATCTGGTGAATCGACTGACCCGCACCACCTGGGTCAAACTCTGGTTTTGACATGTCAGAGTCTCACAGACCAAATCGGCACACGGAGAAAGATAAATGGCTGTAATGCCAAGACAAGCAACACGGTGCTCTCCAGACAGCGCAGAGTTCAGAGAAGTTTTCAAGGACAGCTCTATACACAAGATGAAAGTGATCTTCTGGGCTCTCATCTCATCTTCACCGCTCATATCCAAATACCACCTGGCTCATTCTGTGCTGTCAGCACTTTTTATCTCAAAAAATTAATACTTCTTTTTTTTCCCTGGTCAGATAGGGGTACTTTATTCGTCGTGGTTTGCCCGGAGTCCTCCGCATCTTCGTGAAATGTGAAAGATTTGAAGGCACGGATAAAAGGCACTTTTCTAATCAACATTTTTTTTTTCCTTAAGCGCTTCTTTCTTTTTAAAAGCTGTTTTTCATTATTTATAAGTGTTCTGAAGGTGCTACCGAGCTGATTTCTTTCACCAGGCCTGATATGAGGCCGATGGAGCTTGCAGAATTGATTAGATAAGCTTGGAAATTACAATGTTGAGCACGCAGCGCTCTGAAATGTGCTCTAAAATACACCCCAACGCGAATATTAATACCCAGGGCTTATAAGCATATATTTGAATGCATGGGGGGAAGTTTGTCCGTGAAGTTTCATGAACTGTCCAGTATGCATTGCCATATATTACTGATCAAATAAAATGTTACCCCTCCTTCCTGAACTTCATTGCATTCACAGTGACGGGTGGGTAATCACAATTTCATCATTAGCGGTCGAACATTCAGAGCTAATCTCTGTTTTACTGAATAATTCTGAAAGATGTTAATCAAACATACGAAAGCATATTTGAAATATTTAACCAAACGATATTAATGAAGATCAAAGGGTGGGCTGTTTTTAGCGGATGTTATGCGAAAGGCCTGGGTAATAGCTGGGTCCATAGGAGCACATGAAACACTTTGTCTTCTGCTAAATATTTCATGCCCACTACCTGTTGTATGGAGCTTAATGAGCTATGGGGGTAAAAAAGGTGATTTATCATGTAAAGTTTTCAAAGGAAATGCTAATGCACACATACACACACAGGGGCACACATTCCTTGCAATTTTCTTCTACACATTTTTCCTCAAGTAGCATAGCCATAGCCACATTTTGCAGGGTGAATATTTTAGCCCTGAAGAAAAGCAAACTCAAGCGAGAGCAAGAATCAGGGGTCAATGGTGTGTCTTTAAAGAAACTTTCCCTCTCTTCGCCTCTCTACTCGGCTCTGTTCCTCCCCGGAATACTAATATCAGCGGGGAGGGCGAGAGAGGGAGAGATGACAGAAACATTGTGGACGTATGTGTCAGGGAGAGGGGTCAACTGTGGGCACACACATGTTAATGCTCGCCCATTAATAAAATTTATCCTCCTCGCTGTCGACTCCTCTCAGCAGCAGGGCCCAGCGTGCAGTTTATGTAGATGCTTTTTGTTTTTTCTTTCTAATTTTCCTTTTTTGTCTCAGAAGAGAGGAGAAAAAGTCCTATATCCTCTACCTAGGAAAAAGTAGCATGTCACAGTGTAAGTTCACTCAATTACATGTAAAATTCCTGCATTAAGAATGTTACGTAAAAGTTAAAAGACATGTTGACAGCAAAATGTACTTAAAGTGTCAAAAAATGTTCATTATGCAAAGTGTTACCTGTCAGTGCTGCCATACATTATATTAATGGATAGATGGAACTTGGATTATCATTTTTACTGACGCTTTAAAATGTATGCAGCATTTTAATGTTGCTGCAGGTGGAGTTGATTTTAACTACACATACTGTCATTTATTATTTAATGAAAAACTTTTGGTTTAGAAACTAATAATATGGTTTACATGTAAATTGTAGATTCATATTGTAACAACAGATGGAGTGAAGTGAAAGCTACAATATTTCCCTCCAGAATGAGTAAAAATGAAAAAAAGCAGGTACAAAGTACTAGTATTAAGAGTTTTGCTTAAGTAAATATCACATTCCACCACTGGTATCATTTGATACTCTCAATACTAATGCTGATTCTCTAGTTTCAGTACTGACCCAAAACAATCGTTTTTATTGTTTTTTGAGACTTTATTTTGAATCTATTCTGGAACTAAAAGAAGTGTAAAATCTTATCCAAACACTAAAACAAAGTAAAATAATCAAAATTCTTTGATTTCAGCTTCTTAAAGGGGCAATATGTAGTTTTGGAGAAGAAATTCAAACTCAGAATATCAATATTTACAATATTATTCTCAGAGAAAAATATGGTCCCCAGAACACTCTTTGAAGCTAGAAAGGCGGCAGGGTCCGCCATATATTAAGTAAAACAATATGAAACGATGTTGTCCTTTAAGGTCAGTTGGTTTATTCAGGTCATGAAAATGAAGAGTGTCTTTATTTGGTTTGTTTAGGCATAAAACATCAATCAATGAAGATCTTTCTCTTCTGATTAAAATTACTACACCAAAGCTAGTGGTGTGCACCTTTTTATGTGAATATTTCCTGGTTTCTTTGTTCCTCTATGACAGCAAACTGAGCGGTGGGTGGTGGACAAAACAAGACATTTGAGGCTGTCGTCTTGGACTTTGGAAAACTCTGATCGACATTTCAAACAATTAATCGATTTATTGAGAAAATCATCAATTGAGTATTGAGGTTTGATTCCCAGCATGCGTCTGTACAGTATGTCCAAGATGGAGAGAGATGTAAGAGACAGTTTCTGGTGTGTGTGAATGGAAGAAAGAAGAGACATTGTAGGTGCAGGTGTGAGGGAGGGAGAGAGAGAGAGAGAGAGAGTGTGAGTACGAAGATGGAGTGAAACACTTGGATCCTTTCCAGCACTACAGAGCGCCCGGGCCAGGAGAAGGGCAGGGCAACAGTAAGAGAGCGACAATCGTCAGGTGATTAGAAAGACTCGGAGGCTAGGTAGACCTACAAAATGAATAACGGCGCACCCCAAACCGCGCCATAAGGCTCAATGGTTTGTGATTTGCAAGTTGATAAGACAAGAAGATTAATAATGCCGCATGATAATGGCTGGCTGAAGCTCAGCTGGGGAGATGGTAATGATGGGATATTGCTGTAGGAGCAGTTCACTGAGCCACAGTGGAGGAGTGAGGGGAGAGATGGAGAGAGGGAGAGATGGAGAGAGAGACAGACAGACTGAGAGAGAGAGTGAGAAGCTGCAGCTGCATGGGGGAGAAAAAAAAAAAGCACTCATCCCAATTGGCCCTCAGGATATGAGAGTTTGAAAAATGAGAATGCAGTTATCATTTTAATTAGATATAAAGTTTTTTTTAATACATATAGTGTGTGTATATAATTTTGCTGAAATAAGGACTTCAAAGAACATACGTATTTTTGCAGCGCACTGTCCCATCATAATTCCTAAATGACAGTTCTTGTTAATTTGCACCTTTTTTTTTTTTTTTGCCTGCCAGGTGGTGGAGTGGGGGGTGATGGTGACCGTGGTGAGCAGGTAAATCATCCTGTAACACCTATACCATCACATACACACACGCATACCTGTCGACGCTTACTGTAGCACGGCAGCGCCACTTTTTTTGCTTTAATTGTAGGGTTCATGTGGGTTCTTGACATTTTTTAGGGAGGAAAATCAAGGCCTTGAAAGTTTTTTGTTAATAGACATGAATGAACATGGGTCTTTGAAAGGTCTTGAATTTATATATTTTATCCTAGGATACAAATTGAAGTTCTTTTGGTATTTGGTAACACTAATCATTAATAAATGGTAAATTAATAGTTAATTAAACATAAGTTAAGAGTGATTTAACTGTTCTCTTTAACTATACTTTGTTAATAGTTAATAAATACTTATGTAAACCTTTACAATTGCTTAATAGATGGTTTATAGAGCACTTCATTGTTTATTAAAAGTGAAGTAACAATGAATGTTACGGTTATTTAGTTAGTTGATTAGTCATGTATTAATGATTGTTATTATAAAGTTTTACAATATATCAAAAGAGCATCAGTTGCTATTCTTGCACAAAATATCTTCATTCAAGCACTTTCAATGACCCATCTGTGTATTTGTCCATTATCATTAACTTGCAAGGCCTTAATAATTTCAAGGACCCTTGTGAACCCTAACATATAAACATGCAATTCATCTAAAGGCGTCTACAGGATGTATGTGTCTTCGTGTTACCTGATATTTCTTTAAATTGTTGTCTGTGAGATTGTGTAAAGCCTGCCAGTCCCTGTTATGTTGTTATGTTATGTAGTGTTGTAACAGTAATTAACCTTGATGTGTCTCAAACTGTGCCATGTCTGGTGCCTAAATGATGGAAATTGAGCCTGGAAAGTCCTTATAGCTGTGACAGTATTTATTCACTACCTAGAAGTGGCCTCCAGCCTGAAGCATTTGACATGTTTTTGTCCGCAGAGGAAAGGACGTCAAACCACAAAAGAAACAACTTGTTTGTTGCCCACGTCGACACACAAACGTCCAATTTTCCTCGGAGAAAACAGAAGTCTAATCTCCCGTGCAATTTCTACATTTTTAATGATCTTGTTTGATTATGACAAGCTGTTAAATGCTGTGATCTATTTCCACAGTTTCTCCCCGTTACATCTCCAGCACTGTTGACTCGTGTGTTTACACCTCAGACAAACATTTTGTCAGATCCCCGATTCATCTTAATTGCACCACTTTGTCAGCGCCTGTTGATGATCTTTTACCATACCCTTCACTCAGCGTTCCACTACTGTCTCTTTTGTTTTAGACGGAGGCGCGCGCTGCAACGACTTAGATACTGATCAAACTGCCCTTCATCTCCAAGGGAACTTGTGATTACACAATCAGTTTTGAAGCTGAGCCCATTCTCTGAGAGGAGGAAAGGACTTGAGGTTTGTTTTGCATATTCCTAAAAAAATGTTAATTGTTTACGCGTGCTCCAGACCTGAACACACTTTGCAAAAGAGCTGATGCAAACCACAAGATCTCAGACACATTGGGTAATTATTCAGAAAAGGTTTTTGAACCTGAGCAGAAGCTAATTGAACAGGTTAGAAATCAGATGGTTGAACATCGTTGATAGAATGGCATTCGAGTTGTTTGAGGTCAGTGCGGCTCCAAACGATCGCCCCAAATGTCTGTTAATGAGTCAGTAATGGTCATTAAGACCTAATTAACATGGCAGAGTGGGGCTTGGGCGAACTGTAACTCGAGCAGGACCGCTGCCGTTTCTTGTGATGCTCCGGAAAATGAGGAGATTACAAGATCCAGCCAAGTGTAGGAGGCCTGTTTGTGAAAGTAATGACGCTAACGAGTGACAAGTTAATTGCGTGACAAGTTGTGTTCCGAAGATCAACTCGGCTAACAGATGTTGTTATTGATGGCGGTGGACAGGAATAGCCACGGCAGCTAATTTACTCATTACGCAGCAGGTTAACAGCAGTTGTTTTATCGTACAGTATATGATGCGATGATGTTTGTCACTGCAGCACAGATGGCGATTTGACAATTTATTTTAGATTGCGAGGAAAGTGAGATTCCACAATTAAACACCCGAAGAAATTATCTGACAGCTTATGAAATGTTTAAATAAAGTGAGAAGCTGTTACAATGTCTGATGAACAGCGGGGGAACATACTCGTGTAAGAGGCAAACAAACTCCAAAATGTCCCTTTAAGATCTTTTTTATAACAGAGACCTACAGTACAAAGATAAGATCACAATCCTGTCAGCACTCTCCTATCTAGATTTCCACTTAGACAAGTTTTAATTAGATAGCAATAAGTAATTGGTGTTTAATAAGTTCCACTGCCTCCACGTATGCTTCTCCTTTCTCCTCTCTCCATATGTATGATGGATGTGTTGGATGCCCCCGGTGCTACTGATCACACTGACAGGAGTGTTGTTTGTCCAAAGTGGGATTGACACTCAGTCAGGGCCCCCGCCTGGTGCCCCCCCCCCCCCCCCTATCATCGACATGACACAAAATGGAATGAGCCACATTAGCGACACGCAGCCGTACCCACGCGAGGCAGCGTCCCCCGCAGTTTACACCCATTAAACGCCCATGATAATGTTCTGAACCCCCTCCACGTATCGCGTCTTCCTGGAATCTCGGCAGCGGTAAGCACTGATAACCGATGACGAGGGGGGAAGACGTGACAGTGTCAATAACCATAATCATCCCTGGGCAGGAAATAATGAAGCGTATGTGCCATGTCAGCCCTACATGCCTTCAATATCCTCTAATAAAATGAAGTGGAAAAATTTTTTATCCGAGGACGAGAGAGGGAAAAAAAAAAAACAATCAATAAAGCCATCTAATGATAAATACGAAATTGCCATGTGGAGTGAATATTATTTTTCCTCTCTGAGGATGCTGGGCAGATTATTAGGATGAAGGGGAGAAGCCTATTTGTATGTAAATGGGAGATTGATTATATTTATTTGCTGGCAGAGGGGCTCCGAACAGCTCATGCGCTTGTGAGACACACACACACACCCACACAAAGAAGAGTGAGAGACATCCATAGAGAGTCTGGTCATCAGACAGCTGTTTTTCTGTCTGTTCTGCGTCCAGCTCCTTATGACTGAGGGAAGGAATAATAGAGGAAAGACAGCGAGAGAGAGAGAGAAAGAGAGAGATCAGTCTTGTGGCTGCCAGCTCCAGCAGGGCTCACCTCTCCAGAATATTCTAATTACCAGCCCTCCTCATTACAGATGTAATGTCAATGAGCGAGGGAGAGAGAGAGAGAGAAAAAAAAAAACTTCAAGCAGAGAGGACCAATTCTGTAATTTCTTAATCACTTTTTTGGCAACCTTTGCATGTGCCGCGGTTAATGCCACAAATTGAATGTTTCTTTGGTTTCTCTCTAAATAGGCTATCATGCCGTCGTGGCGGCGCTTAGCGAAATCTATTATTGTCATTTGCATAGGGGCCTTTTTAGTGGCAGGATCCTACAGAGGGGCGAAGAACAAAGAGCTCATGAGGGAGAAAATAGGACAGAAATGATCCGGCGCTGCCTTCGAAAAACGTGACGTCAGGTCCCTAATGAAATCTTTTGACTGAGACCATAGCAAATGGTGGAATCTATATCTGACACTTAATGGTTTGCATAGAAATTAGAGCCGGAGAGCGAGCGAAAAGGACCCCCTCTCGCTTGATGTCCCCTGATTAATTTACAGCACTTTTGTTACATCGGCATCGTCCAAAATAAATTAACCACGCTGGAGATATCAGAAACGGAGCACGGGGGGGAGGCGGGGGAGGAGGGGGGGATGCAATTTATTAGAGAGAAAAAAGTTAGATGAGATTAAATAAAACACCTAATTGACAGGAAAAGTCACCAAGCACAAGCGGCGTTCACCATTGTTGGAGGGAAGAAGCGCGTGTATGTGTTTGGAAGGGGAGGGTGTAAGAGGGAGAAATAAAGAAAGAGCGATAGAGAGAAAGAGCTGGCCACTTGATTTCCTATGAAAATTAATCGGCTATCAAACAATCTTGGTCTGCCGAGGATGATTATACAGCAGGGGCAGCGACAGGGAGAGAAAGTGAGAGTCAGAGAGAGAGAGGGAGAGAGAGGGAGAGAATGCCCTTTGTGTAGGTGAAATGTGTCGGGGACTGTCATCGTAATATACCTCAGTGAAATGAAGGTTAATTCTGATGTACAGCCTGCATGGCCGTCATTATCGGCGAATCATGAAAATAAATTAAGCCACTGAAATAGATACTCCTCTGGTACGCGGCAGGGATCTCATGAAGGATGGACGGCTGAACTTTACAGATTATTATTGGGAAATAGTGCCGAATTCAATTAATGCACCTAAAAGACACCTTTATAGAGGGCAGCCATAATTTAAATGACAGCAGGGTGTAATTTTGCTTGTTATAAGTCAAATTTGCAGAGTTTCATGTTTCATGCGTTTTTCTCCTTCCCCCCTTCCCAACCCGTTTTATCCCTTTTTCCCCCCCTTTCTCATTTTTTTCCTTCTGTTTGCCGAGGATCTTCCTGTCCTTACTCCAAGAAAATTCCTGAAAAGAAGAAAACGCTCTCCCGTGTTGAGGTTTTCCGGAATCAGATTTCAACTAGAAATAAATTAAATATAAAAAAGAAAAAAAAAAAAAAAAAATCAGCTGCATTTTCCTGCGTTGTAGCCGCTCCTCATCTCCTCCCGAGTCTCAAAGTATATTTACAGTAATCCTCTGCGGCAGATCCCGCATCGCCTGTCCGCTTCTCCACCTTCGCAGTGCAGGACCCCCCGTGCAGACGAACCCTGCCAAGCATACAGATGCATATGGAGCCTTTATGCAGATCCACCCCACCTTGAAAACCCGAACGAGAGACCAATGAACTTGGTAAATGGTTGACCTCTCACCTGCGCACAACGGAGAGAGAAGCCAGCGGCTTAATCCAGGCAGGTGTCTGACAAGCAGGCGAACATAGCCGGGGCCGTATCACACTGACCCTCGCTCAGACCTCCCTTATCTATTAATCTACACCTCTCTGTAACAGGGGGGTTGAATTAACACCTCCACGTGGCGTGGGGGCTTCTGATTAACACACATCACCCCACCAAGCTGCTGTCTGCCTGCCCAAATACAAGACCAGGAGAGACGTGCAAACACATCCATGCACAAACTGTACATCCATGCACACACACTTTTACAGCATGATCACGACACGCAAGGTTTAACATGTGTGTTTTATGGCAGTTTTCTGAATAAAAAAGGAAAATAATGTGCACCCAGAAATGAAATAATAGAAGAAATGTGAGTTCTCCAGTGCATGTCTGTTGTTTAATTTGACATAAATAGTTTCCCATCTAAACAGAGGCCATGTTAAATATTTATGTGCCTGTTTTTTATTTTATGGAAGATTTGCGCGACACAAAATAGAAGCCGAACTAGCTGCGTCTTTATGGCGCATGAAATATATTATGAACGGATTAAGGAGCAAGCTCGCGAGAATGGCGCGCGTAGAAAATTGCGTCATAAAACGCACAAGAGCGGCGCGCCAAAATAGGCGGATGAGAACTGTTCATATAAAAGTTGGGAGTTGTTAAAAGTGTGTGTATAAAAAAAAAAAGACAAATCCCACCACTGACTTATTCTCAGCTCAGTGAGGAAAGCCAAATAGGAGTAATTGTATTTGAGGGTAGAACGTAGTAATTTAGACTGTTAAAACCATTGGTGTCATCTTTATTTAATCTCACCCATGGCGAGAAATCATATCCTCCCTTTTTCCAAAGCCAAACACACACAAATCTCCACTTCCTTCCTCTCCTTCTTCTCCCCCTCTCCCTCCTTCTCAACTCGAGCAGTTTAAAGAATCCTTCCACTATCATTATTAGTATTGAACTCATTTCTAAATTCAGAAATTGGCTAAGGAAGATCATTCATTGCAGCAGATAGTAAAATCAATAGCTTTTGTGTCAGGCGGCAGGGTCTGTCTCCGTCTCTCAGGGTGGGTTGGAGCTGAGTGTGTGTGTGCGTGTGAGAGTGTGTGTGTTCGAGCGGCAGAGTACAGTACAGAGTGCAGACAAAAGGCGAGCGAAAACTGGGGGAGTGGGGCCACCTCTTGACGACATGGATACACAGTCGCACACACATGCAACACACACTCGAGCACAGCTGTAGCTGCTGTGGCTGGGCTGCAAGTCCAGACATACACTCAAATATATTTATATTTAAAACACATGTGCCTATATTTTGCATTTAAATTAAATATAAAGGTATGCAGGCATTTGTTTTGCGTTTGTTGCTAGTTCACACACATTTAAAATATATGAATATGCTCAAATTTACATACACGTTGGCTTAATTATTTTATTTGATTTTATGCATCAACACACACTGAGCACATTTATATATATATACACACACACACACACACACTTTCGTTTTCTTTTCTTTTCTTGTCTTTTTTTTTTTGCAGGCGGAGCCCAGTGACGGAACGAGGACAGCTTATCCCAATGAGAGTCAAATCAATCAAGTCCTTTTAATCACCACTCTGCTTTTATAGTGTGGCAGTAATGATGGAAGCCTATGTAGGGGCAATCCCCTAAGACCCCCCCACACACACACACACGCACACCAACTCCACCACCAACTCCACCACCACCACCACTACCACCCCATGCGGCTGGCTCGGATTGGAGCCGACACACACACACACACACACACACACACACACACACACACACACACAACTCTGATGATTTTCATTTCTCAATTACATTATCTTATTAACCAATCAATTGCCGGCCTTATCAATAATTAATGTCTCTCCAACTATTAGAACGTAGATTAGATTAAACGCCAGTCTCTTGTCTCCCTTCTTTGATACTTTTAACTGGGCCCTTCATGGCCAATGAGATTTCAAGAGAAAATGTCTGAATGCATTTTTAATATTATTAATATGTGTATTTATTATTGCTGTTTAGAAAAAGACTTTAAGTTTTGACACATTTTCTTTTACATTTACTAAGTATTATTGTCATTATAGTGAGAAATTAGGAAAACAAATGTCAAGCAACCAAAATATAGTTTAAAGGGGCACTATGTAGTTTTGGAGAGGAAATCCAAACTTAGAATGTTATTATTTACAATATGAATGAGGTAATAATACAAACTCAGACATATTTATTTTTTCCATAACTGTATAAACAAGCTGTTCTCAGAGGAAAATAAGGTCCCCAGAACACTGTTTGAAGCTAGAAAGGTGGCAGGGTCCGCCAAATCTAAACAAAGTAAAACAGTATGAAATTGTGTTGTTCTTTAAGGCCAGTTTGTTTATTCAGTCGTGAAAACGAAGAGTTTTTTTATTTAGTTTGTTTAGGCACAAAAAAAATCAGTCAGTGAAGATCTTTCACTTCTGATTAGTATGTCTTCCCCAAAACTACAGAATGCACCCTTAAATCTTGTTTTTTCTTAACAAGTCAATACTGTATTTACAGTAAATTTTAAGCGTCCTGCATTTAAATTAAAAACCATATAACAGTTGACATATATATATATATACTTTTATCCCCTTCTTTCTTTTTTTTTTTTTTTTTTTTGAAGACTGAGCACCACCAGATTAAACGACTGGTTAAGAAGAATATTTTTTGCATTGCAGTGCCCAGCTCTGGCATGCGCCGCTGCTCCTGCTGACTGCCAGACGAGTGCTTGGAGGGGTGTAAAAAGGAACGAGCTCACGGATCGATGTCTCACTCTGCTCGGCCCAGCTTGTAGCTGTTGTTTCTCACACAGAGAGAGCTTTGTCCGGGGCTCCGTACACACACACACACACACACACAAACAGCCGGTAACAACTGTTTACCGTCTGCTGCCTTGGGCCTGAGTGGGGGCCTTGAACTCGTTACACCTTGCGGTAGCCGGCGGCGGCTCGCTCTTTGAGGCTGCTGATATTAACCGCTTCGACAGCATAGAAGCGGTCTGTGGGAGGGTGAGGGGGCTGCTATTGAAACATCAGGATTTTTGACTTGTATAGGAAAAGCCTGGTGTGTGTGTGCATCTACACACACAAATACCTGTAGACAAGCCCCCTAATTGTAGTGTGTCATTTTCTCTTTTCTCTCACTCTCACACACACACGCACTCAAAAGGTTTCCTGACCCCAGACTGCAGGGCTGTGCAGCTGTTAATTATAACCCAGTTCACAGGTTACACATATTCTCACAATGGATCGTACAGAGGCAGCTCCTTATCATTTTCTGATTTCTTTTTCACGATTTAGGCTGGAGGTGTGTGAAGTCATCGGCGGGGGCTGTGCTGGGAAACCTGGACGCACTCGGATCGAGGTAAGATGAGAAGAAAAAGATGTGGAAACGCGGAGAAAAAGTGAGCTCTCGGCGTCTCCTCGAAACATCTGTCAGCACTCAGACTCCGGTGGCGGGGCGGAGGAGAGAGCAGAGGGCCCTGGTATGCGGCGGGCCCGGCCCAGGAATCAGTGGAGCCGCTCAGCTTGGCAGGGCCGCCTTGTTTATTTGCCCTGACCTCGCGTTCGCTCCGAGGTTACGGGACCTGCGTAGTGAAAGGAGCCATTGTCCTGCAGGAAAAATCTGTTACAAATATTTACCATGGGGGGGATGCAAAGCCCATGGCCTGCAGCCAACCAGACCAGAGCTGTAAAATTCACTACAGTGCATTTTTTGAATGAGCCACCCTCCACCCATCATCCCTTTTAAAATCATACCCCTGCATTTTTGTTAATGAGATCACACTGTCACAGGTTATTAGTCATTTAATAGCCTTAACATCAGGTTCCTATGATTTCCTTCAGCCCAAATTTATCCCTAACATTTGAACAGAGCATGTGTGCAGGGACAGTGTGGTTATACATTTAATGGCTTCTGTCGGTCTGCACATTACTGAAATTATAATTCCCCTTAATTTTATGTATTTCCAGCGAAAACACACACTAATTTGCTTCCCTGGCCTCTAGTTTGTGTACGACATTATATTTAACTACTGCGCCGATGTTTTTCTTGCAGAAAAATCTGGAGCACATCCCCGCACTACATTTCTTATTCCATCGGGTCCCCCTGTTAGGTCAGTAGTAACAAATGCATTTTCAAAAAGGCTGCATAAATTCCCCCCCCCCCCCCCCCTTTTTTTTCTTGAAAATGCCATACTGGTTTTTAGCTGGAATAAATCTGCTGGTTTCCATCACGCTTCTGCCTTTCTTACCCTTGCAGCCGGACCAGGCGGACACCCTCACCAGCGCATTGACATGCAACAAAGCTAATGGTGGCCGGGACAGGAGGGCCTAATCTTCACTAACTGACAAGATTTAAATTGAGGAGACATCTTCCGCTGATTAGCTCCCACACCCACAATTATCCAACTGGGGTGTCAAGCAAGGTTTAACATCTCCACTGATTCTGCTCTCCTGAGACATCCGGGAGGCAATGCAATCGCTTTTAATAACTGCCTCCCTCCTTTTTGCTCCCCTCCCTCCCTCCATCCCTCTCTCTCTCTCTTTCTCTCTCGCCCCTTTCTCCTCTCCTGCACGGCGGTCCTGCCCTCCTCTTCCTCCCCCTCCTCTCTCTCCCTCTCTCTCTCCTACCTTCACTTCCTCTGTACCCCCCCCCCCCTCCCCAGTTCTCAGTCATTCAAGCTCCCTTCAAAATTAACCTTTCCTGCGAAAATATAATTTCTCACAAAATGAACCCCACTGAGCGAATTTTTTTTCTTATTTGGAATAATTTATTCAAATTGCCCAACTCAGAACAGCAGAGCAATCTGAACACCGAGTGGACCCCTGAATTTGGATCTGTCTCTCTTTTTTTTCATCTAAGGGTAGAGAGGGAGAGAGAAAGAGGAAAAAAAAAAAGTTTATGTACCTTGCTGTCTTCTGGCAAATAAGGGGGCTCGCTTCCACCTTCTATCCCCAGCGCTCTGGCAGCGGTATCCCCCTCGAGTGTACACCTCATTAAAATTCATCTGATCTGAATATTTTTTGCAAATATGGTCTGATTGCTCACCATGACATGAAACATCCCTGTGTGTTATTTTAATCACACGCACCCCAACGGGCAACGTATATGATGGCTGTGACATTGAACTCCTCCACTGCTTGACCCCATTTTATGAGTGCACGTCACTTTAGGAGGGGGCCGGGGGGACAGAGGAGGGGGTGGTGGCGGTGGTGGTGGTTTGGAAGTTACCTGGAAATGATGGACACGCTTGATAATTCTTCCCTCTTTTTTCTTCAAATGTTCACACAGCATCAGCTCGGTTTAAAGCCCCTCTCAATCACACCGCCGCCACCCCCCACCCTCACCCTCACCCTCCGCTCCCTCCCCCCCACCTGCTCCACTCTCCCCCTCTCTAATGAACTGTTTTCTTCCGGTGATGGAACGGGGACACAAAGCAATGTGATTAATAATTTACTGTTTAGTTTTACTAATTGATCTGTTTTGGGAGCCGGGATAAAAGTGAGGATGCATCCTCGGCGCACAATGCCTTTCATATGGCATTTATCCACAAGTCACAACCGGCTCCCTCAAGATGAATAATGAACTAAACAAGATCAAATAATGATCACTTGGGAGCGTGAGAGAGAACTCCCTTACAAACACCACCGAGTTTACCTTAGGTTCTCTCTGCATATCACACAACAGAGTGGCACAGGAGATGAGCAGCAACAAAGAGCCATGTAAGGGGCTTGCAAGGACAGAGCTTGTGATTAGTTTTCAGTGTTTGTGAAGTCGGGAAAACTTTTCTGCATGTCTCCTCTCATTATGGTGTCGCTTGTCCAATGTTGATCTTACATTTGCTCCTCCATAACCTTGAATATCTTTCAGAGCAAGCAGAAGAATTCTCAGGGAATGTGATCTGAACTCCTCGACGTCTGAAGTCAAGGTGAGTTTGAACTTAACTGTCGTGGTCACAGCGAGCATGTAATCTAAACATTCCATGATTGACAACTAAAAATAGGACTGCAACCAACAATTAATTCATTGTCAATCATCTGTTGATTATTTCCTCAGTCGAGAAAATTGTGAAAAATGTTGATGAGTGTTTCACAAAGCTCAAGATGACGTCCTCAAATGTCTTGTTTTGTCCACAACCCGAATATATTCCACTTGCTGTCCAAGAATAGTAAAGAAACCGGACAATATTCACATTAAAGCAGCTAAAATGAGAGCATTTTGCCTTTTTTTTCATAAAAATGTATTCAAACCGATTTGAATCAATAAGACAAGAATTAATCCATTAATCGTTGCAGTTCTATTAACCACACAAGAGAATAACAGAAAAGACACATTCAATTTTCATTTATAAAACCTGATATCTGTTTTGAGACCTTGAATGAAATGAGGCTGACCAGACCCGAAGTCACAAATGGCAGTGAATCTTTTATTTCCGATAAAAAATAGGGCTTTCCAGACAATTTAGAACCCCGCATGTCATCACAGTGAACACTTGAAATGAACTATTCACTTTAATTCAAGTAAATCTGAACCCATGTACGTCAAATTGTCTTCCACACACGGCCCCCAGTCAGTCATAACAACTCAGTGTAGTCGCTGAAGTGCTTCCTGCTGGAACAGATTCAGTCTTCCTTCCCTCCTCTCCGCTGTATTGTCATGGAAAAAGTACAGCGGCCCGAGGCGTCCTGCTGGCTCAGCAGGAGGAACGAGCGTTCAGTGTGTTTGTGACGTCAGGAGTTTGAATCCAGCTCACGACTTTTGACTCTCTGCACTAATAAAAAGGAAATGCAATGAAAGCAATGAGGAAAATAAAACATCACTGCTGACATTTGTGCTCAAATTTAAACTGGAATTTACAGAGCACCTGTGTGCTTTTATTTTGACACTGTACTCACTGTGTGGTCAAGCCGGAAACTCAGATTATCCTGTTTTTACTGCAAGACGCATATAAAAAAACAATGCGGTTTAATGCGAAATACATTTATTTAACAGTAAGTTATGGATGTATATCTATACATATTCTCTTTAGTGCTGGCTTACTTGTGAGCCATTTCACAGTGCTAATCTTGCACGGATGGGGAGGGCTGTGGGTTCGGCAGAGGAAGCAGTCTGCAATCTATTTATCCACAGCACCTTAACACCGAGGGGGGATTAAAAATGAAATGAGAAACATTCCTTCCTTGATGCGCCAAGGTCTTAAAAGAGACAGAATGGGGTGAAAAACATCTTGTATCACAGAGATGTTCATCTGTTTGCAGATGAGCCATGTGTGCTTTTTTATTATTTATTTTTTTTAAGTGTGCGAGACTGACTCAAATTTACATTTTATTGTTTTGGATTACACGCTGTTGGCCCATTGAACCTAATGCGCTTTCTCCGCTGCCGTATCTGTAATGGTTATAGCTGTTAGCTTGTAAATAAGGTTTAATACAGCGAGCCGCTGTGAAGTACCAGCCTGTGTGTGTGTGTGCGTGTGTGCATGTCCACATGCTCTCAGTGGTCTCTTATAAATATTCCCATGGCTGGGTAGAGAGTGTCATTATGTGTTAGCTGCAAGTAGCATAAGATTAAAGCACCAACTAAATGCCCATATCATTACCCTATTAGCATATGACATATATGTGTATAGGTGCCGGCTTAATTAGCGTTGATTGATTGGAATCAATGAGTGTAAAAAAGGGGGCTAAGAGGGGGCAGGGTTTGTGGGTTGGTAAGTAGGGTGTCTTGTGAAAGTATCCAGAATTAAACTGGAGATAGTCCTCTTATTTCTGATTTGATTTGGCTTAGCTGTTAAACATGCAGGCAATCTAGTTGCCTTTGATACTCGACTAAAATCTATCCTGCCTGTTCCCCCCACCTCCCTTGGAAAAAAAAAAAAAAAATAGTAGCCTAATTTTGTCATGGATATTACACAGACACATGCATGAATCAGTGCTGGTTGTCATAATTATGTTAACATAGGGGATATTAAATGAGACAGGCCTATTTCCAAAGGTGAGACTGTAGAATCAACTCGGCGCTCAACAAACCTCGGTGTCAATCACGCAAGCGATTCATATTCAACTAAAGTCAAGCGCATCTGCCTGGATGCATTATTTATGTCGGAAATAAGCAGCTTAACCGAATCATGCTAGCAGCTATTAGCAAGAGACACACACCTAGCCCGCTCCCCGTCTCTCTTCGGAGGCCATGTTTGAAGTCTAAATAACACAAGTTTGATTAGGCCCACGGAAGCCAAAGCAATCCCACTGAAGTCTGCTGTTTTAGAGCGCTGGAACAAAGCTGCGCCTGTGTTTGTAGTTGTCATTAGGCTGTGTATCCCTCTCCTCTCCCCTCCATCTCTCTTTCTCCTCGCTCTCTCTGCGGGCCAAATAACAGCGGAGGTTAGCATTCCAGAGTTACGGCTCTATCCTCCTGTCATGAGCGCGAGGCTCTGTTTTAGATCAGCCGTCCCCGCCGCGCCTGATGGACAGCTCTGAGGATAAATGTATTGTGAATAAAAACAGCACTGTTGACTGTACAAAGGCTTTTGTTGATGAACCGGAGCTTGTGCCGAGGGGGAAACGGGTGAGGAGGGGTCGGGGGGATTCGGGGTTGTGAGAGGGTTAAGCGATGCCGGGTATGGTGGGGTAAGTGAGTGTCCTCCTCCTCCTCACTGTTCATATTCAGCCTCCACCTTTCAAATACATCTCATTCATAATGGATAGATCCGGATCTCTGTTTTGCATCTTCAACTGACAGTTTTAGTGTTTTTTTTTTTCCTCCTTCTTTTCCTCCACTTTTTTCGACCCCCCTCCACCCACCCTCTGGCTGATGTCCTGGTTACTGTGCTGCAGGAGAGTGTGGCTGTTTGTAATCCAGAGGAATTTGTCTCTGTCTCAGAGCAAAGGCCCGTGATCTACGGCCTAGTTCTGTGCTAGTGCAGGACATGAGAAACCTACAGGTTTATTACAGGTAAAAATATCACAAAGGGCTTTTTTGCTCCATTTGTCTGGCCTCACTGTCACGCTGTAGTATTTGCAGGCTGTGAGTTACAGGTAGACGGTGACAGTGAGTCATTTCCTTTTTAAAGTGGGACAGGGAAAATATCCTGGACCTGCACACACACACACTCAACCTCATAAACCCACATACAACAAAGCCGCATCAGGTGGTCCCCACAGGTTACCCATCATCAAGCCTAAATACAGCCCTCTATCACAGGCGGGCCTCCATTTACCTCCACACACATACACACATATGTAACCCTGGCAGCCCTAGCACCGGCTGCCTTTTACCCCTGCTTATTTAGATGCACTCGAGGACACAATGGGGGTGCATTAGCAGCGCTCGGCCTCACAGCAGCTGTAATTTCATTGTGGTTACCACATGCATCCTACTTGACTCTCAATTCACTCTCTGGGATGAGGGCCAAATAATGGGATTTACCCTGTCTGACGAGAGCCTCCCACCCTCCCCTTCGTGTGTGTGTGTGTGTGTGTGTGTGTGTGTGTGTGTGTGTGTGTGTGTGTGTGTGTTAATGTGGGTATCTCATACATACAACCACCTACAGGTGTAGTTACTGACTTGTGTGTGCATACATGTATGCAGTACAGTAGATGCATATGTGTGAACATGTTTTACCATATTTCATTTTATCAATGCGAGTTCAGCTATCATTGTCAACATCAGGGCTGACTGTATTGCTACTCCACACTGTGGGTTAAAGGGATGAGCGTGTTCTAAATGGACTTTAGAGTAAACGGTTGAACATGTAAGGGATAATTTCAGTGTGTGGTAGTAAGTTTTGGAATATTAATGCTTCTTAAGCTTGTGTTTAAATGCTGCATATAATGCATATATCATCTACAAAGTTACAGTTTTGTGGGTAAAGGACTTCAGAAAGCTAATTTGTATTAATATTCAAGAAGTTTTACTGTCATGACAGCAGTTTTTAAAAGGTAAGTCCACCATTTTTACACATTAATGTGTATTTACAGGTCTTGAAGTACTACTGCATATGATAAAAAAAAGTGGTATAAAGCCTTTTGTGGCTCCAGAGGAAGCTGCAGATAATTTGATAAATTGTCTCCAGTGATGCCACATAGCAACTAAGTTGCATTGTGGGTAATGTAGGCAAAAGAAAGAAGAATGCGTGCCCTTAAAAAGGGCAATATCTCTGGTTCTGTTTATTGATTTTGATCATTTATTTTTAAACTCTCCATTATGAGGACAACAGTGTTATAACAGTGCAATGTTGGCCATTTGACTGCTTTTCAAAACCTGGTGCCTACATTACCCACAGTGCAACTGGACGAAAAGTATGTATCAGATTACATGCAGCTTCTCCTGGAGGCACAAAAATTGTTACAGCAGAACCAGAGATATCGCCTAATGTAGGCCACGCATTCTTCTTTGGCGCCTCCGTTATCCACAATGCAATTTGACGAATGACTGAATGAATGTTAATGTTGCTAACACTAGCTAATGCTAGGTAACGTTGGCATTGCTAATGCTAGCTATCTGATGTTGGGCAGCACAGTATGCTCGGCTCATACTGTAGACATCCACAATTTTTACGTTTTTTATGGGTTTTTTTCCACAAACTGGCAACTACAAAGACCATCATTTTGGACCTGACAAACATTTTAAAATTATTCATTCACAATCATAATAATGTTTTTAAGGAGAAGAGATGCTTTTATTCTGCACCTTTCTACAACCTCTGTAGATGTATTATTCTTTTAAAGACGTTATCATTATGACCTTTATATGTTAAAAAGGTCTCTGTACCTCAATAGTTTTAAAATTCCTGGTAGTATTTACTGATGCAGAATTGCTGCAGTGTATAGAAGATGAATATAGGACTAGGCCGCCACAGTATTTGCAGTAACACCCTCAAACTTGAATGTTAGTCGCAGTTTGTCTAATAAAACGCTCTGCTCTCGCCTTAACCCTTATTTCTTAGTAATTATAATGGAAAAATAAGAAAAGAAAAGTAAAAGGCTTAAAAACTTTTAATTTGTATTCATGAGATAAGAATTGTGAGCCACGAGGAGGAAGAAAACAGCTCCCCCATCACAATACGGCATGCATCACTTTTATCACGTGTGTTCACACACACACACACACACACACACGCTTGAACAGATACACGTGCATGCACGCACACGCCTACAAACAGTACAAGAAACAAAAATTAATCAGGACGAACAAAGCCTGTCTGAACGCGCAGTTGCACATTAGCGTTCACACACACTTTTTACACACACACAGGAAGCATTAATTTATTCAGGTTAGTGGTGTGCTTTAATTATTACAACCAGCCTTTCTCTCCCCCCCAATAATAGCCAGCACGTCTGTAGCTGTAGCTGTCAAAAACAAGCTGAAACAATTTCATCTGTGAGCAGAGAAACAAACAGCGTCTCCTCTCTCTCCTCCCTCTCTGTAGTGTAAAGGCCTTTAATCAGGCCCTGGTGTATTTTCTGTTTATTTATTATGTGATAGTGAGAACACAGCCTCTAAATGTGTTATGTTGTGGTATGGCTTCACTGAGCATTTCCCAGCGTGGGGGGAAATTGATAGGGAGTTTCATAATTAAGCAAATTAATGAGTTTATTCGGTGAGCAACCAAACACTTAGTACGATGCCAGCTCCTATCTCCACAGAGACATGAAAAGTCTCACTTTGTTGCCGGGGTTGTTTGTTCGGTGAGTTTGCGCGTGCTTGTGCGCGTGTGTTACAGTATGGGAGTCTGTTTGAGTTAGCATCCCTTTGTTTTTTGTTCGTCTTTACAGTCCTTTGCATTCGACGGCCCGCCGGAATCACATTGTGCTGTTTTTATGCTGATTTTAAAGCTATGCAAATCGAGTCAGAAACACAAAGACAATAACTGTTTTTTAAACATCAAATATGTTGCAGCGGGTTCTCAGAAATTAAGCATTCACAGCAAATCCTCTATTTTCCAGATCGTTTGTTTATCATCAGTGGCCTCAGGAATAATGCATCCCTCATTTCTAATATCTAGCTGTGTCATAATGGCCCCCTTGTGACAGCAGGCTATTAATGAGCTGCCATTTTGTGCCTTTGACTGCAGTTGCACTGGGCTTCATTAATTTCCACAGGTCTGAGAGGTGAGGAGAGGGAGAATGTGTGACTGCGGAGGCCACTGTCCCCAGAGACACAACACAACTGGCTGTATGACTGCATGATCACTGCTTCTTTTTCTTTCAGTGCTTTGTTTTTCCTTGTGCACCAAAAACACCTTGTCTACATCGTGCATTATTGTCGGTGCATATAGCCATAGTGACCACCCTCTGCCTATCTGTTGGGTGTGTAATTACTTCAGAATAGGAAACGGAGGCAGGCACACAATGATAGATGACGACCCCCCACCCTCACTGGAAGGTACAAGGCCGACCTAGGGCCAGAAAAGGAAATGAGAGGCTTTTTAGAGGACGCCATTAGGTCACCACAAGTGTCCTGCCTGCTGTTTATCCCCCCGTTCTTTCAGCCTCTCTCTTTTTTCTAATGCTCTCTCTCTCTGCTTGTGTTTGGCAGTGGCGACAAAACAGAGTGTCAGAGTGCAGAGAAATGATGTCACGCTCCTGCTGAGTGTGACTTTGTTGTGTGAGCACGAACCTGTGTACGAGGAAATGTGCAGTTTGTAAGGCAAGTCTGAAAATCGGTAGTTACAGTTTTTACAGTTTGCTGTAAAATGTTGTCTGCCACCAGGGCACAAAATCTCTTCGGAAAATGAAGGCTGACTGGCAGTCCAGTCAGATTGGCAGCCTGTCACCATTTATATTTGCTTCCATGTCTCCATTATGGACTAGGTGAATGAATAAACTCATGTTTTGTTCTGTGATACTGTGATAGTTGTCTTTGCAACTGTGGTGCTAACAATAATACCACTTGGAGATGCTAGGGATGAAAAGTTGCCTGTTTCCACTTTAACTTCACCAAATAACACAAATATTGTCGGATATATTCCTGTCTGATATGCATTCTGTGATACTCTGCTCTTATTTGCTGACATGAAAATGTATGTGTGTCACTCGCCCTGTTTCAATGTATGAACATGTTTCTTTCCTCTTTGCCCCAGTGCAGCTGGAGTGTTTTAGTGTGAAGCAGCTGCAGTGAACTGCAAATGTTTGCATTATCCCTGAATATCAAATGTTGATTTAAATCTCTTTTTATACATTTTTTTTTCCGTTGAAGGATCAGTTTTAAACATGGCACACAAGGACTTCATCAGCTCTGCAGAAGTGCTGACATGGCAACCCTTTGTGATGTGTTTATGTGGAAATTTAAATCGCCAAAATTACGACACGGCCCTGAGGTGAATTCATATGTACATGCGGAGGTGGTCGCCACTGACGGTGTGACGGCAGAAAGAGATGTTCCAGTCTGTTTCTCTTCCTCTTCATCTGTCTTTGTTCACCTCCCCTCCCCCGTCCCCCCCACCTACTCATCACTGATATATCTCTCTTCACTTCCAACCACCCCTCCCCTCACCTCTGTCCTCCCCGTCCTCGCTTCCCTCCCACCAGCGCAGACAATAAATATCATGTCACGAGGATGGCAATGCTCCTTCATGGAACACTGCATGTTTATTAGAGGCAGGAGAAGTTTAAGAGAAATGCTAACAGTGTTCATTAATGGGCCGCATCCGCGTTTGATGAGGCATGGCACATCCTAGCCACCGGCCAAACGGGAGAACGGCAAGGGTTTTCAGGCGGGGGGACGACGGGCATAACGGCCACCGGTAAACGGCTGGTAATTGTGTCCAAATTGTACGACGAGAAGGCCTCTCAAGGACTGACAGTGACGGAGCAATTATGGCAAGCCAAGCGAGCTGTGTCAAATTAGCCCTCTCCTCCCCTTCCTCCTTATTCCAAAGCCCAACCCTTTCTGCCACCCGCTGACGGGGGAGTCATATTTCTTTGCCCTACACAGCAACACCGAGCGCTAAACCCCTTGATTGCGAATGATAGGCAAGACTAGCCACTGCAGCTTGATGATTTCGAATTGTCAATAGCATAGTAGCGAAACGACAGGTCACGTGGGTGTCTGAGCAGGTATAGAGATGTTTAAGTTGGAGGAAGGAAGTTTGAGGGGGGACGGCGGGTGGGTGTGTCTCATGTGTTCAATCGACCCAACTGAGGGAGTCTTTACCGGGGAAGGTCATCAGTCAGCGTTGGCTGTCAGGGATGGATCACACACAGTGGAGTGCGCCTGACTTTGGTAATTACATCTGACTGCAGAGTGGGGATGTCTTCTTTTGTGGGCCCACAATGACTGCATAATTTATAATTAACTGCAATCAGTTCAGTCACAAGGATGTTCATCAGGGCTTTTTGTTTTAGGGTGGGGTGGCGAGCAGTTTGGAGCTGGATCATCATTCATATCGTCTGAAAGTTACATGCTTCAGTTTGTAGGCGTTTTGTCAGCAAATCTGTTTTTTTTGTTTTTTTTTCTACTCAAATTCCTAAGAGCTTTTTTTCTTTCCTGTCAGTCGTTTTTTGTTTTCCTACACAGAATATGCATCCTGGAAGGAATATATGTCTTCTGATGTATTCTTTATGACCCCTTCTTCTGCCATTGTTTATGCAAACCAGAGTGGGGGGGAGGAGAAAGAACAACGTATCGGCTGCATGTGCAAACTTTAGATGGAACAAATGGGTTTCATGAAGATCACAGTGGGGAGGATCAATAGGACTGATGATTCAAGGTGTCAATCCATACATGCAAACACATTCTAATTGATTTTCTCCTATTGATTTCGCTCGTGCCTCTGCAGCTCTGGTTAAGATGGGAACATGTATTTGTGTTTGATGATAGAATCCAGACAGTGATTAGTCTTCCGGCGTGTCAAAATTAGTGTTGCTTACTTTGATTTATGGTTATAATGCATATTAAATAAACCTCAGACGACTGTGTGCCGGCTTTGAATTATCATGAAAGAAGTATAATTTATGCGCTGTGATGTGATAATCATCTTATGAATTATGTAAACAATTATGTCCATAAATCACATTTCTTAAATCATCAGAAAGTAGTTAATTGAATGTCTTTGTCTCTGTACTGCTCCTTTAAATTTAAATATTAAATTGTAGTGCATAGAGTCTGTAGAGACTATACAGGTAAGATGTGAATTCCAGTGTGTGCGAGCGCGTGCAAGTTTCACGGGTGCGTGCGTATGCCTGCCCGCCAGTGTCTAAGTTTGAGTCCAAGTATATCAATCTTGCCACTGCCATTAATGTCACTTTCAGCTCATCATTCTCAAATTATATTTAATAATAGATAGCTTTTGGGCATAAATGTTAATGCAGAATTGCATAGAATTTTATGTTCTGAAAATGACATGCCTTAGTTAACCTCTCAATATTTAGAGAGCTCCTTCACTTACATGCAGATGCCAAAAAAAATCCTAATAAGTGAATGCAGGCTGGTAACTTTCTCTGCAAACTTTCCTCTTAGTCTAAACCAAACATTCCCTTCAGACTGCGCTGAGCTTTGACTGCGTCTGCTTCAATGGTAAGCAGCCGGTTTTGATTATTGATTTTACCCCTTAAAAGCAATTTTAGCTAATGTGGGTAGGATAACATGCCAGCATCAATTCTAAGTCAACTTCGTGATAGATGCCATTTCCAAAAAGCAAAACTCGACGTTAGATTTTTCGTGTCAAAGCTCGTTATGTGGAGATAGCAGGGTATCTGGAGGTCCTTAAAAAGTCTTCTGTTTTATAAATATTACGCCCTAAATGTCATTAAATAATCTTCAATTTCAATTTGATTGCCACAAACATTTTATTTAACTTAATTTATCCATCTTTTAATTTCCTTTTGTCAAACTGAGTCAAGCTCTTCGGCAAGAAATTCTTTTCTGATGTTACAAATCTTTAAGCCTACCACTGAACCAAATACCGTTTCAACTTTATAGTTGCACTAAAATGTAGATTCACCTAACTCATCACATCCCTACATAAAACCTACCTCTGCATGGGACCACATGTATACTACCCTAACCCTAAGGTCTTTAAAAACATTAAATATTAGTGCCTGATACCTGTAGGTGGCCTTTTCCTTTGTTTTTCAAGTCCATTTTGGAAGAATTTAGTTCTCATGATTCCTTAATTAAAGATAATTATTAAACTCTTGAAACACTGTAAATCATCAAAATACTGATCCTTTTAAAGCTTACCACCTTCACTGGGAGTCTGTCTTTTGAAATCCTGCTTTCTCTCCCCAAGCTGTCTTGTACTGTATGTGATTAGGTGGATTAGACCATTGGGACTTCATTGGTCCACGTATTGATTAACTATTAACCCACTAACACCAAATAATCCATTTTAAATGTTCCCAGATTTGTTGGCGTCGGCTGCGTGTTTGATTCTAGGTTGCCTCAGGACATAAACTTTGATTTCACCGTTTTTCGCCATGAAAACTCGGGGGGGTGGCAAACATCTCTGCAGCCCCATTACATATTAACGGCATCTCCAGTTATGTTCTTAAAACATGATGAGTACACTGCAGCCGAGTTGCCTGCAAGATTAATTATTGACACTGTCCTTTGCGCAACCCGATCTTAAAAGTGTTCCGGTTTTTAAATGTCCTCTTATATAAAAATATGTTTCTTCTGTTACTTTGGAGAGCATTTTTTTCTTTTCCTGTCAACATGTTGGAACACTTTGGCGTGGATGCATGTGGTATGGATTGGGATTTGAGACCACAGAAAGCTATGGATGGAAGTCATCATCATTCAGAGTCACTTAGGCGTTTTAACATCCACATTGTACCCTCGCCTCGGCTCTGATCAGCGCCTTTAAAGTGTGTGCAACAATCTGGCAAAGAGATTAGGCCCCGGTTTGTAGCAATTGGTGTTCTTTTCGTAGCATGAACGGGTTTAAGAGAGATTTGAGTTCAGTCCAGCTGGGCCAGTGGGGCTATGATAGTCATGTGTTGCTGCATGTTGTTAGGCCTTCCCCCGCTTCCTCCCCAGTCCCTCTCAGCCCCTAGTGGTATCATTTTGTTTATTAGCAGGATTCCTTGGCCCTGTTGTTTATTCATAAGCCATTGTTTTCAAGCATGAACTGCTCTATTTTGAGGGGTTCCATATTTGTCAGCTGAGTGTCGGTGGATGGCACCCGCACGCCTCCCAGCACCTCCAGAGACTCCCCATTCTGACAAGGACATTTTTTTCCTCCCCCATCCTCTTCAAGCTCCCGGTGTAATGAAAACTAAATACGCACGTCTTCCCTCGCTGTCTGTCTCTTATCCAACTCTCTCTCTTTCTCTTCTCTTTACTCTCTCCCCCCTTTTTTTTTTTTATCCTTCCCTCTCTGCTTTCCTGACACCTTGGCCAATGGGAGTTGTTTCTGTGCCCGGCGGTTGTCAGGAGAGACAGCCAATAAGCAATCAAAGTGGCGGCCAGTAGCTGAGACAAAGGAGCACTCTGCCTTTTCTGAGGTGCTGCGACGGGCGGTACAGAGGGGGCTTGCATGTATAATTAAGTGAGAGAGGAAGCCGGGGCCACTTAATCTTCCCCCTAATGGTGATCCTAGCTCCATCACCGGGGCCCCTCTGGGGGGGCCGTACCCCAAAGACCCACTCTCCGGGTCACCGCTGTCCCCCAATTGTCATTGGCAAATCTTTTTTATCGGCCGGAAGAGCTGTTTTCCTGGACCGCTGGCATTGATCCATTCATCATGGCTTTGTTCCTTTAAGAACTCTGAGGGCACACCAAGGGTCTGCCGAATGAGCTATTTATCATCCAGCAGAGAAAAATAGAGGAAGAAGTGAAGAGATGCATATTTTACACAGAGTTTTTCTCAAAGCTCACAATAGCCTGACATATTTTCAGGTTGGCCAGTATTGTTACAGTGGTCCCTGTCACCTGTGTGATTTATACAGACAGTTATTATGTTGAACTGTAAGGACACTTAACCTGTTTGATTATTGATTCTCATGAACAAACTTGCATTGCAGACGTGACTTCCTGCTGATGATATGTTGATGATGGTAACATTTTTCAGTTGTGAGATGTGTAGGATGCTGCTGGGTCTGCTCATCTTATATTGACTCAAACACACAATATGTAACTTCTGCCAGTAGGGGTGTCTCAATTAAAACAAAACACAAGGTGTAAAGTAGCATGGGATTATGGGAGTTGTTGATACATATCTTTATCTTTAGGAAAAGGCTTATTCTCCGTATTGCTAAGTCTGTTGACTCACTATGGAGCTATAACCAACAGCTGATTAGCGTAGCTTAGCATAAAGACTGGAAGCAGGGGGAGACAGCTAGCCTGGTTCTGTCCAAAGGTAACAAAATCCGCTTTCTAGCACCTCTAAAGCTCACGAATTAACAACTCATTTGTTTAATCCGTACAAAATGCAAAGGCAACAAGTTGGATTTTATGAGGGGGTTATCCGCTGGATTATACCTTTGCTTGGCAGCGACTGTGGTTTTAACGCTTCAGTTTTGGTGCAGATAAAACAAACCAGAGAGAATCTGTTAATTAGTGAGTATTAGAGTTGCTGGTAGATGGATGTCGTCACCCTGCTCTCCCAGTCCTTCTTCATTTGTAGCATCCTGGCATAAGAATGGTAGTGATCTTTTTATCTAACTCTCAAAGAGAAAGCCTATTTCCATAACACTATCCCTGACAGATTTTTGGTGTCCATGTACTAGTTTTGTATTATTTTGGTGGCTATATGTTCTGATTGTACTGCAGTGTTGTAAAAAAAATGCTTCCTCCATCTAATTTATTTACTGAACAGTTATTTTTGTGCATGGACCTCCACTTTTATAGGACACATATTATTGTACACACAGAGCCAAAACAGGCCCAGACGTCCTTCCCCCAGACAAAACAACCCAGGGTTTAATCCTCCTGTTTCCTATTGACACAGCTAAAGGCAGCATAATGGGCCTATTACAGGCTACCTGCATCATGCCTAATTCATCGGGTGTGCTTTTGCTGTGTTCCTTATTCAGCAGCCTCCTCATCCTTGTGATTCAAAGCAGCAGCAGCAGCAGCCGACAGGGGAGGAACCCCCACTCGGGTCCCCTATGTCTGGCCTGGCACTTCCATCCACTGGTGACCCTTCACTCGCTCAGGACGGAGGTGAGGATCTGGGGACGAGGACAGGAGAGCAGAGGAGAGGAGGGGAGAGGACCTGTGTGACTCAGTCCAAATGGAGCGTCTTGTGGTTATCCTTCTAATACAGACTATTATGTGGTCCCACCACTGACACTAATGGGATGTTACAACGATTTAAAATGATTTAATGGCTCCCAGGTTGGGGCCCCTAATGGCCCTCTTTATACGCCAATGCGTATTATGAATGGCAATGACAGTGTTGTGAAGTGCCTCTGTTTCTTTCGCTTTCCTTCTCCCTCTTTTGTAGCTGCTGCTCAGGCAGTGTGACAGGTGTCGTTTTGTGTGGTGATAGGACTGCAGACACTGCAGTGAGTCAGGGGATGGTTGACGGACTCCGTATAGGCGCCCATAGTGTCGCAGGAGTGTTCATTAAACGTCTTATCGCACGGGGGCTTCACTGATGTGCACCAGACCACACACTGAATGATTTGTTTGTATTGTGTGTTCATCCATTCTGTCGAAAATATCTGACACGGTGGCAAAAAGTGACTGAAAAGTTGAAGCAAAGTTATTAACAAATCTTTGCTATTTTTAAGTATTGTACAATGCATTGAATAACCAGACCAGTGTTTGAACTCGTTATTACATAACATATACAATTTTAGGGTCAAGTTTTAACAATACAAGCAGTTTTCCATCATGACTGTCAGTGAACAAGCACCTATCTACACTTACTTGAGGAAAAGTGCAAGTATTAGCAACAAAATTGACTTAAAGTGCCAAAAGTAAAAGTACTTTTTTTGCATAATGGACTCTTTAAATGTTAATATATCTGATATATTATTATTATTGTTGTTAGCAGAAACTATTGATGCATGAATATGTTTTTATGACCAATTTATATTCTTTCAGCAGGTTAAATGTGTTAAAGATAACATTCAGCCACTAAACGTGGCATTTCATCTCCCCTCTTCCTCTGCATTCATGGCACAACACCACTGTCGTTCAAATCATCTGACCCCTGTTGTTGCCGGTTTGTTGCACTAGCTAACGCTGCTAATGCTAGCTAGAAAATATTAACGTTGCTTATGGTAAAAATACGTACCACTGCAATTAACTATACAGATCTAAAGCAAGAACTTTGTATACGGACTTCATTACCTATTAATAAATGCTTATTATCAGGACTTCAATATAAAGTGTTGCCTAAATTGTATAAGGGAATTATTTGAGCGAAAACTTCATTAGAAAATAGGAAAACCAGCTTCAATGTGATAAATGTTCAACTGAAAGTATTTTTTGCTCCGCTGCGTAATAGACTGCCTTCATTAACAAATTTAAAATACCGATGATACCACTGATACCTCGCCCTGTCCAGCAATCAACGGAGCACAATAAGCAAAGAACTTAAGAGGAGACACAATTGATGACTTTAATATTGAAGTCCTCTCCTCTCTTCTCCCATTCTCCCAGTCCTTGTGGACACCTCACAATGTGGATTAAACATATTGATCACCTACACCTAGCCGGGTGGAGAGGTTAAGCAAATTGCTCATCCCTTGCCACTATAAAATGAGTCCCTTTTATCAGAGAAACTTCCTTCCCAAACCTTAGGCTTCCTGCAGACATTTGGATTAAACCCTCATAAGTGAAGTCACAAAAGGACAGAAAGAGACTCTTCTAGCCTTCCAAAAACCCGCTCTTTCCCCGCAGTATAATGTCTCTAGATGGCCTGGATGGCCTGTGATCCCTGGCTTTCTCCTGTGCAACCCTGGGACATTTCAAACCGAGCTGTCCAGCAGACTCTCCCTACATTGTTCAAGGCGCAGAGAGAGTAATAGTTTTGCTTTTATATATATGTATGCATGTGAGTGTGTGTCTGTGAGTGTGTGTGTGTTCCAGAAGTGGGAGTGCTCATGCGCTTGCTTGTGCGTCGGCGTGTGTGAGACAGAAAGAGAGCCCAGAGGATTGACAGCTCTAGCAGTCATTACACGCTGGATTGAATGCTAGATTAGTCCAAAGTGGCTCAGGGTCAAGCGGCTGCCTGCTCTCTTTTGGCACTCAATGACTTTAATACCCGCTACTGTATTAGTCAATTACTTCAAAGGCTAGGCTGCCCTCTCGTTACCTCTCGCACAGTCCTCACTCTTCTGAAGCATCGACTTTTTATTGTATCTATCATTGATTTGTCTTTATTTATACAGGAATATATCTCTGACAGAGGGAGAAGGAAGCTTAGAAATCTGTTTTTGGGACTTAAATTCATGCAATACTGTATGTTCATCTTAACCAGAAAATGATTGTGCTTTATTCCAGACAGTATTGTTTTACTAAAATGTTGCCTTTTTTTTTTTTTAGCTTTCTTAAACGCACAGTATGTAATTTTACTTCCATCATCACTGAAAAATGATATGACATGACCCCGGCAGTAATGTTCACAGACGAGGCGACGTATCATCTGATGTTTGCTGGAAGCTATAGCAACAGACTCACCTGGAGTGAAAATACGTTTTTCTCTTTTGGAAAAATTTGAGACAACACCAGGCAAAAACATGATAAAGACATCCAAGTGCATATATAAATTAATGTCTATATTCTTACATAGTCATTTCTAGCGCAAACTAGAATGGTACTGAGTAGAGTGCATACCTCTGCCAAGGTTAAACGGTCCCCTTTAATTCAATCAAGACTAATCCAATATGCATTTTTACATCAAAGTCCAATCAGATTGTCTCCCTGTAGAAGAAACGTGCACCTACATAAGCTTGAACCAACCAATTCCAACCAATAATATCAAGCCATTCATCTATCAATCAATCTTCAACTTTCAGCAGCGAGCTATTGGCAGAGCTAACTTTATTTACTGATTTGGGTGAAACTGGATCATATTTTATGGAGACAATGTTTTCTGGTTTTCCCTCTAATGTCCTCTGTCTGCTTTGCCTGAATCCTCTGTGGTTTACAGAGTTTCCTGATGAACAGGTTACCGCTGACAGCTGCAAACTGTACCAGGCTCCTAGTGAACACAGTCGCTGTCAGGACGGAACACAAACTCCACAGCCAACTGAGGCCAGTTTGACGACAGCGATTCTAGTACAGAGGTGGTTAACAGAGTTTAGCGGCTGTTAGACAGTTACTACTTGCTCATTTAGCCATGTAGCTAACATTAGCCTTTCTATTGGCTGACTAAGGTTAGGCCCTGGGAGTCAAACCTGGCAAGACAACCACCTTGGCACTGTATTGCCTCTCATTAAACTGACAGCCGTTGGTCTCAGAGGTGTCGTTAGGTCCCACTCGGGCCATGTTTGGCCAGTCTTCTCATCACTTAATCGGCTATGTTCACTGGGAGCTCCCAGTCTGGCAGAGTGCATTGTGTTTTTTAATGCACGTCCCTCCCTCCCTGCCTGTTTTAACATGTAAATATGCAGATGCAAATAACACTCCTTCTGTTTCTTTAAATGAAGAAAGTGAGAAAAAATTCCTGGATCTGTCCTCACCTAAAGTTAATGGTGTCTATTTAAGGCTGAGACCCATGCTTCATTCAAGTTGAATGGAAATGAGCTCTGTAGTTTTTGTGTAATCCTGCTGACAAACCAACCAATAAACAAAAGGACGCAGGTGAAATCATAACCTCTTTGTTGGAGGTAATAATGTGACATTAACCGCGAATGAAAATACAGTAATTAAAAAGAAACATTTCACGAAACAGGAAAAAAGAAAATCTCTATGCTTTTCAAAGTTTTCCAGACTTGGACGTTTTGTCTCCTGACCATCAAAACATCATGTGAGCGCTCTGTCATGAGATCAAGCTCCTCCGCTCTCCACGTCTCTGCTATTCTCTCTGTCTATCACAGCTGCACTCCTCCCATTAGCTCTGATGTTAAATTGCTCTTGTGTGATTGTGTCATCGGGCTCTGCCTTTCCCTTTCTCTCGGGTGACTGATATGACCTTTAGGTACACCGGCTGACAATTACTGTCACCGAGAAATTGAATTATTAGCTTTCTCTGCCAACAGAGCCGCGGGTAGGTGGTTGGTAGTTGAAAGTAAAATGCTGTAATTACTTAGCTAAATTGCCATATTATATTTTTCGCCACTTCTTTTTCCTTTCTCATTCTTCCTCGTGAGCGATATAAACGCAGGGTAAAGAAGAAAAGGAAAGGTGTTGAGCTGTGACGATTATGAAAGAATGATTTTGAATGCCTCCTGTAACCTTTCCAAGGTGTTGATTATCAATAGGAACAATTTAGAGATGTCTAGGGAGGGGTCGGAGGGAAAGGTCACTCACTGTCCTTGCTTTTTGTGTCTCTGGTTGTTGGTCAGTCGGACTTTCTCTCTTCTCATGTCTGTATCACTCTCTCTACCAAACGATGAACAATTGATTTGACCCTAATAGTGTTTCTCTTCTTCTTTATCACACACAACACTTGCACACACACACACACACTGGATTGGCCAAGCTGAACATAATATATATTTTTTTCTTCCTCTGCTCCAGTTCTGAGTGAGCAAGTGGTTTTCTTTGCTTAGCAGCATGTATCGCACGCCTGTCAGATGCCGCCGTTTGATTACAGTATCTGGCTATTTAGCAACAGCCTAAACTGCGCTGTCGTTAATTAGCCAGCATTCAAGGGGGATGGGTGACTGCGAGGGCCCTTCGGAGGTCACATGGTTTTCTCGGAAAGTCGCTGGAAGAGGATGTGAGGTTGGAAACGCGGCAAAAAAAGCGAGATATGTACGACAGGAGGAGAAGTCTCAAGGCCCCCGTTTTCTCCTGGTGTTGTCATCCCTGCATGCACATCTGGATTAACCTTTTCATCTCTTCTCTAAATACACAGATGCACGCTCAGTTGCATGAACGCGCATGCACACAGTAAACACTCATTAAAAAGAAAATACTTGGGGCGCACACCCTGCCTTCATAATATTTGCGTTATCTTAAATGTCAAAAGGTGCTCTCATTAGTCCATTTGTAATTAGTGTCTATTGTATAATGAATGTGTTTTTGTTTAATGACTGTACTGTGAATGAACTGTGTGGGCAAGCTATGGAAGAGCTGTGCATTATTGTGTTTTAGTTTTCATCACCCTTAGAGGTTTTTAGATTAAACATATATTGTTCTAGAAATGTTCAGTGCACGTGAGGAAAAGAATAATGCCAGCGCTGTCACATGTTTGCCACAGTAATATGTCAAGAGAAGAATTAGATTTTAGCAGTTTACACAGCTTCCTTTATGCAGTTGTGGTCATGAAAAGCAGCTGTGTGAACTCAACTGCTATATTTAAAGACCAGGAGCAGTTCGCCTATAAGGTCTGAGCACTAAACAATGGCCTTTAAAGGTGCAATATGTAAGAATGTTGGTTCAAACATTATAAAATGAACTAAAATTACCAACAGAATGTGAAGAAGTTACAGTTCTGACATTGTCAAAGACATCTATGTGTTTTGTTGCAGAGATGTCTACTTGCAAATGCTAACAATCTAGCCCCAGACTGTCCTGTCCAACTCCCAGTCGGGACCACTAGCTGCACGGCTAACTGAGCTAACTAGCAAACAGCAGCCACAGTTAGCAGCAGTTAGCGATTACTCTGGTGATATGCTGCACCTACAGTATTTATTTGGAGTGACCTTGCTCCGACAGTTGGCCAATTCTTACATATTGCACCTTTAACTAAAACCGTACTGCTGCTAGAGTATGCTTGTTCAGATGTAAACAAAATAAACCAAAAAAAAGTACATCAATTATTTATCTGCATTTGAACACCAACCATGTCTGAAAAAAGTTTATTGTATAAAGCCCTTTCGTGTCTCAAGAGGGAGCTGAGAAAAATCTGATAAATCGCCTCGAGTGAAGTCACTTGAGTCGGCATTGGGTGGGGCAGAAGACTAAAAGTTCAGGGTGAAATAAATCTCAGGGTGCATCTGTTTTTCTGCATCCCAAACTTATTCACTTTCAAACCTCATATTTTAAGTGAAATTGAGTCTGCAGCTTACATTTTCTGCTGTGATATTGTGCAGCTTTGAATCTTACAGATCTTCTCCTAAGTACCGAGTGGCTTTATGGCGTGACTGAAAATATTCACCAATTTATGAGCCAGTTCACTCTCAAGCTCTATAAATACTCATAGGAAGATACTGGGTTAATATCGTCTGTTACACTCCGTAACCAATTGTGAAAAAGCAGCTAGAATTTTACAAGCCCGATCGATTTTCCTGTTGATCTGCTAGATAGCATCTAAAATAAATGCTGTATGAATCGTGGCTCGTTACAAGCCAGTAAAGACTGAATGAGAAGTGCAAAGTGAGACGGTGGAGGCAGGCAGAAGATGAAAGACCAAGATGGTGTTTTATTCCATCAGCTATCATGTACAGTTGGAAATAGGTAGCAGCGAAAATGTGTGAGTAAAAAGTTGGAAAGACAGAATGAGGAATCTGAGCGAGAGGAAGACCCTGAGAGAGAAAGACACTGTGCATGAAAAGACAGAAAATAAGAGAGATGAAGAGGGCCGTTTGTATGATTTTTCTTCCTTAAGGTCGAGCCTGCTCAACCGTCGTAAAAAAAGGGACAATTTGCACGCGCCATAAAGGACATTTATGCTCATTGCTGCGTCCCAGCAGAACCCCATTGCTCTTTGTTTTAATTGTCCATGAACAAGGCATTGTTCTGCAAGATCAGGGGCTGGAGAAAATTTCCTCAAACTCGTTCATTGTTACAAGGAACACATTACAGGGCCTTCATTATTTTCCCTCTGATATAAAGAATATGTTATTTGAATTTACATAATTCTCTGAGCAGCTCCAAAGCCACTTCTATAAATAGCTTTATTCAACTTGAGCGCTGATTCAAATGAAGGGAGAAGTCATAATCTCTTACAATGTTGTATCTTTGTCTCTGCCTCGTAGCTCTCTTGTGTGTATTTCCACACACACTTAAAGCTCACAATATCCACTCTTTGTGTATTCTGTATTGGGTTTGTTATGCGGGTCAGAATCACCCGTTTCTTCATGAATGCGTGCGCGCCAGCCAATGGGAAGATTAATTTGTTGTTCGCTGGCAACGCAGATGACTTTCTGCCGACTTTGTGGCGCTCTCAGTGAAGTTGTTGTGTTTGGCAGGGGGGCTGTCCCACTTTCAAGCTCTTTCCCTTGTTTCCGAGATTGGCCTCGAGGTGCTGCGACAGCTTCCCCCCCAGCTCAGACACGAGGAGTCACACATCCCTACAAACACGGACAAAATCACACACGACCCCCTCCTCTGCTCTGACACACACTTATCCTCAGCCCGGTTTGCCCTGAAGTTTGGTTAAAAGTGTTTTATAAGCTCTCGCTGCTTCTGCTTGGCTAGCGCAGCGGTGCCTGAGGACATACAGTTGATCAATGTGCCATCACAGACAGAGGCAGGACTAACGGCAGCGCATGACTGACTCCGACCCGGACTACTTGGGGTGTAATAATTCTATTTTGTGGGTTTTTGGAGTCATGAGGTTAGGCACAATGCTCGAAGAAGATCAGTGTTTTCGCCTGCTCCAAGAATTACATTTACAGGGGACTCCAGTTTCATTACACTTGATGTTGGCACGGGAATCTGGAAAGGAAGGATATGATATATTAGCAGTATGTTAATCCCAAAAGAGCGATAAAATGTATTAAAAATGAACCCTTGTTAATTCGAATGTTGTTGGTGTGTGGCCCTGAGCGCAGAACAGTCCCCGCTGTTATTTAGTATTCACTAACAGTTAAGTTTATGTGGGTTTTTTTCAGAATTATTTCACCGCTCAGCCTTCTTCTGCTCCCATGGCCGGACCGCGCTGCTGGGCGCTACGGTATCCATAAACCCAGCCCGCAGTCTCTCACCTCTCGCCTCTCATTTCTCATAGTATTAATAATACAAAGGCATCCATAAAGTGGGAGCTGTGCTTGTATTAAAACAGCTCTGGCCCAGGGTATATCCAAGGTCGCCACAAGGCTGAACTGTTATTCTCCCCCCGCGCACGGTGAGAGGCGAAACACCGGTCATTCCAGCAGATGGAGGTGAGCGCCATAACCGAAGCGCTTACCCTCCTCCCCCCCCCCACACACACACCTTTTTTTTTTTTTTAAATATGCAATGAGTGAGCCGTCAGAGACTTCTCCGGGTTGTGCTGCACATAACCTTTTTATGCAACAGCGATGTCATCTGCATTCTTTGTTGTGTTAAGAAGAGTTAAATGACCACTTGGGATGGGAACGGTCTGACCTTTAACCCGCGAGGATAATGAGTGAGATGAGGAGCGTCAGGTATAATAGACTGTTGAGGTTGATAGTATAGCAGAGGGCACGCGGGCCTCCCATGCTCTCTCTCGTCTCCGCTTTCTGTCCTTTTTTTTCCTCGTTTGGTAAAGATGATGCAGACACAGAGGAGCAATTACGGACGGAAACCGACTTCCATTTCCATCTGACAATGGAGTAAAAGGCCTTGGCCTCCTTGCTTAGGCATGCAGACGGCCGGAGAGCTACAGGAAGCTGGAGAGGGTGACAAAGGCCAACAGCAAGCAGCATCTATTCTCAGACTAATGGTCCTCGCAGGTTTAAAAATATGATCTGGAAAAATGAATTTCATGATGTTTCTATTATTCATTAATTCGTGGAGAGAAAGAGAGGGAGGAAGAGGCAGGCAGGCGTCTGTGATTATTGATTACGATGCTGAAAATATAATGAACCAGATATGAGGATTGAGTTTTCCTCATACATTTGGTGGCATCTCCGCCTTCCCCCCCCTACCCCCCGACTGTCACAACTGTGTGTCTGTCTCACCCGGTGTCTCTTGTCTTCCGAAAAGGGCACATTGGTTGTATCTGTGCTGTTGTGTCAAGAAGTGAAAAGAATAGATCCCCCTCCTAACCCCCCACGCCACCACATCTGAAACAATCACATGCCGAGGAATTCATTTGTCTTGGTTTGGCTTTGTCTCCGAGGTGACACACAAGCGGGGGGCTCCTTTTGTTGCTCAAAATTGATGCCGCTAACAGTGTAATAAAAACGTCCAAAACTTGCGACGCTGTTTGAGGAAGAGCTTCTTTTGTTCCTGGAGGAGCTCTTGTACCGAGGAGATAACTGCAGGCTGTGTTGGTGGCAAGATTAATATGTTAGCCAGTTAGGCCGGGGTGTTTTCTTACTCCGACTATATCTCTGGTGTCAACATCATAGCTCTTCCTTTGTATTTCCCTCACTTTGAATTCAGCCCCTTGATTGTACTCTTTCTGCTGCACCAGTAAACAGTACAGTGTGCCGGCAGATAATATATTTATCTTGCTTTAGTCTACTTTGGTGCCAAATGACACTGCTGCCATCAGGTTTAAAGCACTCCACTGCAAGAGGGTTACCTCATTGAAGCACTAAAGGTTGACTTATCAGGCGATTTGGATGATTTGCCTCTGCTCACAATGGCCTCCAATAGAAGTGCCAATGTTGGGTTCTTCATCCATCCCATTCTTGTGAACGTGATATCTCTGGAACACATTGAGGGAATTTCTTCAAATTCGGCACAAAGGTCCACTTGGACTCAAGGATGATCTGATAAGAGTTTGGTGGTCAAAGGTCACGAGTCAAGGTCGACCTGACCTTGTGTCCTTACCACTCTTAAATTCAATATCTCAGTAAAACCTTGAGGGAATTTCTTAATTTTGACAAAATTTCACACAAATGTCTAATCGGATAAAATGTTATGACTTTTTGTATTCAAAAGGTCAAAGGTCAACTTCACAGTGACACATAATGTTCTGTAAGAGCACTTTTTATGGCCTATATTCAACACCCTGACTCAGGAACAGGACGGGAGAATCTGACCGCATTACACATTTGGTATCCACTTTGAAACTAGGGTTGGGACAAAATATCCATACGGCAATATATCCTGATACTTGAGATACGATTATCGATACGCTGGCACCAAATATCGTCATTTTTATTATGACATGTGGCACATTGGAACGATGGCACATGTGAACATGGAAAAGTTGCAGTCAGCGTGTGTGATAAAGACGCACTAAGCTACAACACTCAGTTCATGTCAAACTCTGGAACTTAATTCCTGCACTTTGCCTTTTTAGGGGTATGTTGTATTCCTCAGTTAGACAGATATCGTGATGTATAATTAGATGATCATCCCGTAATGTATCAATTATCGCAGAATCGATGTATCGTGATACTATCGTTATTGTGGGCAACATATTGTGAGTTACTCTGTGATTCCCTGACTCCCACTTGAAACTACGCTGATCGTAGAGATCTTCTGTGATGCTGGATTGAACGTGTATGTGAATCATCCATGTTTTACAATTTCGAGCTTCGTTGCCTTCTATCAGAATCAGCTTTGTTGGCCAAAGATTTGAACACACAACTTGACAAAGCTCTCTATCAGTCCTCTAGTCTAGTCTTTAAGTGAAGACAGTTTCTCACTTAAAGTTATTCACTGGAATCACACGTCAGTATACTAATAACTTCCATTTCGCAAAAAATACATTCAATACCTTTTATTAAGTTCTTTCAAAGTCCTCACTATATTTGTTATTTGAGTTTGCACAGATATGAGTGTAAACTGCATTTTAACTGATTGGCGGGGAGCTCACGTTTCATTTGAGGTGACATATCCAAATAAAGGAGGCAGACTTGTGCTTTTCAAATGATTTTTTATGCCAATTTATTTATTTATTTACCTTCATTTTTTTTTTTTTTCTTTTTTGTCTCATGACAAACTGTAACCTGACACGGCTGAATTACTGAACTGTGTCTGAGGACTAATGAGAGAAATTTCCCCAGAGAATCTTTATCTATTGCTCCTCGGAGTGCACCTTGGGGACTCGCTCTCCTGTCTGTCACCTCCACACACACACACACACACACACATTCGTGCACACACCCAGGGTCCACCCCCCCACCCCCCACCTCTCAACACCACTCTCTACCCCTCTGCTGCCTGCCCATCATCCCTTCTCCACCCCTACGCCACCTCCCTCACCCATTGACACCCCTGTTTCCTCTAACACTATCACGTAGCACAGCCATTTCACTTTTGCACCTTGCAATTAAAACCAGAGGAGAGGCGGAGGAAAAGAATACTCTTATACATTCAACCCCTCCTCCTCCTCCTCCTCCTCCTCCAGCAGCCACCACTCTCCTATCTGCAACATAACCTTTCAGGAATTCTCTTTTTTTATCTTTTTTTTTTTTCCTCCCTTATACGTGCGATACACATGTACATGCTACGTGTAAGAAATCCAGAGTTTACAAGAATGGCAGGCATGGAATTAATTAACAAAGGAAGTCTCACCACAGATTTCAGTTGAGGTAGATAATTTCAGCTTTTTAGTCTCTGCTCCCGTGGTAGCAGCTGGAGGCAGATGTGGCGAACACAATAATGATAAAGAGAAAAAAAAAAAAGGTAAAAAAAAGTGTGATTTGTTGTGCCAACTTGAGAGGCCTTGAGTCCGTTCTCTCCACTGATTTTAACTCTTGTAGACAACGTGTCTGTTCAGAGGAGTTGTTTCACCGCGGTGGACAACACAGAAGTCTTGTCCACGCACACGCGCACAGATCACATACAGTACAGGCAAGCACACACACAAATTTTGCACACGGTCACACAGTCTCACACACACACACACACACACACACACACACACACACACACACACACACTTGTGAAGTCAAAGAAGTCTTTGATCTTTGGTGTTGCTATACTGACCTCTGCAGGATCCTCCCCCCAGCTCTCTTGTGGGTTCGAGGGCGTGTATGGGTGTGTGTGTGTGGCCTAGCAAAACTGGTGTGTGTGTTGGCACAGGTGAGTCTGAATTTAAAGGTTAAAAAAAGATAGCAATATAGTTGGTGTGGTTGTAAACATATTAATGAGCCATGCTGTTGCACTGGGTGAGGTGTGCGCTGCAGTTTGTGTTGAGTTTATCCCACAGACACCAAATCCTCAGCAGAAAATAGTCTACAAAAATGGCGCTATATACTCCTGTTTGGTAAGATTTGCTAAAAACTGCAGAGCGCAAGTGTTTTAGGAAATAATTTAACAATTTTTTAGAGTGAAATTTAATATATTTACATCCTTTTGGGGGTCGTTTTACAGGATTTGAGCGCCTCCTGCCTTATTTATAAAGAGCCTAAGGGTTATTCTTCAGAAACTCTTGAAAAGCGAAGCATTTGAAGGAGGACACACACATGTTTTAAGGCTCGGAATACTGACCAATCATATTTACAGATGTTAGAGATGATGATCAGCCTAATAAGAGGCCACATGCGGAAAACATTGTCGGTGAGACGGGGTAATCAGGAAAAAAAAAAAGTAATTGGGACGTCTCAAATAATACGGGTGACCCGGGAAATTACACCGCTGAGACAAATGAAACAGGTGCAAAGTTGTTTCTTTCTGTAGTCTTTTTAAAGGGACACTTTGGAAAGAAAATCCAAACCCAGAATTTTAACATTAACAAGAAAACTCAGAAATATTTATTTTTTCCATAACTGAATAAACAAGCTGTTCTCAGAGGAAAATAAGGTCCCCAGAACACTGTTTGAAGCTAGAAAGGAGGCAGGGTCCGCCACATATAAACAAATTAAAGTTTATCCATTCACAAAAACGAAGAGAGTTTGTTAATTTAGTTTGTTTTGGCATAAAAAAATCATTCAATGCCGATGTCTCTCTTCTGATTAAACTACACCTGCACCTTTAAGTTGAGAGCACCATGTGACGGTGATCTGTGGTGACTGTGTGTGGGTGGAGGAAACAAATAGAGCCAAACTGCCCAGTGTACACAAGCATTCACACACACACACCGCGGTCTCATGGGAAAACATCATCACACTTCGTGTCAGAGGTCACGGCTATGTAAACAACAGCTCCTGATTAGTGTTACATTACTGTTCAATTTTTTATTTGTTCCCAATTGGAAAACTGAGGGCTGTGCCGTGTTTTCCCTCCTCATATGCCACAGTTCCTTGATATTAAACATGGATTAGCAGTGTTGAAGCTCTCGTTGGACGGACATGAAAAAGTGCAGGGAGCGGTGGGGATGGAGGGTGGCGGCGGGGGAGGCACTGCTCTTCCCCTTGGAGGCCATTGATTTCCAAGCTACTTACGCCCTGTTTGTATGTACGGACACACTGGAGTGTAAGCTTGTTAAATGTGAAGTGCATCACCTGTCACTGGCGGGTCCCCGTCTCATCTTCCTGGGGGCTTATCAGCGCATAAACACACACATACACACAGAGCGGAATGTGGCCTTTTTGCAAATCAGACTTCAGATATTGCATGACATGACTGGTTGTATCAAGGTCTCGTCTTTGATATCAGGCTGCTACGGAATGGACTAAATAGGGTGATCATGCACCTGTCATTCTTCCTCAGGCCCTCTGATTGACGTCGTGGTTGTTTTATTTCACTTTAATGGAACAGGGTTAATTATGGGTGGAGGTTATATACAGTACTACTTAGAACTGGTTAAGAATACAGTATCTTCTGTAGATTAAATTTAAGTCATTTCAGTCTATCGTCTTGTGCATTTTTCATCATGTCATCAGTGAAATTAGTTTGTCGTGACCCCAAAACAACCCACAAGTGGAGACACTTTTGATTATTTCTGTCAGCTCACTTTAAGAAAAAAATAAATGTTTCTCACAAAGCGCTCTTTCTATCCAGTCTTCAGTACTGAGAGATAGCCCAGGTGATTACAGTCTGCAGTCTGCTCCAGCTTATTATGCCAAAACATCACTGGGCCCTTCTCCAAATATATCATAAATAATTATTACAGAGTGCATGTTCAGTGCTCTGGGCCATGGATATAACTTGTTTAGTTTCAAACACACCCCAATCAATACGAGCCTGTCATCTAAAATTTATGAGAACACCAGCTTGTATTTTATTTATTTATCTATTTATTTATTTATTTATTTCATTTGGCTGCATGCGTTCAACCTCTTGTTCTTAGCTAATCTTGCTGGGAGTGTGTGTACCGTGCATGTGCGTGTACAGTCTAGAAAATAGTGCATATACCTTTGTGTGCACGCAGTCAACTGACTGTGTGTGTGTTGTGTGTGTGTGTGTGTGTGTGTGTGTGTGTGTGTCTCTATATGTGCGAGGCAGCTTGGTCCAGCAGGCAGCGCCACCCTGGGGACCCTGGAATTATGGATTGAGGACAGGAGTCATGAGATGATTGACAGCCGCATTCCGTTGGAGGTGATTAGGTGCGCGAGGCCCAAAGAAAACAGACATGATGGAAATTTCAACATCCCCACTCTAATTTCTGCTGCGGGTAATTATGATACATGATGATCTGCAGACATCATTGGCCACACAGTCCGCTGTGCTCAATCTCTCCTGCTGTAGCTGTCTCTCTTGTTCTCTCTCTACCTCAGTAACCCACTCACACACACGCACACACACACATACACAAGCAGACACACACTTCCATACAAACTAGTGGCATCAAAAAGCAGTGAAGCGTCATAATGCAGCAATGAAGATATGGAAAACATCTCTAATTCCTATTTTATTTTAGTTTGGTCATCAGTTAATTAACTATTTTTTAATCATTTTTTTAAGTAATAGTTCAGCATTTTAGTTAATTAACTTAATTGCTTTTCTGCCGAGAGCCAGACAAGAAGATTGATACCACTCTCATGCGTACACAGTAAATAGAGCTATGGTTGTGGTCTTGTTCTAGTGCCACAACATATTAACACTACCTAATTATTATGCAAAAGACACACAGTAGATTTGTATATCTGTTTCCTCTGACAATTAGGGGATATTTTAAAATGGCGGGGAAGAGAAAGAAATCATGCTTTGGGTTCAAATAACTTGGCTTATCACAGGAAGCAAACCCATCTTTTCATAAATCTAACCAAGTAGTTTTTGTTCCCAAACCTGACCAAGTAGGCCTGGTTTTGGTGCCTAAACCTAACCAACCCAAACTGCGACCATTTCTTTACTTTAAGTGTGTAACATAGTTAACATCATGTATGTATGCTCTATCGTTGTTTAGACATGTTGTCATGTTGTCAGGTAACATATTGTCAGCAACAAACACCAATAAATACTAAGTTACAGCTAGCCAGTTATCTTAGCTTAACTTAACTTAACGGCGAAACAGCTACCCTGGATTTCTGTTACCTTTGGATGGCAAAGGTAAAAAAATCCACCCACCAGGACCTCTAAAGTTTACTAGTTAACATAAGTTATATACAATATGTGTTGCTTGTGTAATTTGAAATGTAAACCGAAGTTTAAAAATGACAATTTGCTGTTTTACTGGGGGTTATGTGCCAGAATATTCTTCGGAAAAGCCACCAGCAGAGACTCTGGGAAATCATTAATTCCCCTTAAAATGGTGAATTGTTATTTTTTTCTTGTCTGTTTTTGTACTAATTAAACACACAAGGTATAACTTGTTATTTTGTGAGCTTTAGAGGCGCTGGTGGGTGGATACAAGTAGCTTTGGACAGAGCTAGGCTAGTTGTTTCCCCCTGATTTCAATCTTTACGCTAGGCTTAAAGCTAACTAACTGTGAACTCCAGCCTTGTGTTTTCTGTAAGCCTACAAATGTGAAATTATTATCAATTCTTTCCAAAAAATATTATTATACTAAACATATTATTACTAATGGTCACACAGAGTTTTAACTGTACATCTTGGAGCCAGTTCTTCATTCTAAATTCTCATATTTCATTTCACTAAACTAAAGTAGAGTCAAATCAGTGTATTGATGGCGAAACTAATGGATGGAACGCAGCTGCTGCATTGAATCAGACCACACGCCATCCCAAAAATCCACAACCTGAACACACACGTGCACTCACTCAAACACACACACACAGGCAAGATCTGTGTGAGCCACCAGTCTACCACCATTGCTCTGGAGCCACAGTGGAAGTGTTATGATCTGAAAGTTACAATATTCCTCCCAACAGTTCCTCTCAGCCTCTCTCCTCTCTCATGTGCTCCTCGCTCGCTTTCCCAGCTTTCTGACAAAAGCTGCACGTCCTGCTCTCTCTCCCTTTCCCCCCATGTCAGGTGCGTTTAGCATGGCTTTGAACGCCACGCCGCCATATTTTATTGAACACGTTGTTGGTTGATGCTGGATTCCTCCACAATGCGTGGCGATGGGCTCATGCATTAGAGATGTGAGCTTTGGTACGAGGGCCAGAGGAGGATGGAGAGAAAATATAAAAGATGAGGGGGGCTGGCGTGTGTTTTCTCTCTGTTTTGGTGGACTGTATGGAAGTCGTTGTTATTTAGCATTTTTTTCAGTATTAGTTCACGCTTGCTGCAAAGAAAAAATCCATGAGTGTTCTCAGAGATTCTCTCTCAAGGATAAGAGCTCTATGAGTGCTCTTCTCCTCGGTGTATCTGACTGTTGCACATTGACTTGTTTTCTCCTATCAGCAGGTGTGTCTGATATTGTTTTTTTTAAGGTATTCTTAAATCAGTGTGAGGTATTTGACCACCAGGAATTGAAAGTCTGACAGTTGGTTTTACTCTCTACTTCTCTACCTTATCCAAACTGTTGCTTCATCTTGTTATGACATTTTAGTCCAGTCTAAGCAAAACTGTTAGAAAACCTGGACAGTACTGGTGATTGCTGACATTATGAGTCATCTTTGTGACCTTTTGCTTTCAACTGAAATACATTCTTGACTATAACATGAATAGAAAGGCGTCGATTTGCATATCTAAGGTTAAGCCCAATTGCCCTTCATATACAGTAGGTGTGAAAATACTGATTAATCCCCCGAAGAGGTGAGTGTAAAACACATATCTGCAGCCTCCTGATTGTAATGTGTAGCAATAGCAAAATTAGACACTGAAATGTGTCAGGCCTTAAATTAGCGCCCCATATTTTAGTGCAATTTCCAACAGTGGCACGTTGCAAAGGCCTCCACAGACAAGAGGCATCTTACTTGTTGTCAGACAGCCTGATATCACCTCTGCTTCACTTTTCGTGCATTAACATAAGATCCTGTGTCTGTCGGATCAGGTTTGAGTTCAGATTCGGGATATTTCTCCCCCTTTTTTTTTTTTAAGAATTACAAATAAATAGTGTCCAAAAGTAATTTTAAAGTAACAAGTTAATGCTAGTGTTTGTGCAGCTTTGTACACATGCTACTGGAAGATCTGTTTTTGGCTTTTTTTAATGCTTCCCATTCACGTTTGCTTATTTGTCTGAGGGCTACTCTAATTGTCTGGGCATTCTTTGACCACAGCCAAACAGATGTTTCATTTACAGCTAACAATTACACACACAGAGGAATCTCGCAGAGAGGGGGGAAAGCACAAGTTTATTTAAACAAATTCTTCACATGACGCGCCCTCTCTCCGGCACCTAGCAGATTTATTTGAAACGAAACAGTTTGTGCTGATTCTCTCATTTACTTCTCAACCCCCTCAGTCCGGGGAGCAATAATCTGGCTTCCTGTAGACTAAACATAAAATTAAAAAGCAATCTGGCTGTGCCGTATGTTTTATAGAAATCTGAAAAAAAAAGAACTCACATCAGCGACTTTTACAGATAAAAGTGCCACGGCTCGCCAAAGTGAAAAGGCGGATAAAAAAATGAATATATCTTTTTTTGCTCTTCCTCTTTTCGCCTTTGCATATGTTAGAGCAGCTTGATTAACGGCCGGGCCGTCCAAAAGCTAATTATTTTATTGAGTTGGGGGACGAGGCGGGATCCCACCCCGGGGATTTGGCTTTGGCTTTGGCTGCAAAATAGAAAAGGGCCCCACATGTGATGTGTGATTCCTCCCTCCTCCTGCTGCCCGTCCTGCACACTGACAGCAGGATGAGCCCCAGGTATGGGTGGTCTCATCTCTCGTCTATCAATAAGGAGCTTACTAGCCGTACTGGAAATGGGAGGGAATACAATGCCGTTGCAATTTGATTTTAAGCCCCACAGGTCAATCTCCTGAACCCCCTTTTCAGGCAGTTCCTTTTATCATTCTTTTTCCCCATACTTCAACTCTCTCTTTTGCCTTTCTCCCTATGACTCTTGATCACTCTCTCTATTTCTGTTTCATTCTCTTTTGCTTTCTCTAGCTGTCTCTATCACTCTTTTTCATTCTCTTTTGCTCCATTATTGTGATTTTATTCTTTTCAGAGCAGCCTGTCTTTGGAGGTTTGTGATGAAATCTGAATTTTCAGCAGTCACAAGTTCAGACTGGGAATGTCATAATGACATTTCTTTCCTGTTCAATTGGAAAATAACAGAACAAGAAATACATTTAAATGGGTGCACTGTGAGTCCGTAACATTGATCACTAATGCATTTGTTGTTGCAAATGTAGTTGCTATCCATAGCTTCTGATTTATTATTTGGAATTTAATTCCAGTTGGATTTAAATTTTATAGCTGCAGATAAACATTTTATTAAAGAAAATCCATCAAATCTTGATTTCTGTTTCATATTTATTTGTTTGACAGGAGTTGTATTGTCAGAAGTCAACTCTTACCCTGTATTTGACCCTCTTGTATTAAATACTTAAACAATTAACTCGATGAAAATATTACTCTCCATAACTCAAGATTGTGTCATAAATGCTCCAAGCCAACACTGTCTATGAAGCCCAGGTCAATAATGCAGTAGAACACATTATAAACATACTCACAGTATGTTAAAAAGCACCTATAGCGCTATATAATCATAGCCATGAACAGTCATGAATACTCCTAAGACTTTATAACAATAATCATAACTCATTATGACACTGATATCTACAATCAATGTAAAACATACTTAAAATCTGTTATAGTGTGCCTATACATATAAACAATCATAAATATTCAGAATGCTTTATAACATTAATCAAACTTTATAAAGCATTGTATGATGACTTATAATAACACCAATGTCCATAATGCATCATTGGTGTGATAATGAGTTATGATAATTGTTGTAAATAATGCCTAAATGCCTATAACTATGATGATACAGCGCTAAAGATGCTTTATAGCGCAATATAGGTATTTTCATAATGTATTATATGCATTATAGACATGGGCTTCACAGAAAGTGAACAAGCACACAACCCTGATTACAAAAAAGTTGGGGTGCTGTGTTTCTACTCACTACAGGCATCAAATTCATAATGAGTTTACAAAAATCAACAAAGTAAAGCAACTTGAACTTTAACTCAAGTGTCACAACTTCTTTGGAATCTACGTGTCTTACTTCGATCTACTGTAATCATATGCAGTCGCAGTATTTATGTGTCATTTCATCATTGATGACTAATTCGAAAAGTTCAAGACTGGGGTTGTGAGATTTTCAAAGTATGATAACCATCTCAGAATATATCACGGTCTGAAGGTATCGATGTATATGATATTACACAATCAGCGATGAAAACAGAAGGATTTATTGATTGAACAAACAGTATATCATAATTTCACAAAATATTATGTTCTGACAGACATGAAATATAATATAAACTTTAAATATATATATTTTTAACTTCATTAATATGTCAGAATTCAGTTTCATAGATAAACAAATCTAGATGGTACAGTAGCTGTCAACTTTATACCATGGTACACCTCGAAACCAGTATATTGCATGGGCTTTACCCTCATCCTGAGCACGCAAGTCTGCCTGTACATGTAATGTGTGTCACGCATATGCAAGCCTCCACCAACTGTGCGTGTGCATGATCGTTCATGTGCATGCTTCTCTGTGTATGTGCCTGCATGTCTTTGTCTTCTGTCTGTGTCGCTGTATCTGTAGTATCTGACTGACCCTGCGCCCCTGTCAACAAGATGAGGCCCCTGGGCTGTGAGCTCCCTCTGAAAAAAAAAAAAAGAAGACTACCTTCATCGGCCACTCTGTATCGAAGTCGGGCTGCATGGTGGACAACAAATTGGCTCCTTCATGTCTCCCTCTCCAAATGCTAAGGTTAGGCTTTAATTGTGGCACCTGGGTTGGAAAGCAGCGGCGTTATAGACAAAATAGCAACGCTCGTGTCAGTGGACGTGTTGTGAATAGTTCACATAATACCAGTGTATACACAGTGGACACGGAGCCAGCCACCTTTGCTCCTCTCCCCTGTTCTCGCTGAATAAGAATCTGACATAAATTCTGCACATATAAAATTAGTAAATGCCACTGTAGCCGTAGTTAAATATCACACAAACCCCCGGGGAGGGGTGGCGGGGGGGGGAGGTGGCTGGCAAGTTACCTTGGCCTATTTTTTGCGGGGGGCGAGAAAAAAAAGCCAGGGGGAGGGAAGGGGAAGGGGGTTTGACTAAAGGAGGGAAAAAGGGATTGCGGGAGGTTAGAGAGAAAGAAAAGGGTGAAGTGGAAGGAAAAGAGGGAGGGGAGAACAGCTGTACATTGTCAGAGGAGGGTGGGGAAGGAGCAGCGGCGGGCTGCCTGCGACAAAACGTTGCTTTCAGATACGGAGCTGTCATGCTTCACGCTCCCTCCTTCCTTCTCCCCCCGCTGCTCTCCTTCCTTTCTTCATATTGAAACTATCAAATAAAACTGCGTCGTGCAGGAACCTCTTTCTTCAGCCTCTCATATGGCATCATTAGAGGTTAAGTGCATTCTAATCTCTCCCCTAATAAAGTTACTTTGAAGTGAGGAAAAAGGGTGGAGTGGGGCCAGGGGTTGTTCACACAGACTATTTAGTGAATTAGCTCAGTTGAAGCGTCACTAGTGAAGGCTGGAAGCCTGTTCGATGGGAAATCTGAGCCACCCTCAAACAGCTGATCCTCGACATAGCATAAGAGTAGTTCTTGTAAAATGTTGCTTCCGAGTTAATTTGTTTGTTGGAGCTAGTCGCAACTAACTGTTACTTTTATTATTGCTTAAACTGAGGATCGTTTTCATGACTAATGACCAAAACATAATCTTTATATGGCTTCTTTTGTTCAAAAAACAGTCCAAAACCTCACAACTCTTTGTTTACTGTGACAAAGAAAAGCAGAAAATCCTCGACTGAAACAATGTGTTGATTATTTAAATAGTTGCCGATTCATTTCCTTTCAATAACCTAATCCATTAATCGACTAATCTTTGACTCAGTCTCAGTCCCTCAAAGTCTTGGTCTTGGTCTCGATACACTTTGGTCTCGGTCATGACTTAAGGTGGTCTTGACTACAACACTTAACACAACTATAAAGTATTGGCTGTTGACTTGAAAGTTATTTTAGGTAGAGGGAGCTTCCATTTAAATCCTCCAACATTATTCCACCTCTGCTTGCTCACACATCCTTTTTCCATCGATCCCTCGCTGTGCCCTACCTGCTCCCTCCATCCTTACATTTGTACACCAGCCCGTTGTGCCTGTAGCCTGGCACTGGCAAGGTGCCAGCGCTGGGCGGAGATGCCACCCCCCCTCCTCGTTAATTTACCAACAGATTGCGGCGAACTACTCACAGTTCACTGACGGGGGCGTTTACAGCGTTTAAGTGATGAACTGACAGCCATTAAAACCTTAATGTAGCACAGCACCACAGAGCAAAGACTCCACAGTTTTGTCTGGCACACATTGATGGTATTGCGCGTGTTTGTTGGCATTTCGCCCTAATTGGAAGTCTTGGGTCACAGCCAACACCAGCAGCCAAGATACAACAGGTCTGAGACACACTGAGCCCTGCCAACAAACAAATACATGCAGACAAATTCATTTAACATATTGTACATGGGTACATTTGACTCCTTAAATGTCAAAATGGCATTGATAAAGATTTATTATTGACGAAATGTGTTCTAACAGAAAACGTCTACTGCCTGTTGAAAGAAATGTTCAGGATCATTTTCTCGTCATTCATTCATTCATTCATAGAAACATAAGGTGCAATTTACTGAATGAACACTTATTGTTAAGACAGCTTACCTGATACAACACAGCCCAATGTGGTAGTGATTTGCAGAGCAAATGTTATTGCACTCGCATGCATCAACACCACATGTTCTCTGTGTCTTTTGTTAGAAACCTCAGTGGTTAAGGGGGGGCCGAGATTCTTTCTCAAAAGGGATCATGTTAAATTACTCCAAACCGTTTAGTGTCCGACGCACAAAATGCCATTTCTTGACCATATGGAACCTTTTATGTAATGTTTTCCTTGTTGATATACAGAATCTCTAACAAATGATAATGGTTCGCAGCTGTGGGATGGATGAGGCGCGGTGTCGGGTCGATGGCTTGATGGCTTCAGCATGAGCTGCGTGCCCGATCGTTAATGTTGCTCTCCGCCCAGACAATACCTGACTTAATGTGAAGTTTATGACTTCTTTATTCCATCCAGATTTAAAATTGCAATGAAAATTTAAGTGCGGCGCTGAATGCGAAGGGGCTCAAAGAAGCTCAGCACCGACTTAGGCTCAAATCACGAACTGTAAAGTCCAATCAATCCAGTTGATGTTAAATCTGATGATAAGTGAAGTAAACAACGTCTTGGAAAAGCTTGTCAGAAAGGAGATACAGTGATGAATTGAAGTACCTTCTCAGCGTCTTTCCAACTGTCATCATACTGATTTGATCTCGCATTCACACAGAGAGATTGCCTATACCTTTTGTGGGAGTGAACAGCTGGTAACGTGCTAATCACTGATATATATGCATATAGTTTTTAACAACAAATTACAATGGATGGTTACATATGTTCATCATAATATGACAGCTCCGTCTCGTCTGTTGTCACCTCGAAGAAGGCGCGATGTCGAGATACACAGGAGACGGAGGCGACTTCCTCAGTCAATCATTTCCAGCAAACTCGTTCCTGAAAGGGATACAAGCTGGATAAGAGGTGCTTTGATGGAGAGGAAAGACTGCAACAGAAAAGAGGAGATCGGGGAAAAGGGGAAATGTGACGGCTCCTCTAATGCAGTGTATAGAAACATGTCCTCTGGGAAAGGTGATATACTGTCAGTGGCCACCCGAAAAAAAAAAAAAAACGAAGCGGTGACAAATTGCACCACCGAGCGAATGGCCGAGTTTTTTGAGAGGGCCCAATTTGTCGTCTCCAATAAAGGCCATTGGTGCTCAACAGTCTGGGCTCGTTGCCCAATGGCTGGTTAGAGCCAAACTGATTGGTTGTAATGTCTGACAGCTGTCGGGGGTCTACGCAAATTGAGTCAACTTCTACGTGTCATGCCAAGTTTCTGTACATCAATATGTATAAGGCGAACAGAGAGGCCGAGAGGGCAAAGGAGAGTGAGAGCGAGAGGAGCTGCTTTACAACAAATGCATGACTGCCTGTTGTGGTAACAAGAGGCCCCATCTGGCGCTGCTTTAGGTTCCCCAGGCTCCATGTGTAGACAGAGAGGAGGTTGGCGAATGGGGGAGTGGTGGGAGTATATGTGAGGTTGGAGGGTAGGGTAGGGTAGGGTAGGTGGGGGGGTGTTGGTGGTTACAGAAGGGAGGGACACCCCGGGCTCTGGAGGCAGTTGGGTGAGAGAGTGTCTGGGTCAAGAGGGTCGACTCTATGGACTACCTCGGGGAGCCTGGAGTGTGACAAATGGGCTAATGTGGTAGTGGTGGAGATGGGTGGGCATGACATCAGCCCTGTAGGATGAGTTTAGTGAATATATATTGTATGTGTATGTGCGTAGCCTGGTCTGAGAATGATGTCTTAGCGTGCAAAAAGTGAAAGATGTTTTTTCCTGAACATGAAAATTAGGCCCAGAGATAATAACAGTAAACACAAAAGCATGTAAAACTATTCTTGTAGAAAATGAGCATAATATGTCTCCTTTAAGACCATTTTATGCCACTGATATAATGTAATATAATAGCATTATAATGCAAGTACACTCTTTCAAGGAGCAATTAACTCATCATCATGACAGGCTTAATGAAAATCTTCGAAGTAGAAGGCCTGTTTACTAGAGGTTTAACTACCATTATTTTCAGTGCATAACACAAGGGCTAGACCCAGTGAGATGCTAAATGCTATGAGATTATGTTTATTTACTGTTGTTGTATGAGACCTCAGCAACGTCTGAACAATAATATATTGTAGCTGAGGGGATTACAACCCTGCTTCCAAAATAACATGTAGCTAATAAATATTACAAAATTGCAGCATCAAGTATGTTTTGAAGTATGTTTTTTAGGCTTTATATTAGATAGCAAGGCTGTAGATGAACAGGAAAATGGTGAGGGAGGAAGAGGAAGACATGAAGCAAAGGGCCGGAGATGAACCCGGGACTCAGCCTCAGTTCTTGAGTAGCACTGTACCACTGAACCAGCTGAGCTACCAGGGGGGACCCAACTGTAATGAACATATCTGCAAAACATTCACTCGCAATTTTTACACCAATGCTTCTTACAGAATCCGCTCACTGAAACCAATGCTAATATTTAAACTTTGACTTTTATTGTTAGCCAAGTCAAAGCACTTGGACAAGGCTGGGGGGGAAATGAGTGAGGTTTATAAAACAGGATATAGATTACAACCTAAAGAGAACAGAGTGACTTGGGAAAACATCTTACGTAATTTACTATGGGCATGTATTTGAACCTGTATGTGCATGTGTCCTCACTCAACTTGCATATGCAGTAATGTGTAGGCAGACCGTTCAGTGTATGCGCAATGGTAACACTCTTCTCCACGCCCCTCCTCTCGCCCAAGGGTGTGAGGTGGATCAAACCCCTGGGCTTTTAGTGGATTTCAGATCTCTGTCACAGATTATCCCGCCATTAGCAGCCTCTGTTTGTTTGATTTCCTCCATCGATTAAAGGCAATCCCCGATCAAACAAGCTTTATTGATGAAACAACACAACCTCCCCGCTCCCTGGATAAACACAACACGGCTCGTTGTGTACAATGTCGGGGGGCAACGACACCAATCTGTTGGAGAAAAGTCTCCACATTTCATCAGCAGTGAACGCACCGCTGTGGTTTCCCATAAGAGACTTGTAGAGGAATTATCTTTGACAGCACGAGCAAAGGCATGTGATTAGATGCCATATTGTTAGCGCTGCCATCTTTTACATACAATATTTATCCTATTGATTTCTTTTGATTAAAAATCTAAGCAGTCAGCGTTGGCTTGTCACTGTGAAAATCTTCACATTTTCCCCTCCTTTGTGAGGGATGTGTGTCATGTGGATTAATATTTCAAAGTCTGGTAATTCATTTATGACAGGCGGCGGTTGTTACCGGGGAAAAGAGAAAAAAAGGAAGCGTTTTCACAGGGCATATTGAGAAAAAACAACAAGCATGTTGCTGTTGATGTTTTCATTTATGTGTTTGTCAACGAGGCGCCGCGAAATTGGCAACAAGGGAGTCAGAGGGTGGGAGCGAAAAGACAACGTGCTAAATAATACAACAAATTACACGGCAACTTTCTTCCTCCGTGTCGGGAGAACAGATTTGAATATCTATTATTTACACAAACATCTTGTTAGCTAAAGAGTAAGCAGTTTGTTTACTAAATATGTGTTTTGGGCTGGATCAAACCGCTGCAGCTGCATAATTCATGGAGCCAGGCATTGTTTGTTCACGTAACTCGAGCGCTGCAAAATGTTGTGGTGTCAGGCACATCCCTGCGCATTAAAAATAGACTAGTGCAACACAGCAAAAGCTTCTTTCCAGTCACTTATTCATACTCGCTCCCACACATTAATATTGCAGATTGTGCACTGGCATGCCAAGGCTTTGTGTGTGTGTGTGCGTGCACGTGCCTGTTTTTAACCCCTGTTTGCTAATGCGCCTTGTCTCAGAAAACAGAGGCAGAGGATTTCTCTGCTGCTTCTTCCCCTCCGTTCCTCCTCCCCCCCTAAAATTAATCCTCATTTTAAACGTCTGCTCTGGTAGCAGATCAGGCCAGGTGAGAGATTGTCTTCTCCTCCCGCCTTCAGGGCATCTCAAGCTCCATTTAATCCAAATGCCAATTTGTAGCACACAAATAGGAAGAGGCTGGAGCCAGCTGCCTGGTTGGCTGGCTTGTTTGGGCATTTTTGTGCACATACAGTACAAAGGTGCGTATGCATTTGCACGTGTGTGAGCACGGGCGTGCACACGTGAGTTCCTCTTCTATGAGGGTTAACACTGGGCCCTCTCAGCTTGGTGCATCTATAATTGGAGAGCAGGGAGCGTCCGGAGGTGTGGGGTTGTCAGTCACTGTTTAGGTTGCCCCGGGGCCCCTGGCACTCCTGTGGGTATCAAAGTGGCGCTAATTAAATGTGGGCCCCGCCGTACGGCCCTCCACATCACGGGGCCAACGGAGAGCCCCCGCCCGGCTGTCCTCCCCGTGCCTTTGAGAATCCGCTGCTTGCACTAATTACCCATTGTCCATTTGACTTGCCCATTCTCACACACAGACACACACATTTCATCCCTTATCCCTCTACCAACCCCCATCCCCATCACCACCAACCCCCCCACCCCCTCCTATATTTATTATTTTATATTTTCCCTGCCCACTCTGTCTTTGGCTAGCCGGCCTAATTAATCTTATGGAAATCTCCTCCAGCCAAGGTTGGCCTCCGATGTTTGTAATTTGATTTGGGGATGATAAAAGTGAAAGCCGGGTTCTGGGATGGTGAGGGAACAGTGTCATTTCTCTGTCCTCTCGCCCGTCCCCCTCTACATCCCAACACTCGGGAGACACGCGGGGGCTATCAATCTTTCCCACGTGCCCAGCAAACTGATATCCCAGAAAATTAACTTCAATTAATAACAGAAATCCCCTGATGCGGCTGTGGAGGCAAGCCGGGGCTTTGAAGGAGAACCTTCAAAGATGTCTCTCTGCAAGTCTTTTATAGGCCAGCTGGGGAGGGGTTTTCTTTTCATTATCATCAGCCACCATTTGAACGCTCGCTTTTTCCTTTTTTTTTTGTTGTCTACAGCTGTGGACATTTAAATAAAACCGCTGTCAACACAACATATTGATTCGATTCCCTCTGGCTAGAAAAGCAAAAACAAAATGGCTGCTCATTATGAAACTGCACAACCCTGGCCTCTGCCTTTGTGTGCTCAATAAGTCTCTCCAACAAGACCTTGTTTGTATGAACTGAATACGCACAAAGGTCAGACATCACATTAGCTTATTGCTGTTAAGGGCAATGATGAGTTCGGAAACCTTTGGGTGAGGATGAAGGTCGGACTTCAATGTTGCATTTAGGAGGCGGTGTTCTGGATGTTCATGATGGGCAGCAGTTGCATAAGACAATAACACATGCTTTTGGCTTGACATATGAGGACTGATCAGATTCGGGATTAAGTCTTTTCATTGCATATGTTCATACAGTGTATGGTCAAGATGTTTTAATGAAGACACTATTATGGATGTTTATAAGACGTTATACCATTTCAGAAACTGTTGCCACTCTGGGATATAAAGCATTATGCATGCTGAACTATAACTAATACATTATGTCCTCCACTTATAATAAACCCTGACTGAGTGGTTAGACTAAAATTTGATGAATAATTCTGCCTATTTTTATAATATTTCACTCAATGAACTATGTTTTCCCTCTGCTTATGACTCTGGAGCTGATGTAATAAGTGAATTTCCCCGGTGAGGGATCAATAAAGTCGTATTTTATCTCATTTAATCTAATCTAATCTCATCTGAATGTACTACAACTTGAATTCATTGTAATTTGCACATTTCATCAGGCAAACCAAACAAACCATAAGGATTTTAACTGCTCTCCATTTGGAGGTGCTTATGTTGCTGTCGACTGTTTAAAGGCTCTAACCCTCATCTGTGTTTTCACTTATTTTAATAATTAATCGAAAGGCTTTGCTTGATTGACAGCTCCCTGAACCTCCTTTTAGTTTGCTGCACCTTTTATGGCAGAAAAGTCACAATTCTTATTGGTTCATGAAGTTTGGGGACCTAACCCAAGTTCAACCTGGGCGGAGGACCAATTAGCTCTTGTAAGTGAAAACGCATGTGTGGGTCTGGATGTCCTTTGATATTTAGCAATGTTAGAGTGTGAAGAGCATCTCTAGCCACATGTTATGATACACCACAATGATATAGGTGGATATAAGACCAACATCTGCGTATTGGGTATTGACGAAAAAAATCCATGACCATGCATCCCTAATATGCCGTCATCTTTGCAGTTTTATTGCATAAAAAAAATTCTGCCTGGGTCTGTAAACGGCCTCTGCCCCAGACACAAATTCCCGCATGCCTGTTGTATCCTCACATGCCCCTTTAACATCTATCCCCACGGAAGCAGCTTTGCTTTAAGTGGCACAAATACAACAAATACACCATGCTTATCGAGTCACAGTCCCCTGCCACCCCTACAATAAAACACAATTCTGTTTTTCTTCACGCCGCCTTGTGGAGTGCTGGTATGCCATGGCGGTCACGTCTGAGGGGAGAGAGAGAGAGAGAGAGCCCTGCTTATTTATTTGTGGCTGTTTCCTCGCCTGTCAGGATAAAGAGGGCAACACGGAGACAGTCTGAGAACATAATTTCACTCTGAGTGCCTTAGCCTGAAGCGCTGAGCGCCGGCACACGCGTACACATCCAGCACACACGCATGCTGTATACACACAAACACACTCGCAAGCAGTGAGAGTGGCTGTTGACCTGCTGAATAATGCTTTTCGACTGGTGAAGCAGTGCAATGTGTGTTTGTGTGTGTGCGTGTGTTTGTGTGTGTGTGTGGCTGGTTAGCAGCTTAGCCCTCCCGCTGCCTCCTGTTAAGGGCTAAAGGGATCCATGTCAACAACAAGCAATAAAGAAGATGCCTCATCCAGAGAGACACGCTCACACACACTCACACTCACAACATGATGCACATCCAGAGTGGTTGCACGCAAACACACACACACACACACACACACACAAACACGTGTACACACAACAGACTTGGCATGTCTCAAATAAAATATAGATAGAGGTGAGAGTGTTTGAAGGGTCTATTAGCGCAGGCTGTCGGGGAGTGATAGGGGTGGGATCAGTGTCACAACTCCACTCTGCTCGGCTCGGCCGCGCCGCACACTGTGGGGAGCTTGGAGAGCTGCCAGCTGCCTGTTTACAAGCCAGACGCGTGTTTGATAGTGGGCTGCTACCACTTGATAGCAGCCAAATCCCCCTTCCAATGAAAAATAAACTACAGGGCTTCCTCTGAAGTGGAATAGGCCGGCAGCACAGAGCAGCTCAGCTCAGCCAGCATGCTGTCTGAGAGCTGCTGAGTCAGTTTGTTTGGCTGCCCGGGTGACTGGCTCGTTGGATGATTTAACGGTTTGCTGACTGTTGGATTGACAGACCGACCGGCGGGTTAGTTGACCGGGTCGATCGTCCAAAAAAGTCTTGAATTTATCATCCATGAATGATTAATTTAGAGCCTTCAGTTTGTACTTTTCCAAGAGCAGGTGAAAACAGGCTGTTGAAAATGTATTTCTCTTGTTTCCAATTAAAAGTAACTTGTTTCACAACTTTCCATGATTTTGGTTTTGGCACGAGTTTTTGGCAGTTTCCTAAAGTCTAGTGAAAGTGCACTGCACTATCTCTGAGGAAGACAGTAACAGAGTTCACCTGACTAAAGGGCAGGCTGCTTACAGTGAGTTGTTAGCTGTAATGAAGTCTCTACATGCTAGGTTTGTAGAAGCCTATTTTAAATTTACATCACTTTTACATCAAGGTTTACTGGCTTGGATTCAGGGTTCCCACGGCCCTTGAAATCCTTGAAAGTTTGTGAAATCTGAGGAGAAAACCAAGGCCTTTAAAGGGTAACTGCTTGAATTTTACACATTAATGTGTGTGTACAGGTCTTGTACAGCGCTACTGCAAATGTGAAAAAAAGTCATGTGAAGCCTTTTGTGGCTCCAGAGGAAGCTGCATGTAATCTGATAAATTTCCTCCAGTGATATTGTGGGTAATGTAGGCACCAGGTTTAGAAAAGAAAAACTATGTGTGGAATAAAAACAGTGATATCTCTGCTCTATCGATTTTGTTCATTTGTTTTTAAACTGTCCATAATGGGTCCAACAGTGTTATAGGAGCGCAATGCTAGACCAGTGGACTGCTTTTTAAAACCTGGCGCCTACATTACCCACAACTCAACTTATCCGCTGAGTGACATCACTGGTTACTTACTGTTAACAAACAACGAGATGCTTTATAAACCATTTATTGAGCAATTGTTTTTTGTAAAGGTTGCAATTTATGTTTATAATACTTTTAAAGCATTTTGTGTCTGTGAACGATGAAATGACTGCTAACTAAAGTTTAAAAAACTATAAATTAATCTTTATGTTGCTGTTTTTCTTACATTCGTACACTCTAACATTATAGGCTACACTCTGCTGTCTGCATGTGTGTCTCCTGCAGTTTTCTGTCATCACTGCAACACAGCCATGAGAAGTGTTCACACATTCAAGCCTCTGTCTTTTTTAATTGTTGTCTGTGAGCATCTGCAAAAACCTGCTAGCTCTCATTATAAAAACTCTGTGTTGTAACAGTAATTAACCTTGATCCATGTGTCAAACTGCACAGTTGGGTTGTTGAATTTGAGAAATTTCAGCCTGGAAAGTCCTGGTAAAGTACTTGTGTGTGATGTTTAAGAAGATTTGTCACATAGGATTGGGTGGTATATCGATATTTTTTCGTTATCATGATATGAGACTAGATCATCGTCTTAGATTTTGGATATCATTATATTGTGATATGGCAAAAGTGTTGTCTTTTACTGGTTCTAAAGGAGACCTATTATGCTTTTTGTTTGTTTCCTTCAGTGTGTTAAATAAATTATTGTGCATGTAAAAGAGCTTGAAAGTTTAAAAGTCCACGCCAACACGAGCTCCTCTCTCCCACAGAAAACACTGCTCCTGAAACACCTCGTCAGTAGTCCCGCCTTTAATTCCGTGACGTTGTGACATCACACTACATCACCATGTCATACATTTGCATAATTGATGCCTGTAGTCACGGTAGAGGTAAAGCTAACTGGAAGCTGAAAACACAACAGAGCTGTGCGGAAACACGATGGGCATTGCTGGCTCAGGCGTGTATGAGCTGACCAATCAGAACAGACGAGGTATGAACCTTAAAATGAGCATAACATGTCTCCTTTAAAGGCTGTATTACAGTAAAGTGATGTGATTTTCTAAACTTACCAGGCCTTTCTGATACTTGCCACCTTTTTCATTATATTCACATCACTGATGATTATTTATCAAAAATCTCATTGTGTTCATATTTTGGTAAAGTACCGATAGTCATCCCTTCAATGTTGTTGCAAAACTCTCCGCCTTTGGTTTATCTTGCTCTCACATTTAGATCCTTTCAACCCCATTTATACCAAGCCTCCTCTATCTTTTTATGCATAAATCACCCCCCACCTCCCATTTTTTTTAGAAGCAAACTCTGCCATGCATTGTACCTTCCATTGTGGTTATTTTTTCTTTTTCAAATGACAACAGTAACCAAAAAGAGGAATGCATATGTTAAATAGTCATAATAATGTAACATTTCTCGCCGTACTCACCGGCTGTGAAACTTGTACATAATTTTAGCATCCTGCAGGCAGAGCAGTGGGTGGTTAATCAAAGGTTATTCAAATTCTGAATTTAATCTGCAAATTATCTATAAAAGATGCTCTCGTAATGAGATAAATTAAGTTGCTCCCGTGTTGTTACTTCTATTTACACCTGATTTTTTCCCCTCAAAACATTATGATTTTAGGTCTCAGCCTGTTTTGCCCCTCACAGCTCCTCACTCTGCCCGAGGCAGTGCCTCTCCTCTGGGAAGGTTGTCTATGCAGTGTTTGGCCCTCTGCTTATTGATCACTGCTAATGTCTCAATGATCTCCACCTCGTGGTATTGCTGGGAAGCCGTCGGGTCCACATGCTTACTGATTGGTCGGATAGCATGTGATTAGGTGGAGAGATTACGGCGAGATTGTGTGGATGCGCGCCTCTGTATCTCTCTCTTTTTGATCTACAACCACTCGTTAATTAGCAGCTACGTTAATTAAAAACCCACTTCCTTTACATTCAGTGTAGTAATGGAGGTTTTATTCACTTACATCTCATGTACGTCTCTCCTTCCCGCCCACCCTCTCTTTTCTTCACAATCAAACTTTTTTCCCCTTGTTCCATCTCTCGCTCTCTCTCCTTTCTTTATATTAAAACATGTTGGATTGAATTAAGGGGGGGTTTTGATATGAAAACTGACAAAGCATCAGATATCCAATTCATAATCGCTGTAATTTCAAACCCGGGGACTCACAAATGTAGCACAGTGAGTTAAAAAGAAAGACAACTAGATGCATATGTGAACACTTTCCTCTCTTCTTCTTCTCTTTCCTCGTGCCTATGTATATTGTAGCATTAATCATCTTCTCCGAGCTGAATGTCAGAGAGTCTGCCTGCTAGCCCTGAATAAACACCGTCATCCCTCTGCAGGAATAACCTTCACATATTGCTACTGCCATGTGTGTGTGTGTGTGTTTGTGTGTGTATGTACAGTACTGTGTGTGTGTGTGTGTGTGTGTGTGTGTGTGTGTGTGTGTGTGTGTGCGAGTGCACGTCCTCATGTCTCACTAAAGGTTAGGAGGGCAAGTAAATAAAAGAACAGTACATGGCAGGCTGCGAGAGTTTGCTCGTGTATCTGCACATTCTCACCAGCCTTTTATAGTGACCGTGTTGTGTTTGATTAGTCTGAGGCGAGGCAGACTATCTCCCCTCTCACACACACACTCACACACACTCACACACACACAAACACACTAGCATTCTGGGGTTTTTTTTCAACTCTGTCCCTTCCTCTCTTTCCGTCTCTCCCTCCAACTGTATCCCTCGTTTGTTTTCATTAGTGTGATTGCCCCAATGTCTCCCTGACCTTCAGCCATCTTCAGCGCTCACACATACACACACACACTCTTATACACACTCGCGCAAACATTCCTCCAGATGATCACTTCTGATTTTAGGAGCTTATATTTTCCCTTCCATCGCTCATTCTTTCCCTCTTTCTGTCTTTCTGCGAGACAACACGCTCGATGTTTCAAACTCTTACACGTTCTTCTTCTAATTACACTTTCCTAATGCATATTTCTAATAGACAGTTGGTTTCTGTGGTGGTTTGCTGAGGAAAGGAGGGTGCTGGAAAAGAGAGAAAAGAGGAGGGATGAGAGGGGAGATGTATTGCTGAGTAGCCATGACCTTCAGCAGTGATTAGGGACAATTAAGTCCTGAACGGCGGTTTGAACCGTGAAGCCACTGGGACAGAAAAAGACGTAAAAGGGGAGAGAAAGAGATAAGGTGTGGTCACTGACATACGTCCATCCGTGAAAGCATTCTTCCCCGCTTTCTCTCCGCATCAGTATTTATCAGCGGCAGCGTGGAGACGAAAGGGTTGTTGTGTGTAAAGGGGGGGGTGAGGGTGGGATGATTAATATTAATTCGAGGGCTGATTGAAGGCAGCACTCGAGTGAAGTGGCTCATGATGATGTCTCCTGAGCAACTCCTACGCACTGCTCCCGCCATGAGTGGAGAGGAGGAGAGGAGACGAGAGGAGAGGAGAAGACAGGAGAGAGGAGAGGATGCTAAGAAGTGACAGCGCGAGGAAGATGCGGCGCCCTCCTTCCTCCATCTGCCCACCCACTCTTCCTTCGACGTGTCGCAAAAGAAAGATGCGCAGACAAAAAAAATCTATCCTCCTCGCACTCAGATGTAATATTTCATTCTCTATTTGTTGCGAGCACCTCTGATTAGTGAGGTAATGTATTAAATTGGCGCTACGGTAATATTAATCGTGGTTAGACATTGGTTTTCATGTTTGCTAATGAGCTACAACTTTGCAGCTAAGGTAGGTTAAAGAGACAAGTAGGGGAGCAAAATGTTAAAAGCACAGTATGTAATTTCTGCTGCTGGAGGTCTCTCAATCAAAACAAAAGATATAAGTAGCATTGGATCATGGGAGTTGTTGTCTTCGGGTGAAACAACCACCATGGCTGATGAAAATCTGATAGTGACTCAAGCCGAAATGTTCACGGACGAGGTAGTGTGTTAAAGTTTTATCCACCTTATGTTCAGCCATGTTTGTCCACTTCTTTCCATGCAGGCGACCAAATGAAACGCACCCTTACCTTGAATAACATTAACATTTCTCTTGGTTTGAACATGGCTTGACACATTTGGATTAATTTAAGTACACAACTCATTCAAATATTTAACAATGTTTAAATTTTAGTGCAGAAATGTTACAAAACAGCCCATAAGTGCTTATAACAGTCGATGGTCTGAGTGCTCATACTCAAAATAGTTCATAAAGCCTGGGCTGGTGTGTCCTTGCTGCTACAGGCTCATGTCAGAAGAAGAAATAAGGTCCAGGAAGTCCAGTTTGAGTAATTGATGCATGCATTTGAAGACCTGCCACATGCCAGAACAATGTACAATGTTTCATTATACTGTGAGGCATGATTTCACAACTCTGGATGTTTGGTGACAATCTTTTACCTCAGTGATTATGTGGTAAAGAGTAAAATAACAGCAATATTACACAGTAATTTAAGTCTAAATGCATGTGTTTGATTTGCCAATGCTGCGCGTTGCCAGATGATCGCATTAGAGGTTAGACTTTTTCAGGTTTTCTTTTGCTGGATCCCTCTTCATTTGGACCCACAGCAACAGAGGCCTCTAGAGACCCGTTGAACCAAGCATTCGCCAACACGCAGTGCGAAGTCATCTGGCAAGGCGACATGTCAGCCAGTCAAACACATGTAGATTACTTTGCAATGTGAACGCCGTATTTCGGCTGCTTGCACGGCAGTTGTCACAAAAGGTGATTAAAGGGTAACTATGAAGCCTTTTGTGGTTCCAGAGGAAGCTGCATGTAATCTGATAAATTGCATCCAGTGAGGTCGCTCAGTGGCTGAGTTGCATTGTGCGTAATGTAGGCTCCAGGTTTTAAAAAGCAGTCCACTGGTCTAGCATTACACTCCTTTATTTACCACTGTTAGACATATTATGGACAGTTTAAAAACAAATTGTCAAAAATATAGTAGAGATATTGCTTTTTTTATTTCATGCATTCTTCTTCCTTTTCAAAACCTGCCACCTACATTACCCACAATGCAACTTTGGCACTGAGTGACATCACTGGAGGCAATTTATCAGATGACATGCAGCTTCCTCTGGAGCCACAAAAGGCTTTATACTACTTTTTCACATATACAGTAGTACTCCCTGAGACCTGTAAACACACTTTAATGTGTAAAATTGGTGGAGTTACCCTTTAAATGATGGCTGTTATGAGAGGTGACAATACAAACATGTCAAATTCATACAAAGTTGATATTTTTGTCACTTTTTTCATATGTTTATCTAAGTTTTGACCCCTCCATATTCTTCCAAGTGTCAAGACAGTTTTTCTCTCTCTGTAGTGACTTATAAAAGCTGACCAGAGGTGCTGGGTTAAGTTATGCTAATGTTGCGCGGATCATCGGAGTGTACCATGAGATAACATGCCTTAAAGTCCAAATCGCTTAGAGGTTGAAGTGGCGTGGAGGCCCGAGGTTGGACTGGTACCGGCGGTCTTTGGGAGTGTGTGAGTAGCAGAGGCTCGACAAAGATGGAGGGGAGGCCAGAGGGGCTGGATTGGTGGAAGCACTGGGCAAGGATTCGGCGCCCTTAGGTTGTGTGTGAAATTAAGAATGATTAAGAAGCAAGAAAGACCGGGAGCAGTGCTTTGGTACAAGGCTTCTTAATGAACATAGCTAAGGGGGGAAAGGAGCATGGTGGAGGACTCAGAAGCAGAGAAATTAGCAGGGAGGTGGACAAAAACATGGAGAGTTGAGAGGAATGTAGACGTTTGCAAAATGGTTTCCACTCGAGGTTCCACTTGACAAAGACCTCCAAGAATAATCCAGAAAATATGTACGGCCAATTTGTTGAACGTAAGCATAAGCAAGCAACTTGCGCGGAGATGTTTTGCATAGATTTTTATCCAGGTCATCGGCGCTCAGATATCCAAAGCAGGTGAAGTGCCTGCTGAGAGGTAAGCGAGAGGCGAGGAGGTGTTACAGCGTCCATCAGGGGCTGACATTTATTTTGGCTCGGACAGCTGATGTAATTAACTTTTAGACCTTCCTGTTCGTGGCTGCTTCTCCGGGCAGGTGCGCCAAAGAAAACAAGCCAAAACTACCCAGCCTGCCTTTCACCCTTTCAAACACATCCACATTAATTTGCACACACACACACACTTCTCTCATTCCATCTCCATCTTCCAGTCTGCCCTTTTTTCTCGCTTTCTTCCCGTTCCTCCCACAGTGCAGCCGGGCGTCTTCAAGCTTCCTTGTAACCAGCTAGAGTGGCTTTCAGTTTTCCTCCATCAATGCAAAAGTGCTTCCTTTCTTTGTAACAAGTTTGTACTCCCAGGAGAAGTGCTCAGTAGGCCTACAAGTTAACTTCAACCGCTGTGACACTCCAGACTTGCTTAACGCAGCACTTTTTTTTCATCAGCCTGGCAGTTTTTGCGTCTGAATGACTGACAACATACACCCACCGGCTGCATGTTTGCACGTTGTACATGTCAGGGCGACTACAAGAGTTTTCCATAAGTTTGAGTTTGAGAGGTCGAGCTGCTCTTAGACTAACTTTGGCTTTTTTTGCTTTATGACAAGATGAATACATGAATAAAAATGAATGACGTTGAAATGAGGTAATTGCATATTTTAAAGATGTGGTCTAACCTCCTTGTCAGGTACGGCATACATAACCCACCACACCTCTAGAGCTGCAATGATTAGTTGATTAATCGATCATTTGATTAAAAGAAACTTGATTTCCATCTATTTTGATAATCAATAAAGCATTTTAGTAATTTTTCGAGCAAAAATGGTAAACATTTGCGGGTTCCAGCTTCTTAATTGTACAGATTTCCTGCTTTTCTTTCTCATTTATGAAGAGAAATTTGAAGAAGCTAGAAAATTGATGAGCAGTTCACACAATTTCTGAAATTTTAAAGACAATTGAAAATAATAGGCAGATGTGGACTTGAGTCAACTTGAGTCACTGTTTTGATGACTCGCAACTTGACTTGATTTGACCTTTTTTTTGTCTTGCTGTCAGTATTTCACTGTTTAAATGTGGTGGGAAGGAATTTTCGTTTTTTTGCTTTGAAGAATTTAAGAAATAATTAAACTTTAAGAAGGTTATTTTTGCTTGATGTCATTTATTTTTCACACAAATTTTATACAAATTGAATTTATTGTCATACCTTTTGAACAAGTCGGATAAACTGGACGATCATATCAGTATAAGACAGATACTAATACCTTGTCTTTTCTCTCAAAAAAAAACTTACTGCATGTAAGGGCTTGACTTGAAAGTGAAAAAAAAATGACTTAGGACTTGCTTGAGAATTAGACCAAATGACTTGAGACCTTCATGTAACTTGGACCAAACGACTCGAGACTTCCGACCAAATGACTTGGGTCATATGTCTGGTTGCAGCCGTAAACACCTGTGAGTAGCACTTGGCATCTCCCTTGAGAGTGTGGTTATGCAGACTGGGGTCACTGTGGGCGTTACAGGTGTACTTTGTAAACTGCCCCTGCCTCAGCCATATCATCTTTAATAATGAATAATGATGCCTGAGGCCTGTTTAGTTTATTTGCTGGCCTGGAAACAGGATCTGGCTTCTTTTCTGAGAGGGGCTGATACGAGGCAGATATTTCGCCTATAATGGTTGGCAGATGCACCGGTCTGGAGAAAGCGAGGTGTTTGTTTGTACAAGCTGATTTCTCAGACTAAACGGGTATCGCGTCCTACCAGCTGCTTTGGATCAAAACAGTCAGCCGGGCGGGGGGGGACAGGAAGGGCCCCCGTCCACCTGGCAAAACAAGATGGGACCTCGGCGTGACAGCGAGTGAGTGTAACATCTCAGCTAACAAACGAGCAGTTTACTGAGATGACACATCTGAAAGGCCCGCGCTCTGTTGTCTTAGCTGTAAATTTAGGCGCAGTTCAGTCAGAGAGAGGAGGGGGGGGGGTTCACAGAGTTAAAAAAAGAGACAAGAGGAGAAACAGTGAGCTCCTGCTTTGTCTTCAGATCAGGGTCAGACTGAAATATGGGATGTAACGGAGGCTACAAAAGCCAGACGCTATATTTAGTCTTTGGGAGTCATGAGCAGAGAGAAAGTGTCTTCACCTCCTCTTCTCGTTACTCTCTGTCTGTCTTTTCTAATACACACACTAGGTGGTTGTGATGACAGCAGCCTTGCCTCGCAAATTTGCAGGGAGATATTTGGCTCAGTGAGAGCGTCTGTGTAGGCATTTGGTTTACATTAAACCATGCTTTCATTGTGCACGTGAATGCGTCGCTGTTTTTGCTGTCATGCACTGTTGGTCGCAGTCAGACGCCATCAATTCGGTGTCGCTGGGCCTGAAAGAAATAGTAAATCACATTAGTTATTCAGGTAAACAACGCAGGAATGGCACCCAGGAGAACTGTTGAGTTCTCTCAGCAGTTTGCTCGCAATGGCTCGACGAGAAAGAAAAACACGGGCGAATGTGCTCATTTAACGGCGAGTCATATGTTAATTTTAATGACGGGTTTGCCCGGCGCACAGGTGCGTCAAGGCAGAGGTTTGCGGTAAGGAGGTTAATGCTCTCACAAACTGTAAGTACAGCGAGGAGGAGGAGGGGGGGGGGAGAGTTTGGAAAGGGAGGAAGAGGACAGGCAGAAGAGTTTGAATGAGTTCTGTGTGTTCCAACAGGTTTCTGCATCTCGAGGAAACCTGCCGGTCTCGTTGGCCAGCAGGCCGCCGCCACTGGGAATACCGAGGAAATGTCCTCATTTTTCTGTTTTTAAAGGCACACCTCTGTCTGTGTGTGTGTGTGTGTGTTTGTGTGTGTGTGTGTGTGCGAAGTACCCCAGGTGCAGGTGGGGTTTTCATAGAAAATCACAAGAAAGAGCAAGTTGTGTATTTTTCTCACAGCTCGATTGTCTTAAAGAAATAAGAGCTATGATTTGACAACATTGGTGATTTTTACATTGTGAGACACTTTGTTTTCAGGCAAATCTAATTACGACAACATTTTCTCGGCAATCAGTAGTGTCATAACACACAAAACTCCTTACTAAACTCCTATATTACAGATGATGCCTTTATGAAGTAGGCATACATTAATTACTGCAGCAGTAAAACGAACTTGTGTCTCTGTTGCTGTTTTACACAGCCTGTCTCTTCATGTATTTTGGTATAGTGAGTATAGAGTATATGGCTGATTAGCTCAAACACCCATATTTCACTGTATGTTACAGCAATTAGTGGAGCTTACTAACAACAGAAGAGATTCTTTCTGAGCTCCATCGTGAGAAAACTAAGCCAAAATTCAAGTAACTTTATTGACTTTATACTGCTATGCAAGACATCTAAGTACACTTACATTACTTGAGTATTTCCTGCTATTCAAAACTTCCATTCAACAATGTTTTGGAGGCTAATTTTATACTTTTTACTCTGCCAGATTTATTTGATAACTTCAGTTTGGCCTTGCTGATTGCATCCTGCATCAGAGCCAATTATCAGCCATGCAGATAATTGGTTGACACACAAAGTATACAAAATATGAAAATATATGTATAATTAACTTTTACCTGTACTTTTTTTTTTGTTGTTTAAAATATCAACAGAATGTGATCAAAACAGCAGTTTTACCGTTATGACATCTGTGTATTGTAGCTAGCTGTGTTCTGTCCAGTCAAAATCTCCTGTGCTAGCAGTTTAAACATCAACAGTACCCTGGTTCTCTGAGCTCCCAATCCAGACCGCTAGATGCACAGCTATCTGAGCTAACTAGCTAACAGCAGCTACATAGTATGACTTTTGGATACCTTGAACAATACTGGATTTAAGTTCAGTTAACATAATTGTTAAAGTTGCAAAAAAGTTGTTAGCAACTCCTCTTTACTTTAATTTCAGGATACGGTTTCCTGCATTTAAAGGGTAAGTCCAACAATTGTATACATGAAAGTGTGTTTGCAGGTCTTTGGGAGTTCTGCAGCATATGTGAAAAAAATATTATAATGCATTTTATGGCTCTAGAGGAAGCTGCATGTAGTCTGATGAATTATCTCCAGTGATGCCACTCAGTGGCCAAGTTGCACTGTGGGTAATGAAGGCAGCAAATTCTGAAAAGGAGGCTTGGAATAAAAAAGACCTGTGACCACCTGTAAACATACTTTAATATGTACAAATGGTGGAGTTACCCTTCAAAAAAGAAAAATGACTAATGAACATCATGTAACAGTTTATTTATATCGACTTCGAAAACTTAAAGTAGTTCGATCAACAAGTCCCTGCAGTGAGTGAATTATCACCTCCTCTCCTCCTGCTCGTCACTCATGTGGTGAGCACACAGATGTCAAATGGTATCAATCTTTGAAAAGCCATGAGGATAGCATGGCTGCAGGCCACAGCATCTCCTCCTTTATCGCCTGCCTGTTACTGCTGGTGCCACTTCATAAATAAAGCCATTACGCTGTAGAGAGGCAGGGGGACAGGACTGGGTGTTCCCATAGGCACGTAAACACGCTGACACACACACATACACATACTCTGGGCAGGTACTCAGTCTCCTGTCGCTGGGGAGCTTTAACCCTGACCAGCTTAGTTCAGAGGCGAGGGGCTTTATGGGACATCGGGGAGCGACTTGCAATGGAGTAAATAGAATATCCAGTGGTGTCTGTCCCAATCTCAGATTAAGCCACCAAAATCTCAGCGGTTTTTCACTCTGACAGAGGCGTACACTTTCAACACAAGAAAAAAAAACATACACAGAGAGGTGTGTGTGAGTGAGTCCCAGTGCAGCATAGGGTTTTATGCTGACACTAAAGAATGTGTTCATCTAGGAGTGAAGGGCCTCTCTCTCCCTGTCTGTTACCTGCCTCTCCGACTCCGAGCTACTGACTGACTGACTGACTGACTGAAGTGGAGTGTAGTGGGGATCTGACAGGGATCTCCATGTGATCCGCTGCAGCTCCCAAAGGGCCCAAAGCTAAAGCCTTGCTTGCAGGGTGGGCCCCGAGTTTAGAGAGATTTGTCCCTTAACTGAAGAGTCCAAAGAATGTGTGTTTTGTCAAAATGTGCTAAAAGAAACACCATTTCCCCGACTGTTTTGGTCAGTGGAGGTTGCTCTAGTTGTTGCCCTTTCCTCTGAGCAATAGTGCGAACCAGGAGGTGCAAGACTCAAAGCAAAGTTAGGGATTGTTTGAAGAGGACCGGCAAAGGAAAAGAATTGGACTTTGTTCGAGACAGAGAGAAAATGAGAGAAATGGAGCCCACCCAGTGGTTTCAGAGCAAGCACAAGATTAAATCGGTGCCACTTTCTTCCATGTTTTCGACCGCCCTGTCCTGGAGAGAGCTCGAGGTGGAGAGACATAATTCATGACGCGAGAGAAGGGAGTTCATGAACCGATCTGACAGGGGGCGATAAAGGGGAGCAAAACAGACAAATAGTATAATATGGTGAGGAGAGGTGGTGTACGTGCACCCTCGGATCATCCATGTGAGGAAACACCCAGAGAGCTACGGGTGAAAGCTGATTTGGGAAAGAAAAAAAAATCCAATTTTGTTTGACACAGTGTAAGATCTAAATATTTATCTTTCTGTCTCTTTGTTAGCTCTGACAGCTCTGGAAATACTTTTACAAGTCACTAATAATATTTATAGTTTTTACATATGGGCTCGCAGCGCGTTCAGAAGCGGTTTAGGTTTCTCCGTGACGTGGGTTTGCACACAGCGCAGGCATGATTGAATTCCAGCCTTGCACGTAAGTGTTTTTTGATCTACTCGGCTTGATCCTTGCACACCAAAGCACCACCGCCACACACATGCTATACTGTATACACACACACACACAAGCACACTCATCACATTATACGGCATCAGCCCGGGCTCAAAGTGGATCATTATTTACTAAACAGGTTGCCTAACAAGAAAAGACTGATTCCCCTGCAGGCTTGTATAAAAACCCTGGAAGCATGGCGGCGGAGCAATATCCATCATAATTGATGTGTTGCAAAGCAGATTACACACATTAGCGCACACTGTTCTAGCTATGACAGCTCCAACTGAACATGACAAATTCCATAATGTGGAAAAAAAAGGTATTTTACTCTCTCTGGGTATTAAAAGGCACGACAACTAACAAAGAGGCATTTGCATTTGCAGGGGTAAATGTGAGGGGATGTGTTTGTGTGCGCATATGTGTGAGTGTGTGTGTCGAACTACGCCTCCTCCACGCTCTCATCTCTCCTTAATTACATTCTATTTGTTCCACTTGGGGCAGAGGGGTCCTGTAAACTGTTTGGAGCTCGGCAACAGCTTCCGCCCCGTTTGGTGACAAGGCTCCATTCAACACGGCTAATCCCAACGTGGCGTTCGCTACATGGATGATGCGTTCGAGGCCGCATTATTTACTGAACACAGCACAACAGATAAGCCCATTGAAATGGCAGCGGCTCGCTCATTGTGGGGAGGCATTAGGGGTGTCTGTGGCTGCCTAATCAGTGGGCTGGATGCTGGAGGAATAAATAAGCTTTGGGAAAGAGGGGCGGCTTGACTCGCTCACTCACTCCCTCCTCTCCTCTTACTCACTCGCTCACTCACTCACTCACTCACTCACTCACTCTCTCAGTCACTCCGCTCTCACTCTTCTAATCAACTCAGCAGCATTACGGCAAATCTGCCAGTGGAAGTCCTGCTGGCTGCCTTTATTCCTGTACGAGTGCTATTAAATTAGAAGAGTTTGTAAATAATGCAGCATTGATTTGCACTTGATTGTGTCTTATTTTCTTTCTAGTATTAGTATTATTATTATTATTATTATTAATATTATTAATATTATTAATAAAGATGTTGAAGTTCGGTTGTGTTTTGTTTTGCACTCATCTCAAAATTACATTAACATTTCTTATTATTTTAGCCAGTAGTTTTAAATGTCAGCACTCTTGTTTGCTGTTCATTAAATCTGTAAAAAAAAAAACACTTAATGGAAGCCAAAAATATAGTGTGAGCCTTTCACTATTTTCTTTCTTCACATCCATAGCTTCATCTTTACTGAATCGAGCCCGCTCTGTGTTAGTTGCTCACGAGACTTAATTTGACGTTTTTTCAAATGGAGTCTGGAATGTTTTGTTTTTAAATCTGCAGTTCCACATATGTTAATAAAAGTAATAATTCAGATTTTATGCCTGTGATGCTCTGAACATATCTGTAGGAATTATTAAATTTTCAGGATCTTCCTTCTTTGCCTTTGATTAAACTGAACATATTAAGAGATGTAATTTAAATGATTTCCCTCAGCACTAATTGTAAAAATTCATGTTAATTGTAAAAGAGGGCCTGTGTGTTTATGTGTGACCGAGCTGTTCGGAGCCATGTCGTTAGCCGCACACCCACTCCTGACGACCCACTAATTAACACCCCATGTTAATCACTCGCAGCCCAGCCAATAACCAGTGACATGCCATCTTGCAGATCACTACATCATACCACAGCACAGCGGCACATCCAAGCCAAGCGATATTTTCCCCCTTTCTCTCGCTGTTGTGTTGTAGAGACATCTCAGTGTGTATTTTGACTCATTTGACAGTACGAGAGCGAACAGTTTGAACTGTTTTCCTGAACAGGAAGTTGATATTTAGCAAGACATGTCATTCACAGAGGTGATATTAATACTTGAACGGTGACAAAGAAACATATCAGCACCACCCTCTCCTCCTCTGAACCATCTGTGGCTTCATATTGACCCTGTGAGTTTCCCCTAGCACGATAATTTCTAATAGTACGTTTATTTTCATCACCATACTGTGTGAGTGCCACATGTATTAGATCTAATCCATTTGCCTGATCCTACTTTACATACACTGGTTTAGGTACATGTTGGCGAAATATCTTCCTAGTGAATCTGCCGTTCTGGCTGAAATAATGATTTTGATATAAGTTAAGCTGATTTGCCTAAGCTACCGAGTAATTAACTGAACTTAATCATTTCATTTCAATTCATTTCCATTACCTGAATTATTTTTGCCAGTCTCTCCTATCTTCTGTAATGTCTGCTGCTTTAAGCTCGCTGTCGTCTGGTGGTGAAAAAAGATCTGAACTCTGTTACAACACTGACCTCTAGTGTCAGTTTGGCCCGGCTCTTGCTTGCTGTGTGAGTTTTAAATGTGACATTTTAGCAGGCTCATTGGTAGTCCTATCTAAGGTAATGAATCCGCTTTGGACAAACTGCCTGGTTTGAAGCTTTAGCCTCCAAACGCCTGGAGCGGGGATTGCCCAGGATAGGGCAGAGGTAGATTAGGAGTCAGTGTAATGAGAGGCAAAGCATCTCTTTAGCTCACCCTTTGTCTTTGCCTCCATCCACCAAAGCCTTGGAGGAAAGGGGAGAGATACTTCTCTGGCCAGTGGCAGCCACACGGGCATTGGCTTTATTTTTCATCATCCTCTTCTCCTCTCCTCTCCTCCTCCCTGCCGGCTTCCTCCTCTTTTTCTGTCCGAGACTATTTTTCCCCTTCCTTTTCTCCGGATGCTGACACTTGCTCACGCCAAAGTGGCCTCACGTCCTCGACGGGGGATTGTCAGATCTTCTAGAATATGAAAAAACACAGGCGGTCACACCGGTGTGCGGCACACGGGTAATAGGCATAATAGGGTCAGGCCTGCATTTAATAAACAATTACCCATCTATAATTGATGAGTCCGGCTCCTAAGGCCCAGCGCCCGGCCTGGGTCGAGAGAGGGAACAGGATGGAGAGAATAAGGGAGAGAAAGAAGATGAATGAATAATGCAGACAAGATGCCCATCAGAGCGCCCAAACGCAGAGACCCATGCAGCGCCAATTATCTTCCCCTGCTAATGATGATCGTCTTGATGCAGTCCCCCAACGCCCTACCGCCACCCTGCAACCCCCATGCCTAAATCTGACATTTACCCAGCTGCCCCTGCTCATCCCTGACTCGCCACAACAGAGGAAAGCTCAACTAGCTTTTACAGGTGCACCATGAGGAACTTTTGATCTGTTTTTAAACACGACTCATAAAGAACAACACAATTGCATTCATTTACTTTGTTTGTATTTGCAGGACTCTTCCACGTAGCCACCTTTCTCGCTTCAGGCAGCGTTCTGGGGACCTTATTACACTCTGAGGACCGCGTGTTTATTTAGTTATGGAAATTTCTATTAAATATATTTCTGATTTTGTATTATTTCCTTATTAATCATGTAAAAGTTACCTTTCTGAGTTTGAATTTCTTTTCCATATCTACATCGTGCTCCTTTAAGCCCTGCTCCTCATTTTGTTTCTTTCATTTTATTTTGTAGGGGTCACGCTGTCCATCGCTCTCCTTCTGAAATCCAAATCAATCAGGGACCTCTCCTCAGCCGCTTCCATTCACTCCAAGGTCACCCAGATTACACAAGGTTAAGGTGTGTGTTCGAGTGTGCGCCGTCGCCAGCTGGATTAGCATACAACTCTGACGGAGCGGGGGGAATTAAAGGCGGCGCAGAGGTACGATGGCCAGGCAAAACGGTCCCCCGCTCTCTGCTGTATTTGAATAGGCAGCCTAAGATACGTGAAAACAGAGAGGCGGCGAGGAGAAGCTCTTTGGCCCCCAGGATCAGAGGGGCGGGGGACCTGTGGTGCTAGGGCAGACTGCTAGTTAAGTAGATAGGGCCTCAGTAGACCGCTTCAGTATGGGCTCTGGGAGAAATACACAGCCATTTTGGCTCCCTCAGGGCCCAAGTCTGTGGTAATAATGGGATCAGAGCCATGACCCTCCCAGGACACCGTACCACTATTGGATATTCTATTAGTTTCCTCTGCAGTGAAAAGAAGTCCGTGCTCAGCTACTTTTCTCACTCCGATTCACATTTGTTTTACTTTTATGTAGCTTTAACAGCGACTAATCAAATTATTTAAAGTTTCCAGGAAGAGACTTCATTAAGAATTGAACAGAGTGCACCGCTGCTTATGACTTCTGTAAAACCTTCCAGTATCTAAAGCTATGTATTGTGGATATCTTCTAATCATATCTAATGTACTTTATGCATGCAAGGATATTGTAAGCTATTAACATATGCACAAAAAAAAGCGAGCCCCGTAATTGTTCCTTTTTACCATTTAATCCCAGCACTGGAAGATACAGCAGAGATCACATTAACATTTACATTTCTGAATCCCCCCACACTCCTTGATACAGCTCCAGCTTTCAGCCCCGGCATCTCATCTGCCTTTACATAATATCAGGCTGTATTAATGCTACATATGGAGCTCCACTGTCTGCTGCTGTGTAGATTTACATTTTCCTAATGATGTGCTTTCATTTCTCCTCTGCTATCCCCCTCCTGTCCTTCCCTTCACCTCCAGCCCACAGAACCACGGTGATTTAAAACACACACAACTGACTGTACTGCCGTTTTTTACTGCGGAATAACACAAAGCGAGGGTTGAGACACCTTTGGTCGCCCCGGCCCCATCTGTTGCACATCTGGAAGTGGTGCGCCGCACCAATAATTGGAAGTCAATTTGTTTGAAGTTATGTATTTGGCATCTGGCTCGATTCATAAAAACTCTGGAAATCGCATTAATTTTATAGCATCTCGAGAAGGCCCGGCCACTCTTTCTTTTTTTTTTTTTCATCTCTCTTGTGTTCCATCGTTAATGCACGTGGGGCCTTGCTGGTGTAGTGACGTGGGAGTTTGTCGAGCACCGGTCAGGGTGTGGTCCTTAATAAAAGCAGCATGGAGGCTAAAGAACCACTGAAGAGATGACATTGATTGCTTGAGTTAAATCTAATGCTCGAAAGTTTTATAATTTCACCTTTAACTTTGACCTCCACCTCAGATCATTTTCTTATTTTTCCTGAAGGGGGAAAACTCATCCAGGGCCTAGTTTGCCACATTTCCAGGAGACGGGCTGACTGATTGAGAAGCAGCATGGTATTGTTTGTCACACAGCTCTGAGTCATGGCTGAAAATAGATATGACACTTGATGTTTGGTGCCTCACTGCCGGCTGTCATATTGTTATTCCCACTCAAATTTCACCTAATTTGTGCACAAGTCTTGTCACAGTCCAGATCCTGATGAGGGCTTTTAGGCGGTTATTTTTTTCCCCCCCCTTAGCTTCCTCGCACGTGTGGCAACGAGGTGCAATGAGATACACACCTGTGCGCGCGCTTGTGTGTGTTTGCGTGTGCACATTTGATTAGGCTTGTTTGTGTGTGCGGCCCTGTGTGTGTGTGTGTGTGTTTTCCAAAGTGAGTCACCTCAGCGGGAGGTGATTAAGAGTTGCCAATGGCAGGCTCGACAGGTGAGTGCATTGTAGCACGCTGGCAGCTGTGGCATCTGCACAGGTGACAGCTTCTCCTGCTCAGTGCCGGTGTCGAGTGTCGGTGGGTGGCAGGAGGTCTGACAACGTTGTTTTGGTGACAGAACGACTCGGCTGTGAGGTTCACGACATCACTTGCCTTCTTTAGATTTGTCAGTTTTTACTGGGTAGTATAGGTAGTGCCATGGACTTAAGCATATACTGCCAAGGCACTATTCCATATTAGACTGTTTACCAACTTTGTTATACGCTAAAAAAGCATTTTACTTTATTGGCTTTCTTAAATAATTCACCACAAATGTGCTCTGCATGCTGTACCACACTTCTGCCTTCTTTTTTATTAACAGTGTGAGGACAAAACACAGCCCACTGCTGCCACCTGCTGTTGGAAACACGACACAGCAGCAGGCCTTTTCGTCCTGAGGGTGAGGTTATTGTTTAAGGGGGAGACATTTTGCTGTTCATGCACACAAAAAAAAAATGAATGGAAAGATTGTTTTACAAGGTGTACAGGTTTTGGCAGACATTAGCTAGAAACCAATGTGTTCCTTATGAGGGAGATTAGGTAAGGAGCAGAGGAAGTGAGACTACAAACTTTCTCAAATTAGTTTGACATGTTCAGATGCATGTGCTGCTAATGTCTCTAACATGACGGCGTTATCGGCGTTTTCTCACTGCACCGTGGACACTTTTTGAGTTCCTGTGAGCCGGGGCTGATGAACTGCGATCTCCCAAATAAAAAGTCGCTTGCTCTGATGTCACAGTTGCCTCATCCGACCACATTTCCTTTTGAAGCCTGCGCATAACTGGCCTTGAACTTTGTCCATGATCGCCTTTGATATGCAAGAGAAATGAATTGAATTAGGAAGTTTAATCTGACTTTCTTTTCATGGCGAGAGTGCTTTGCCTCTTGAGGCATTATTTTTCCTTTTTTATATTCCGTCAATACTTTCATTAAGGTAAAAAGTAGTCATTTGTATTATCCTACCCCTGACTTTGACTTTTATCAATTCCTGCACTACACTAATTGGATTTGTGTATTTTCCCCAAGTTTAGAAAAGCGAGAAAGGAGAAAAAAAATCATTGAAAATCAAAATGTAAATTGAGCCTTTTGAAATTTCACTCATCTTGACTTTTTCTTAGAAACTCTTCATGTTTTTTTAGCATAGCGAAAATCTATATTTACCTTCCATAACTGCTTTGGCCAATTACCCGTAAACATCACTCACCACTTTGTAGTTGGAGTGACTGTACTCGGTGGTGATTGATTGGTTCAGTCTTGTTTTGCAGCTAAAGAGGAGATGCGAGCGAGGGACGTTTCGATTTCATTACAGAGAAACGCGTGCTAATAACACTCTAAAACATTAATACAGGGAGGCTTTGATGAGAAATCCATTCGGGAAGTATTGGCGTATGTGTGGTTTTTTTTAGACTGGTCTGTTTGTTGTATTATTAATGCATGACTTTGAGATTAGAAAACTACATGTAAATGATTTTTGAATGATACTCAAAACAGTAACTTTTTAATATTTGTGCTCAACTTTCCTCAGCAAACTTTACAGTTTACGATGATACTCCTACAGTGCGAGAGGACACATCTCTTCCTGCTGCCTACCTCAAAGGAAACTTTCTTGGCTCCCAGCTAAAAGCTCTCATACCAAACTCTTTATCCCTCGTCATTATTCATCCTCAAGGGCTCATCAGCTCACAGTAGGCTCATCAGAATTATTACTCCTCCTCCACTTGTCTTTATTATCCAATTTCCCTCCTCTCTCCTCCTTTCTGCCACTCATTGCCAATCAGCCACCTTGTAAGCCGGCCCTTCACCTTCCACTATGAAACTTTTCAGGCTTTGTTCACACTTTTAGTCCTGCGAGAGCATTTTTTGCACTCGGTTTGGTTGCTTTGCATCATGTTTTGACCATTACATCCTTAAAAGTCAGATTGAATTTTTTTTTTTGCAGACAAATCATTTTTTAAAGTAATACAGAGCTTGTAGTAAAGTGCAGAATAAATGTATATTTCTTCCTTAAAAACATTATTATGATTGTGAATTGATAATTCTGTGTGAGAATGCTGATGGTTGGTTCCAGCTTCTGACAAGGTTAGTGAGCCAGGAGTATAACACCTGTTGTTATCACTGCAAGTTGCCAGTTTGTGAAAACTAGTAGTATTGTATCGAAGTTTAAAATTGTGGTATTGTGACAGCCTTACAGTACACACACACATATTCAGCATCCTGTCAAATTGTTATTGATACCAACAAGACATTAAAGCCACAGATGTCATACAAAAATGTATTTTCCTACACAGATAACTGCCCCTCTGGTTTATGTATATACAGTTTGCCCTGTATTCTGTATCTGTAATTTCAATATGACGACTGTCATTACTAGCAGAATAAGTTCCTTTTCATCATTATTGATCTCTACCAATATATATTCTCGGGTATCTAGTGTAATAACTGTCTTTAATATTTATGACGTAGGTTTGCACATGTATATGCACATGTGTATGAGATCGTCTTTATCTGATCTTGGGAAATTTAGGAGATGCATTGGGGCTGATCTGATGTAGCCTATACATCATTATTCTTAGGATTTAAAAATAGAACTTTAGTTTACTAGTTAAAGTAACATTATGTAGAAATTGGCATTTTGTGCGATCTGGCGCCCCCCACAGTTTCTGAGTGCAACACCACTGTCATAAATACACCTCCCAGGTCTGTAACAATTCATCAGATGTAATGTAGGTGCAAACATCAAACAAAACTCATTACGTCATAACAATGTTCTGTGTTGAAAACTTGTATCTTGAAGTAAACATGTATGTAACGCTGTGATCCTACCCTCTCACTGAAGTTACGTAATGCAGAGACAATAATAGAGGTTATTTTAAAGGTAAAAAGAAAGTGACATAATGGTGCTTTTAAGTTTTTCAGAATGTTTGAAGCTGTATGAATGCCAACCTGGAGTAAATTACATCTTCCGTGAGACGACAACAAGAAGCCAAAATCAGGTATATCAAAAAAAGGGGTTTATTATATTTTTCCCACCCCTTCTATAAGAATAAAAAAGGTAACATGTTAGATAATAATATATATCTTTTTTATGAATACATGGATTAAAACATGTATAAATACACAAACACTTATGTAACAAAAACACTTAAATGGACAGACAAGCACCAAAGACATGTTAGGCATTGCGGTGAGTATATAAGTTACATGCTCATATCTTTTTAAGACAAAACTGGGAGATTGAGTAAGGCACATCACACAATCACAATCCTGACTGTAACTATTAAAAATCCTTTTGTGAAGCAGTAGTATTTTCATTTTCTTTGAAAAAAAAGAAAGAGAAAAAAAAGGACAGTTTTGATAAGTTTTCAGTGATTATTCTGAATATGTTACAGTGTACAGCTACCACAGTGTTTACCAAAAATAAAACAGTAGACATGCTCATTTACATTATTTACTTGAAGGCTGATAAATGTCTCCCTTTTTCTTGTGAGTCTGTTTCTGCATCTGTCCGGGAGGCAGAGAAACATATCGACTGTCTATAGTGAAGGAGGTGGGGGGAGCAGGAGGTCCATGATCTGGTCCTGGTTGAGCTCCAACATCCACCTGATCAACAAGAGCTACACAATTTATATACAAGTGGCACTTTGAGGGGCACTGTCAGGTGTGTTAGCTGTCATTTAAATTATTGGCAACCCTGTGAGTGGTCATGATTGTATGCCCGGAGCCATCAGTCAGTCTTTTAAAGGCTCTGTGTATGCCCTTTACCACTGGGGATTACAACCAAGAGATAACAAGAGAGTTTGTGTGCGACCCTTATAGGTCGTCACCCTCGGCAGAGCTGAAGCTGCTCCTGCGGCTGCTGTCCTTGGACGCAGCTCCAGGCGAGCCGGCCGAGAGGAGCGGGTCGGTGCCGAAGGGTGAGAGCGGGTCATCCATCAGGATCTCGTCCAGCCGGTGCTCCTCCTTGAGCGTGGCGCTGAAGAAGTCTGTGAAGTGGGACAGCGGGTCGGAGAACGTGGTGCAGCCATCGGCGACAGTGATGTGATCCTGCGGCCCGCTGGCGGAGGGGATGGACTGCACGCCAGACACCACTATCCTCTGGAGGTAGTCGCTGTTGGGGTCCTCCTGGTAGAGAGGTGGCTGCTGGGGTTGCTGAGCCTGGGGGGACGACTGTTGCTGTTGCTGCTGTTGTTGTTGTTGTTGTTGTTTGAGGAGATGGGAGGATAGTTCAACTGTCCCCAAGGCTGTCGCCATGTTGGGGAGGCCATGTGCTCGTGCCTGGATCTCAAGCTCCTGAAAAACAAAAGGAAAAGAAACCATTAGAGTTAAAGTTCTATTCCTGAAACATTGCAAGAAAAATGACCTCCACACCCATTATGTCTTAGTCTTGAGAAGATCTGAATAACTTTCTAAAAATATGTGAAAGCAGAAAAAATGTAATTTCCTAAAACATGAGCAGCATTGCAATGACATCACAGGGACAATCACCGCCACACCTCCACCACATCCTGAGGTGAGGTAAGAGTGAGCCACACTCCCACTCTTATCACAGTGTACATGATGAGCACATCATGACAAAGCCCTGTTTGACCTTTCTTTGACTGTCCCTTTATCATCAGTGGTGGTCAGAGTTTCCTGGATAGTTTTGTCATCTTTGATTACAGATTCTTCCCATCATCGGAGTAAACTCAGATAAACCACTAACTAAAGTTTCCAGGTGTACAAGCGGCCTTCTGCGGTCGCATTTGTCGCCAAGTATATCGTCTCCTCCTGAAGAGCTGCAATCATTGTCTTCATTTATCAGGTAATTAGCAGTGAGCTTCAGTGAGATCAGAGGAGTACTGGGGAGGGGGGGGGTGGAAGGATCTTGTGTAAACAACAGTAGGGGGGACGGGGGGGAGGTGGTCAGGGGGTGTAGTTTAGGTTTTGGGGTCGTAAAGCTTTGGTGGTGGTAATGTGTGTACCCTAGAGGTGGAATTTCAGCAGAGGTGTGAAGTAACTCCAGAGTGAGCCCTCTGTCTTTACCAAACTGATCTTTGGCATAATGAAACAGGCCTGTTAGATGCCTGGAGGAGGCTGTTTTCTAATAAATCAGTGATGTGAAAATGGAGTTTAAGTGGAAAGACATTAGTGGGACATTAGTGAGTTGATTGGCCAACAATTTGTGTCGAGGAGTAAACTAAAACTTATTAGGAGGAACACTGGCTTGTGTTAGAGGAACATGAGAAGCATCGAAGTCTATACTAAAAACTGCACTTTTAAGTATCTCATACTCAAGCTGAATTTCTTCATAGTGCCCCTTTAAAATAGGCCTACACCTATATATGTATGTATAGGCCTGTAAAAAGTTGTATAGTGTACCTTTAAAATGGGAAGATGTCTTGATTTTTAGGCCTTAATCTGCCTTGTTGCCTTTAGTTTCACACTTTGAATTCACTCACAACTCATATTGTGAATATACCTTTACATTTTAAGAATACAATATATTATGGCAATACTATTTTACTTGTTTTAAGTAAGAGTTGATCCCTTAGTATTATTGTAATGTAATGTAATGTTTTATTTATAACAAAACACACTAAACATATTTACACTGTTATACTTTTTTTACCTGGATCCTCAGCAGCAGCCTCCTGTTCGCCTGCTCCAGCTTCTTCTGACGGCTCTCCAGCTCCCGAGCGTGCTGCTGCTCCTTCTGCAGCCACCTTATGTACTCCACGGAGGCCTTCAGGATGGTGCCTTTGTTCCAGCGCATGTCGCTGCAGAAAGAAGAAAATGTTAGAGATAACCTTTTACACAGAACCCCCTGATGTCGGCAGAATATCCTCCGCAATAAAAAAAAAGAGAGAAAGAAACGGGGGGGAAAAGTTTTAACACAGAGGTTTTTTTTTCCTCCTTTTATGATATGAATAAGAAATGGTGATTTACATGGGGCAATTATTCATCCTTGGACATTACATGAGGACACTGAATGGGAATTTTAATAGAATAGTTAAGTAGCTATGTGGAAAGTCCATTCTCGTACCTCCTTGTTCGGTAAAATTAATCCTCGAGTAAAAATAGGTGAGGGAAAATGAGCTAAGTAGGAGGAAAGGGGGGGAAAATGGAGCATTGGACTCGAGGTGCTAGAGTGCAAGTCATTCTTTTGCAGATATTATTGCTTTTTTTAAGAAGGGAAAAGGGGAGCCGCAGTAAAATTGTCCTTTTCCACACGAGTGAGACGTTGGTCTGATCAGCGCTAATAATCTCTTTTATCCTGTGTTAATGGCGCGACGACAACGCTAACCCCTCCATTTAAATTCGAAGCAAAGTTCAATTGCGAAAGATGGCCGCTGGATTTCAATTCAGCTCCACGCTCCATCTCGATGTTCCAATTGTGCTTCAAACTTTGATTCAAATGGTGTGGCCTGCTTCTTTGCATTTGACCCCTTTCCTCATCATTCATGCTTTGAGCTGAACTGCCGGGGACCCAGCGAGAGGATGTACAGCTCTTGGAGCGTAGACTACAATGGAAGTTCAAGTGCACCCTTGAAATATGACTGAAATGTGCTCGAGTGCTCATTTGAATTCAATGAACGACGTTTAGAGTGTCTTTGTGCTTCGAATTTAATATGCTTCAGAGCCAGACAAGGTCTTGGAGTTGTTTCAGTGACATGACGTGACGAGAAGCAGGGCCATTGTTTCAATAAATACATTTAGATTTTCCTTTTTTTTTACTTACGGATCATTCGACTTTGGTATGAGTGTCCCCAGCTCTTTAATCCTGTAGTTGATGTTGTATCTTCTTCTTCTTTCAACTAAAAAAGAAAGAGCACAAGATGATTAGGGGCATTGTCTGCCGCAGTGCTAAAGGCTAAAGCCATAACTCATTTTTCAGACGATAAACTGTGAGGGAGTTGAAAAACGCAGCGGGAGACACTTACTCAAATTATGGTTGTCTTTTTTCTGCCTCTCTTTGGCGATCACTCTTGTGTCGTGTTCTGCAGAAAAAAAATGAGTCACAGCGGGGAACAGATCGATTAGCAACGCACACTAATTTGGGAACTGAAAGACAACGAACGCCAAACACCACAAAAGGTCCAGTGAGGAGACACACAGTCACAGTTGTTTTTTGGCGTCGGGGTCAGCCAGACTGTGGCCTGCCCAGACAATAGACACAAGCTTGACCTCCTTAGACACACGCTGAAAGAGCCTGATTTATCCCCCTTGAGCATGCACAAAAAATAAAAGCGGTGATCACTTTTAAACTACTCACTACACAATCAAGCAAATTTACCAATCTGTGCGGGAGAGGCACAAAAATGCCACTGTGTCCATATTTGTATTCACATTCTTCCAAATTACATAATTTGGGACCTGAGATTGGATTTCCCAATTTGTCTCTGTTGATTCAATCAAGACCATTTAAACTCTGTATAACAGCCCATTGTCCTCTGCGCCCAAGCTCAAATGAAACAGATGGCAATTTACTTATTTGCCCGTTGAGAGTGAAGGGTTCTTCAGGCATACTTTCTATTTCCTAAATCAATTAGTGCTCTTTGCTGTGATGCATGACATTAATCAGAAAAGTCTTAAAGGCTCCTTTGTTATTTCTTTCTTTTTTGGCTCTGTGACGAAAAAAGTCTACACGTTTCTACAGACTATTAACAGAACGGATGACAAGCAGGACTGGAAGCAAATCAGCGTATAGATTCGTCTTTTATGCACATGTACAGTGATGGAATGTAACTGACTACATTTACTTGAGTACTGTACTTTGAGATACTTGTACTTTACTAGTATTTCCATTATCTTCTACTTCATACTTCCACTCCTCTACTTTTTGGGGGCAAATATTGTACTTTTTACTCCACTACATTTAGTTGATTACTTTAGTGAATAGTTACTTTGCAGATTACATGCTGCATCAGAGCCCAAGTAATTAATGTTATCAGTAATCAAGTAAAAGTTTATCACAAGCATTCAACATGAACACATCTGGACAGGAAGGTAATCTGAAAAGTAACTTGTAACAAAAGCTGTCAGACAAATGTAGTGGAGTAAAAATTTGTAATCATCTCAGTTACACAAAGGACTTGTTTGTTGAGTTTCCACTGAAGGAATGTAACTAAATAGATTTACTCAAGTACTGTACCTTTGAGGTACTCGTACTGTACTTGTCTGCTACTTTATACTTCATCTCCATTACATTTCGGAGGCAAATATTGAACATTTTACTCCACTACATTTATCTGACATCTTTAGTTTCTAATTACTTTGCGGATTACAAGTAATTAATTTATTTTATTACAATCAAATAAAAAAGAAACTGATTCCGATCATCAGAAAAATGCTGAATATTGGCTCTGATAATCAACCGGGACATTTCTCAGTACTTTTGATACTTAAGTACATTTAAAGGGGCACTATGTAGTTTACATAATGACCCTTTCATGTCCAATGACACTTTCAGACTTTTACTCAAATACTATTCATATTTTAACATGATATCTTTACTTTTGGGCACCTTTGGGTAATTTTTGGTTTAAATTCACTTGAATCCTTTTTATGTAATGGAAAAAATGTGTGTGATTTTAACTGTAACAGCAATGTGATCATGTATTACTTCATTAATTGGTTAGTTGTTTGATCAGTGCTATGGTATGGGTTCATACCTGTGTATTCCCTTTTAACAGTGAGCTTTGTGGGGTTAGATGTGGGACTCATTCCACCATTAGGGGCGTTCATACCTTGTTCACCCCCATAGACGTCCAGCATGCTGCCACTGAGGGACACCTAGAGGGGAGAGAGAGGGAGACGGAGAGAGAGAAAGGAAGAGAAATGATCAGTCAAGGAGCAAAACACTTGCATTTCACACATGCGTTCCACAGTTTAACAAAGGCCACAACACAAATAGTTGTTTTTAGCTGCTGTGGGGCTTTGTTTAGCATGGTGAGAGGAGCGATTAGAGCCTTGTAGGGAAGGTTGTCAGCCCTCAGGCCTCTGGCTTTTGGCTTCCCAGCAGGGAGTTGTAGCATCTACATGCCACCCTCAGCAAGACAGGGCAGACTTAGCTTTGATTGTCTGCTCATCTTGCATCACAAAGAGTAAAAATAACTTAACAAGAACTCAACCTTGCCCAAACCAGGTCAGTTGTCTCCATCTAACCCTGACATCCAACCAAGGCTTGAAGGCCTCTGAGATTTGGTTTGACAAGACATGCCTTGATTTGCTAAAGCCACCATTTTCAAAACCCCTCCTCTTGAAAGCGCTCCCAACACAGAGATGTCCTCTGTGTTGAAAATAGCATCCCATTAGATGAAAAGGCTAGCTAGGTCAACTGCTTGAACAGAGGCAAAACTGTTTTCCTATGGGCCTCTTCTCGCCTGGGAAAGCATGCATCAGTTCTGCGATAAGACGTCTTTTCACGGACTCGGCGGAGATGTCAAAGATGTAGCGTGCTGACACACATGTGTGTCTAATTCGCATTTGCGCATTTATGGGAAAATGCTACAGAAGCCAGCATGCATTCCAAGCTGCGTACAGCCAATTTTGTGCACGACATGTGTGTCAAATCAAACTCCGAGACGGGTGAGTGTGATAAGGCCGCATGTCAAGTCAAGAGATGGGAGGGGACGGAAGGCAAGAGAAGAAACAAAACAGAAGAAAGTGCAGACTTGTCAGATATCTGCATTCGGTTGGGTTTGCATGTGCGTTTTTTTTTCTCATTATCTCAACAAGATGGGAGAAGAGGCGGAGGAGGAGGAGGGGACAAAAGTGCTTATCAAAATGAAAGATTGCAACAATTCCCCTACTACTCCTATTGTAATCACTTCAATCCCTCTCCCGTCTGTGTTCCTGGATGTGTTGACACGGCGAAACGGCGTGATGCATCGTACTGTATGACTAATTAGGATGAATTGATCCATTTAAGCATGGTATCATTTCTGAACAAGCCCATGGGGACTGTATGCATTAGCCCAATCCAATGGCTCAGTAACTCTCTCCAACAAAATAAAAAAATCTCCCAACTCCTCGCTCCTCTGTCGCGCTTCTGTCCTCATTTGAAACCTACTGGCTCTCCTCTCCACCCTCACGCCTTATCTTCCCCCCCCCCCCCCCCTCCTCCCCTCCTCTCATTCCTTCTCTGTCACAGTATCTGTAGTGTTTTGCTCCGTTATCTGTGTGTATGATTCTTTGTCTCTCTGTATTTAGGGGAGTTAGGCCAGATTCCCAGTATTCCCATCCCACAAACTCTCTCTGTATTTGGTTCAGGTGTTGCTATGTGCTCCGGCCAAATGGATCCCTTGTCCCAGATTTTTGCTCAGAGTTTTTGAATTCCTTCTCGGCTATGAATCCTACTGACAGGTCTTGTCCGTGGTACCATTTTGTAGTTGGTCTTCTTCCCAAGAATTCAGCTTCTTCTATTTGTACGAAAAGTAGATTTTTGAATCCCGTTCCCAAATCGTCAAATACTGACGCTTTAGGGTGGCCACCGACCCAACCTACGATCCCAAAGCTTCAGTATTTAGTGAGTTGGGAATGAGACAATCAACTATTCCTACAAATAGGACCTTTAAGTATGTACCTATGTCAGAAAGCCTTTTTTGGCTTAATCTGCATTGTTGATCTTTTTGAGCAATGTGAGAAATGTTGCTAAGCCCCACTGAACTTTGACTCATCTCTAGACTTAAGCTGACCTCAAACTAAGACAGGTCCCCCTTTTCCCAAGCTAGTCAAGCCTGCGCCTAAATGTTTGGGTGGAGGAACCCCACTTTCAAGTCCAGACAGTTGATTGTTGAGCCTCATTCCTAACTCCTCAAATACTGACGCTGTGGATACTGGCTTTGGGTTGGTGGCTCGCCCGACCAACCAACCCAAAGCGACTTAACATCAACTGTCTTACAAGTCGGACCTTTAAAGAACTTAACTTTGCATAAACCTAACTGCACTTATGTGAGCAGGTTAACAAACAGGATATGTTGCAGAAATCAATACAAAAGACCTTCAAACTGTTGATGGGTTAGGGTTAGGGTCTGTTGCATTTTTAAACAGTGTTATCATGTAACTGTAGTTAATGTGATTCATACTTACATTGTTTTGCATTATGATGTTAGGCTCCATGCAATCCAAGCCTCCATCATTGAAACCGGATTCAAGACTAATTAGGTCATCAATAACTTCATCCATTGGAAACTAAAAGAAAACAGTAATTTCAGTGTACTCATGGACAGACTGACGATGTTTGTACCAGAATCTCAATACTGTCCAAGTTTGATCTTTGGAAAATCTCAACATTCAAACCAAAATAGACACGCAAAAAAGGGGAGGGATTGTCCGGAGACTAATCCAATAACAGACGAGTTCTCCACCGCCGTGTCACTCTTAAGTTAGTTAGCAGCGTTGGCAGGAGAAACACGCATCTGTTATCAAACTAGTTTCCTCTTTTGAAAGGGTTCTCTCATCAGAGACTGCATGTCTGAAGTTATTGATGAGCACATCAGAGAGAGGGGGAGATCAATAATGGCATCACTTTGTTTAGATGATTAGATGGAAGTACTCCCTGAGATTCAACCCAATCCATATAGAAATGTTTCTTATACTTGTGAGTTATATTATATGTTGATATATATGATATATGTGTATCCAAACAAACTGTCAGCCATGATTTATCTCTTCTGAAGACAGAATTTAAAGACACAGTTCTTACAAATCGCATGAAAGAATGAAAACAGAACAACGCATTTCTTTCTTTTAGGAAGGTGAAGCATTAACAGGAAAACGTGTTGCGAAATTTGCAAAAATTATGACCCACAGATTGTCCGTATGTGACCCCGCCTTTAAATGTCATTTCACTCTTTTCCAGTCAACTCTAGGCACATTTTCATTCTCTCAATTTCAGTTCCATATATCCAGAAACTTCAAAAATGCTTTCTTTTTCCACTCACCTCGCTGTCATGGTTGGCCATAGTGAGCAGGGTAACAGGGCTGTTGGGGTTGCTGCTGTCACTGACCGAGGCCATGTGTCCGTTCCTCATGATCGGCATGGTGGCCAGCGGCTGGCCGGGGGTGTGTGGATGTGGAACGGCGTGGCCCTGCCCGGCCGAAGAGGCCAGCTTGGAGCCCAGCGTCAGGTACTGCTTGACCTGCTGGTTCTGGGTCTGGTGGAGGTGGAACTTGGAGTTCTCCAGGTGGCTGTGTACCTGCAGCCAAAGCAATCATGCACATGAAATCAGTTGAGAGGTCGGTGAGTGCACATTTTTTCCCTCATACCGGTAAATAAGCGCTGACTAACAACCTATGTACAAGAAGTGTCCACAGCAGCTGCCGATGATCTGATTCAACACACAGAAATAGTTGCTAGTCAGAATTTTCCCATTATTAGTCACAGAGCGAACTTACGGATTGTATTTTGTTGACCTTAACACACATTAAAGTGAGTCATGTTTGACACTTGAAGCAAGAGTCTTTATGAGAATTAGGACTCATTCTTGAGGCGCTTCCTCAAGTAAAGTATTTCCTTATTTTGTTGAAAAACGTGGTCCAAAACAAAAACTTTTTCAGAGAACAAATGCATCATTTCTGGTTACTTTCCCGTTCCATTTATCTGTAATCGTAAATACGTACACATAAAGTCAGCAGTCAAGGTTGTCAATAATCAAACCGCAATAAAAGCATTACAAAAATGTTACTTTAGAAAACAAAACATTTAAAAGAAGTATTTCAATTTTTTTTTCTAAATTTCAATATCCTTACATTTGAAGCTCTGGTTGCGTCCCGCATCGTGTAGTAACTGCAGTCAGTTAAGTGTGGCATTCTCAGAAAAACAGATAATCTTCAGATTGGTTTGTTATGGTGTCGCAGCAGGTCAACTTTAGGCATCCAGGTCTTCTGCTGCTGCTATCCTGTTGATCTGCTGACTTCTCACTGAGTGTCTATGCTATCCAGTCCCCTACCAACGTCTTATAAAGGGCCCTAAGTGAGCTAATTAGGCCCAAAGCTGGGAGTAAGCCTTTATGTTGCGTAGCATGATAATCACTTCAAACACTGGAGCGTCAGATCACCAAGGGTTTGATCACTGCAGGATATCTGCCTTTAGTGTCTATCACTAATTCATTTGAACCGCCCTTTTTTGTCCAGTTGACCAATCAGAGGTCAGCTCACAAAGTCCTCTGCAGCCTGCTCCAGGGGTTGTGGCAGCACAATTGACCCTTGTTCCCCAATGGGGGTTTTAAATAACTCTTCTTATGCCATTTTTAACCAAGTCTTTTCATTCATTCACTGGGTTCAATTTAGAGAACAGTTTAGTTTTATCAGTTTTGAGAACAATTAGCAGTAATAAAGCTATTTTAAGCCCTTATTACTGTAGGTTGAGGTTTTTGAGGGAATGTCTGATCTAAAATCGTCTAGTTGATTTGTCTAGTCTAGAGCTCACAAAGAAGCTCACTGTTGTAACTTGCTTTATTAGTTAATGGCCTGTAGATAAGTTCTTGGTAATAATACATGTATTGTTAGCAGGGGCATTATATTAGTCTTGTCACTTGTTGATGGTCATCTTGTCTGTGTCTTTCACCCAGATTTGTTGTAACTTCCTCTTAAGAGCGTTCCACTCACTGGTCAGAATAGCGTGCTCGATGGGCTTGCCTGAACTTGTTTTTTAATAACCACATGAATACTTTTTACCATGACCTTAACTGGAAATCAATTCGAAGTAAATGAAAGCTGGTGTGGTACTACGAACAGATTTATTAGACTATGTAATGTGACCTAACTTAACTGATTGGTGAAGGGAAATGTCATATTAAAGAATTATTTTATTATCCTCCTAACCATCCCTGCCCCGATATTAATATTGTCACTTTACATAACATTACCACACCCCAAAACAAATGTCATTTATCAAATGACATCACAGAAAATGAAAGTATTGGGATAATGCTAAATGCTAAACATAGAATTTAGCTAAAGGCAGATGAGTTGAGAAGTCAGCTAAGTCAAATATGTCAGAAAGTCCACAGACCAGATGTAGACGTAGGCCTACACATGCCCAAGTTCCAGACCCACCATCTTATTTCTGTATTTCTTGGCAATGTAGCCTAGCACAACAAAGCACCATAAATAAACAAATGTATACTTTTCTCTACTCTGTGATGTTAAGGTAATTTCACTCACTTGCCAAATTACCAAACGCTAATATTAGAGCTAGCCCTAGCTTACATAGCTATTGTTAGCCTAGCTACCATTGCTAGTCTAACTAATTCAGAAATTTAGCGCTGATTTAGCGCCAACTTACCAAATAATACTTATTTTTGGCATGTTTGATTTATTAGTGAAACACAATCAGAGATTACATCAGGTAACACTCCATGTCACAGGACATTAATCAGGCAAAGCCTATATATAGCATAAACTATTTATTGCTATCATCGTAGCATACACCATTCTCTACTGGCCTAGATATAATTTGGCATAGACATGGGGTATTTTCTAATTATGATCTGTATTTTTTAGTATGAAATTACAATGTGTGTATGTGTAGATCACATCTAATATAGTTTAACTTTAAATCCTAACATTTATGTGAGCCATTTTAATTGTCATTTGCACTAAAACAGTACTTCTAGAACTGCGTATGTTTCTTGCTAACTCACTCATGTTTATTATACAGCTATATTTACTGTGAGTTGCTGAAATTAACCTTACATTAGCCACCATTAGCTGCATCTAAACTGAGCAAATAAAGCTATAGCAACAAAATTGTGGTGAGTTATTTTAAAGAGGACGACTGTGTCATTTCGTCTCTCAAAAGTTGCATTTTCACGGAAAGAATTTAATTGATTAAATGAGAAGCTCGCTAGTAAGTAGCGCATTATGTTTTCAGACTTCTCCCAACAATGAAAGTTTTTATGGGTTAAATGTCAACCAGCGAAACACTGCTTAACCATATAGGGACTTTTGGCAACATTGGAATAGGACTTGATACTAAAACTCAGCATTAAACCCTCCATGTCAGCTAGACTATCTGCCCCCATTCACCTAACTGAAAACAGACTCATCACAATACTCAACTTGTCAGTTGTGACTGAGAGCTCTTATCTGTCTTCTCCAGGCCAAACAACATGCCAGTTGTTAGCCAATCAACATTTATTTCCACTACGGATAGCAGGAGGGATGCCAGAACTGCGACACACCACATCTGCTTTGTGTGACAACAGTTTGTCCTGCTTTCACTTCAGCTTTCTCACTACTGTAAATGCCGGAGACACGCTTGTTATCCACTTAAGGGAATCTGATTAGATTTGAGAGGTAATGGCGCTTCAGTCACCGAGGCCAACCTTGACAATGGCGGGCCTGTGCATGTGTGAAGGGGACGTGCTGGAAATTATCAATGCCTGCCAGAGTACACATGGGACAGGAATGAGATAAGAATCAATCCAGGCTCAAGTTTGAGGCTGTAACTATTCTGATGTTTGAGACACAGTTTTTCTCAATGCGGCTACTGGCACCTGCTACAACAACTGAAGCAGTGATAGAGAAGAGGTCACAGGTTCACTTTCCATTCATACACATTTGCGCAATTATTCCTGACGTGCAGACGGAGAGCAGAGAAGCTAAAATTCCCAATTTACTCAACACAGTCACATCAGTCATAGTGATAGTTTTGCATATGGGTGCTATTTTTTTTAATGTTTATACAAAAAATAATAATGCATCCATTTAATGTACTTCAGCACAGTTTGCTTTACGCTACAGCTGCATCTCCCTAATTTCATTATCTTCATTAGGAGACAGTGAAAGCACTAAAATAAAGATGTCAGAACCAGACAAGAAAACTCATTCCACACACACACACACAGCCTATTTCACACACATGAAAGCAGCAATTTGCTCAAATCTAACAAATTAATACTCTGCTATGCTCTCCTGTGAAGTCACATGTGTTTTTCCAGCAATTACATAGAATATGTGTCTGATTTATGCAAGCAAGTGCACAGAATTGCAACTATAAAGCATGTCACAATGCTCTAATAACAACTAATCTGCCATCAAATAGAAATAACATCCATATCCTGCATTATCAGGGCACACTTATAGGCCACTAGTAGATAAAAATAGATTACAGACACACACTTAATTCTAAAGTCCAGTTTCTTTAGCCTCTATGAGATGCATTGGTGTGATTTACCTCAGAGTTAAAAGGTGTATTTTCTTTAGTCCCACTGAAATGCAGCACACAAAGCCCTTGTAGTACAGAAACAAACAGGTGTTTCTCCCAAATGAAAAGCTCTTGCCTAACTCAGTTTCAGTCTTGCCCAAGTTCTCCTTTCACTTCAGAAAAATCCAACAACTTATGAAACACTTGGTGATGGTGACACTGACTTAGCTGTACAAATTATGTACAAAGCCTTGGAGGAGGTTTGGATTTCATTTCTGCAAAAATGCTGTGTTTTTACAACATATTGACACAGTCAGGGAACGCGGAGTAGCGACGCTTAATTATCTAATTTTCCCATCTTGAATCTGGAGAGATAAGATGAAAGTGGAACAAAAAGACTTCTCAGACATGATTTCTGTATTTTTGCTGAGCCTGCTAACCAGTAAATAGCTGTAACCACACACCCCAGATTGTGAAATGTGAGGGGAGATAAGGCTGGGATAGCAAACTGATCACAAAGTTTGCATTCCGCGGTGGCTATGCAGTTTTTCTGGTTGTAGGTGCACGCCTTTCATAAAGCACAATCGATTTCCCTTGCATGCAAACACAAACAAGTGCACACATAGTTACACACATTTCTATATCCGATCTCGTCCCCGTTTCCTTGGCCTATAGTCAAGTTGCTCCCTCCCTACCTGTAGAAGCTGCATCTCTGTCAGGGTGATCACTTTGACCACGCAGCAACGACTCATGGCTCCCAGAGTGGCAGCGTCTCCCGCCACAGGAGCTGCAGATTCTTACAGAAGATCAAGAAACTGTCGGGGCGACAGCTGTGTGTCACCAAGACAGGAGAAGAAGAGGAAGAAGAAGAGAGGTGCTGCACACTCCTTCCTCAGCTTTTGCAGAAATATCGGAAAGGAAGGCATGACACATCAGCCTATTTGGGAGCCGCACAGGCCGTTTCCTCTGTGTGTGTTCGACGTGTGTGTGTGTTTTTGGCCACGGAAAGGCCTGACAGAGGCAGAAATACAGATGGCAGTTAGGGAGTTGCACTGTGTGTGTGTGCGTGTGTGCGTGTGTGTGTGTGTGTGTGTATAGGGGTGTAGTAAGTTGACAGAATGTGAGTTCCTGCTTGTGGATCACCACACTTTTCCTTCCTGCAGAACATCCAGCCCAGCTCAGCACATTCTCCCAGGTTATCTTCACGACACCCACTTCCCTTGGAAGGCTTTTTAACCATCAAGCTGCACACCAACTTTGGGAAACGGACAGAAATGTAATCTTTGTATGTGTGCAAATGTGCTCAAACACACAGATGTGCATTCACACAAAGTTGTTATCATGTTCCAGTCACTGTCAGGCCACAACAGGCCTTCCCAGAATGTCTCTGAGAGAATTCCTAGACACAGCAAAACTGGACGAGGTCAGTGCAAATCCTCCCTCTGGTCTCCACCTTTAGGTATTAAAAAACAATCTGCTAAATCAGAAGCCAAGAAGATATTAAGTACAGGAAAGTAAATCCTACAGAGGTTAATGTTTCTGTTAAAGAAAAAATCTTCAGACAACTTTTTGTCCTGTTTTGCTTGAACGGGGGTTTGGTAGTGTTTACCAAATTAACATATGACCCTGTCCATGTTTCAACATTGTGATGGACAATACAATGGCATCTTTTTAGGGGGTGGGGGGATGTGTTGCTCTTTAACACACCACTGTCATGTAGTATCACACAGTCACTCTTACAAGCAGAGAAAACTACCCTCACCAGTGAAGGAAGTCAGATCAAGTCTCACATCCCCTGCCGGGTCTTCGTGACCCCACCACATATCTTAACTAACTAGTAACTTAGCTGTGTTCAGCAGTGGCGCCTCCAAGGGATACAACCACTGGCCAGCCCTCTTGCGAGTACACCCCCTCCCATAGTGAGTTGCATAAACCTAACATGCTTCTATCTGATGTTTAACATCAGGTACTATTTATTTACAGTTAATCAATAATCAGAATAAGATGAAAATAAGACATTGATCGTCTCCCAACAGTGCTAACACAGAATGATGCTCGTTTTTAGTCATATCCAGGGAGAGCTACAGTTTTATACTCGAAGCTGAATCGGGGATTATTGCAAACATTAACCGAAGGTTTTGTATATTTTGACACGTCAGAACTTAAATAGAGGGTCTTAAATGTAATAAGGCGAATCGAATCACAATAATTTAGTTAGATCAGGCCAGTCCATGTTATGTTTTTAAAGAATCATTGTAACACTGTAATGCACAATAAGCCAGTGTCTCCGCCGAGCTGTTAAATTGCAATTTGTCCCACACGTGTCCATGCTGGATGACTTCTTTAAAAAGGAGAATGCCGGTCTTGATGCAGCTCCGTGCAAAAATGAGCTCTCATTATAACCAAACAGATTAATAGCCTGTACATTCTCAGTCAGCTGTACGGACGAGCATTATTTATGCTGCTGTGTCGAAGTCATTTTGCTGCTTTTTGAAGGTCAACAAGACACATACTCTTCATGTCTGCTGTGTCTTTGTGCGAGTGCCTGTGTCTATGTGTCTATTTGTATTCTTATTTGACCATTACCCATGTGTATATTTGTCTGCTTCTTGTTGATTTGACGTCTGATGTCTGCACGCAGTCTTTCAGATCTAGCCAAAATTCCTGGCTGGCCATTTTTGGCTCGTCTTGGGGCAAGCCACTCACCTTTGTTAGTCCCCCTGCATGGCATGTTTAAAACATCAGGGACTTCCTGTAAGAGTTGGTCTGCTTCTGAGACAACACTTCAAAGTGCAGCTCCCACATCTGAGGACTGTTTTATCCTGCTAGAAAAGGAATGCATAATGGACACGGCACCACTGCACTTTTAATGATTCTCATATGAATTAAATATTACAGCCATTTTAACTGGATTACACATAAAAACTATGTGTGTGAGTGTGTGCTTGTTACCTTGATGAAATATTGAATTTATGAAAATGGTCTGCCTCCACAGCAGTGTGTGGAAAATAATTAAAGCTCAAATGACTTCATTACCCAGAAGAGTTTTGATTGTAAACAAATGAGATTTGACTGATCAAACATTTCTTACCGAAGAACATTGGGTACATATTAAAAAGTGCGCTATGTACTTTTGGGGAAGTAATTTTAAGAAGGGAAAGATCTTCATTGACTGATTTTTTTAAATAACAAACTCTTTGTTTATATGTGGCGGACTCTGCCAACTTTCTAGACTCAAACAGTGTTCTGGGGACCTTATTTTCCTCTGAGAACAGCTTCTTTATTCAGTTATGGAAAAAATTGAGTTTGTATTATTACCTCGTTAATATTGTAAATATTAAAATTCTTTGTTTGAATTTCTTCTCCAAACCCACACAGTGCCCCTATAAAGCCTAAAAGAGTATTGAAATGCATTTCCTGCATCGCAATAAACATGTCTCTTGCAGTGGTGATATTCATTACTGTTCTATAGTGACTGTGGCAAGTAGTAAATCTTTAAAGGCAAAGTTCCTCAGCTGCTTGGTACTTAATACTTAGTACAACTTAGTAAGCAAACTTAAATTTAAAAAGGAGTACTAGTAGTTTGAGATATTGTATCAATGCAAAAGCTAAAAATGCTCAAAAATATGTGAAGTACATGAGTACACATTCCTTGAATAACTTACCAAAGTATCCTAACAAAGTCTCTCTATTTAGTTACGGACTCATTTACTTAATCGTTTTCAGACTCATAACTCATTTACGGACTAATTTACAAACATTACATTACATTACAGTTTCAGTCAAGTGAAAGGCTTCATAAAGCCGAGTGAGAGAGAGAGAGAGAGGAGAGAGGAGAGAGATGAAGAAGAGGATGCAGTGCAGCCTGTCCTCACCGCCGGTACAGAGGAGATGTAATTAGTCGAAATGGAATAATATAATTTTTGCCGCTAAATCAGTTAGAGCGCTCTGTGAGCAGTGAAAAGGAGCTTGTTCACAGGAACACCTGAGGGACTGTAGACCCAATACATACTGTTCATGCACACAGTCCTTCGCAGAGACTCATACACAAACACTGATAAACATTAGCTCCTTGCATATGTTTTCGATGTCATGTTGTCAGATTAGACTGTGGAACTGTATGTACAGTATGCCACCTGAACTAGCGAGTGTGTTCAGGTGCACCAGCATCGTCACGAATGATTTATACTCTGACGTCTGACCTGATAATTCACCGGTATGCTGTTAACAAAACTTTTGCTCTTTTGGACATATTCTTACCATGCAGTGGCTAACCCCCATCTATGCTAAGTGCTCGTTAGCTAACACCATGCTAAAAAACTTAACATCACATGACGACATGTTAACATGTTTCATCACACCTGAGGATGGACAGGACCTTTGAGCTATTGGAAATGAGGGAAAACTGGAAGCAGTTAAGTAATTTGTCCTCGAGTCATTCAACAAGAGCATACAGAGGTAATAGACTACACTAAGTGCAGTCTGCTTACAGCAGTACATTTGTTTTGATCTATTGAGTGACAGAATTGAATAAAAATGTCAGAAACATCTTTTGTTTTAGGTTAAGTTTTGCAAAGTAGCTACTTACTAGAGGTCAGCCACCACCAACAACACACTCCCATAGACTGATCAACAAACGTGTACCTGTGCTAATGTGTGTGGAGGTGAGGGTTGGCATAGTGGACCAAACCGCTGTGAGGCATATGAAGGGGGATTAGAAAAATTAAAAAACACATTGTGTTCAATGCATATTATAATATTATTTAAAATGACATGTTTATGATGCTATTGAGGGGGACAACGCTGTGTTTTTCTGTCCCCCCCCCCCCAAAAAAAATTGGGATTTACAGTGATAAAAGGATGCATTCAAGTAAATACAGGAAAATGGGATCTAATCTTTCAAGGCAGATCAAAGCCCCAGCTGCAAAGCTGCTGAGCAAGACAGAGTGAAGGATTGTGGGTAAACTGCTGTGTAGTGGTTGTGGTCCTGAAAGGGGCACCTCATCCTTGACCCTCACTGTCCAGTGAGCTAGAACAGGATAGACCGGTTGTTATCATTGCCTCTCTGAATGATGTCAGAAAGCTGTACTGTAGACAACTTTAATCTCTCACTTTGGCAGACAGTGAAAAGAAGCCCCGGTGGGCTCCGACTATAACTACGAAGATGAAGTCTTATTAAAATTATGCACATGATTGATTGTGAGACAATCCCAGTTCACCAAAGTAAAAGCCTTTCAAGCCTGGGCAACAGCCTAAAGACAAAATGCTCAGTGCACAGAGAAAGACATCCATGTTACGCTCTCTAAAGAAACCCATGCACTTTGACTCAATGCACCTTTGCTTTCATAAGAGAGCCCCCTTAAAAAGAATGCATGTCAAATGCCGTCTAAATACACTTACTGTTTACTCCGGCTGGAGGATGTCAAGGTTATACATGTAGAGCTGCTTTACTGCACTAATGCAATCAGTTTTGGAGTTGTACATGTGCAGTATATAATATGATATACTGTGGATTTAATGTCTAAATCAAATTCACATAAAAACAGATGTAGATGACAGACATAAGTAAAATAAAAGATGAAATACCACTATGGAGTGATTTAGATATAGAATTAAAAATGAGTGAGGAAAAGGTCAAACACCTTGTTAGTCACCTTTAAACTCACCTGAAAACAAAACAAAACACAGTTTCATGACTGCATCTTGTCCGGTTGTGATGCTATAGTGTTAATACAATCTGTCAGCAGACAGACAGAGGCAGACGAGGTGACAACAAGAACAGCTGCACTAGAGTGGATATGATGGGAACCTGGTAACAGTAATCTGCAACTTAAAACAAATGTGGACCAGGGGCGGAAAGTGGCGAAATACTCCTGTGGTTATTACTGCTACAAAAGGTGTCCTGGGACTACATTTAGCCATGCTGACACACACACAGCGACTCATTAAGTGAATATATTTTATATATTAGTGAATAATACCAGCCAGAACTCAACAACAAAAAATACCAACAACTGGTAACAAAAAAAGAAACAAAACAGCTGAGATGAGCTGTAACACCAGAGTCATGATCCACTGTTCTGACTCTTTGTCCTCTTTGCACTTATTCAGATAAGAGTAAATTATTTAAGTCAGTAAAATGTCAGCACAACACTGTATGGGCTAGTTATGTCTCTAACAGTAAGAGCAATTAAGGCATTTGCAGTCAAAAACCTCAGGTCGACTGCACTGTGTGGAAATCATTCTTCCATGGCATGTCACACAAGATTTTAGTTTAAAAGAAAGGACGCTTGTATTTGACATATTGAGTCTGATGTGTTAAAAAAACACGTTCAGACTTTAAATACAGCCATATTAGTCTAATTCCAGTGTACAAGTCCACAGTGATGTAAACAAGTGCCAAGTGTAGTTAAAAGCCATTAGTATGAAATCATTACAGTCCAGACAATGGCTGTATACAAAGTAAGTGCTCTTCCTTTTCTGGAAAAGGACCCACTGATTGTAAAGTAAACATGATCTGATGGAATTGTCCAGACTGAAGCTGAGAACTTACAAGAATGAATGAGCAAGACTCAATAAAAGAGATGAATCAGATATATATTGATCCCCTCCCCCCTCCCCTAACTTGATTGTGGGAAATTAAATAATTCAAGAGCTGTTTAATGAGATCTAAGTAGAAAATTAAATCAAGCTTTGACCTTATGAGAACCAATAGCTCATTGTTGTCTCTGTTCACTGAGGAGGCTGAAGGACTCGAGCTCTAAGGTGAATACTCTTGAATATTCGACCATGACTTACTGAAAAAGTAATCCTGATGGCACAAAATGATCTGTATTTAACACACCTGTTAAACTGAGGTGTGTTCAGACGAGCACGGAGAAACCTGAACAAAGAACATGGCAAAAAATAATAGTCTGGACGCTCTCAATAAAAGAGATGAAATGGCTAATAATATAAGAAAGATATCTAATAATGTAACTGTGTTACGGAGAAAGGAGATTGCAAACAAAACCAGAAAGAGCAAAATTGAACATTTCTTTAGAACGAGAGGAAGTTTTTCCAAACTTAATTAATTTAGTTCAGAGTAACCTATTAGAGACTGATAAAGTCAGGAAATAGTATTGTAACTCAATAAAAATATTATACAACATGATGTAACAAGAAAGTGGCTGATTCTGCATTTGTTAACGCTGACGTCTGAGTGTATCATACATAATAGACTGAAGTTACACTGTTACAAGCAGTTACAAGTCCAATTTCTTTAGGCTCAGTTTGTATTGCATGTCTAAAATTAGTCATTCAGCAGTCGCCTGTTGCTTACATTTTATACAGGGTTGCCCCTGTGATGAAACACTCTTCCCAACACACTTTTATTGTGTTTAACAAAAAATTTATAAGGCGAAATAAGTTACTCTCAACAATACCTGTAGTGTTTCCACTTGTTGTTGAAAGCCACTATTTCCACTGTTTCCCACACAACTGGTAGGAAAGTTAATGTATTTGTACAATAGAGAATAATAGTGCATCAGATGGGAATTTCAGAACATCTAGTTATTTATTCTATCCGTTGAAGTTGCTATAACCATTTATCCACAAGCTATTTAACCAGTTATCGTTGATTTGCTAACTACCAACTTTATTTATTAGCCTCCTTTTAGCTAACTACTTCAAATGTGTTTCCATTGTGTTTAGCTATTTAATTAAACCATTTCAATGTTCTGAGCTTTTTAAAAATGATCATTTACTTGAGCCAACTATTTATCCATTAGTCTACTTCTAGCTTGCTTTTTATTTAAACAGTGTATCTATTACTTTAATCTTTTTAACCAAGTATTATTTCCTTTAGGCTAACTACTTCAACTGTTTAGGCTACTTTTAGCTAGCTAGGCCAACCGGTATTTATTTTAACCATTTACTGTATCGGTTACTTTAACCTTTTTAACCAATTATCATTTACTTTAAGCCAACTACTGTATTTCAACTGTTAAACTCTTTTCTGCTATTTTCTTAAACCATTTACCCTTTACTGAAGGTATTACTTTTTGCCATTTCACAGTAAAGCCTATTCATTACATTTAACTAACTGTTTCAACCATTATCTATTACTTTTAGTTAACTTTTTAGCTAGCTGTTTAGACTTTTGTCTCAAAGTTGGCTCTCCATCACAGCATGTAGCCTTGTGGTCAGCTGGTACATCTGACTCAATACAAGGAAGTATTTTATAATCAAATCATATTTTCAGTTTTTCAAATTAATGGAGCCACTGCACTGCTCAGCAATCATGGGAATCACTACAGTCAACAGTGAATTGTGAGCGATTTCAGAAATTTGAGTGGGTCTTTATATTTTCTTAGAATGTACTTATTTTCACATGAATAAGAGAACTAATAAAAATTGTTTTTCATGAGATTCACTTCTGGAAAATTGAATGAGTTTTAACATATTTCAACACAGCTCCTCTGACCTTTGAAGCTTAACATGGCATCAAAAAGAGGATCCTACTCCTACATACATAAAGTGCATTTGTGGGCTAAATCTGCCAGGCACTGTTCAAAAGCTTTTGGTGGAGATATATTGATCTCCCTCCCACCCCTTAACTTGATTTTGGGAAATTAGATAATGCAATAGCTGTTTAATAAGAACTAAGCAGAAAATTAAATCAACTCTGACCCTGCCAGAAATAATAATGTATGGTTTGTGCCCGGGACAAAGAGCTGTTTGTTCGCTCTGTTCCGCTATCTTTGTGCATCTTCATGCCCCTGCCGTTTGAACGAGCGAGCCTCTGAGACAAAGGGAGGCAGTGCTCCTCTTCCCAGCAGTGCATGAGAGGAAGACCTAGAATGAAAGTGAAGGGAGTGAAGGGTCACATGCAGGTTTGTTCAGTTTGTATACGGTCTTGCATCCATGTCATGACAACATAGTTCTTATTTAATAGCTTGAATCGTCTCTCCCATGAGAAATCTTAACTCCACATGGATGCAGTTCTCTAAATACAAAGCGCAGCTAGCAGTCTTAAACTAGTGACAGATCTCTGCTTAAAATCTTCCCAAATTTGTTTGCTATTGGGGCCAATAAATCTTCCTTTTTTTTTCTTTTATGGTAATATAATCAAGATGAATTTTCCCAAAATTTATTTTCCGGTTAGTTTATTGGATCATGCAACTCCGCCAGCCATCCTCTGTCATCACTCCAATTGCCAGTCTTGGGTAAATTTGGGTAATTAGCTGTGCCTGAGTTCAATTTAGTTTCTGCATCATTTAATCAGCGCCAGTTCCAAGTGTGTTACTGAGTTTTCTCTTATCATTTCTAATTCGCTGTTGTAGACTACCATGTGCCTCCTCCGATGCACATGCCAGCCACTTCTTTTTTGCCAAAATAAGATTCACCAAAGCTGAACAGCTGCACCAGTCAAATCAGAACTGGACCTATGTGAGCTCTACACATGGTACTCAAATGATTTGAACATAGAATTCAATGTGCATGTTTGGTTTGAACACCCAACCACGATAAAGCAACTACACATCACGTACAACACAAGTGTTTAAATCATCTAAACCTCACAACATGTGGGATGCCGGTCCAAAACACAGAGGAAAAAAGTACTAGTTCGAGTAAGAGTCTGACTTTCATGCTTCCAAGGTTAACCTCAACTTAAATTGTTTCCTATCCCTGACCAAGTGTTTTAGTTTCCCAACCTTAACAATACCTTAAAGGTCCTATTAATAAGAAAAGTTGATTTTTGAGCCTCATTTCCAACTCATCAAAGAAGCTTTGGGATGGCGACCGACCCAACCTACAATCCCAAACCGCCAGTATGTGACGAGTTGGACATTAGACTCAGAAATCAACTTTTCTCACTTATTTGCCATCACCACTACCTAACAACCAACACCTGACCTCACCATTGTAGTTGCCAAAGCGAGAATGTTAAAAACAATCGACATTGGGCATGAAGAGAAGTTGCCATCAACCACATTAGCCCACAAACTTTCCAATGTTACCTTGGCCTCTGGTTTAAAAGTCCTGTGCCACCACTATCTCTTACCTCAGTGTCATGAGCAATGTACTTAATACTTTTGATATTGAGTGTTTAAGATTATGAATAAGATATGTGGACAATTAAGGTCTAATACAGTTACAGTGGCATGACATGCCAATTCGTATAAAGACTTCATTCAGACATGTTTGAAGACACAAAAATACTCTTCTATTAATACAAAAACCGTGTCTGATCTGTTTAATATGTTCCCCAAAATAAAGTTCAACTACCTTGTAAAACATTTCTTAAAATTGCATCTTCTTCCTTTCCCCTAATTGAAATATCCAGAATCTATGAATGTGCAAATATTTTTTTTATTAAGTTGAAGTTTAACTGCTGGTCAGATGAGGTCTCTCACTTCACTGAAATGTCCAATTTGGGAGCATAAACTCAAACTTGTGCGAGTTGCATCCCGGAACATGATTGGTTTCCAAACTTGCGCTGATGTTAAAAAATCATCTTGCATGTACTCATGTTGGAGTTAGATTGAAGGTGGGCACGGAGAACCTCTCCTCCCTCAGCAGACGAATGTGAGAACAGCTTCCTCGCATCAGTCTCTGCTCATACATCATTCTGTACAGGCAGTGAAGTTTAAACATTTTAAACATTTAGGGGGTCCTTTTACTTAAACATACTCATTTCAGCTCTCATTTCTCTGTCACTGCTCGCTCTCCTCTGCTCCCACCAGTGTCAGTGTTCAAGCATGCGTTGCATTTCTTCAACTTATGCGTTGATAATGCATGCGTGAACTGAAACGAATGTCGCTTTACTGTTTTTTTTCACCCCGCTGTCTGTGAAGTTTTCACAATGACAGATCTCATCAGTGAACCAAAAATTACCATGAAACTTTGTTATAATTCTGTTACTAATACTCATATCTGATTACTTTCTTCTCAGTGTGTTCGAGCAGTAAAACGTGCACAGAAGTGTGAACAGCATGCTACAGTGCTCGGGGTTTAAAGGATTGCTGATGGTTATGCATGCAAACAACTTGTAGATACTTTACATTGCAGCTTACCATTAGTTTTTAGATTGATATCTTACCTTCTAAACAGACATTGGTCTCAGTTTATTTCAGCAGTTATAGGTCTTTGTACGTAAAAGTTATAATATCTTTGTGGGGTAATGTGGTTGTGAGGAGAAACAATTTTAAATATCTGCCTAACAACATTTACTTATGCAAGAAAAAAACAGTTTATCTGAATTTTTTGTCTCCTGGGTTTGATTTTCTTTTCATTTTTGAACATAATGCACTGAAACCTTGGATCTCAGAGCGTCACTGAACGCACCACCAAACAAGAATCTTCAGTGTACCATCCTTTTACCTGCCATGCAACATTTGCGAAAAATGGTTGTCAGTAAGCATAAATAGGATTTGTACTTCCTGGGCTAAAAAAGTGAAAATCCTTTGATCCTTAATGCATTTGAGCTGTTGCAAATTGCGAGTAAAGTTAGCAAAGCCTACATTAGCACCCCTCTTCATTTTTTGTGTGCGAGCCAGAACTATCCAGAGGTCATGAGTGCATTCTGTGCTTTCGGAAAGACTTGAAGCAACTCCCACCAAAGCTAATGCTCTTGATTTTCCCCTGCCACTTTTTTTTCTCTCCCTCTGTCTTCGCCTTATCTCACTCCCTCTCTGTCTATCTCTTTATCTATATCAGTCTCTCTCTCTCCATCTCTGGTTATGTTAATGATCTGATGTGCAGGCAGAGGAGGCACCTGTGCGAGGCTAACGTGAGACGACACCGATCGTTTCATCACAATGGGGAGCCCTAGAGACCAAAAGACTCACTTAAAAGGCGCATTTCAGGGTATTAATTGCTTGACATGGCTCACCCAGGTATGGGAAACCTTTCGTACGGCAATTAAAGGACCGGCAGAGAGAAAGAACCATGTTGTGGTCGGCCAGAGGGATGGCTGGAATATTTCAGCTTGTGTAACAAGGTATTTCTCACAAAATCACGTGTCGGGAGTAGACAAAGTTACGGTTATTGAGTTAGCCACCCCCCCACCCCCCAACCCTCGCTCTTTCATGCCGTGTCTGGTTCTGTACGTGAGCGGGAGTGATTTCACATGACCTGTGGTTTTCGCCAGGACCTGTTGTTTTAATCCCAATACCTGGTATCATACAAGGTAGTAGGATTAAAAGGGTTAATAGTAAATACATAACAGACCTTGAGTGCATAAATCCTTAAACCTTTCCAGATGCTATCCCAAAGAGCTAATGAGAATGCTGGCTAGAGGTGTGAAAATGTGAAAGGTAAAGACTTAATGACATATTTGGACTGTGATGCGTGTTATGAGAAAATTCTGTTGAGTTTTCGACTCAGTGCTTCTTCAGGAGTGATTAAAGGCCACAGCATTAACATCAACAGTAAAGTTTGAATTTTTGTTCCTTTTAATTTTTCACAGTTTTACCAAATGTATGATTTAAAAAGGTGACTTTTTTTACAAGTCTGCTTGTATATGTCTATACTTTAAATTTTTAAATGTTAAAAAATAAATCATCAAGTGAAATTGATTTATTAAATTTAAGTTGGGTAATGCATTAAAAACAATTCTGAGACACTCATAAAGCTTTTATTTCCGTTGTTTTTAAGTTCTAATAAGTAGTTACAAATGTCTTATTAACCAAAAATAAATGCGATAATTATGCTATCATTAACCCTCTTATAGTATTATTGTTATTATGTTGATAAGCATCATATTAAAAATGTTAAGCAGTCTATTAATTCTAAACAAGTTTCTTAAAAGTAGTTATAAGTGTCTATAACCAATAATAAATTGTTAATTATGCTATTATTAACCCTTATTTAGCTTTATTGAATGTTATTAACATTGATAAGCAGTCATTGAACTGTTAACAAGTTTCTAATAAGTAGTTTTAAGTGTCATATAAACCAATAATACATTTGTGAATTATGCTATTAAGCCTTATATAGTATTATTAATAGTAATAAGCATCTCATAAGGGCCAATAAGTGGCTTATTAACTATTAATTAATGCTTGTTTCAAGGACTTTATTATAAAGCATTATCTTAAGTTGTAAGAACTAAAAAGTTTTAACAACTTAAAGTTATTAGTCAACTTTTCTTGGTCATTTTGAGGTAATCTTGAGGGAATTTGTCAGATTTTACAGTGTATCACAATGTTTAATGATTTGCTGTAAGTGTCCACAAATCACATCCGTTCAGTAAAACAATGCAATTGGTTTTTACGAATACATCAAAGTAGAATAATAATTTTAAGCTGCTAAAGTGTTTTAGCTCGTACAACTTAAATTTAATGGTCTACTTCACTTTGTAACGGTTGACTGACTTTTTTTTAAGTAAAGTCAACTTTTAATATGTACAGTGTACGTCACATACAAAATAAGATGATTTACAGCCCTTAATCACCACATTTGGAGATGCATGTTTTTTTAACTGAACAAAAAGAACAAAATTCAATCATATAGACATAAATAATCAAATTAAATAATCCAAAAAAAACATGACTCACTGTTTAAAAAGTTAAAATATTTGAATATTTTATTTCTGTATTCCATTATTTCCATTTAAAAAATATTATTAAAAATAACATTATATCATTTTCAAGCATCTGTACTGTAATAACTACAGTAATTCCTTGTTTATTACGTCATCAGTTTTTAATCACTGTGCTGTGATTCACATTTAAACAGGGATTTCAGGGTTGAATTGTTTTAATACCCTTTTGAATTTGATTGACTCGAATGCCCTTTAAATACACAATTACTCATCCCTACATTTGACATGGGTGCCTTCTTCATTTTTGAGTCGTCATAGTCTGTTTTACAGCTATCTGACACAATGGCACTCTTTATCTAAAGGACACGAACTCATGACAGGAACATATTGTTTGGAAATTTGATTTGAAGGCATGGAAATATATTTGGAAGTCTGCAACATTGGATAATGAGTTGATTATTGTATGCCGTGCATTGTATAACCATCATCTTGTTGTATAAGCATCATAGCAGGAGTAGGTGTGTCAGTTTCACTTACCTGTCCGTACCAGTTATATTCCAGCATCGTGGCGACACTTGTAGCATTCACAAACACCCGTGACGAAAACTGTATTTCTACGCTCTTGCACGATTTTAAAAAAATCTTTATAATCGCGGCCTGTTGCTCTCTTCTCAACCCAACTATACAACTCTTAGTTTTCCCTTGTGGAATTGATGTCGTCAGGACTTTGGAGGGCCAGGCGAACGCTAAGCCATTACACACACACACATTTCTGTACACATGCGCTGGCAAGCCGACACACACTCGCTCACGCACACCCCTGACTCTCCTGTTGAATTTTGGCACTCCCAGGGCTTACGACCTGTTGATAATGAACCTGAACCCATTATTTTGAGTCAATGAATTGAAAGAAATAGGGCAAAGAATGAAAGCCACAGGGCCAATTAACGGCATTCTTTGATGTATTACCCTTGCTCGCCACTCAACCAGACCGCTCTGCGCCTTTTGTCTTTATCCCCTCTGTTATTCATTAATTATTCTGAGCGGGGTCAGAGTTCGTGTGGCTAATTGTGCAGACCGTCTCTCTTTGAGGATGGCAAAAGATTCGCCCAACACTGACACTCCCCCTGACTGTGCCCAGCCACCTTGAATTATGCCAATTATTCCAATTCTTTGATTTTTTTTTTTTTCACTAAGCTCTGTCTCTTTTTTTTTCTTCTCTCTCCTGACTTTTACTTCAGTCTCCATCACTGGAATCCCTCCCTCTCTCTCTCTCACACACACACACACACACACACACACACAAACAAATACGTAGTATTTTGGCGAGGATCTCTCAGGACAGTTGAGGTCTTCTAAGGTTAAACTCCAGCTCAGATCAGATCTTTATAGACCTCAAGCCACTTCTTCACATTATGAATTAGCATTTCACTTGACAGTTCTGCACTTTGACGTGTGTCATTAAGCATGCACATTTATGAGGCTACTAAAAACATTAAAACAGCCTTAACCGGATGTATTGACCCTTCATAAGGTGTTATAAGAGCATGGTATTACTTTTTAAAACAATTTTTAAGCATTGGTATAGGAACAGCGATGTTCTTCTTTAGTTTCACAAAAGGAAAATTTGACATCTTAAGAAATACGTTTATTTTAGATGATTGATACTGCTTTCATGTACACTAAATATGCAGCTTAACCAGCCGACAGTTAGCTCAGTACTGCCTATTTGGCACTACTGAGTCTGTCTTTAAGCTGAGCTAAGCTAAGCTAAAGGCAGCTATGTGTAGCTGCACATTTACTGTACAGACTTGAGAGTGGTATCAATCATCTCATCGAACTCTGGTCAACACAACAAATAAGTGTCAAGCTATGCCTTTAACAGAGGCATGCCAGCTGTTTCCCCTGTTTTCTGTCCCTAAGCTATGCTAAGCTAAACTCAGCTAAGCTAAAGGCTGCCATCTGTAGCTTCATAATTAGTGTGTTGAGTGGTATCTTCTCATCTAACTCTCGTCAGGATTTCACGAATGTCAAGCTTTGCCTTTAACAAAAAAAAGTTTGGTATTTGAAAAACATGGATGATTACAATCACACGTTTTCGCTTATCACAGCAAAGGTAGTGATAATTTACATAACATGTTTGTTGTTGTTGTCGATTTTTTTTCTCCTCTATTTAAAACACTGGTCTTCAAACTGAAAGAAGTCTTGTTTTTCAGAGTTCCCAGAACTGCAGAAATGAGTTTGTGCCTCTGGATTTTTCACAGTCTGAGCCAGTTTTAACGGGCCATTGGAAACGCATTACTTAGTTCAGGATGAAGATTGTGAGTTGCTCACTGTTTCTACTTCTTTACAAAATGTCTTGCGCTTATCTTTAATCAGGCAGTAGATGCAGGATATAAAATATACAGCCTTTTTCTTTAGACATGTTATATGCATATTCTTGTTTCAACTTTGCACTCCACTTTCTGTTCTGTTCTAAGAACTGGTTGTGCAGACTGCCTCTGAGGAAAAAATAGTTCGACATTTACCCAAGATTCCATGAAAGTACAAAAAACAAAGGCAGTGCCATTCTCAAAGTGATATCAGAAGAAAGGGAGAAATGTAATCAGATTAGGAAACGTCTATGAGGGCAACTCATCTTTAACATGATTAGGAGAATAGACAACGTATAATAGTTTAATTAGCTGTCGGGCAGTTTAGAACTCCCTTCATCTGAGCCATGAATGTGGAGAGTTAGAAAATAAAAAAAAAAATTAAAAAAAAACAAACTAAAATTAACACTGCTGTGATCAATCCGAATCATATAATAATAAAACAATCATTAATCTGTTAACTCAGTGTCATTGCTCTAAAAACCTAAATTACATATGCTTTATCACTTCCAGTTAGATGTCAACTGCCTCTTCAGCCCCCTTTGTTGGGTAATTGTCCCTGAAGGCCATGTAAGATCACTGAAACCCTATGCTAACCTTTTGTCTCTAAATCCTTTTGGATGTGTTTTCTTCAAAGGGAGTTCCCATGCTGCACCTCTGGTCATTTGCAGCCTTGAAAGGTTAGGTCCCCAGGCCAAGTCTGTGTCACTGACGCCACTGGCTAAACACTGTGTCCCGGTCTGACCTCCTTAATTTGTGTGTGTGTGTCTGGGTCTGAAGCATTGCCTATCAGGACTGCTCATCTTGTCTTTCAGCAGGGTACAAAGATGGGAGTGATGTTAACAAAGGGCCCTGATAAGATCATGTAGTAGCCACAAGCCAAAAACAGAGGATTCAATGAGGTGACAAACTTGGTGTTTCTTACAGTCTTTTGGCTTGAGGACGTTGCGCTGTAGATCAGATCTTGATTATATCTTTCTTAACAGGAAGTTTTTTTATGCATGTGCATATCCTAGTATAAATAATAGCCAATTGATTTACACTGGAAGTGCTAGTTTGGCTCTTTTTCTCCATAGAAAGCCAAAGAAAGTTTGACCTATTTGTGCTTGTCTACTGTAGAAACATACCAACTCTCTCTCTATTAGAACCAGTTGCAAACATTGTTTAAGCCTGTCCCTAAACCACAGTCCTTGTTTGACATTACGATTTTATCGGGGGGAAAAAAATCACAAGACCTTGTAATTTGTTTAGTCGGGCAAAATACAAAATGTCAATATATATACACTGATAATTTATTAATTTTGATACATTTATTGATTTTAAAAGATATTTTTTTCAAGTCAATAAAGTCATAGTTTGTCATGAAACTAATCAAGTACAAGGCTGCGAAAATACATAATTAGAAAGACTACACACCCAACAATTGCCCGAGTGACATCGCCTCATTTAACGCTCACCAAAACTCATAACCTAAACCTTATAAAGCCGGTTCCATATATTAGCTGACTTTCAAAACTGACTGAGTCTTCTTTGGCTTAACTGCAGCTGTCAGTATGACCAGATCTACCTTTATTAATACTTTTCTGTGTTGGGCTGGCAGCCATGTTGGTGTTGGTTATGTATATTGACTGAGATGATGTAGTTCACTGTGTAGTTGTACACAAAACTAAATGGTATTTTGCTATCTTCATGACAATCTTTCTTGACTTGCAAAACTATCTTTTAAATTGACAAACAGCATATGTTTAATTCATGGCAAAATTCAATTCTCGCCATTAGCTACTGAAATAAGGTCCCATGGGCACACCTTTTAATACGCCGATACATATATTGATATATGTGAAATAGGTCAATATTGGTCAACCGATATATTGGTCTAGCTTCGCACTAAATCCTTTAAACCACATCACTCTTTTCATTTCCTCTGCCACTTTGCATAACATTGCTCTTCCACTGTTTACTGTGAAGTTACAGTGAAGTTACATGACTGTTTTCATGCATACGGCACATGCCCCCATACACATAAATGATATTTTACACGTTGCCACAAAATCATCTCTTTCAGTTAGATGCACAAGGATACATCACACAAGTTGTTACACATCATAAACATATAGACACACACACACAAACACACTAGGGGTTCCCGAATACCAATTATGTTGTTCTTGTTCCCCCCTCTGAGCTTATCTAGCATCCGGGGAGACCTCCAGCCCACTCCCTCCCTCTTCCCAGCGGGAAGCCTCTGCTGGTCCCAACACACAGTCCCTGCTAACTCGCTCCCTGATGCACACTGTCCACTTCCCCAGCCACACACTAACACTACTACTCTCTACACATTGTACCCTCTTTTTTTGCCCCCTTTTGAATCCTATTAGTGCGTGAACTTAGTTTAACTGAAAAAGACTGTCGACTTCACTCAATTAGGCCTAATAGGATTAGGTTGCCGGTATGGGCCTGGAGGTTTAAATAGGACTGGAATTTTGGCAGACACCTGCTACATCTATTGCATTAATCTTATCAAGGCTATGGACTATGCAGGGGCCCCAGTGACGTCCAGGGTTCAATGGTTGGATGAATGGCTGTATTAGGTGCATGGGTTTAGCCCTGATGGCATCAGTACCAGAGGAAGTGGCACCCAGTGGTGAAAGAGGGCATCAGTGAATCCAAGGATTGAAAGTAGCCACATGCATGCTGTTGACCAAGGCATTACAGTAAATTGACTTTAGTACCGACAGTGCTGATGATCTATAACTGCAAATGAATAGATAGATTTTGGATGGTTTAATCTCATATTATTGTTTTCAGCCCAGAGAGTAAGGTGTTGTGGTATTGATGGATTGCAATAGCCAGTGGATACAGTACCCGGGCGGCAAATACCCAGATTCAACAACACTCTGATGTAAACAAGTCTCTTTTCAAACTTTTGATCTCTCCTCTTGTTTATTAGCAGGGAACAAGGGAAAACAAGTAGGTAGCTGTTTCTTTTTTTGTAAAAAAATTGGGGCATTTTTACATTCATCTGACACGGAGAGGCAGGCAGGAAACAAGGGAGGAGAGAAAGGTATGACATGCAACAAAGGTCCCAGTGATCAAACTGTGGACTTTGTGGTAATGTGGTATGTGGTGTTACTATCGGTCCAGACTGGGCAGTCCAGGAGGCTTCTAATTTTAGTCCAATGTTGCTGTCAAGTTTATTTATTAGTCTATTAATAAATAAACTAAATTACATATTATTTATTTATGAATTCATTAATGTATTTTTAAATTATGTACTTATTGACTTTTTTATGCTGTTTTTGAAAATCCCTTTTAAATTTGAACTATTTATTGATGGGTTTGTGAATGGGTATTTCATTCAATTGTATTTATAATTCCTCTTTTTATTGCCCATTAGAATATAAAATAATTAATTACTTTGTAATTTAGTCTTTCTATTAATAGATTAATAAATTAATTGTAAACAAATGTATTAACGCCTATTTTTATAGTTTCTGTGACACTTGTGGTCCTCCATATAAAACAGCTACACTGTAAAGCTGGAAATTGTATTTCAACCAAAGATTGTTTGTGAGTGACAAACAGAATGTCGACTCTTCTCTTTCAAGAAATTTCACCTCACATTAATTTTAGACTTGTGACTTGGCCTGGTGAAGTACATGTCAAATACATTCAATGAACATTTCATATAGTATGCTGCTTATCTCATTTTCCAGTTGTAGCTACAGTGTAATTGTGAACATTAACTAGGCTGCCACTAAGAAAGTGTAGTGTTTCTGCCTTCTGATTAAACGCCTCTTGTTGAGGGAGCTACCATGGAACCAGTTTTGAGTACTTCTTTGTCTGTTGACAGATTTTGTCAAGACCATAGCATTGCAACCTTGCAAGATAAAGTCACAAAACTTTACAGGTGTGTAGTTGAGAAAATGTATGTAAAAATTACGTATTAATCAGTAGTCTTGTTGACAGCTGTAACTGCGTTTTTTCAGCCAACATGGCTGCCAAACGGGACATTTCCAGCCATTTTGTGGCATCAAAACCAGCTATCTCTTACACGGGAAGTCGTCATATACCCAATATAGGGTATATACTAACCCATATTATCCAACCGTAACTTAGAGAGGGAACATTAATCCTTAAATAAGAGGACTTGCAGGATATGTGTATATCTTCAAGGGACAAAAGGAAGCAGTCTTGTCAAGACTAGAGCACACACATTGATTTTCAGCATTCAATAGTGCAAACAGACCAACGTTTCAACACTACTGTGTCTTCATCAGAGTCAAAAGATTGACATTCAGTTGCTTACTGCCGGAAAATGTGCTGAAAATCCTTTTTAATATGAATTTGTGATTTATTTGTTTGAATGAAAGGTGAAGCTGGGTGTTGAGTATAATGCCAGATTCCCGTTGCAACCATATTTACTTGTTACTACTTCAGATGTGTAACATGACAAAACATGCAAATTGAATTTGTGTAACCCATTGGATACAACAATCTTGGAATAATGTGTGAAAGCTCTAAAGTTAGAATAATGGGCGGCTTTCGTGTTCTTCCTGTTTAGCTGAAATGGTGTGAATGCATCGGATGTTTCCATTTTCTGCCAGTTAAAGTTATAACCACACTGTGTGGCATTCAGAATCTTGCCACCCAAGCGCAATAAATCTCCATAAAAACTGATAAATGCCTTCAGGGCCATGGTCACAAACCCTGCCACAGGACTTAAACCCATTCTGGTGATGTTTGGGATGGTTGTCAAGGGGAAGGAAGGTGTAAATGTAAAGGAGATGGGGACAGATAAGAGTGGCAGTAGAGAGTAGAGGGCTTGATGAGGCCCACACTGTAAAGATAATTACTAAGTCATTGTCTCTTAACACACTGAGACAATGGCCTTTTACTATGTCACTGATCACTTTACTGCTTCATCTTGTCCCCACGAAACCTAATCAGCTTATTCCATACAACTAATTCATAAAATTTCAAGCATCACTATAAGCTTTACAAAAACAGAACATTAACTGTTGAAGTTAAACAAGACATGCAGAATAATATAGCTTTAGGAAAAAAATCTAAGTCAAGTAAGAACATAGAAGAAGTGACCATAAAAAGGCAAGTCATGAACTAAAAAAACATCCTCAAACATGGACAAACACTGGATGTACAGGGGTTCATTAGTCCTCACTGACTGTATCTATAGCAGTCGGAAAGGGAAAGATGTAGATAAAGAAGCAGACTTTGGCCATATTTAGACATTTAGACATCAGCAGCCCCCTCATTCATTTTCATGGTACTGTCAAAGTGGAGGGCTCCAGGAAAACAGAGTCATCCAGTAAAAAACTGGTCCTCCTGTGTCAACACACTCTCGGGTGCCCTGGTAGTCCATTGGACAACCAGAGGTCAGAGGGTCGCAATAAATGTAATGCTTAATCACACCCCAAAAGAGATAAGAATTCGTTAGCTAGCATGCTATTTTCTCACTGTACGTTCAGTGTGTATGGGGGGGGGTTAATGTGTTGCTTCTGTGCTTTTATTGCAGTTTTCCCTGGTAAACACACCAACCACTTCGGCTCGCAAAGGTGCGGTGTCTCTGGGGTAGCAGGGGTGCCGCCTCTCTGTTCTGCCTAGTCCAAAGACATTCTGACAGCGAAGAGCCCCTCTAGAGGACGAGTGACCCCAAGAGCAGCAGAAAACCGAGAAGCAGACCAAAGAGGTCGATGTGTTTTAGTGAACTGACCCATCACTGTGAAAATGATTAGAAATGTTTATGGCATTCTTGCAAAAGTAGAATTCTAGTCAATCCTCTTCGTTACTAATCACCATTCTTCCCAGGGATGTCATACCAAGTCTCATACCAACACCTCACAATGTCTTCCCCGGAGGTCTCTCCATGTCTCTGGATGCTGTGAATAACTATCTTGGTGGCCTTGAACCCCCCCACACACACTACCCCACCTAGAGGGATTATGATACGTTTTATCCAGAAGTGGCCTGTGTTTTTGTTCTGTGTGTCAATTATTGGGATAGTCCAATGGCTTGATCTCTGCTGTTTCAAGAACAATCGTTGTGGGAGGAGGTCAAGGGTGAGCTGGGAGGGTGGTGATGTGTGTGTATGTGTGTGTTGTTAGGATGGAGTTACGTCCCGTGTGAGACACTAAAGAATCGAACATGAAACATTTGGAGGGCATTTCTGTCTAATCCTATTAGTGTCTTAGATAACCCTGCCATAACAGAAGAGGTCAGGGAAAAGACCTCTGTGGAAATCTCTCCAAATGACAGCAATTTCATCATCTAATCATATAAAAATTGAAATTAATGTCGTAGGCTACATCAAAAGCTGGTTGTTATAGTGTCTGAATTTTATTTGTTGTTTGTTGTTCATTTCCGCCGATCTAAAATCAGATTTCTAAGTATGTATTAGGCCAGGCTCCATACCTAAATTTGATAATGACAATAAAACATTTAAGTTAATCTAGCCATGAGAGTGGTGATCACATAATTTTCCCATAGCTACAACTTTATCTGATTTCCTTTTTGAGGCCCCAGAATATTTTCAGAGAACTTCTCGAATGAAAGGTGGAGTATATCCTTTTTCCGTGTGCAACTGCTCACTAAATCATGCCTAAAAAACATGGATGTTGGAGCACTGTGGTGGCTCTGTGCTGCAAGGGATTTGTTAGGGATTAGAGTATAATATGTTTAACAAAGAAAACAATGTTTCCTTTACACATTAATGACAGTTTAATGCCAATAACTTAAAAACGCCTTCTTCATTAGCTTCTTACTGTAGCTACAGAACAAAACCCAAATATAGCTCTGTTTAGAGGGGTGAACTGAGGAAAAACAGTAAGACTGTTGACCCCCTGGTCACACGGAAAACACAATTTAAGTCTGAAGCCTCATTTGATTAGCTAATTTCATTTACAGTGTGTTGTGAAAATCTGACTGTGTAGTGTCTGCCTGCACTAAAAAAAAGCCTTCAAACTGTTAGCTGCAATGGAATAATTACCTTTTTTGACAGATCTAATAAGCAAATATACGTCAATCTAATTTCTCACTCTCTGCCCACTTTCAGATAATCTCATGATGGCTAATATATGAATGAAGTGTTAATGTTCACATTGTAAACTGTAAACAGATTGTAACTAAGCGTAACTTTTACTTTAGCATCAGTATTGTACATTTTTGTGTTGGTTCACTTACTAATTTTTAACATGTGTAAGAGGTAATTTGGAAAATGTTGTAAGTGTTGGGTTTATTTTCTTTTTCAGAGATCCTTTAATGATTTTGTTTGGGAGGGGTTACTCTAGACAGATTTGACAAACCGAACTTTGGAACAAACTGAATTTCTTGCTTCTGTTGTTTATTGTTGAGAGCCCTTATTGTTGAATTCTGGATTTGTTGTATCAGGTGAGTGTTATTCGAACTTTGCATAACCCTAACCTGCAAAAAGCCACATAGATGTCAAGTTGTTGTAAAATACCTGTCCTTTTAAAGAAAAATCTGAAAATGTAAATGACAGTTTACGATAATCTAACAATTGAAGTAACAAGTAACAATTGCATAGCTGTCAGTACTGAGCAAAATATTTAAATCGAAAATTGAATACAGTCATGACCTTAACATTGAAAGTCAAATTGTAACACCTCTTGGATGTGAACAACACATGAAGATCCTATATGGACCTTGATGCATGCAGTTGCTGATGATAGCATGTGTGTTTTCCATCGACATATTTAATGTTTCCAGCACATTGTCCCCTCTGAATCACTACACAGGACTTCTGTCTGTCTCCATCCCTCAGTTCATTCATCCATGCATCCAGTCCAGCGAGCAAACCGCAGTCCAGCCAGCTCAGGCGCTCAGCCAGTCCAGATGGGTGGTCCACACCAATCACGGCTGCTCTCCCATGCTTTGGCTTGCTAGTGTCCCTGCTGCGTTGACACCCTCCTATTTTTTGTGTGCCCTCACCCCGTCTCACGAATTCCTTTGATTACGTCTCCTCTCTTCCGTTGTACCGATTTTGGCCAAGTCTTGGCTCTTTCCTTTTCCTCCACCTTTCCACCTAAATGTTTGCAATTTCCCTCATTTTTTCTTCACTCCAACCCCTTAGTATTTGGTTTCTCTCTTTCTTTTTCCATCTCTGCATTAGCAACAATAGTAGCTCCACCTTCTCACGTCTGTCCCTGCATGACATTGGTAAAGCAGGGTGGTATAAACCAAAATATGACCTCAGGACTTAGGTGCAAGTCCCTGTTTTCGCCAACATCTGCTCCACTGACATGTTTTTTAAGCAAAACATTGAATGTCTTACTGGACTTTTGGAGCTGACCTTGCAGAAGGGGCCAAGAAAGGGTTTTCCAATGCGGCTCAGTCATTTGCTTTGTTGTACGGTTAAATTGAGTGTTTTGGACACCCAAAATGAGTTGCCACCACTGCATATGTCTTTGATTGCCACAGTGTGTACAAGCTGGCCAGCTGAATTTGTGGAAATTTTTCGCATGGTTTCATTCACCACCCGGCAACACAGTAAAGTGTCTGTTTCCACCATGACTCACAGGCTCTGCCATGGATATTAGAGAAACAAGCCTTGAGTTGTAGTGTTACTCATAATGTTGTAGCCTATGTGAGAGCAGTTTCAGAACATAGTAGATTTGGATGTGGAACATACTGTTGGTCTAACACAACACTGTTTGTGCAATTTAATGTAGTGGACGGAAAATGTTCTGCTAGAGGTGGGACACTAACAGCTTTGACTGAAAATGCAACATGTTATTATGAAACAGGTGTGCAGAGTCATCCTGTGTGGCTGTGCTCTTAACTAAAGAATTAGTACAAACAGCTGGAATTTCAGACAGTTTACGCTAATGTACCTTTTTTTAAGCGAATGTTACTCGCGTGAGAGGTTGCTTCTATGCTTTTAATCCCTGCTGCTGATAGATGTTTTGAATGCTCGTAGTTCGGTTCGTTTCTCACTGGAATTTTATGCGTCGTGCTAGCCTAAGCTGACAGGCTAAGGCTAGCGCTTGTCTAAAGTACAACAACAGACAAGTTTAAACTGTATTTGGACTGGTTTCCAACAAGTTGAGTCATATCTAAATACTGAAAATGTCCATAATTGATCTATCCTGATATTGTTGCAACATGTTTTCTATCCCCTCCTGGATTATTGCAAAAAAGGAAATCCGTCTATTTGATCATTTAGCATTCTCTTTATTTGAGGAAGGAATCCTCTCCCTCACCTTCACCTTCACCTGCACCTAACCTCTCTTCCTCGGGTAATGAGGGGGGCAGCTTGTACCCTGAGGCAGTAGTCGACTCACAAGCCAACACAAACACTCAGACCCACTTGCGCACGCACACAAACACACACATCACAGACCAGCGCAACTTTAGCACATGAAAGGCCCCCTGCAGAAGTGAGAAACATACTGCAACAATGCTTTGAAGTATATTAGTCATCCATCTAATGTAGGGATGTTTTCTGTTCCTCCTCCTCTAAAAGTCTGATTCATATCTCCCTTCCAGAAAATTCCCTCCCCAAAGCCTGAGAGACAGTCGATCTGGGAGTCATTTGGCTCCTTTCACAATAGCCCCCGATGCATCCCAAACATACAAAATTCAGTCTCACGTTTGCATCAAAGCAAAGCAGGAAAATAGATCAGATTTTTTTGAAAATCCCAAATGAGGTCTGCAATCTTCTGCAATCTAAAAAAAAATGCACATATATGCAAGAGCACATGAATACACAGGGTATGCATACATCGCAGTGGCATACAGTAATTGCAGGAGCCAGTTATGGCTCAGTGATCTGTCAGCACATTGTGTGGGGTTCTTAGTTGCCTGGACAATGGTGCTACAATCCTGAGAGAGAGAATTCCAAAGAAATGACCCCTTAAACACAGAGTTCATTCAAATGGTTCCCGACGTGTGTGAACAACAGCAATATGGTCACAATCAGGCCAGTATGTATCAGCAGCAGATGGTTACACACATACTGTAAGCCACAAAGAAAAGCAGCATTTGAGGGAAGTGATATCGATAAAATATCCCGCAAATAAGCAGAAATATTCACTGTAACAGGCCTGTTTTGTTAACATCTTTTTCAAAGGCCTCTACAACAATGTGTCATTGATGTTGTTTACATGCAGTTAGCAGGAGGAGGTTCCCCGCTGTGTTTACTACCTGGCTTGGGTTTCACATTTCTGATGCATTTGCGGGAGCTCTGTAATTACAGTACATGTGACAAAATTGTTTTAACCTGACAGCTCAATAATTATATACCTGTGGTGATTTATGGGCTATTGTTAGGGGGTGTTTGGGTAAGAAAAACTCACACTGATGCCCGATCTTTTAAACCGGGGGGTAGAAGTTGTTTGCATTGTGATCACAGCCTTTTGTCTGGATACTTAGTGTAATGTAAAGAGATTGAACAAGAGAGTAATGCAAATAACAACAATGCCATAACAATTACATAGTAGCTGTTTGGAGACCAGTTGAAGTTAGCAAAACAGTGATACGTACTGACATTTGGAACAGAGGAAGCCAGATTACAGTACTTATTCAAGTCTTGGATTACATTAATATAAATATGCACAGCTCAAAGTATATACTAAAAGACAACACCCGCCCCAACAGTCTGTTCATCCTGCTGCCGTCTGGCAAGTGATACAGAAGTATCCGCTGCTGTACCACAACCACTTTGTACTCCGCCATAAATAATGATTAATGATAAATAATGCATTTTGTCGTACAACCCCGTGTTGCAGAATGATAAATAAATGAATTGAATAAATAGAAAATAATATGTCAACTACAACTGGTCAGTCAGTAGAGTGCATACCTCCGCCAGGCCCCTTTTGTACTTACTCATAGATACCACATCATGTTTTTGTTTGTTTTGTTTGTTTTTTAATTAAGATTCATGCATTATTCCCTGAGAAATTAATGAAAATATTGAAAAACGCAATCTTAAAGAAAGTAAGAAAAAATTCAGTCATCCCTTTATCCAGATGTTCACCGAAAGTTAACAGGGTGTAATCTGGGCTGAAACCCATCCTCCATCCAAGTTTTGTGGAAATCTGTTAAGTAGTTTTTGTGTAATCCTGCTGACAAACCAACCAACCAACCAACAAAAAAAAAAAAACAGCCATGCATGAAAACCATTAAGCCCAAGATGTTCAGCACAATAAACAGTGTATGCTAAACATCTGTATGTTGACAAATTTTGAGAATGACAGTATTTAGCTCAGTACAGCCTAACCAAGCTGCTAGTATGGCTGTGGCATCTTACTCTTGTTGATTCACAGATAAAGCTTTGATTCTGAGTTATAGTGTACCGTAACAATCTATGGTGGCCACATACCTTCCATGTGTTTGGGTTTGGGTGTTGGCGCCAGTAAGGTGTTTGTGCTCTGGTGTAGGCTCCACTGTAGGGACTCTGAGAGCATGAATGATGAACGGTGCTGCTGGGCCAAGGGTGGCAGAACTGAGGCCAGCTATGTGGATGTGGTCCGGAATCATATAAACCCTGTCCGTCATCTCCTTGATGAGTCACCCACTGGTTGTCTGGGCCGAAGTACGACGGGAACATTTCCGACAATCTGAAACTGGATCTAAGTAGCCAAAAGAGGAAATAATAATTAGTCGGTATATTGAATTGTCATATTATCCTTATTAAGTTCTCTGTGTACTAGTGAATTTTCACACTCGGATGCATTTATGTTCATTGGTGTACACTATGTTCCACCAGTTACTTCAGACAGCTTTAGACTAGAGCTGATTACAACGCTTTCACTGGTTGCTAATCTTGAAAGCGGGACAGTTTCTTATTAAAACATTAAAGAACACTTTGCCGATTTTCAACCCATTAGCACATTTTAGTCACAGCACGGTCTGCCATGTCCACGCTATCTATGTACGTATGGTCTCTGTCTTCATCTATAGCAGAGTCTTTTACTTTGGCCTTGAAGTGACATATTTAACATTTACTGGCACCCGAAGAACATGAACCGTTTTATAACTTTCTCTTATAGGGAGCCTCAGTGTCTGCCATCAGATTAGAGAACTTTTCTGAGAGCAGTATTTCGCATTAGGCTATTTCAGTGTTTGGCAATGAGCCATTTTCCAGAGGATTCCCTCAAGTCTCTTCACATTATCATGCTGGGGTTTGTTAAAATTAATAAATGGCTCCTCATTGGATTTGTTGTGAGTTTAATTCTTTGAAACGTCAGTTTTTCCATCATGGAGTGAATGGAAGGAAAAACTTGATTATTGGCGTGACTGAAGTAACAACAAGCAGCACGTGCCGAATCAAAGCCTTTTTCTGTGGCTTAACTAGAATCAGTTGATACATGTAAATAATCAAATGAAATTTTATTTGGAAAAATAATGCTGCAAAAATCGCTTTCATATGAACTATTAATATCTCTCATTTATACGGAAGGCCTGAGCGGCAAGTGAAGAATTTAGTTTTTTCTCCTGGAAATGTTTTTTTTCCACATGCTTTCTTAGATGAAGCAAAAGCAAAAGAGGCATATGTCTAAAATTAGGAGAAATCAAAATGGAAAGCAGACCGTACAGATAATATTATAATTTTCATTGCATGCATCACATGCAGTGATTTGTTTCATGCTTTTAATTAACTTGAAATTCAGACTTTGTGTTCTTTTTTTTAAGCTTTCAAAAGATGTACGGAAAGTTCTCGCCTTGAGCATCACCGGCGCGGTGATATAAATTAAAACACACCACTTAATTTCCTTGTTGAGGGCTGAAATAAAGGTGATGGGCCACAGCGAGCTGGGGAGCAGTCGTCAATAGCCGAAGGTCCCAGGGGAAGCCAAGGGGCCGCAAGTATAAAAAGTAAGTAAGTACTTCATATCTAAATTAAAACATTTGAGTGCAAATTAGCTGTCACTGCCACTGGAGTACTAATGGAGAATACATGCAAAATAGGAGTCTCATACATTTGCTACAATGCAGAACTGATTGAACACAAAGAGGAGGTATGCGTGTGATTCGACTGTAGTTTCTGCCTCTCCCTTCCGTCTCCTTCCTCTCTCCTTATGCAGGAGGTTAATTGGCAAGGCATATGTCTGCCTGGCTGTCCAAGCATGGTGCAAACAGTGTTTAATTGCCTTTATTCTGTCACCAACATTGCTGCAATATTTGCTTGGCACTGTGTTAAAATGTGTTGATGACGTTGGAGCGGGTATGAGAAAACAGGTTTTTTTGTAAAACGTAGAGAAAGGGTTTTGTCCACCTAGCTGCATTCCTGCGAGGACGCTCATTTGGAACAAGTGGTTGGTTTGTGTGGGTTTGGCCCGGGTCTTTGTCCGTGGTTTGTGAGCTTCTCTGTTAGCCCATGGGCAAGGCATCTTTCTTAAATAGCAATTAGCTGGCTTAACACACGAAGAGTGTTTTATGGGTATGGGAATGCCACTCAACTGGGCTTTTGTCACCAAGTTACGCATGCTCCATTGTTAACCCATATAGTGTGTATTTAGGTGAAATGGTGCAGGTTTAGAGGAAGATACGTACCTGCAGGGATTACATTTGAATGTTATGCATTTAAATTTACATATTAAACTTTTTTAATTTTAACATTTTAAGAGTTTTTGTCTGATTGTATTGACCGAATATGATTATTGCTCAATACATTTTTTAACTGCTATTTGTTTTCCCACAATCAAATAAACTTCTCTCATTTTCCAGAGCTGTAGACATCTTGATATAAGGGACTTGATCTGAATAAGACCACCAGCTGAGAAGAGGCGAAAACTTATTTATCAAAACTACTGTTTGATAAATACCCTGGATTTAGGATCTGTGTAAGCTTTGGTATGAATGGTGAACACAGCGTTTTTGTAATAACTTTAGGTTAACCACTTACTCATCACTCATCATCGGTGTAAAACTCGGTTTACTTGAGTTAAAAGCCATAAATCAACAGTCTGGTATGAACAGTTAAAAGCAGATCTTTAATTTGAACCTCAAAACACAAATGTTGTGTGTGTGGAAGTGTTATAAATGAAATGTTGACCCACAGTTGGCAGCATATGAAAAGGCGGCTGCCTTCCAATTGTCTTCCAGCCAGTAATAAAATCTTGTGTGGCTAGAAGTGCGAGCCGAATCGCAACTTATTAGTGGTTTGTAAATTCAGTCAATGTAGTCAATGAATCTGCATTATTGTGTAAGTTACTGGATGGATATTATTATTGCGCTACATTTAATAAGCATATCGCCATCTAATTACAACAGATATGCTTGAACTAATCACAAAGCGTTAAATCCTTCTGTATCCATGATCTCATCACTGCAAGTACAGAATGAAAAAGGGAATGCATTACAGAATGTTAAAACTCTGCTATTATCTTAAGGGCAGATATTTTGCATCGTCCAATAGTGGTCTTGTCTGTCTTTATTTCTCCATTTCCACCAAACTGTGGGCTTTCTGTGATCAAGACCTACACCTGGTCTCAGGTTAATTAGCTTAACGTAGTTAACGTGGCTCATTATCGATTGTCTGTTGAATGGCCACTTACTGTGTGACTGTGATGTCCTGAACTCATGATACCACCACCTCATGATTCCCTGGTTGTTCGACATGTGTTCTTTATATTGTCATTTATTTGAATTTGTTTGTCTTCCTTCCAATCCAACTGAGAGCTGACAGCAGAACTAAAGGCCTCCTGCTGCTCTGCAGAGAGGTGACGGATACACTAAACCTCGGAGCAACAGTTAACAGAAGCCGTGCTGCTCACGCTTCTTTAGATCCGGCTGCAGGCCTGATTCACAGTCTCGGGGATCCAAGCTGTTCATTTGTCATCAGTGACTTATTCAATTAAAATAGATATTAATCAGAAGACAAGGAACTTTGTGGTTTAATGAAATGGAGTTTCAGATGTGTATTTGTGTTTATGCATGTGTGCTGACTGCATGTAAGTGCCTCACACTCTGAATAAATGAGTTGATATGTGTCAGTGATTCTTGCAACACAAAGTAATAACTAAAATAATAGTTCAGTGGCTGTACCTATCCAGTGACTCATGCTAACGGAAATATATAACAGTGAACACTAGAGACGAGCAGTACTTGCACTAACGTCAAATCAACAGCCATGAACTTTCTGAGCCATGTACTGTGAGTGTAAATGTGAAAGTTCAGTGTTGAAAGATTCCCTCAGTCCCACCTGAGCAGGTGTTTTTAACAGCTGGACCAGCTACAGCGAACAAAAAACCTGATTCTGTGCGGTAATGAGGGTAAAACTGATACCCCTGGTTACACTTTTATTTTACATCTGTCAAACGTTCAGTTTAATCTAATTTACATCCTGTAATGAAGCCAAAAAGTTGTGCAGCTTTATTTGCTTCATTGAATATTTTTTACTTGTCTCTCTATTTGTTGCCTTGAGACAAAAGTTCACAATTTTTATTGAAGGTGTTATTTTGCTATTTTAACTTAAATCACGTTTATCGCTTAAATACCTAATTTAGTGTGATTTTTGGAGTTATGGCCAACACCACGAGTTTAACTTCACTAGCAGATTTTAATGCCTGAACAAACTAAATAAACAAACTGACCTTAAAAAGGACAACACAATTTAATACTGTTTTAATTATCTGTTTATATGTGGCGGACCCTGCCACCTTTCTAGCTTCAAACAGTGTTCTGGGGACCTTATTTTCCTCTGAGAACAGCTCGTTTATTCAGTTATGGGAAAAAATATATTTCTGAGTTTGTATTATTACCTCATTAATATTGTAAATATTAAAACTCTGAGCTTGAATTTCTTCTCCAAAACTACATAGTGCCTCTTTAACATCTATCATTCAGTCTGTCTGTCTGTCTGTCTGTCTGTCTGTCTATGTTACACACTTACACAAATCCTCACCCACCCAAGTGGAGACAGGAAGTTTAGAATATCATCGCTGAGGATTTTCTGACTGTCTGTGTCACAGATGAGAAAACACACACACACACACACACACACACACACACACACACCGACGTCTGCCTCATTAAAACCTTTCCCATAGATGTACTACTTTGTACAGCTCTCCACTCATCATCACCTCCAATCCGCTCAACCCTCGCCTCCCTTTGAGCTCCACTATTTATTTCCATCAAGGCCTCTCTCTCTCCCGTCTTTCTCTTTATCTCTCTCGCTCGCCCTCTCATCCACAGTGGGCTTTGTTGCTGGGCTGTCATGTATTGAAGCACCTATTTATTTGCTTTTTTATACCGCTAATTCTCTCTTATTGTCCCTCCTGGCGTCCCGTCGCGTCGGGTACAAGGCCACCGCGAGAGTTTTGTTCCCTGTGTTCAAGACATGAGTCAGCGAGCCAAGATAATGATGAAGAGCTCAGACACGCAGGAGATCCAGCCTCTATATCACTGATCACACCGGCAAAGTCTTCTTAACATACACCCCTCACACAATGTCATTATTACAGAGTGTATTCAGTGTGTGTGAGGGGCTGAGGTCACCATTTAGGATTGTGTTTTAAACCGGTGTGGTTTCACTGTTCCTCCACTGTTTGTTCTGATTCCATTCACTTAAACGGGGTTTGACACGAGCAAACTAAAGAAGCCTTTTAAAATGTGCTTGGAAAAAAAGTTATTTTATATTTCATTATGTCACTTCAGTCTGACTCTGTTTTACTTCTATAAAATCATAATAACCTACACTGGATAGTGAAGTCCAAATTCAGAGGAGGTACAAGGATCTTCTATCATCACATATCCATGATTATACATAATACATTAACTAAAATACTAATTTAACTAATACTTTTTTAAACACAGCTGCAATTTTGTAGCCAATAAGGTTGTATGATCACAAACAGGCCAGTGAAAACCCTGACATTCAGACAAAAAAACACAAAACTCTGCAGTAGGTAGCGTTTGAGAAGAATACTCTTACTTAAGTATTGTTTTAATATCAGTAGTTTTGCTTGTAATTGAATATATAAAGTTCCACATTCAACACAGTAACTTATTGCTTTTATATGACATTTACAATATTTTCTATAACTGAAGTCACACAACTGCTAAAATAGCCAGCATGACCAAAGATAATGTACTGTAGTCCTTCTGGCCTACTGCACTGAGAGAAACCAACCATAGGCAGAGCACAGGGGAGCTTTGATATGCTTACATACAACATCACAATACCGTCACGCTTAAACTGTGGAAGACACACGGGCAGCATGTGCCTATGCATTGTCAAATACGATTCTGTTCAGTTCTATTCTATATACGCGTCTACTTCATAAGTCAATCATATCCGTTTTGTGACTTCAAAGAGTGGTTTCTGGAAGAGGCTGCAGACCGTGGATGAGCATTCACTTTCACTTTTCATTGGTCAAGGGTGCACGCCACCGCTGAGAGGAGGTTACCACGGGCTCACTTTGAAGTCAGGCCTCAGAGCAGACAATGTTTACATTCTTCTAGCACATTACTGCCTCCAGCCCACCGCTTCTTACACACATATCTGTGCATCAGACTGCTCACATGCCAACTGAAATACTGGTACGACTTCATGGCATTTTCATGGTTGATTATTATTATTATTATTAGTAGTAGTAGTAGTAGTAGTAGTAGTACCATCATTATTCATTGAGGGAATTTAACTAAGTACATTTACTCGAGGTACTTTACTTGAGTTTTTCTATCTACTGTTATTTTATATTTCCACTCCACTATATTTTAGAGGCAGATATAGTACTTTTACTCCACTACATTAATTTGATAGCTTTAGTCACTAGTAACTTCGCAGATTGAATGCTGCATCAGAGCAAAAAGATTTTATCAGCAATAGGATAAAAACACAACAACATAACAACAACTTTGATCATTGGAAAAATGCTGAATATTGGATTAACCGTCCAGACTGATTATCGCTTGACCCACAGTACGCAGTGTATACATACATGTAAATATGCAGTATTATAGTATACTTCAACGTGTACTTTCATTACTTATGTAAAGAAAAATTTGATATCACATACTTTAAGACTTTAAGTATGCCTTTGGGTACTTTAACAACACTGTCGTTTATTCATACGGTGCAGTATGTAAGAATTGGCCATGTGTAGAATTCAAGCAAATAGAGTGTAGCATTTCAACTAACTGCTGCACTCTCTAGCTTCCATTAGCCAGTTAGCTCAGTTAGCCGTGCAGTTAGTAGCCCCATTAGCCGACTCTGCCCAGACTGGGAGCTCAACGCACCAGGGGGGAGTGTTGGTGTAGTTTACTATTGGACTATCACATCTTGAGGTATAAAGCGACACAGGGCTAGCTGGTTAGCATGCTAACTCAAAGCATGTTAACTTGATGTACATGTGAGCATGAGCATGTTGATGGTACAGTGTCTTGTAACAGGGTGAATGGTTTCTCTGTCACTTGTTTCTGCACTATGTAACTTCAGTGAGAGGGTAGGATCACAGCGTTACATACATGTTTACTTCAACATACAAGTTTTCAACACATAACAATGTTATGACATAATGAGTTTTGTTTGTAGTTAGCACCTACATTACGTCTGACAAATTGTTACAGACTTGGGATTTTCATTTATGACAACTGTGTGTAACTTTAGTAGAAGTACAAGTCACCCACAGAAATAGTACTAGATTAAAAGTCTTTTCTGTATCAAAAGCACAAAGAAAGTTAATCAAACATATACAGTATGTACACATTTAAAATTGTTAGACCAACAATCATTTTTCTGGGTATCAGGATCACTGTTTTTTTTTTCCATCCGATTACTGATAAAATAAATTAATTGAAAAATATACTGCTTTGGCTCTGATGAAATCTGCAAAGTAAGTTGAAACTAAAGTTATCAAATAAATTAGGTAAAAGAACAATATTTGCCTCCAAAATGTAGTTGAGTGGAAGTAAAAATAACTAGAAAATGGAAATAATCAAATAAATAAAGCACAAGTGCCTCAAAATTACATCCAGTGTAGCACCCGATTCACGTGGTTACATTCAATAACATAATGAACTTCTTTAAATCAAATCCAGGTTGTCATTTCCAGATTAACCACAAGATGGTGCTGTTTACACCCATTCAACTTCTTTAAAAGATATGTCTCATACTTGTATTTCCTTGTGGAAACTGCAACTAATGCCCCCACAAATTATAATTAGACAGCAAAAAAGTCCTGAAATATTTGAGAAGGCGTGTGTGTGTCATACATGACTGTTTCTATATGACATTACTTGTAAGCCATGACTCAGACAACAAACACTGCTAGTTCTCCAATTTCAGGAATCTTAATGTCAAAGTAACGCTGCACACTTCCATTAAACTGCACACTGCTCTGTTTGCACCCCGTCCTCTGAACACACACCGGACAGTGCGCACGTCACAGCCACACACCGATGACACACATTCTTTCAGCCGGGCTCATCTTTGATAAAATAAAAAGACATGCAGATTTAAAATCTGCACTTGGAAGTTTTAATTAGCCTTGAATCCCCAAATTAACCATTTATTTGGTACTTTTTGCTCTCTGTGATTATTTGTGACAGACGTTCTTTGAGAGAAATTCTACTCAGTCATCTTGGTTGTGACTCATTGTCCCATGAGGTCCTTTACACACGTCGTATAGCTCCTTCTTCCACACGGTTTTCCCCCTCCCCAGCCCCAAACCCCCGCACGCACCACTCTGAAAACAGCATTCCCGTGATGCAAGATTAGAGAAGTTCACTGGGTTTTTCTTCATATATTGTAAATAATATCAGGTGACTAAAAGATGAGGAAGTGGCCCATGAGGAACTTTAAAGATTTTCCCGCTGTGTCATTGTGATCTCTCAAACAAGCCCTCATGACAGGATGTTGTCAAAGTGACACCAGGAAACAGAGGATGCTGCGAGACTCAATGCAGCATTAAGACAACTACATGAAATAATGTGAGCGCAGAGAGGAGTAAACTATAAACAGAACAAGACATTCACCATCATCTGCGAAACCTTGTAGGAAAGTTTGTCCTTCCTGATACGGGTTTACATGAAACTTTATTTTGAAAAGATTTTAGATGAGCATGCAAATTCTCTTGAAACTTAGGATTTATATCTATAAAATGTCTGTGATTAATAGTTTGATAGTCCTCGTCTACACAAATTACATTCATTCTAAAATAGTAGTGGTACCACATGTCTACAAATAACAAATATATGTATTTATAAGCCCAGAATGTGCTTTTAATGTCCGAAGACTTTCCAACCTGCCGTTAACGAACTTCCTGTTAAACAGGATGTCGCTTGCAGTGAAGTGAATATAACAACATAACATAATATTGGACGCTCGCATGCAGTTCGGACACGGTAACCTAAAACTCTTATTCAGAACGCTTAAAGATGAGCTTGAAACCGCTCTGGATCCTCTGGTTAGTCTTAAAGTTGCACTATGCAACTTTTTTTATGGGCCTATGAACAAAGCTGTTGACACAAGGAATGGCAGCTTGCAAGAGCAAATAGGTTTTATGTACTTTAAAGCCATGAGTTTACATTTGCTTTTGAAATCATTCAACCGAATGGGCTTGTATTTTACAAAAACTACAAATATCCAATCTAGAAGTCCTGCATATTCCCACTGGACTAATAGATTGTTGCTAAAAAGTTACATAGTGCACCTTTAATGATTTATATCTGTAAAAATGTCTGCAATTAATAGCAACTGGGAGTCCTTATCTACACAAATTATATGCCTTCTTAAATTTGGTATTTTAGCTACATAACAATGAAAAAAAATGTATTTAAGAGCCAGAAATGAGTTTTTTATATCCAATAACATTCCAACCTGCCACTAATGAACTTCCTGTCAAACAGGATGTAGAGAAGTAAAGGTGATTCGTTATAAGCAGCTTTTATAAAGTACATTTAATCACATTACAGCACACCTCAGATTGCAGGACACTATTATTTGCATTTCAGTGTATTTGGTAGAGAATCCAGAATTATTAATTACCTGTAGTTTGGTGGCTTTATGAAGACAGGTCCCTTTGGTATACTGTATGTCTGCTTATTTCAAAGTCCAACCTCAAACTGTCCAAATTCAGCCCAAAACTTGCTTGTTGATCTGCCTCCTGTTGTTGTTTGATGATTACTGGAAGCATGGACAAGTGAAAGGGCCCCAGATTTAAACAGAATTTTGTTTCCTCTTTTCTAGCGCCACAGAGCGGGGTGCAAAGGGAAGCGTTTACGTCAACTGCCCTAAATTTTGAGACAGAAATAATCACACATTCTGGCAAGTCATCGTGTTACATAATTCCGGACGCCCATAAATGAATCAGATACAGTTAAAAACCTGATAAAGTCATAAAAATAACAACGCTTAAAAAGCTGTCTTGTGTATCTGACTTTGTTACGAGGTCTTTCTGGAAATTCTCAACCAAACCCATGGTACTTACCTGGTAAATTACTCCAGATACTTCAGCTGATCATGCAGCATCCACACTCTGATATTGTTGTCAAGGTCGATCCTAAAAATAAAGGCTTGACTTTCAAGTGCAGATGAAATGCTGTTAATTTCATATTCTTGAGACAGTTTGTCCATAACTGATCAGCGCCGCTCGACTTGTAAGAACCAAAAACACACAAGTGTTTTTGGTCAGCTTTACGGGAACGGCGACATTTCAATCCAGAGGAAAAGGGCTCCGATACTGCGTTCACGGTCACACTGTAATCTGCATAATGACAATGATGAACAACCCATCAGGGACAGTTTGAGAGAAAAAGCCTGCAAATTCTCCTTCAGATGCATGTTGATTGTGTTTATTCATGGCAGTTAGGTTGATGAGGGAGCAATATGGAGGAGGTTGGATGGACACTTGTTATGTGTTACCGTTAAAATAGCAGACATCTCTTGACGAGGAACAAACAGCGAAGGCAGACTGAAATCAAGGCGTCTGTGAAAGCTCTCAGGAATGCAAATTCAAAAGCACTTCATTACTTGCTTTTTCCCTGCAATCTTGTGTCTGAGAGACTGAACTAAGTGGTTAATCAAGCCAAAAACCAAACCATGTCTGAGGGGCCAGAGAGGAGACGCCTATGCTCGCAGACAAGGCCACGGCTGTGTGTATGTGTGTTCACAATATGTATGTTAGGTTTTTGGATCCATGAAGATCTAGAGTTTTTTTATTAATTTTTGATCATATATTTCAGACCACACAAGGTTTAATTGCAGTATGAATTTACTAGAGCAGGATGTTTAAAATAGTTTCATTACATTGTTTCAAATGAAAGTATAACAAGCCCCGATGACAAGTTAGCTATTACTAGAAGATGAAAGGTTTCTTCAGTCAGATACGTTTTGAGCTTTCTGTCTCTCTTTCGCAAGATACTTACGTTTTTTTCTTTTTGCTAAGAAAAGCCGTTATTAGAGCCGATAGTCGAAATAATAGGTATTTGGCGAGGAATGCTAGCAATGAGCAGAACAATAAACCAGATTATTGGTCAAATTATAAATTTAAACTGTTATTGGCACTCAATTAAAAGTGAGGGGATCACCAAAGTCATCAGGATTCATCCTCTGGAGAACATGATTGTCTGCACGACAGACGGACTGACTAACATTGCCATCCCTAACGCCACATGGCTAGCGTGGCTAAATATTTACAGTGACCTTACATAATACTAAAGCCATCTGCCAGATGTTGAGTTGTAACCCCCCACCATTATCAAAACTCTTAAATGTGAGGTCAACAGAGGACACTCTATTGAACTGGTGCGTGTTCGCAGTACATTTAGGATTATTACCGTATAACTGCATATTATATTTGCATTCAGGAGCACCGTGACAGCTGAAATGAGACAAAAAAAGGCAATAATGTGTTTTTCTGCTTCTCTAATTTTCCACATCGTCTCCATCGGAATTAGAAATGCACACAATAGCCTACCGTCTCTGTGGTTATGTGAGGACACTCATTCTGTCTGTCACATGCAGTTCAAGACAAGAGAAAACCGCAAAACCGGATACTTTTAGCTATGAGAGGAATTTAAAGAAAACACGTAGCGCTTGATTTTATGCAGAGGTTCTATTACGAGGAGTAGCTTGAAATAGTCCTGCAAAATGTGTTCTGCGCAAATAGGATGGTTAAGGAAAGACAATACGAGACTGTTAGACAGTAATATGTGTTAAAAGTGTTAAAAACATTAAGGGTATCCAGGAAATTACCAAAACATGCTGAAAAGTGAAGTTAGTGAAGAGGCCCTTTCACACACACACATTCCTTAACATTAGCTGAATAAATTGCCTGGACTATTCTGGTAGAGGCAGGAGCTTCTCTTGTTCACATAACCAGAGTCTTAACACGATTTCAGTGCTATGCGTCCATTCACACACCAACACCAGCCACACTGAAGTCCTCTGCTGTCTGAAATTAGATGCTTTTTAGTCAGAGGGTGCTGGTGTGGTGCGTGTTTGTAGAGGTGATGGAGATTTTCATTTCTAAACCACAGCTGGAAGTTAATTAAGGCTGCAACTCCTCTTGATTCTTCAATTTTTTTTGGTCTATTGACAAATGTCCTCAAATGCATCTCATCAGACCCCAAGAGGGCATCCTAAGATTGCTTGTTTTGTTCGATCACCGGACCAAATCCAGTTTACTATCATAGAAGACGGAGAGTAAGAGCAGATGTTTACATTTTAGTAGCTGAAACCGGTCAACTTTTTTTGTTCACCTTAAAAAATTAAAGGTGTGATTGATAACATTGAGCCACTTAATGCACCTAGCTAGCTAACGTCAACATTGCTAACGCCGTTTAACATTAACATCGCTAATGCTTGCTAGCTAATGTTAACGTTTCCAATGCCAGCTAACGTCAATGTCGCTAACGCTGGCCTTTTTTTTATTATTAGTTCACAATCATTAGGAAAAGAGATACCTTTATTCTGTGCCTCTCTACAAGCTTGGTAGATGTATTAAAAAATGATGTGCCTACATGAAAATGTTATCAATATGACCTTTAAGTAAACGATTGATCGATTTTGAAAATTGGTGCTGATAGATTGATCAAATTATATCACTGGTAGACTGATGGTAAACTATTTCATGGTCTAAAATTTTATTTTTTTCTCCACATCTGGCGACCCTTGGAAATTAACTCCTGACCTCCTTGGGGATCGCGACCCCCATGTTGAAAACCAATCGAATAATCGATTAATTGCCTAATTGTTTTAGCTCTATATGAATTTTGACATTCTGCCTAATCCAGATAATAATGGGATTAATGTAAATTTTGCATAATTTTCCTCTCAGATCAGCCGCGATGATCTCCAGTGTGTCCGAAAACATGTAATGCACTTGACAAGTGACCGTGATTCACTTATGACGTGGGGATTTCTCTCCCCTGATCTTGTTGTTGTTCGACAGACGGAATGTGAGGAATGCGAGTGTGTGAGTGAACTCGGCGGGAGCTGACACTCGACATTAGAATTACGGGTGGAGATTATGACCCGGGGCGCTCTGGCAGAAACGGAGAAAAAGACAAGCAAAGCCAAGGCCAGTGGGAGAGACAAGAGGAGGGAGAGGCAGGGAGAGGCAGGGAGAATGGCGCAAAGGCCATGAAATGAAATGAGGTGTTTGATCTCCCTGGGACAGGTCAGGTCTTACCGGTGGAGTGTCTGATCTGATGCAGAGCCTATGAAAGAATGGACACCACCGGCTGCACCGAGCATTTATTATGGCCACACATAATGGAAAAGGAGACAGTGGCTCATTGTGATCTATGTATTTATTTGTCACACCACCATCCTTTCTTTGTCCCACAAGCGTATGAATATTTCTCACTTTTTCTCTTCAAATTCTTGGAGCGACACACCTTGAAATCTCACCTGAGTCTACACTCTTTTTCCGAAAGTTTTTCCTTGAGAGGCACTTGGTTTTACTCGGGGCCTCTGTTGTATCTTCAAATGGTCGTTTCCTCTTTTTCCCTTTATTCTAATCGATGCAGTCGCTACAGTGGAAAACGTACCCGCCCGCGGACGCCAAATAAGAGCCTCTGAAATGAAAACTTTACCCCCTCTTTTATGACAATTGTATGTGCCTGTGTCTTCGTCTGGTTTACCTGTGGGTCTTTGATCATGACAGCATGCGACGCTGTTTGATTCCTGGGGTACTTTGACAGTTTTGCAGGCTGGCAAAAGGCCCTCCGGTGTCTGAAGTTAGATCAGAGGAGACGGGGGCCTGAAAAGCAGGCGTCCAGCTGGGAGAAGATCAGAAGAGACGCAAACTTTAGCGAGAGCCATTGTGAGGTACACAGTGGCTGCTGGCTCCCATAACTTTTCCCTTTATATGTTTTTTATATCGCTCTCTTCTCCCCCTCTTATCTCCTGCTCAGAGCGCTGAATGGCTCAGTTAAAGGTCTGTGAGGTTTTTATCTGATTCTGACAAAAAGAGACACCTTGTATTTGTTCCCCCTTTCAGATATCTCTTGGGGTTTGAGGCCGGTCTGTGTGTGCACATTCACGACGGAGCACATCTGCTTCAAAGTGTAAGCATAAGGCCATTAGGGAACTTGTAGTCAAAATAATGAAGACTAATTAAAAAAGATGATCTCCTACGTTACACGCCACATGCTGGACAACGAACATACCCGAGGCTGCTCCAAGAGCATTGCTTCTATGTGTAAAGTTAAATCAAAAGATTGGATGTGTGTGAGTGAAATGACCAGTCATGATCAATCATTTCAGTCACTGTAATTACTAAACGTATTAGCTAATGTATGAAGTTATGGGATTATTTTACTGTGGAGCCTCAGCTGGGTGATTTGAGGAGAGGCTCACATGATTAGTAAGTGTGGTAATGGTGCCCTCTAGTGGCTCAATGACAGAACCAACATATTTAAAGAGAAATGGAAAAGGCAGGTGTTATTTTGCCAAATGGTTCTCAGGCGTGGCTGGTCTTGGAACTATATTGGGTCCTTTAAAAGATTAATGTGCATTTATTCTCCTGAGGAAAGGGTACTCACTTTTTTGTTGTCAAGGTCTTAAAAAGGTCTTAAAAAGCACAGAACCACTCCAATTGTTCACGTTCAAGTGAATTTGTTTAATTTGTGTTCACTGGCTGCATCCATGGCCAATCCTCAGCCAACTTAAAGGTTCACCCCTAAATGAAAATTCAGTCATTATCTACTCACCCGCATGTCAATAACTTGGGTGAAGTTTCGTAGTCCGCAAAACATTTTTAAGGAGCTTCACAGCAAAACTGCCTTGCAGCATTTTTCAAATGTAAAAACAGCTGAAATCAAAACATAAGATGGCTCCGTGCAGCTCCTTCATTGTGATCCAAGTCTCCGGAAGCCCTGAGATCCCAAATTGATTTGAAAAAGACGTTATTTAAACCCTCGATGTGCAGTCAAGCTTCTGTACTCACTTCAGGAGGGAAGGGGAAAGATTCAGGCTTAAGAAAGGGTGTAAGTTAAATTCAGTTAAATTTGGGATCGAAGAGCTTCTGGAGACTTGGATTGCACCAGAGCCAGGCCATTTTATGTTTTATTTAGGCTGTTATTTTACGTTTTAAAACAAGTCCCCATCTACTTCAGTTGTTTAGGAGAATTCTGCAACGGTGTTTTTGCTGTGAAGCTCCAGAGATGTTTTGTGGACTACGAAACTTCACTTGACTTTCCATCAGCATGAGGAGGGTGAGTAGATAATGACATAAATCTCATTTTTTGGGTGAACTTATCCTTTAATACCGTGGTGGGGAGCAACTAAGTATATTTACCACGGTAATTTTAACATTTCCACTTTATTTTATGTCATACACCACTTTTTTGAGGTAAATGTTGTACTTCTTGTACTACTGTACTACATTTCTCTGACCTAAACTGATTGGTTACTTGATGGATTCATATTTAACATGATCAACACATAAATAACGATGCACTACTATTAATTAAACCAGCTGTAAATGATGTGATCGATGAGGTGCACCTTGGACAGACTTAAAGAAGCCTAAATTAAAGCACGATTCAATAATACTGTCAGTACAAATGTTGCATACAGTTACCTCCGTTTAAGATCTGATACTTACTCTAACAACTGTGGCTTGTTGGAGTCCACACGTGTTAAGAAAAGACAGGTAAACCCAGACTGACAGCAGCGTGTGGCCGCTGCTGACCTAAATGAATTACAAGGCATCACTAATCGATCGACGAGCCCAGCGCTCTGCTAACAGTGAGCTATCTCTACCTCTGCTGTCTCTGCTCGGCTCTTACGACAGCTCGCAGGCTCTGCTCGTCCTCTGGAGAAATGGCAACAACAGTGAAACTGAACACCGGCGCTCACATGCCCATTGTGGGGCTGGGGACGTGGAAGGTGAGTTATTTTTTTTTATAATTTGTATTTTCTCCGCCGTCCTACCGAGTTAACTTAGCTGATAGTCGACGCGTCAGGTAAGCTAGCTGGACTGGTCACTCGAGAGCACGGACTGTCACATAGCCTTAATGAGTGGTTGCGAGTAACTTTGGTATGCACACATTTCTTTATATCTATATTAATTCGCTTGTCATTGCGTTTTATTGTACAAGTAACCCTGGATTGACTTTTATTTAGCACTCGGCACAACAAAACTGATACCAGCCGTGGCTAATGCACTCTTTCTAGCAGCGTGACCGTCGTGTGCAAATGTGCTGTGTCAGGTTTACCTGCTCTGCGTTTTTCTTTGATTTATTGCAAGGATATTACTGAAAGTCACAATTACAATGAAGTTCAAGTGTTAATAGATGCCAACAAGCATGTAACTCTTCTTTAAAGTGCTTCAAGTTGCACCAAATCTTCCTGAACAACCAGTTTGACCGTGTGTTCACAATAAGGACAAGCCTTATTACTTCACCACCAACAAGGCAGCTGTTTCCTGCTTTATGATATATGAGATTTTCCGTCCATAAAATATTTAATAATATGGGCATCTGGCAGTAAAATAGATGAGGTGATTATTAGTAAATACAATTTAAAGCCATTTGCTCCTGAACAGTTGGGATCAAATGCAGAAGACACATCATCTCAAGCAGCACTTAATTATCTTTCTGTCAGCCAAGACACATTACCCAGAGGTAGTGCTGTAGCAATTAGTGAGAGTGTGTTGCTTTTCAAGCAAAAAATGTCAAACATTTGCTCCTTCCAGCTACTTAAGTGTAAAGATCTGCTGCTTTTCTGTGTCAAATACGATTATAAATGAAGATTCATATATTTGGGCAGCAGGTTGGACAAAAGACTCGATTTGAAGACGTCACTTTGGCCTCTGGGAAATTGTGATCAGCATTTTATAGACTTAAACGATGACTAGTGAAAATAAAAGGCAGAAAAATCAATAATGACGATTAACTCTAGTTGCAGCCAAACCCCAATGGCAACATTAAAGTACAACTTAACAGATTGTTTGGCCCATTACTGACCAAAAAGTCCCACGATCTACACCGGGAGACAAAATCTGGAGCTAACATTTCCTTTTAGACTAAGGACAATGGTATTTTTGCAAAATTTTATGTACAACACTGATATAACAATATGTATTATACTGACACCGTGTAAAATTTGTATACCACAATTAGAGCCAGACCCATACATACATCAGTTGATCGACATTATCAGCCGATACTGGCCTATCACAGATATATCGGTATCGGCGTTTATGATGTCAGTATCAGCCAATATAAAAACCTTTTGGTTTTTAAGAAGGCAGTCCTGAAAAAATATAATATAATATAAAAATATCTGTCCATCAGTCTCCCCCTGGCAAGGTCACAGAGGCGGTGAAAGCAGCCATCTCAGCGGGCTACAGGCACATCGATGGAGCATACGTCTACCAGAACGAGACCGAGGTGGGAGAGGGTGTTAATGCCATGATCAAGGACGGCGTGGTCAAGAGGGAGGATCTTTTCATTGTTAGCAAGGTGACTTGTGGGTGCAAAATCTATGCCCTAATTATTATTTCTTCCACAAATAGGCCATCAACCCGATGTTTATTTCACCTTAGCTCATTGACTTCCCTGTCTTTCCATTTCACAGCTGTGGTGCACTTTTCATGCAAAGTCCGTGGTGAGACAAGCCTGTGAAAAGACTCTCAGTGATCTCAAACTGGACTACCTAGACCTCTATCTAGTGCACTGGCCCATGGGTCTCAAGGTAGGCACACTATTATCTTAGCAACAATGTGTGAAAATATGTGTTTTATCTTTCTGCCTATAATTCAGGTGGAATCAGTGCACGGATGAGCAAATATCCACATAGTTTATTACCAAATGTCCCTTTTATGTAAAACGACCTTTTTACTACTATTTTCTAATAGTAGATATATTGTCACTATCACAGTAATGTGATGTAAACCTGCAGACTGTTAATCCCTCTGTCATGTTACAGCCTGGCAGTGATCTTATTCCTCTGAACAGCGAAGGAGAGACGATCAATGATGATACAAACTTCCTGGATACATGGGAGGTGAGATAAACAGACAACCAGCTCACTTTTACCAAACACAAGGTTCAAAAACTTGCTAAAAAAAAAAGATTCACAAGAATTGTGACTGTCAACCACTGCATTTTTAAGCTCTTGTCCGTTCATTTAATTGATTAATTGTTTATGAACAACAGTTTTGTGGAAGTCAGAATATTTAGTTAGAGGGGGTTCTTAGTCTGGTATTTTGTGACAGGTGTATATCAGAGTAAGCTGAGAATGGCATGGTGTGGGAATCAAGATCAATGAGATAAGGTTAACTAAAGGTGTTTTTTTTTTTTTTTTTTGTCTTTGGTCAATTTCCTCAGGGAATGGAAGAGCTGGTGGATGCTGGTTTGGTCAAAGCAATCGGTATCTCCAACTTCAACAAGGAGCAGATTGAAGCAATCCTCAACAAGCCAGGCCTCAAGTACAAGCCGGCCAACAACCAGGTAGACTAAGTGACGTGTTTACCTAAGTGAAGTCACCTTTGTTGCGCAAGGCGGTAACACATTCCACCTGATGATAACAATAAGCGCCAGTTGCTGTTTAAACATGCATGCACAGCCTTAAAGACACAGCCAAGAAAGCGGATGCGTTTCCAGTGCTTAAAGGACAAGAGGCCGTAATGGCAGTATCTGTCTCCTCCTATCAGCTCTGAGAAATGAATGTCCTGCTAATTCGTAATGGGCCGCAGCAGTTCTCCCCCCAGGCCAAAGCAATTAGCTGAGGTGACCTTATATTTTTGCCATTTTTCAGAGCCATTGTTCAGCATCAATGTCTTGTTTTGTCCGTTGTATATTTGATTACAGCCCCATTTTCCTTCTGCCCTTTGTCGTCATAGGCACAGAACCAGAACAAATGACGCGCATTTATTGAATGAGCCATTTTCTTTCTTTCAAACAATGTCAGATAAGTACAGCAGGCTCTATTGGCTTATGTTTAATGCAATCACACTAATATAGTCTTGTGCCTCTCTTATAAACACGTGCTCGAATATTTTTTGGGCTTTATTTTGCAAAACGCACCTCTGCACAAAGCGGTCAGACAGGACAAGCCTTTTATTCAGCCTGAAGACAGGGAAAATTGGAAGGCAGTATGGAGGCCAGTCACAATGTTACGGTTCCTATTTTTGAATATATTTGCGCTGCATGAATTGAGACGGATCGGAAACTATTAATGCGCTAATGTAGGGAACTTCAACTTGCGTCACAGCATTGCAGCATAAAATTAGCCAAAATTAGCATGTCCACACTGATGTCGTGGCTTCATTTTTTCAATAAATATAGAATGTGTCCTTAAGAAAAGACACTAAATTGAAGTTTGAAGCCAAAAGCCATTGGCTGGACATTTACAAAGTACTACTCTATCTTGTATTGTAGAAAGCAACAAAATCCTTTACCCTTGGTGTTTGTTTAGTTTGCTTTACTCATAAGTTTTCTACAATGCATGCCAAGACTTGTTTGTTTGTCCCTCTGCTATAGGTGGAGTGCCACCCGTACCTGACCCAGGAGAAGCTGATCAACTACTGCCACTCTCAGGGCATCTCTGTGACAGCTTACAGCCCCCTGGGCTCCCCTGACAGACCCTGGTCAGTTAGCGTGACAATCACAGTTGTGTCAAAATAACACGAGAAAGGAATTGTATAATTTATTTATTTTTTTACACACTGCTAGAAAATGGGTCATGAAAATTGCCAAATCAGTATTCGTTGCGGTCTGTCTGTCACATTCTGTCTGTGGTTTGTATCAACTTGTGACTGTTGTTCCTCTTTCTCTTAGCGGTTTGTTTGTGTGAATATTTTGTCACGATTTAGACTTAAAGTAATTGGCTTATTTGTTTTGTTTAGTTTTTGATTGATAAATCTTGATAATTCATACATTGTGATTCTGGGTTGGTGACTCGCACACCCAAAAAACGCCCCCATTTTTCAACATCTTCCTCCAGAATCGCTGAATAGACACGCACAAAAAAAGCTTCACAGCATTCGAATGTTGAGTGTCAGCATTGAATGAAGCTTTGAATCATTCAATACAGTCCCAGTTAATTCAGAGTTAGCTCATGGTATTTCTATGAATTTGTCTACCTTTTGATTGTCAGCAAAATAATGAGAAATGAAGTGTGCGAGTCTTGTAAAATTATACTGGATGATGTATTTAAATTGCAGGGCTAAACCTGACGACCCCTCACTGCTGGAGAATCCAGACATTAAAGCCATTGCTGAGAAGCACAAGAAGACAACTGCTCAGGTACCGCAAAACAAAAACTAAACTAAACTAAACAAAGTTTTAGAAATGTATTGTGCACATGCAAACAAAATACTTGTTCCTCTTTTCTCTGGCATCTGTAATCTGAGTTAATTCTCAATCACAGTGCAGTAAATGAACACAAGACAGAAAAAGGCAGTTGAGTTAAATACCCTTCACATGGCTCTTATATTTAAAGTCATGACTTCTTATGCTCACACGTTAATACCCTCTCTCCCACTCTGCCAGGTCTTGATCCGCTTCCAGGTCCAGAGGAACGTGATTGCGATCCCCAAGTCGATCACACCTCAGCGCATTCAGGAGAATTTCCAGGTAATCAGCTGAGAAATAGTTCAGATACTTTCTAGGATTAGCTCTCAATCTGCTTCGCTTACTTACGCTTGTGGCTCGTGCATGAAGAGTTGTTCACATCTTTGCAGGTGTTTGACTTTGAACTGAATGACGAGGAAATGAAGACTATATTGGGATTTAACCGGAACTGGAGAGCCTGTCCCATGCAATGGTGAGATTGTACATCGTTGTGTGCTGTTTTGTTTTTGTTTTAACATTGTTAAGAAGATGTTGTCTGCCCGGAAATCTATTAATTTTCCTTGTCTTTCTTCTCTCTCTTTGTCTGTGTAGGGGCATAAAGCACAAGGACTACCCATTCAACACTGAATTCTGAAATGAAAAATGCTGAGTTTTCCACAGGTTTACAGTGGGTGCCGGGGCTTTCTTCTCTGCTCTCTCGACTGATCGCTTTCCTGTTCATTAGAGCAGCTTGCAGTGCTGGTGTGGCCTTGCATCTGATTTTCATATTACATTTTTCAAGAGAAACCTTGACTTCTATTATTACCCGTTTTTCTCTCTATGAAAGCTGGTAACCAGATTTACAAACACTCCAAAGACCTGAGGTCATTGTCAAGTTTCTGAGCTTGGTGTCGGGTAGATTACTTTGAGGTCCGTATAGTTACTGAAGAAGGTAATGTGTGCCATATACAGTACAGATTAAATATTTTTTTATGTGAGTAATAATTCTTAGTTAGTTCTAAGAACATAAAAAGCAATTAAAAGTACTGTCACCTAAATGTATTTGTTGTTTTTAAGTATCTTGTTACAGGAAAACTACCTAAAGTAAAGTCAAAACATATCTTTTATAGCACAAATGTGATTCTTGATAGATTTATCTTATGCCAAAGCACTCCTCATGTTACTAAACATGTTTTTTCTTCTTCATTGTCTGATCAGGTTTATTTTTTACCACTTGTGCAGAGGCATCGGTGCCTAAACATATAGAGTTGACTGCAAAATTAAAAGCACTATTATCTCCGTCAAATACAGAACAAATTACCTCGACTTGTTTTAGGATGTCAAAGTACTTACCACTGTTACTTGTCGTGAGTCATACATGGCACTTTCTTATCATGTGTATTAACCCTGTTATGAAATATTCGCTTTCACTTCCCGTCTGAGCTGTTTTGTTATGCGCTAAAATAAAGTCCTGTGGGGGGGAAATAAAACAAGCTGGTGAAAGTTTATCACGTTGTGCCTCTTTTTGACCACCAGGGGACAGAAATGAGAATAGTCAGACTGAGGGAATGAAGGAGTGAAGGAGCTGCTGTGCCACAGTACCGCTACTCACCCCAAAAGCCTTATATAACAGTGATGAGTATATATAGCAGATCACCTTCATGAATGGCAGAGATTGAGGCTGTTAACCAGTAGCGTCCTCAAAGGGTTGCCGTGGCACCCTGATAACATTATTGGCCAGTCATGAGTTGCATATGCATAATATGCTTGGCAGTCATGAGCACTGTATACATAGGCTTGTATCTGATGTTTTAGATTAGAAATATAAATTCTATTTATTTACTGTAACTCAATAATGACATTATGACTGTCCGGTACCTCCCCTGGCCCTGCCTTTTGGTGGCTTCCCCTCATTTGCCCCTTCTGCCCCCCCCCCATGAAAAACTTTTAGGGGCACCCCTGCTGTCAACAAAAGACAAACCATCTCAGGTGTGGGTCAGCAGAAATGTGAGAGGACCAAGCTACCATGGTGCATTCTGGGAAGGTGGGAGTATAACTTGGAGATGTTTATGACCAAAAATATTATGTTAAAATAGTATCACGTACTGTGGTGTACTGTTTTGGTTGTATTATCAAAAACAAAATTATGTAATAACACATTAGAGGCAAATCGAGTTCACTAATTTATTTCATACAGAAAGGCAATTCAAAATTCTTATAAACATTAAAAAGTAAGTACAGGTTTCAGAATATAAATATATCAGGAGACAAATGACTAGCAAGTCAATGTTACAAACACTGAATGGTTTTAGTCTGTAGAGGGTTCAGTGCATTCTTTGATAAATTCATCTATAGAAAAATGTATTCACAAATGGTCCAGTAGAGGTTAGTAAGTACAAAAAATCACTCGGGCTCCTTGATAAGCACATGAGTCGTCGTTGTCTGATGAGTCAATATTCTGCATTCAGAGGGAAGTCCTTGTGTTTAAAGGCCCTGCAGAGAAAACAAGAGGAACACATTACTTGACGTTCGTAATGATCATGGATCCATTAACCAGGTCTATGAATTCCCCGTCGTCTGTCTGTCCTCTCACCATTTCATGTCGAATCCTCTCCAGTTAGTGTTCAAGCTCAGCAGGGTCTTCATGTCAGCTTCACTCAACTCAAAGTCAAACACCTGAAAAAGGAACAACGGCTAAAATCAAAATCTAACATCCACTGAACTGATCCCGTATTAACACACTATATTAGTTGAACCACAGCATTCAGTTTCGGAAGTTTAAAGGTCGCTGTACCTGGAAATTTTCCTTGATTCGATGAGGTGTTGCCGACTTGGCAACGACAATTACATTCCTCTGGATGTGGAACCTGATGAGAACCTGGTGAGAAAGTAATTCAAAAGTACAGAGCATTATTTAAACATTATTCAGACACCGTCCTGAGTATTTTAGGATGACTACACAACACTACTGTACTCCAATGGATTTAAGTTTTGTAGCGATCCTTTTCTTCCACTATGTGACCACATTGACTTTTTCCCTGCTGAATTTTGTCATGTAACTTTTCTGTCCATGTGTCACGAACTGAGAATATCTTTTCCTAACCTTAACCAAAGTGCTTTTGTTGCCTAAACCTAACTTCTGGTGTGACCGTCTTGGACTCTGTGTACCCGCCGTCCAGCCCAATCACCTCCGTGTGACTCCAGAGCAGATCGTAAATGCGTTTATTCAGTCAAAGAAATGTGGTGCAGGCACGAAAACAATTGGAAATTTGTGTCCATGTACACAAATCCTATAGATTAGATTTCATGACAGTTTCACAAACTGCTGTGATACTATGTTGTCCTTAGACATTTTTTTCTTTCTTACCTGTGCTGAAGTCTTGTTGTACTTGTTAGCAATGGCCTTGATCCTAGGTTCCTCCAGTAAAGAGGGTTCGTCAGATGAAGCCCTTTTTGTAAAAACAGCCAACAATGAGTGACGGTTAATATTTTTAGTAAAGCTGTGACCCTTTTCTGTGAGTGCTGTGTTTGATAGGTGCCTCTTACCAGGGCCTGTCAGGGGAGCCCAGGGGGCTGTAAGCTGTCACCGAGATGCCCTGAGAGTGGCAGTAGTTGATCAGCTTCTCCTGGGTCAGGTACGGGTGGCACTCGATCTGGAACAAAACCCAAATGCTTTAGCTTTTGTGTTCTTCTTCCTACATCATGTTTGGGGGAATCACAGTCTTGTTTTGTACCTGGTTGGTGACGGGCTTGTGCTTGAGGCCTGGCTTGTTGAGGACGGCCTCAATCTGGTCTTTGTTGAAGTTAGAGATGCCGATGGCCTTGACCAAGCCGTCATCCACCAGCTTCTCCATAGCCTTTGAGACACATTACTGTTCCTGTTAGTGACTTACGTCCACATTTCGTTTAATTGAGGCTCCTAGCAAGTCATTCTGCCTTACAAGTGCACTTAAATTACCTCCCAAGTGTCCAGGAAGTTGCTGCCATCAGAAATCAACTCATCGTTCTCATCGACAGGAAAGACATTATCTCCAGGCTGCAGTGGCAAAAACAGAGGTAGAAATGTTAAGCAGGGGAACATGCAGCCCAGTCACCAGAAAAAATGTTATTTGTACATTTCTTGTTTGTTTCGGGAAACAAAACCAGACATTAGCCCCATTCACACTGCCCTTTGAGTGCGGGAATCGTGCCGATTCTCAGCATCAGTGAGAATTAAGACATAAAGGAAGTTTCAGCCTATCCATATGATATATAACTTCTAATTGTAATTCACAGTTCATTCTGACAGGTGAAATGGGCTAAAGCTCTACAGGACAGTGGTATCCAAACCTTGGCTCCCATAGGGAAATGCATGAGGTAAAGGTCCAAGTAGTCCAGTTTTAGGTCACTTAATGTCTTCTCACAGGCTCCCCTCACCAGAGATGGAAGGTGGAAGGTGCACCATAACTGAAATAAAAACAAACAGGGGTTTTAATAAACATACTAGCAGGCAAGACTGAAACAGTATGTGTTTTGTGGAAATAGTTTACAAAATGCCAATTTCTTCATAATGTTGCTTTAAAGAAATCACAATACATTTCCTGTCTTGGCAGCCATATCTGGAGTGCTTCAAAGCCCGTGTGGGTAAGGTTAACATCATACCTTACTGACGATGAATAGATCATCCCTCTTCACCACTCCTTGGTCAATCATTGCACTAATTCCTGCCCCAACCTCTTCTTCATTCTCGTACACGTACGCACCGTCGATGTGCCTGTAGCCAGCACTTATTGCAACCTTCACAGCCTCAGCTAGCTTTCCTTCGCCTGCCTGAAGAGGTGGGGTGATACAAAGGAAAGGAAATTGCAGATATGATTTCCTTTTGCGTGTTGTTCTGGCCTCATATCAGTGAATCAAGAGTGAACATAGATGCAAGTCAAGGGCATGTTGTCACCGGTGGCATCACTGTTCAGGCCGAGGTTAGAGTGCAATAAACGTTTAAAGGACGTATTTGCATTGTAGCTGCACTACATGAATGATACAAGTCTCTACAGGTGGATTCAGGCGACGAGGCAGTGAATTCATAGCATTAAAACATGAACACTACAGATGACGCAGACCACAGAACCGCTGAAATGTAACTGGCAAAAAGGGAAAAGGAGTTGAAAATGTTCAGCCTTACCCTCCATGTTCCAAGACCTACAATAGGCATCTTTGCTCCATTGCTGAGTATTACTGAAGGTATCATGCTGGAGTTTCTGTCTGTTAGGATCAACAAGCAGCCGATCACACGAGTAGACTCGATCCATGCAACACTCACAGACAGAGGCAGGCTGTTTAAAAGTCCTGTGAGAGAGGTGGGGTTTACAAGCAGACAGCACACGTCTGGGATTAATTAGTTACGTCTGCCCCGCATACTGTCAGCCCAGATAATTCCCCAGACAGAGGCCACAGAGGGAAGAATGACTCAGCACAAATGGTGTGGTAACATGCATTTGTATTAAACAGCATGAAATCTATATAAATGTTTCTATGTAATCAAAGAGTAATGGCTCTTTCTTTAACAGCATTCTGAAGAGGTCTCAATAAAGATGAGTTTTTGTTTGGGTGTGCTTTCTTGCATGACAAGGAAATTGGCTTTGTTGCAGTGAGTGTGAATCATTTCCGAAAGGAGAAATAACACATTCTTCATTTGTTCTGGGGTTTAGGTGCTACAGCTGTACCGGATCTGATTTAACCAGTTCATCAAACTTGACTTCATCTGGCTTGACCCCTGGGAGCAATGAGAACGAAGAGAAAAAAAAGCACACGGAAACAAGGAGCTACTTACAAAACAATGTTCAGGAATAAAAAAACAAATTAGTTATCTATTAAGAGATAACCCCATATCAAGAACTTTGAATGCATCCTCAAGTGCAGTCGTGAAAACCATCAAACACATGATGAAAACTGGCTCTCATGGGTAGGAAAGGAAGACCAAGTTATCGAGTTATCAGCCTCAGACACCGCAAGTTAACGGCACCTCAGATTAGAGCCCACATAAATTCTTCATCAACTGTTCAGAGGAGACTACGTGAATCAGGCCTTCATGGTCGAATTGCTGCAAAGAAGCCACTACTGAGGAAGAACAACAAGAAGAAGAGAGGTGTTTGGGCCAAGAAACACAAGGAATGGACATTAGACCAGTGGAAATCTGTACTTTGGTCTGATGAGTCCAAATTTGACATTTTTGGTTGGTCCTCATCCAGACAACCTGTTGCATTTCCTCCCACACAAAGTTTGGACAAGGTGCCACGCCTCCAAGTTTCTCAACCCGAAACTAGCAGTTCACAATGATAACCCAGGAACTGAAAAACCGGAACTCTTAATAATTGCCGACTCAATTGTCAGATTTGTCCAACTCCCGGGCGCTATCACCTACTGTCTTTCAGGTGGTAAAACAACCGATTTTATTGAACTTATTCCTGCACTCCTTGACCTTCATCCTTCCATCAACACAGTTATAGCTCATACTGGCACAAATGACGTAATGTCTAGGCAATCATCAGAGCTGCACGCGGAGCTGGAGTCCCTGTCCTTCACAATCGAGAGCCTGGGGAGGCGCTGTGTCCTGTCTGGACCAACTCCCACCCTGTACGGCAGCTCTGAACGTTTCAGCCGAACGTTTGACCACGCGGGCCCTGCTGGTGCTGGTGCTAGTGTCTCTGCTAGAGTCTCTCCTAGTGTTTCTCCTAGTATTTACTCTGATGGTTCTCCTATTGGTTGTTCCAGTTCAATTGCAAGCTTCAATTTCAGCTCTGCCAACAGCTCTTTTATTCCTGTTAGGATCTCTGGGAGGGACCATTTCAAACAGATACTCTCGGTGTAAATCAAGAGCTGTTAAATCTGCAAATTTTACAAATCTGACAATGTCCAGAGCTGGGTGCTTCTCACATCAGCAGCGCGGTGTTAACCAAGCCAATCTTCGCCCTCTACTCCGTACACCAACTCAGAATAACATGGACCTTAATATTGTCCTGATTAATGCAAGATCTATATCAAATAAAACTTTTATATTGAATAATTTCTTTACATCCCACACTCTGGATTTCATGTTCTTAACCGAGACATGGCTGCAAGTTGGGGAGTGTTCAGCTTTTTCGGAACTTCTCCCGCCTAACTGCTCCTACTTTAGCTCTCCTCGAACCACTGGTAAAGGTGGAGGTCTGGCAGCTGTTTTTAAATCTGTCTTCCAGTGCCAGTTGGCTACACCTGTTAATTACTCTAGCTTTGAGCTGCTACTGTTTGAACTAAATGGCGCGTCCCCTGTCCTCTGTGCAGTGGTGTATCGACCACCAAAATTCAACAAGGATTTTATAAAGGAATTTTCCGAATTTTTATTTTTTTATTTGTTCACTACAACTGTTGCCTGCTCTGTAAAACCCTCTCCTCCTGCACTTCACCGTCGTGCTATAACCAGCAACACCCCATCACAATTCTCTGCTGCCTTTAAAGACACTGTGCTCTTTAGCTTAGATGCACACACTGAAACCTTGTCTTCAGTCTTTTGGATCTTTTCAATTGTACCTGCACTAACATTTTAGATTTTGTTGCCCCTCTAAGAAGGAAACACTCAAAAGCACCTTCGGAACCATGGCTAAATAACCATACTCGCTCCTTGAGACGTGCCTGTCGGCAGGCGGAGAGGAGATGGAAAAAGGAGAAGCTTCAAGTGTCGTATGAGATTTTGCAGAGTTGTCTGTCTGACTACCAAGAAGCTGTTAGAAGTGCAAAAACTGCATTTATTTCTCAATAAATCTCCAAAAACTGTCATAGGCCACAGGTATTGTTCAGTGCCTTTAATTCTTTGGCCAATCCGTGCGACGCAGCCATAGTCACACCTTCGTCCATCCTCTGTGATAGATTCTTAAGATTTTTTACTGAGAAAATATCTGTCCTCAGATCCTCGTTGGCCAGTTCCACTGATCTTGACCCTCATATGGTATCTATGTGCCCAGCAGTGTTGGATCATTTTGAGCCCATCTCACTGGCAGCTCTACAGGGAGTTGTCCATCATCTCCGCCCCACTAACTGCCCTTCTGATAACATTCCCTCTCGCCTGTTAAAGGAGGTTTTCGACACTGTGGGGACATCAATCCTTTCACTGATAAATATGTGTCTTGTGTCTGGTTGTGTTCCTGCTCACTTTAAACATGCTGTTGTAGAACCCCTGTTAAAAAACAAAAATCTCGATCCCACTGTACTCTCCAACTTTAGGCCCATTTCCAAATTGCCCTTTCTGTCCAAAGTCCTGGAGAAAGTTGTTTCATCGCAGCTTCAAGATTTTTTAGATCAACATGGTATCCATGAAAAATTTCAATATGGTTTTAAACAGCTTCATAGCACTGAAACAGCTCTTTTAAAGATTTTGAATGATTTGATCTTAGCAGTCGACTCTGGTCACTCGGCAGTCCTTGTTCTCCTCGACTTAACAGCTGCAGGTCATCTAGGTGACCTGCTTGTTGCCCACACTCCGTGTAGAACATCACGGTCAGCCGACCAATTCCTCCTCAGCATACCAAAATCTAGGCTAAAAACAAGAGGTGATCGAGCCTTCGTGGTCGCTGCTCCAAAACTTTGGAATAACTTGCCATTCTGCATTAGAACAGCTCCAAATTTAGAAAATTTTAAATCCCTGCTCAAAACCCACCCCTTCTCCCTGGCTTTTAACACTCCTAACTGACTGATTGTTTTATCATGACAGTTCTTATTGTTTCTTATATTTTATGTTTATTTTATTGTGCTTTTATCTGATGTATTTAATTGTAATTGTATTTGTTTTTAATTATAAAGCACTTTGGCTAAAGGTGCTATATAAATAAAGCTTGACTTGACTTGACTTGACTTCATAGTTTGGATGTCTTCAGTATTGATCTACAATGTAGAAAATAATAAAAAATAAAGAAAAACCATTGAATGAGAAGGTGTGTCCAAACTTTTGACTGGTAGTGTGTATGTATATATATATAGTATATACATCATAGCATCAAAGTTATTATTTCTTCACACTCTGTTGACAATATTAGCCCACTTTTGATTCTTTTTAGCTTTACAGTTGGTGGAAACATCCTTTATGTATGATTTAGTCTTTGATCCGACTTTGAGTGACAGTGAGCCCTTAAAAACAACAAATGATCCCATGAATGTCAAATGATTCTGATTAAAATGTTGCTAAACTTTTGATTGGTGCACAGAAGTGTGCGAAATCAAATACAAATGCAGAAATCTGTCATGTGCAATAAACTGTTAAATGTTGTGGTCGTGTGTCACCGGACTGCTGGAAGATAAAAGATAAAATGTTTTTTAGAGCCTTTAAAAGAAACAGCTCATATGGGTTTCACTCATATTTCACTCTATGCCAAAGATTTTACTATACAGTTGTTACTTTAATGCCTTATACTTACAGTCTCCACACACCTTGAAAATAACAACAGCCTCATCAGGATGCTGTTTGTTGGATTCAGCTCAGCATTCAGTACAATCTCACCCATGAAGGTGACGGAAAAACGTAACACTCTGGGCCTGAGTACCACACTCGGCAACTGGTGTCCGCTGCCATACCACCGACTCAGCTCATCATCAATCATCACTCCATGATGGAGCACAAAGGGCTCAAACATAGTTTCTTGTTTTTAAACACTTGTATTTTTAAAAATGACAATACAATACATTGTTTTTCTTCTTGGTCCTACATAATGTCTGAGCGTGACTGTGCAAAATGATGTTCATGCCGAGTTTAAACACTAGAAGGCTGTTTTCAGATTCATTGCTGAAAGTGTCAGTTTTCTATGTACTCGCTTAAAAATCTGGTTTTAAGAGGTGGGCCTACGAGCATGGAAGCCAGTCCTGGTCCAATATTCAGCACACATGAGTGTGATGTGGAAACTTGAAGCCTTCAGTGCACATACACTGAGAGTGGACTTTACAGTGAAGTAGGTCCAGCAAAATTCGCATTTTCCGGACTTTCTAACAAGGGAGAAATAATAGATTCTATTTTAAGGATTTGAATGAGGTAATTACTTTCTGCAAAAACCACACCAGACACAAATTAGAGAAGAAGTATGCCTTATTACTTGTGTGGAAGGGTTATGTAATATTGATATGGATGGCAATGACAGAGCTGCTAAGGACCACAACTACTATGTGGTGGAAATCAAGCAAGATCTGTAATAAACATTCATGTCTTTATCAAAATAAAAGGTGCAATAAGTAAGAAATGGCCTACTAACTGTAGCTGCTGTTAGCTCAATTATCTTAGTTAGCCATGCAGCTAGCGGTCCGGTCTGCAAGCTTGGAGTGGTATTGTGAAAAAGGACAGGTCCTGGCTAGCTTGTTGACATCTTTGATATAACATCAAAACTTTTTTTTTTCTTGTCAATGGTTATCAAAATTCTTACATATTGCTCCTTTAAGGTGTAATTCAAGCACAATTTTAGCCATTCAAATATAACTTCATCACTTTTTACCACTTCACTTTACAACCTCATCTTCTGTTGAATATACTGTAGATGTGAAATGTGTAATCTATGGAAGCCCTAAAGGGCCATGCATTCATACATTTTATTTCCTCCGTTTTCCCGTGATAATGAGTTAATTTCATTTGTTTTCTCGAGATCTCAAGTTATTATCTCGAAATAACAACTGCCGTTTTCCCGAGATAACGGGATAATTTTCTCGAGATTTCGAGATAACGAAACTTTGTTTTCCCGTGATAATGACTTAATTTCATTTGTTTTCTCGAGATCTCAAGTTATTATCTCGAAATAACAACTGCTGTTTTCCCGAGATAACGGGATAATTTTCTCGAGATTTCGAGATAACGAAACTTTGTTTTCCTGAGATAATGATATAATTAATTCGAGATCTTGAGAAAACAAAACGATAGTGTAGTATATTAAATCATTGCAGGAAACATCATTCAGTGTAGCAATGTCAGAGGAGCAGGACCATATCGATCACCACGTCACATATCTTTTCAATCAAGGCCTGACACAGGCTGAAATAGCATTATGCCTTGCTATTACAGATAATATACACATTAGTGTGCGTAATCTAAAAAGACGATTAGCAAGGCTTCAGCTATATCAGCGGTGCAATCTAAGTGAGCCTGATGTCGTCGTTAACTACCTAGCTGACCAGCTACGAGGTCCCAGGCAACTCTATAATCTCAGGCCTATCATATCACAGTCATTATCTCGAGATCTCAAATTAATTATATCGTTATCTCAGGAAAACAAAGTTTCGTTATCTCGAGATCTCGAGAAAATTATCCCGTTATCTCGGGAAAACGACAGTTGTTATTTCGAGATAATAACTCGAGATCTCGAGATCTCAAATTAATTATATCATTATCTCGGGAAAACAAAGTTTCGTTATCTCGAGATCTCGAGAAAATTATCCCGTTATCTCGGGAAAACGGCAGTTGTTATTTCGAGATAATAACTTGAGATCTCGAGAAAACAAATGAAATTAACTCGTTATCACGGGAAAATGACAGTTGTTATTTCGAGATAATAACTCAAGATCTCGAGAAAACAAATGAAATTAACTCGTTATCTCGGGAAAACGGCAGTTGTTATTTCGAGATAATAACTCAAGATCTCGAGAAAACAAATGAAATTAACTCGTTATCACGGGAAAACGGAGGAAATCAAATGTATGAATGCATCCGTAGTAATCAGTTCACATTGTTTGTCTTCAATCTGTTTCCTCTTGTACTGTTTGAAAGTACAAGAGGAAACACATGCCAAGTGGCTTAATATTTTTTTACTAGACTTCCTCCAAGTAGATCTCTTCTCTCTTTCTCTGTGGTGTCATATACTATTTTTTTTTAATTGTTTCATAACCTACAATGTCTTTGTTTTTTGTCAAATTGGTTCCTTACTTCACAAAGTGTAGGTAGGTGGAGGTAGTATTGTCAACCCTGCCTTCCTATCTTATGAGAGCATGCCCCCTACTGGAGTTTAAGTTAAACTACAGCTTTCAAGGGCAACAGTTGGGTATTCAGGATAAAGGTGGTTCTTCAACTTCTGCACATCAAGGACAGAAAATAATATTACAGTATGTTGTCTAAAAAAACTTGATCACATATAAAACAATATATTGACCATAATGGAAACAATCAATCATATTTATGATTACTTGAATGCATTTTCATGTTTCCTCTCCCAATACAAAACACAGTCAGGTTCTTGTAACTTTTTATTAATTCTCCAAACATTGTGCAACCAATCAACATTCAGGCCACTCTCAGTGAACACACACACTCACACATACACACAAAGTGCGGACATTAGACAATGACATTAACACAGCACTGTCTATAAAAGATAGGCAACATGAAGAGCAAAAGGTGCTAAATATTGCACATTATGATCAGTTCAGGAAACTTTTCAGACCATTCAGCTTCACTGGCAGATGACCCCAGGTTTGTTTTTTTAGAAAACAGCTGAGAGAGCACACAAACTCTGCCTGTGGCTAAGTATACCAGCATATGTTGTCACGGGACTGACGTTACTTTCCCTGACTGAGCGAAGGTAGATGCAACTCTGTAGGAAGAGAACTTAAACGAGGTAACAGTTGATAAAGAGATAACGAGTACACACGCACATCCAAACCAGAGAGGGCAGCTGTTGAGCCGAAAGTGAGCAGATTAAGTTGATAATTGCTAACTCGGATGTGAAGCACCATTTTCAGGGCAAAGTTTGAAACAAGTTCTGTAAATGGTAATCTGTGCGACTTTGCTAATGCTAATGAATAAAAACCAAGACTGAAAATGAACAAATCCAGATGAACAAAGCCTGGTTTACATTAGCAAAAGGTTTATGTTGTAGAGAGCACTACTATAGTTCTATAGTATATACTATAGTATGGCCTAAAGTAAATCCTATTGCCTCATTACTCCTAAAAGAAAAGGTAATATTTTTATTAAAATTATTTTTTAACCTTAGGCCATACCTGAGTCTTATAGATTGTACCTTCATAAGAAATGAACACAAGCAAACTGAATGAACCTGGAAAGCTAAATAATGGGGAGGTATCTGAATCAACATGAGGTTTGCAGTACATATCATGCTATGAGCAATAATGTGCATGAGTTATTGCTAGGAAGCAGCCATTATTAGGCCAACTTGGATATTTGTTCCGAGAGGAAATTACATACAGAAAATTATAAAAGCCACACTCTGTTCCACCAAGTGATAAATTAGCAATTAATTCCGAAACCACAATGAAAAATCCCAGCAGTGTCCCAAGTGGGTGCACTCTGCGGAGCACCGTTCCACTGCTCGTCTCAGGAGCAGTCGGTGAAGGTGGTCACCATGTTCCCTCTGCGCTGCGTCACTGTCCTGCAGTGCTGCTTCCCCGTACCCTCGAATCTGCTCTCAGTCCTGGTGTTGTGTGTGTTAGTGTTAAAGGAGAACATCTTCTCCAAGTCCTCAAACATGTCATCAAAGAGTCCTCCGCCGAAGGCCCGCTGCTGAAACTGCCTCCTGTGTCTGTTCATAGCCTCCTGATGGGCCTGGAAGTGGCTGTCGAACTGTCTCTTCTGGTGGGCTTGACCCTGGGAGTGAAAGTGGTGATGGTGAGGCTGACCAAAATGGTCAAAGTCTTTGAAGATGTCATCAAAGTTGAAGGAATGGTAGTGCTGGTGGAAGTTGTAATCGCCTCCTCCTCCTCCTCCTCCTGATCTATGGCCTTCCCCCGGTGATGGGCCGTGGCCAAACTGGTCGTATTCCCGTCTCCTCTTATCATCGGATAGCGTCTCATATGCTAGTAGAGACAAAGACATGTTACATCACTCATTCTGTTGGTTGCTATGACACTGCTACTGAAAGGTTATAAAACAATTTAACATTTTTTTGTTCAAGCTCATGCAAAGTTGTGATTTGCCTCTTTTGTAGACAACGCATGTTGAAAATCATTAATGTTTCCTCATCATTATCGTACATCATATATTTAAAAAGGGGCACTGTGTAGTTTTGTATTGACAATATTAATGAGGTAGTAATACAAACTCAGAAACATTTATTTTTCAGTAACTGAATAAACAAGCTGTTCTCAGAGGAAAATAAGGTCCCCAGAACACTGTTTGAAGCTAGAAAGGTGGCAGGGTCCGCCAAATATAAACAAAGTAACAGTATGAAATTGTGTTGTCCTTTAAGGTCAGTTTGTTTATTCAGTCATGAAATGAAGAGAGAGAAGGTATTTCTTTTCTGATTAAAATTGCTTCCCCAGAACTACATAGTGCACCTTTAAAGTATAACATATCATATTATTTTATATATATTGTCTGTATACATATCCTTATATACAGTATAACCTTTATACTTATACTGTGCTTATAAGAAAATTATTTCTCGTTTCCTGTTGTAATCCATGTGTGCAATTATATTTTAATATTTTTAAACTTTCGGTATATTACTGCACACCATGCATGTACTAAAGTTAGGAGGGCAATAATTAGCATTTATGGTCATGCATTTATGTGTGAAAGGTTTATTTGTGTACATAATTTTATTTTTCTATTTTTGTTCACTTAAGCTCTCATTATACTCTGCTTTACTTCCTTGGCGTGGGATCAATAAAGTTTTATCTTATTTTATCTTGCGGTAACGATATGATTACATGGTTGAGCTTCAAGTGCAATTTTCTTTAATACGCCCATTAGAGATAATGTGTGTGCCAATCAATACCTTTAAAACACCCAGCTGTCATCCTGTCTGCATCATGTCACAACAGACAGGCTATAAATACTGTGAGGAATGTCTCTCAGGGGAGAAGAAGACATTCCTCTTGATGTTTCACTCACATCTATACAATATGTCAGCCATTTCCAAAGTGACTGTCACTTACATTTTTCAGTTTATTTGTAGCTATTCCACCTCAAATGTATCCTGATTAAAGGGTGTTTCGCAAGGATTGCATGTTTTGCATTGCCTGACACAAGAGGAACAGGGTGGAGGAAAAAAAGCCCAATAAGTAAGTAGTTGGTTAAAAGACAATGACATCACTTACCCTCAGCTATTTCTCTGAACTTGGCCTCGGCGTCTGGGCCCTTGTTTCGGTCAGGATGGTACTTCAGGGCCAGCTTGTGGAAAGCCTTTTTGATCTGGCGCTCAGTGGCATCTTTGGTCACCCCCAGTATGTCGTAGTAGTCTCTCTTGGCCAGGATGAACTCCGAGATCAGCAGTATGTTCACTGCTAGCAGCAACACCGACTGTGCTGTGGCCATAACTGCTGCTTTTGGCACCTTTGAGGGTGTGAAGAGAACAGTTTGACAGCTCGGTTACAAACGACGTTTCACACGCCCCCGAAACACCTTCTAAAACGGGTTTAAAATTCAAAATTCAGATACAAACTTTTCGAAAAACAGCCAGAAGTTAGGTTCAACGTTGTCTACTAGCGTTGCTCTTCTAGCTAGTTTCAACAGAAAGGTCTTAGCCTCAAGAAACTGACAACTCACTGTTTTTGTTTTTCGAAAAGGGGAGGAACTTAAATGAGCTAAGAGGCTTGTTGGGAGCCAATACTGTGTTGTTTGCTCTCGGTTGCAGATAACCCCCCGACCACCACAAATAACATTTAAAGTGTGTCGAAAAAGAGAGCTTACCTGGAGACGGGGTGACAAACAGCCTGCGGACAGCTCAGTCTGACGCCGACAGCCCCAGCTGATGCGAATCGAAAGCTAACAGTTGTTGACGAGCTGCATTCCTGAGCTGTAACACCACGACTCGCAACGCTATTGGTCCGTTTCGCAACACGGTGACTCACGTCGCTGTGATTGGTAGAAACAATGCGCACGTGGAGAAACGAGACAGCCCGAAAAGAGGTCAAGCGAATGAGAGGTGACCTACGCGTACTTCCGGCTTCGCTTCGCTCTGAGGTATGGAACCTAAACATGTTTTAAGCCCAGTCAACTATATCATTCACGTTACGTGTGTATTATTTTAAATTGTTTGGCACAAAATAGCCGATAAGCCGTAAAGTAATGAAATGAAATGAAGAGAGAGAAGATATTTCTAGTACGTAGTCTACTTTAATTCTCTAATTTCCTCGACGTAGACATGTAACCTTTACCTTAACTATCTTGACAATTAAAATGACTAAACGTCATCTCCGCTCTGAGAACTACAACCCGGAAGTGACCGTTTACGAGCTGTTCTGTGTTTTCAAATATGTCAGCCACAGACCTGTCTCTGTAAAGCGCTTCTATGCATTTTCACCGCAGATATGCCACGGTACTGCGCTGTGAAAGTCTGCAGAAACCGCGGGGGGACGGCAACTAGACAAGACAACAAGAGAATTAGCTTCTACCCGTATGTTTTCTGTCTTTTTTCTGGTGTGTCTCAGAGTTGAAATGTGTTTTCTGTTATGCTTAGCACCTTCATTCAGAGATGATATTACTTTTCGATTTTCATTTCATGTCAGTTGTGTGTCGTGTTTGTGAGGGGCACCTTCTTGTAAGAGACTCTGAGACTGTCATTAAATGTGGGGTAATGATAATGGTAAAAGTACTGCAGCACCAAAGTGACACTGATACTCCACCAGCAACTGAAATTGTCAGTAGTTTCAGTTTCCAACCAGCCATTTTCTTTCCCCCCAAAGGTTTCCCTTGCAAGACCAGCCCAGGCTTCAGAAATGGGTGGACAACATGAAGCGGGAGGAGTGGACCCCGAGTCGACATCAGTACCTGTGCAGCGAGCATTTTACAGAGGACTGCTTTGATATTCGATGGGGCATCCGCTACCTGAAGACCACAGCCATCCCCACCATTTTTCCCTCCACTGAAGATGTATGTATCGAATTTTGTCCGTTTCATCACCCATCACGGTTCCAACAAGAAGTAAAGGCTTGTTGCACATCAGAGATTTAAGGTTCACTGAAAATTTTTGGTGTGCAACGAGCCTCTCCTTTGTTTTTCATTCTTTTACCCACAGTTCCGTTATAGACTTGTCGTTTCATACAGTATTGTCTGCCTATTGTATACAGTACTGCCTATTCATAACCCCATTTAATGAAGACGTGTTTTCTTTCATCCCAGGATGGCGAGAAAAAAGTTACCTCCGTTAAAAGAAGCCCCAAGGCCAAACCTAGGACTTTAGACATCGACATTGAGCCCGCAGGATTGGACTCTCCTCTCAGTAAGAGGCCTCTAATTTTGAGCAGAACGTGCAAAAAGCTCCAGTCAAGTACGACAAACATTGCCGAGCACACGGAGACGATATTTGAAGCTCCTCTGGTGTTGAACGCTGGAATATCCTGTGCCTCCCAGATACAAACTGTTGCTTGTGAGATACCAGGCAGCATTGGGACATCAGCAGCATCCTGCCTCGCTCTGTCTCCATGCATCGAGCCACATTCTGAAGAGCAGGCAGACCCGACCGTTACTGTGTTGTGCTGCCAGACATTGGGCACTTTCTCCAACGGAGAGGAAAACGTGGATGCAGACGTCCTCCAAGCAGCGTTGGGCCAGGCTTTTAGCCTTGTCCCTGTGGAAATGGTCAAGGATGAACCCGCAAGTTACTTTTTAGAGGAGAAGGGACCCGGCGAGGGAGAGCACATCTCAGTTTACGAGCACTCGTACTGCAGACCGGACACGGACAAAGATCAGCTTTGGAGTAAGATCTTGAGTTTGCATGCAAAGATCTTGGAGCTGGATCAAAGGGAGGAGAGCACGGTGGCCAAAATCCGTGCTCTGGAGACAGAGATATCTCTACTGAAGAGAGTCGGTGCTGTTTTTGATGAGAGACAGAAAGTTTTAGAAGATTATATATCATCTATGTTGGTCTGATTCTGCAGGAAATTACAAGCTGTGGACAGAAAAAGGTGCTTTAATTGTTACCTTTGAGGCACTTTTGCTGATATGATGCACATGCTTCCATGCATAAAGCACAGCAGCACAAACTGTGTCTTATAAAACTCTATTGGTACTCAGCAGGGCTGGGTATGGCATTTGAAATGTCATGGAAAATGACTTTTTAAACTCCCCCATAAAGTTTGAATTAATTTAAAAACTACAATTTACTTTCTTGATACATTTCAACTGCTACAGTGTTGTGTGCTTCAGAGCTTTTACAAGTGCGATGTGTATAAACACTTAAAGGGGCACTATGTAGTAGGAAAATAAGGTCCCCAAAACACTATCTGAAGCTGGAAAGGTGGCAGGGTCCGCCAAATATAAACAAAGTAAAACAGTATGATATTGTGTTGTCCTCTAAGGTCAGTTTGTTTATTCAGTCTTTCTCTTCTGATTAAAATGTCTTCCCTAAAACTACATAGTGCCCCTTTAAGGGACAGACCTGCTATTTATGTTATAGAATTTTTTTTTGTTTACATGTGTTGCAGGTCACAGTCTGTTTTAATAAAAGCACTTGTGACATCTCAAATGTGGCTTTGAATTACAACTGAATGTTCAGCCCACGACATATGAATTTGGGTCAATATCGCCCAGCCCTAGTTCTCAGTGCTCTGCAACATTGCCAATGTCCATATTACGATGTCATGTCTGTTTTTGGCCACATGGTGGCACTGTTTGACCATCTGTGCGGCTAAAGTCTTGATTTTCTGCTGCTCTTTGCTGTGCATAACTGATGCATAACCAATATTTTCTGTTTGGTGTTTACATGATTGGAACTCTGATGTGATAAATATCATATTATTATTCGCTTTTTTTTTTTTTTTTTTTTACTGTTTTTATTACCCGATGCCATCTGCCTGTTGTATGTTGTCATCAGATCTGTGATTCAGATGGTGACTATTTATTTGACTGGATCTGCTGCTGCTTGCTGTGTTTATATACATGAAGTCAATTGTGATCATGTTCAAAATGACACCATTCACATATGCAATGACTCCTGCAATCACCAGCAATCATGTCCATGTAAACAGCAGCTCATTTTATTCCTGTGCTATGCCTGATTGCCAATACAGCCCTGTCATTATGTGCAATCTGCTGCAAGAGGAAAATATTGTGCTTGGATCCAGAGATGGATTCACTTAAAGTGTACTGTACAGTGACCGTGCTTCTTAAAGTTTCTCGTTGAAAGCTGCCCGTGTCCACTATTTCCCTTGTGATTGTTTTAACCCCCACAATGACATGAACACGGAGCAGCAGCAAGATTTGTCTCCCACATTTCCACCCTCGGGGCCCGAATTAGTCATCACAGTGTTTTGGCCTTGTGAGATATCTAATCCTGTTTGAAACAGCTTTCCAGGGAGAAATGCAGCACAGGCTGCCTCTGCACTGTCGCAGGCCTGGTCACAGACTTTGTGTCGAGCGGATTGTGACCATGTTAAAACATATTTTTTAATGCACACCTGTGACGGCAATAGGAATGAACTGTCTGAGAGAGAACAAACATCTGCTGTGCTTTCTATTGAGCATTGCATTACATAACTGTGTTAAATTAGAATTTAATTAGGCCACAAAGATGGTACATTCATGGTGTTTGCATGATGGAGTTAGTGCTTATACTTGTGTGAGGCGGGGGAAAGGCTAAATTGGCTTTAGAATACATGCCAAAAGGATTGATTGCACATATGAAAGGATTTGTGAAGTGCAATTTCGAAAGGCTCCAGGGCGTTGCATTTCATGAAAAGGTTATAAAATGACATATTTCCCCCGGCAATGAATGACAACTGAACTCTGCCGCACCAGCAAGGATTAAAAGAATGGATTCTCAAACTTAGTAATGAAATGAAGCTGTTTTAATCCCGCTGCTCCGCGTCTAGTCGGGAAAACAAAACAACATCACAGTGCATTAGGGGACTAATGCACTGTCAGATCTCCAGGCATGGACAAAGACCCTGTAGAGATAAGTGTGGGTTTTGATCTCAGAGCGCGTGGGAGTAATACAGGTAATCTTTGTTTAATGAGAGGTCAATGAGAGAGGACTAAGGAATACAATGTAACAAAAGTAGCGTCAGATAAGATCGCAAAAGCAAACGATAATATAGTCTGAAGGCCTCATGATAGAAGTCCATTAACAAAATAAAATAAAAATAGTAAATCTCATTGTGTTCCTCAGTTTATCTTATTAGGTTGTGCAATGACGTATTCCAACAGGTGCTTTCATTATATGCTACAGAAACTAATTCAGCTTACCCCGTCTGTCGCAGACAAATTTATAAATGTGACGTCAGAGCTATAAATAGTGAATAATCATTTATTTATTAGATCCAGCGTCAGGTATGTAAGTATTTTTCTGTTTATTTGTGATCACACGAAATATCAAAGCAATACAAGTCCAAGCACAGAGCTTATGTGCGCAGTTTACATTATAACTACATAAGAAACATTTACATAACATCTGAAATTAGTTGAATATGTATGAATGTGGATTTTTAGAAAGGGGCTTTATTTTGAAAAGGGTTTCACCTCATTTCCTCCAGCACCGAATGAAAGACAGTGTTGTACTCAGTGAATGTTATGCCTGAGGGAAAGATACTCATGCTGGCATATTTTAATATAGGTTCAGCGACAATATATGTTTTTCTTCAATGCATGGTGGATGTTTTGTTTGTCAGAGCGTAAAAACAGGCAGCAATTAACTCACAAAATACGGTAAGATGCAACAGAAATTCCATTTAATACTCACTCAGCAATGCTGACACTAATCCAGTTAGATTTTTCATCACAAAAGAGATGATACAACAAGTTTATGTCCTCTTTTATAAAAGAAAGAGCGTTTATACACGACAACTGCACATACTTAAACGCAGGCTCCATGCTGCTCCACGCTTTTGGTGTCCTGGATATCATAAATCCTCATCCAGATCACCCATCTGGACTTCATCAGACCCTGGCATCTATCTGGAGTGGCATTTCCCTTGATATATAACATCTGTAACAGTTTTTGTTCATGCAGCTCTGTCATTTTTTATTGTATTTACTGTATGTTGGGTTTTTCTTCAGCTATAGTAGAGATATATCCAGGGGTTGGTGCAGCTGTTGAGGCTGGCCAGCAACATGATGATGGCAAACACTGGACCTGTGGGAGGAAGAGAGAAATGTGTAAACAAACTGTAATGAATGGGATCTAAAAATATCTTATTCATTATTAACAGGCCAATATAACATGCGGGCCTACAGTGGTACTGTAGTACTCAAAATCAGTCTCAAGGTCTCGTCTCGTAATTACCGCCTGATGCCCCCATGTTTTAAAAAACGCCACGTAAGTGCCCTCTTGGATGTCCCATATTTTAAATAAAATATGATTAAGTGCTCTAAAGGGTGCCCTTCCAATGGACAAGACATGGCAAAGTATCCTTCAGTCCACCACTGTATATAGCAAAAGAAGAGGTGAATGAAGGGAATCTGAATGTGTCTTCTGTGGGTGTTTTTATGCAAATGTGGATCCTTTAGATCACTTTAAGGAGTGCCTTTGGTTGTTCCCCATTTCCTGCAAGCTTGTCATGAAATTTGGGACTCACATTGGTCTTGGTCTCGTCTCGGTCTCCATACACTCTGGTCTTGATCATGATTTGGTCTCGGTATGGATGGTCTTGACTATAAGACCGGCCTACAGCACAGTGATATTATTTGGCCAATCTGGCCTTAAAATAATTATTTATTGCAGTATTTTTGGGTTATATCGTGATACACAATATATACAGTATCTCCACATTTTAAAAATCTCTTCAAAAGCAGTTCATAAATGCAGTGGGGTACAATTACTGGCCCCCTCCCCCCATATGAAAAATATGCTTCTCAGTAATAAGCACTGTATGCATGTCATGCTTCTTTGTGATATTTCCCATTAGGTACTATTCACCTACAGTCAATCAATAATGAAAATAAGATGAAAAAAAGATGCCACACTTTGGTGGCCACAGCAACACTTTCAGTGGTGCCTTCTGGCCTCCTAATAAAACATTTCTAGGGACACCCCTGCAGGAATGCCAGGATGAAGCAACACAATCCACAATATTTTTGACCAAATACCTCGATATAGATATTGTGACATTATTGTAGGGATGACTATTGGCACTTTTACAAAATATTAACACAATAAGATCTTTGAGAATAATCAGAAATGCAGATATAATGACTGAGTGGGCAAAGAAAAGTATTCAAAAGAAGTCGAACAAGTCGGTAAGTCGGAAAATTACACCACTTTACTGTGATGCAGCACTTACGATAAATAAACAATGGGACAAACCTTTAGTTGGCGCACTGCTTGGGCTCCACGCAGACCACAGCTGGACCACGAAGAACGGGCTCCAACACACCGTGTATGTCATTATAATAACAAAAGTCATCTTCACAGTCTTCATCTTGGCGTTGGACACCCCCTTCATCGTGCCCGCGCGTCCTGCCTGCAGCGCCTTCCTCTTCATGTTGAAGTAGACTGTTGTGCATATTCTTATTTGACAGTAGAGCAAAATGACTGCGGGCAGAGCATACACCGACAGAGTGATCCAGCTGATGTAGATCCGGCTCCCCCACGGTTCGACAAACGTCGCCCAGCAGTCGTACTGGTTTTCCTCCACCTCCTGCAGAGAGAAGATGAAGAGCTGAGGGGAGCTGAAGGCGAGGGAGATCAGCCACGCTGCGCCTATGGAGAGATACCTCCTGAAGGAGCCCTTCAAGAAGGAAACCATGGGTTTACAAACAGCGTGGTACCGGTCTATGGTCATAGCTACTATCATGTAAGTGGAGGCGAACATCCCGACCACCTGCAGGTACTTTACTGACCGGCAAAGGAAGTCCGTGCCTCGGAACCTGTGCGTAATTTCAATGAGAAACTGCGGCAGGACTTGGAAAAAAGCCACCACCAGATCCGCCAGGCACAGGTGCAGGAGGAACAGCTGGGTCCTGGTGTTTCTTTTACGCTTCTTCCACAGTGCGCCGAAAAAGAAGAGGTTACTGCACGTTGCGAGCACAAACACCAAACCCAAAATCCCAGCTCTGAGGAGCGCAAAGTGTCCGTACGCTTCTCCATCTTCGTCCGGTGCCTTTTCAGAGCCGTTGCTGCTGGGATCCATTTAAGCATGAAGCGAATTCCTGATGTTTCCAATTCCTACTTCAGGCTTCAGTTAACCTCTCAGTGCAGGTACCAGGAGTTGGAGTGTTGCACTGTTGGCGCAGAGACGTCTCCCCGATACATTTTCCTCCTTTGCGCGTGTGTTGCCAGTGACAGTGGTGGCTGTGAGGAGGAAAGTCGTCCACTTGAAGGGGTGAGGGGGCTCAGTGGAGACTGAATGTCAGTGCCAGGCTTATGAGATGAACACACAGAATCATATAAAATAAGACACAAAGGAATAAAACCCTTATGAGTCATTTTGTAATCCTCAAACCCACAACCTTGAAAACACATCATTGTGAATCTCTAATTCATCTTTCAAAGACTTGTCTCGGACAAGTGCAAATATAGTATATATGAAAGCCCATTTCTGCCAGTTAAAGAAAAAAAATAAAAGCTTGATGAAAAAAAAGTTGTCGTAGCAAATCATAGTTATGAGATAAACTCATAATTGTGAAATTATAGTAAAAAATGATGTGATAAAAAGTTATTTTTTAAATTTTGAGATAGAGTATTATGATATTAAAGTCATTATAAGATAAAAAAGTAAAAAATGTGAGATAAAAAGTCATAACTATGATAATAAAGTCATAATGAGATCAAAAAAGAGTCAAAATTATGATAAAAAGAGTTGAAATTTTGAGATTAAATCATAAATATGAGATTAAAAGATTTAAAGTCATTTATCTCATAATCTCGATTTTAACTATAATTTATCATGGGGTTTTTTAATCAAAGCTAAATTTTCATCATTTTTTAATCTTTAACTGGCAGAAATGGGCTTCCATATACATATTTATATTGATATATAGATTACACTTAAAATAGATTATACTTAATTGCTTCAGATGCAGAGAATGATTTAATCAAGGGTAAAAGTAAACCTGCAAAACAGTAGGTTTGTTACTAATTTCTGTGTTAGACCACAATTATTAAAAAAATCTCATGAAAGTAGTGTGATATAATGTTTGTCCTCGGTGTAAATGATCATCGCATTTCATCCAGTTACTGGTAAAGAGAAGTCCCTACACAGAAGTGCACCTCACTGATATCATAAGGGGCGGGCATGACACTACTGACACTATTCAGGAGTTGCCATTAAAGCTGTGACATTTGCCCTGCAGAGGCGGAGAAAGAAATCTAAGAGCAGGAAGGAAAGGCAGTAAAAGATCATCCTCAACCCAACAGAGCTGCCTTACAGTCACACACAAACATCTTAACACTGCTTAAAAGCCCCACTTTGAAGAGTGTGGAGCTCATCAGATGTGAAGGCTCGTGCACTTCAAAGCTCTTTTAGATATAACCTGAAAATCAAAAGGAGTCGTGACAGTCGTTATAATGAGCAGCCCTACCAGGTGGTCGCTGGATCAGTGAGGCTGAAAGACAGCTGCACAAACACTGAACCTCGACAGGTGAACCTGGGTGGCTATACATTTTTTTCTCTCTCAATACTTTTAAACGGTGCACCACCTGCTTGTAGCATAATAGCGAGACATGTCACACAATGTATAGTGTGGCTGCCAGCAGACGACGGGGGATATGTACAGAACAAGAAAAGGATGCTTTAGGTAGCTATAATGTCACCACCGCCTCACCCATGAAGAATGAAAGATGATACATGCTCTCTATAGGTCATAGCAGGGTATTCATACAGCACAGCAAAAGGTTGCGTGGGCATGGAGAAGAAAAAGATGATAGTGTTTGAGAGTTCGGCTCCATCATACCCCCTGCCTTTCTGTATACCTGAAAGAGCTGCAGGTTACTATTGTTTTGGGGTCTTTTAAAACAATGGCAATAGTAGAAAGAGTAGAATACTGACTTTCTATTTCTATATACCATTATGCTTTGCCTGTATGACAAAATACTATAAATAATAATAATAATGGCTGCACCGTTGGCCCTGGACCTTCTTTTTTATCCCCTTCATACTTCCTACGCTCATACTATTAGCAATTGCCAGTGCCCTTCTCATCCTGTTATTTAATGTTCAGTTCAGCCCTTTCCAGATATATAGAGGGCATGTCAAGCCACCACCTGCAGAACGCTCAGCATGTTAATTGTAGAGAGCAATTCTTTCAAAGATAATTGCGCATTGCTCATAACTGTCGTGCTGCCATACTGACTTTAAAGTTATTATGAACAAAATTGAGCGATCGACGAATGTGTGCGCGTGATGAGAGAGACATTAGTCATGCATTAATCATGTTTAATTCCTCTCACAGAAGCATTTTCCACATGAAACGGTACGTTTCCATATGTCACGAACAGTCTAACTGTGTTGAATCATTGATTACTTCACAAGCCAATGCCTAAACATCTTAATTGGACGGACAGATTATTTATTATAATGTGGTGATGCTCTGGTGTTTCCAAGATGCCCATCTCTCAATGAACACTGATGTAGATGTTGCTCTCCATGGTGCTGATCCACTTCTAAGGTATACTGCTGCTCAGTATGGTGCTGAAAGAGTGAACTCAAAACCACATTGACAGCACAATAACATTATCAAACCAAAAATTATTTAAACTGCACAAACTGTGTTGTGGATTCTTAATATCTGTATTTAAAATGTGATTTTTCACAGAGAAAACTTTTTATTGCAAAGATGTTTTGTCGACATCTACTGGTATAAATAAAGCACTGCACTGAGAAAAAAAATCCAGCTGGCACTACGTCACCTCCTCTCTTCTTCCTGTTTGGGTTTTCTAAGCTAACCCGACCAGCATCCATTCATGGACTGCACCAGCACTACAGTGAATGAAATTATTTGGCAACCTGTCTAACGGTCTTTATCTCGTATGGTAAGAAGAAGGCAATTTGCTGTTTTTTCCTGACAATGCGTGAATTAAGATAAACCGACGCTCAATTTTACGCTGTATTCATTAGCTAGCGGCGGCTAATGTAACGTTTTCCAGTGTTTACAGCAGCTGTCAGCTAGGTACGTGCTTAACAGTTAGCGAGCTGGCGTTTAAACGTCATGGTCATAAGGTGTTTATTCATTTAACGTTAGCTAAAAAAGGTTTAGCTTTATAATAAAAAAAGCGTCATTGTCTTGAGTACGTTTGAATTTGCTTGAACTTTAAAGCTAGCTAGCCTAGCCTAGCCACTGTGAGGTCCGACAGAAACGCCAGATCTAAGCTAGATAATAGAGGCTGACAGGTAATGCTAGTTAGCAATTTAGCATCAACTATCGGCGGTTTCATTTCCACGTTTAAGCTAACTATCCTTATTTAATTCCCAAGTGGGTTGACACTCATTAGCCAAACGAGGAATTTAAAGCCATCACGTGGGATTTAATGCTAACACATAGCAAGTTGGATGAAGTTAAGGTCCAGAGGTATTTTCCTTCTGGGTGGTTCGGCAGCTGGCTCAAAGGTCCGCCGCTCTCCGGAGCAAAGTCTTGCTCTCGATAACATCCGCCAGCCACTTCTCTCTGAACCTGCTCCTCCCGGGTGTGTGCACCAGCCTGTTAGACTCCACCACGAAAAGCACCTCCACGGGCAGAGTCTGGGGCTTGACTTTAGATATATCCACCACGAAGTAGACGCTAGCTGTCCCCCGAATCGGCTCCCGCTGGGTCGGGGTGCTAAAGCGGGCCCGGTAGTGGTAGAAGGTGTGATGCTCGTCCTCGGTTGAGTAGAGGAAGTCCAGACTGTAAAGCCAGCAGGGCTGCAGCTCCCAGGTTTGAATATACTCCCCAATCTGGCTTTTCCCAACTTCGACTGTGAAGTCTTTGCAAGCAACCCAGGTGATATTCATCATCTCACTGTCAGGATCCAACTGGTCCTTCCTGCCAGCGTGGCGGTGTCTGTCCAGCAGAGCTGTCACAAGTTGAGCTGACTCTGTTGTGATATGTTGGTCCTCTCCCATCTTGCCTTTGTACCTATGTGCAGCACACAGATCGTCTAGGAACTGGGGTATTTAAGTTGTATTTTATGTAAGCTGTTGTCCGCATCTGCTTTTGTTGCAGTAACTGTTTCCATGGCTACCAGGATGGCTAGGGTGTCAGTGGAGCCCTCTGTTGGGCCTCTCTTCATTTGCATGTGATGTGTTTTCCCCAAATCTTTGAGAATTGAGATCATTTCTGTCCCCCTTTTTTCAGGAAACAGTGCAACAAGCAGCAAATCTCCAAAATGGGATTTCTACTCAAGCCACTGTAGCTGATGGCAGATTTTCTGCCAGAATGCTACATCATCTTATGCAGACATTAAGCATCATCCTTTTGTCTGATTAACCGTTTCTGAGTGAGCTAGCACACGCATGTCGCGAATCAGGTCCACGCTCGACAGTGTCACCAAGGCAGTAGGCAGCACGGACCTCATCGCCAAGTTCTCCCGCTTGAAGCCTGGCAGCGCCGCAGCCGACGGCACCCATGCGGAAAAAGCTCTCGCCAAAGCCGAGACCTTACCCTCTAGCAACGCAGCTGCTGCCTCGCCACCTGAATCTACCATGAAAGAGGAAGAAGAAGAAGAGGGCGAGAAGAACGCAGCAGAGAAGGAGTCAGACAAGCAATGCCAGCAAGTTACAGAAAAGCCCTTTGTTGCCACAAAGAAGGCCACATCCAGTCTGGCTTCAGCGGCAACTGCATCCGTGCAGAGCACTTCCTCGACTGTGGCAAAGCAAACCAGGCAACTGTTTCACCCAGCAGGTCTTTCCACCACCAACATGGATGACACCTACAAAACTCTGGCTCAGCACATCAATATTTACTTTGGCACCAGCACACAAGTTGAGGAAGGAGGCAACATGCCGGCACAGAAAGACAGAGGAGAGGATGATCCTGCATCTGAACCAACTCTCAGCTCAGATCCTCCAACAACTGGGGACCACATTCCTATTTTGTCTCCAGTAGCGGCGGCTAAAAGTGTTGAAGCACCCACTACCTCTCCTCCTTCTTCATCTCCATCTCCATCAGAAAACCTCACTCCTCCGGTGGTGACACCCTCGTCAGACACCCATGCAACTGAAGGTCCTGCTCAGCCCGTCCCTGCGCCCGCTTCCTCCCCTAAAAAAGGCTTCACCCACTATCTTTCCTACCCTCGTCCCAGCGTGCAGGCGTTTGTCGGCAGCTACATCGCGCCTCTGGTCCCCAAATTCAGGAGCGATTCCAAAAGCGTCACAGCCGAGAAAGACAAGACTTCAGCAGTCGCTGTGGAAGAGCCCACTGTGGAAAAAACAGAAGAGAAGACAGAGAGTGAAGAGGAGAAAGCAAAGCAGCAGCTGTTGACTCAAAGAGAAAAGGTAAGGTGCTCGGTTTGGCTCTAATGAAACATGAATGCATCAATGTTGTCAAAATGTGGTAGATAATGTTAAAGTTTTAACTGTTGGTGGTGTCAGAAATGTTAAAATTAGCCCATGTTGACTTGGTATGATATAAATTCATGTATGTTGCTCGGCTGTTAAGTCTCAACATAGATGAAACAAAAATCTTTGAAAAGGCTGATGGTTAAGATATTAAGGCATTGAAAAAGGACAGACATTTTAAAATTAAATGAATGGAATTAAATGTATCAGATTGCCTGGATGTTTTGTGTCCTTGTCATGTAGATTATAGCCAGAGTGAGTGTAGACAACAGGACCAGAGCTCTGGCAAAAGGCCTGCAGAGAGTCACTGACGTCAAGCTCCTCACCAGTCGAGTGGAAGAGCTCAGCTATCACCTCCTGGAGTTCCCCGAGACGCGAGGTGTAGCTGTCAAGGTGAGTGTGCATCACCCTGCAGTTCAATTTAATGTCAGATGTCTTGCACAGTCCTGGGGACATTTTAGCAGACGGTAGGTTTGTGTAAAACCGTGACTTTTTCTAGGAGAGTGTGCTGCCCTGCCTGCTGCGTTTGCGCCAGGCCAGAGACCTCCCTCTGCAGGCTGCTGTGAGAGAAGCGCTGGCCGTGGTTGGCTACACGGAACCAGTCAAAGGCAGAGGGATTCGGGTCCTGGCCATAGATGGAGGAGGAACAAGGTAAATCTATTCCAGGGAGAGAAAAAAAAGAAATATATTCAGTGTTATCAGTGATTCAATCTGATTTAACGTTCTTATAAGCAGTGTATGAAATAAAGAAACGTTGTAGGCCAACTGTGCAAGAGCACCTCTACAGTATATGTCAGTCTGTGTTCGTAAACCTTGTGACTTTTTTACAGGGGACTGCTGGCCCTGCAGACTCTTTATAAACTGCAGAACCTGACCGGCAAACGAATCCACCAGCTGTTCGATTACATCTGTGGAGTCAGCACAGGTAGATTTAGTGTCTGTACATTTTTGTCCGACATTGACCGAACATTTTAATTTTGTTTTAAGGATTTAAAGATATTTTGCCTTTTTAGAATCATGTTTTGTACAGTGATGTGTATCTTATCTATGCATTGTTGTATCTGTTAGTGTGTTACTGACCTGAGGAAAAATGAACTTCACTTGTGGGCATTAAAGAACATCTAATCATATCTAGGTAAACTCGCGATTCTGTACTTTTTCTCACTGGCACATACAACTTGCTCATGTCTACTTCAGGTGCCATTTTGGCCTTCATGCTGGGAATTTTCCAGATCCCCTTAGAGGAGTGCGAGGAGATGTACAGGAAGCTGGGGGCAGATGTCTTCAAACAGAACGTCATCGTCGGAACAGTCAAAATGGGCTGGAGCCACGCTTTCTATGACAGCGAAATATGGGAAAACATCCTCAAGTAAGTCTTCCAGTTCTTCCATGCCTTTACTACTCTGCCATCCTTGATTTCAAAGATACTAGCGTCTAATTTGTCTGTATCTTTGATCTGTTTTTGTATTTTCTTTAGGGAGCGGATGGGTGAGGGGCATATGATAGAGAGTGCCAGGGACCCACACTGCCCTAAAGTGAGTCACATGTCTTTTCAGCTCTATTCTATATACTTAGATAAACACATGGGTTCACAGTATTTGAGAGACAAACAAATGCTATTTTTTTTAGATCTGAATACAATTAAATAAAACGACAAACATTTTGATGGTTTTATGTTTTTGTACAACATCTAGGAAAACATCAGCAAACTACAGATGACTTTGCATGTGCTCCATAAATGTGCTCTTTGTATGTCCACCAGGTGTCAGCAGTGAGCGCCATAGTGAACAGGGGTTTACCTCTGAAGGCCTATGTGTTTAGGAACTACAGACTCATGCCAGGAGTGAGATCTCACTACCTCGGAGACTGCAAACACAAGATGTGGCAGGCCATCAGGGCCTCGTCTGCCGCCCCGGGCTACTTCCAGGAATTTGTGCTGGGAAAAGACCTCCATCAGGTACGACATGGAACTGAGAGAACCAGGAGAGCTCTTGGCTAAATTTGACAAAGGAGGTTAATGGTGACACAGATTGCAGAATAGATTCATTTCTTTTATTCCATAAACTCGCCTCTCGACCCCTGCAGTGTTCAAACGGTATCATTTTCATTTCCCAGCTTAAAACATATGTGGTTTGTGTTACTTTGTCCAATGGTTCAGTAACACAATCGACAATCTACATCATCAACATTGGTAAAAATGTCCATAGAAGTCACATCTCTATGGGAGCTGTAGTTTAATGTGCACGGAGCATTTCCTTGAAATCTGACCAATCAATACACTTCCACTCTGGTGCTGCATTGCCAAGTGCCAAGGACACAAGCGCTGAGTGTCACGCTGCATCTTGCACGTGTGTGTATGTGTGTGTGTGTGTGTGTGTGGTTACATCGAGGATATTTGTGATTTTCTTTTCTTTTTTTCACTTTTTCTACAACCTTGAAGGCAATCCCTTGATTGCTTCATCCTCTCCTCTGGCTGTCAGGAGTCAGAGAGAGGGTGAGAGAAAGTGATGAGAGTGCGATGGAGGTAGAGAGGTTGGAGGGATGGAGCGTCCCCCAGAACATCAAAGGCCTTGTTCTCTTATGACTTCCCCCGGCTTCCTGCAGAGAAATTGAAAGCTTCTGATTTGATTCGCCATTAGGGCTCCTGTGTGTCAGACCACCGCTGTCTAAAAGCCTGTTTCAGGTGGTCCAATATGGAAAAAATAGTAAAAAAAAAAAAAGGTTCAAGCTAGAGGTCATTGAATAAAAAATCAGGCTGTTAAGGCATTTGATAAATAACTGCAGGGTATTAAGCCTTAATTTACTTTCTACTACTTATCTTGTACACCATCTGGGCCCATATAACAGAGCGTCTTTAATATGTTATTTTATAAAGTTTGATTATTAGGCCAGATATCTTTAGATGGTCTTTATGGGCAGCAATTCTGCTCAAGGCTAAGCTTAAATTTGATAACCTACTTAGGCAAAATTAGCCTCGTCCCCTGATGCCAACACTGCCATTTCCAAAAGCAAGAATCCTAGTAGACGGCCATTTATAAGGTTTTAATCAATAACATATACTAATCTCCAGTCCCACTCTGCATGTTTACTGCCCCAAGCCTTGATACCACTCATTTAGAATTAAAACAAGTGGCCTAACTGGATCCTCTAACCCAGAAAAGTTGTGTGATGTTTGCTACATAGGCAGGATTTCCATTTGTTTCCCATGGAGTCTGGGATGACAGCATGGATGGAAAGACGGAGAGTGAATGAGTTGTGTCTGTCTGCGTATGTGTTGTTCTCCACATTCCTCTTGGAGCTGCGCAGTGTTTCATCGACAGTTTGAGCTACCGTCGCCGCCCACCGGTCTCACTCCTACGATAGTTTTCAGCACCAGCAGCGGTATTTCTCAGGAAAATTCTGCCACTGCAGAGCACCAGAAATACATATTCGACACAGTGGAGAAAGATGCAGTCACAAACTCAACTTTGAGCAAAGATTTAGATGTTTCTTCCTCTTCATTATTGCAGCTGTTTGCCTGCATGAGGATGCTGCATTATAGCGGCGTTTTGTTGTGATTGGATGCCGGCGGGGTGTCAGGGTGAGAGGTTGAGGGTCAGCGCTGAGGAGCAGCTGTGTAATTAACCTGCCCTCAAGAGTGTGAACTGTGTTCCACTGTTTCAATAGCTCACACCTGAGGGTAAACAGCTTTATAATTAGGCGAAGAGTAATAAGTATTTGTCAGGATTGTCGTTTTTGAGTCATTTGAATCACAAAAATGAATTTTTTGACTAGTTGGGTGAAGAAAAAATGTTTAATCTGCATTTGTTGTTGTTGACTAACATTTTCTAATGCCTCACATTGTTAGCTTTATCCTTGGAGAAATAGAGGATTGAGGCATTTTGGATACTTTTCTACCACCCACCCCCGTCCCCCTTTGTAGAGGCATGGAAATGACCTTTACCCCCCACCCTGCTGGGGAGGATCAGACCTCTTGAGTGCCACACTCTCCGTCTCTATTAATCCAAGCCAAAATCACTTCAGTGGCTGGATAAAGTCCAAAACTGGACTTGGGGAGAGACTGAGAAATGAGGGTTTAGCGCTAAATCGGCCCAGGCATCCATTCAGCTTGATTGTCCCCTTTCTATCATTGTTGCTGACGTAGGATCAGCAACTCTTTAATGAATCCACTAACAGGCCTAATGAAAAAGCAATCACATCATTTATGTAACTAAATTAAGTCAGTCAAGATAAGAATGCTGAAGTAGAATATGCTTTATCAATCAAGTTACATTCAGAATCAAGCAGACTATTTATATAGCTAAACTCCAAACCAAATTACTAAATGAAAAAGGCTTACTTCAGCTGCTAAAAAGACAGCTTTTCCCACTTGTTTACTTCAGAATTAACAGGGCTGTTTGCCAGCGCAGCACATCTCTGGCCAGGGAGCTTCTTTTCCTTCGGCCTAAAGCTGTGTCTCTCTGGGACAGCTCGTTCACTTCACCTCATTTGTCCCCTACAGGCTGTCACATCAAATATATTAAAGCAAGAGGCAAATTCTGTGCATTCAAAGTGTCCTTTTTGTGCATTAACCTTGGTTAGTAGGCATATTTGACCGATGGAATCCTCAGGGCAAAGTTTTTTGGCTCGTGGTTGAAACACACATTTTTAACATGCTTCTCATAAACAAACATACTTATTTTCCAATCATTTAAATTTGATTTGACCGAGTTCTTGTCTTGTAGATGCAGTATCAACGTTACATAATCACACTCTCACACATATACCATTATTTTGTTGCCTTACAGTTGGTAACTTTGGGGTAATTGGCTTTTTTTCTTTTCATTCATGGTTCTCATTCCCCTTTATCTTTTCCCTTTTAGGATGGAGGACTACTAATCAACAACCCCACAGCGTTGGCCATCCATGAGTGTAAGTGTCTGTGGCCCAACACGCCTTTGCAGTGTGTGTTGTCTCTTGGCACCGGACGGTACGAGACGGCGGGTAAGAATGGGACTACCTACACGAGCCTCAAAGCCAAGCTCACCAACGTCATCAGCAGTGCCACCGATACAGAGGGTAAGACCACACAAAATGTTGTTTTCAAGTGTTTGACATACCACACACAAGTATTTATAAACCACAGAGTGAAGTCGGGGCAGTGTCTTGAAAGATAAACCAATAGAGAGAATGCAGAATCGTCTGTAACAAAGCCTTATTTCAGAGGTGCACACCATGCTGGACGCCCTCCTGCCCCCCGACACCTACTTCCGCTTCAACCCCTACATGAGCGAGGACATCCCGCTGAACGAGAGCCGCGTGGAGAAGCTGAACTTCCTCAAGAGCGAGGGGGAGCGCTACCTGGAGCGCAACGAGGCAAAGCTGAGGAAGGCGGCCAGCGTGCTGAGCCAGGAGAAGAGCACCATCCAGAGAGTGGCCGAGTGGGCCAAACTCAAGGGTGACATGTACGAGGGTCTCCCCTTCATCTCCAAGCTGTAGTCGCTGCCCTGGCCAGCAGTGTGAACACACTAGACTTTTTAAGGTAAGAAGATGTATGTACAAAAACTCCCAAGAACTGATTAACTGCTAACAAGGGAGCAAACCGGACACATTTACATCATGGAAGCAATTAGAGGGAAAAAACGAATAATTTATTCACAGGGTTTAATCGTATACGTGACACTAAAAGGACTGTTACTGTTATTACTGCTATGGTTATTTATTAAAAAAGACCATACAGTGAATGATTTGACTTGTTCTTTATGGGACAGAATGTGTTTGATAGAGACAGAGTGATATAAATTGAAAAGAATTCAGCAAGTTCTGAAACTATGATGAAATCATTCACTGAAGGAAATGTATGTGTACAAAAGTTCATAAATATATGAATTACAAGCTGGTTAAAAGTGTTGGTCGACTGAACGCACAAAGGCGGTGATGTGGCGCAGACACACATCATGAAATATTAATGATTATATGATAACTAGTTATTTTGTCAAGAAATAAGACTGATTTTTCGTTAACTTGAATACATTAAGAAGCTATTAACACTCAATTGCACAGTGAGAACAGAGACGTGACTGCCTATTTCTAACACTGTACAGAGGAAAGACCTCATGCACTTTGTAAAATATCATTCTTAATTTAGAAAATGTAAATAATCTTTGAGGTAATTACGTATTCTTTGAGTGCTCTTGCTAGAATTTAAGAATATGACGAAGGAAGTACTGTTGATTCTTCATTTTACTGTCAGAAACGTCTGTTCTGATTCTGATAAGAATATAACAGGATGGAAATACTGTTTCCCTCGTGGTACAAAGCATGTTCTCCATTATGGCCCGTTATGCAGTATGAAGATTTTGCCTTTAACCTCATTTAAGCCTGATTTTCTCAGGCATGGCTGTTGTTGTGGCACACTTTATAAATCTGACACACTTTTTAAATTGTGAGAATCTTAATTGCCATGTTTCCTTCTTTGTTGCTTGGTGGAATGCAAAAAGGAAAAAAAAAATGTCTTGAAAAAATAAAATTTGGTTTTCAAAACTTTGATACAATGTTTGTTTCTTTTTGTGTTTAGAATGAGTGGGTTGGGAATACGAGTTGTTTGATTTTACAACTTGCCACACACATCACAAGGAGCCCCACAATAAACTTGTCACAAAGGAATGCTACGTGTCGTCCTATGATGAATTGTTGATTTTCTGCTGCCATTGTTTTGATCCCATTGAGGATCCACTGAAATTCCACAGCGTCATTCCTCCCAGTCAAACCCTTGTTACCCCAATCGACGTGAACAATACACCACGAGGAGGCAAACCTACAAACTTCCACAACAATGACAGATATTTGAAAGATATAGAATAATGTGTCGAGTATTTCACTTGACTGATGCCTCACTCCAGGTTTAAAGCTGTCAAAGCTGTAACCGGCTTGACTGATAGATTGATGGGCCCTTTTTTTTCAATGCCAGCTTGAGCTTCACCCAAACATCAATCTGACATCGTCTGATTTATGGCTGCGTTTCCTACACTTGGCCTTACTCTCGAAGGGTTTTCTCAGTCGGCAAACACTGATACTGGAGTGATAGATCCTGCATAAAGAGCTATGTTGAACACTGGTAATATGGCAGGAAATGTTTTTTGAGACACATCGATGGATGGATTTTTGGATTAATATACATTTTAGTTTAGTTGCATTGAATGTAGTGGAGGTTCTGTGTGTAAAAACAAAGAAGACAAATGAGGAGGCACTTCTTGGAACCAGCAGCACTGTCACACAAAGTAGGTGCGATGTATAGTTAGACAGTTAAAGTCGTCTAAAAAGGAAATTAATTCCTTAAGTCAAAGTACACTGCTTTATAAAACGCACTGCGTACCTGTACGTACTCTGCAACTACGGATCTCTCAGTCGAAATGATAACACATTGTAGAAGAAGTAAGGGATCATGGGAGCTGTTGTCTTCATTGTTAAACATCCATCATTGCTGATTAAGATCTATCTGACATGACTCAGGCAGAAACATTATTAAAGTTTTATTCATGTTTAGTCAGTTTGCCGACTTCTTTCCTCAAGCTTTGACGTATCAATCATCTGTTGTTTCCCTAGAAGTCATAGCGACAGGCGGCCAGATGAGACGCACTGTTAACCTGAGTGAAATTATGGATTTCTCTGGGTCTGAATATTGTTTGGAATGTTTGCGATAATGTAGGTACACAACTAAAAATAATTAACAAAGGTCTAGTCATTTTTTTTTACATTTTAAAGCAGAAATGTTACATATTGTATCTCCAAGGTACAGAATGCTCTGGCCTTTTTAAAAGTGATTAGAGCCTGTACTTGATTTTAGGGGCTGATGCTGACACCACTGTTAGGGAGTAAAACATTCTGATATTGGCCTTCAAATGTGGTTATCAAAGGAGGCAGGATATTTTACAGTTTAATAATGAACTTCACGGTGGCATAAGGAGGCTGATGCTTGAATACACAGGAATGTAAAGCTGAAGCTGTGTGATTGACTATACACTGCATGGTGTAAGTTATTTGAGTGATTGCAACCTTTCGAGATAAAAAGCCGTGACTGACTGTGACTGTGACTGGTACATACAGCAGTGCATATAATACGTAAAAGTTCGACATTTATGCCCCAAACACCCTTTCAGACATAGTTTTTCAGGTCAAGCTGTATGTTAGTCACACATGCTCAGTTTCGAGTCAAATTACTCTCTAGAATATTTTTCATTCGAGCTGTAATTGGCTTTTGCAGGGCTCAATTCCTCACTTCACCACACACCTCTGCTGCTCTGAAAACTTTTAAAACAGGGGCACGATTGTTGCTGTGACATTCTGCTGTCAAACACAGCGCAAAACATTATTCAAGCCTCCGATCCAGCTGCGTATGTGGAGACTGAGTGTCTTTGACAAGCACAGTCGAGACAGACAAATGAGGTGAACCTGAGATTAACACTCTCTGCCGATGTTCCTCCTGTTGGCAGTTTTCCTTGTGCGTGAAAGGCCAAAGAGCCATGGTAAAGTGAAGTCTGCCAGGCTGTGTTTACGTGACGGAGTGGGAAATATATATAGTTCATACCACAGCAATATTAGTTGCTTGTTGTGGCAGGAATGGCCCGTCTCTCTTCGTCCTCCTCCTCCTCCTCCTCCTCCTCCTCTTCTAGCAGAATTGGATTGTCTGGTCTTATGGTGTTCCCTAGCAACCGTTATAGTTCCCTTCTCGTTTACAATCTTCTCAATGTATGTGCGCCCACGTTTGCCTAAAACTGTCCCTGATCTGGCAGAAATGTGTTACACAATCCACCTCCTTTATTTCTGCTTCTGGAAGTGGGGTTCCTGACAGTTGGAATTGCAGGAAAAAAATGGATCTCTTTGAAGTTTGCCATCTCGGACAGTGTTTTATTTTTTCTCCTCCTTCAGTTGGCGCATCCTGTTTATTAGCTTAACGTCTGCCAGGAAAGTGCCATCTTACACAAACAACAGTTGAGCGTGGAAAAAGATGTTTGTGCAAGTTGTCTCAGGTTGTTATGCCGTGCCTTGCGCAGTGGGCCGTAGGTGCAAGTGTGTAAAAACAGTTGGGCTTAAAATCATTATCTATGAGTTAATCTCCAATGAGATTAAACAAATGCATCCCTGAAGAGTTACAAGCGTGTTTGGAGCCCACACAGGAATAGAAATGGGGAAGGAGGAAAGTTTGCCATCTGTGATTGCAGATGACAAAATCCAACCCAGTCACCGAAATAAATGTGCATTTCTGCAAACCACAGGAAAACGGCATGTTTTGGCCTACCTGGTTCTGTTTCCACAAACACAGCTTTAAAAAACGTCCTGACATATAGTTGGTATCTTGTTAATATTATCCAGTGGTTTTAACACTTACAGATGTTGAAACGCTGTCTCAAACACGGTCTCTTGTTATATACAGTGGTTTGGCGCTTCAGAAAGTTGAAACACCTTCTCGCACAGTGCTCTCTTGTTAAAAATATCCCGTGTTTTTTCTCTTACTAATGTTGAACACCATCTTGAACACTGGTCTTGGATATTTGTAGTGAATGACCTCTGCCAGTCGGTTAGTGTGGAGACACACCTGCTCACACAAAAACATGCACACACACATCCTATTTGTCTAACAGCCATGCATGAATATCAAAGAACACTGACTGTGCTGTGTTTACCTGATCCTTTAGGTCAACAAAGTTCTTCCTAATGTTTTTCAAAGTTACACTCCATGGAAAGCAGTTATGCATGTAGTAATAATCAATGAGCTGGAGCATGACTTGTTGTTGCACAGATACATATTTTGTGAGAGGTGCTCCATTGCTTAAACTCCACTTTGTTTTGGTCCCAGCCTTCCCCCAGGACTTGTCACCATTACTAGCAGCACCACTACATGACTCACGTATGATTCTAATGCCCCCCAGCCTGGATGAGTGCTGCATGTGTTTATCATGTGCATGTATACCCCTCTTTTTCACACGATGCTGACGACCTGCACATGCCTTACGGTGAGCTACACATGGATAGGCCACAGCAGTGAAAGCCCAGAAAATATGTAGTTGCCTTTCATTCATTTGATGGGTAGACAAAGACCCAGAGAGAGAAACAGACACAGTCTTCAACAGTGGTCTCTGGTTAAAAATATCCAGTGGTTTCATGCTTAGAAATCTTAAACACCTCCTCTAACAGTGGTGTCTGGTTAAAAATACCCAGTGGTTTCATACTTACAAATGTCGAAGCACCATCTTGAACAGTGATCTCTCGTTTGAGGTATCCAGTGGTTTCAAGTTCACAACTGTTGAACGCATTTTGAAAGGTGGTCTCTTGTCAAAACTATCCAGTGGTTTCACGGTACAAATGCCGAAACGCTGTCTCAAACAGTGATCTCTCATTAAAATAAGCCAGTAGTTTCACGCCTACAGATGTTGAACGCCATCTTGGACAGTGGTCTCTCATTAAAAATATCTGGTGGTTTCATGCTTGGAAATGTTGAACGCTGTCTCAACCACTGTTTTTATTGTAAGAAATATCATAATATTAATTAGAAATGTTGAAATAATGTTTGGAACAGTGGTCTCATTAAAAATATCCAGTGGTTTCATCCTTGCAGATGTTGAAACACTCTCGAACAGTGGCCTCTTGTGAAAATAATCCAATGGTTTCACGCTTACAGAGGATGCACCACCTCAAACAGTGGTCTCTTGTTAAAAATATGCAGTAGTTTCCCGCTAACAAATGTCGAAACGTCTTGAACAGTGGTCTCTCGCTTGGTCACTGTCTTGTCCCCTGCCACGTCACCACCGCCCCCTACTTCTCCTGATATGAGAGTCAGCTTATATACAGGAAATGTAATGGAAGCATGATATGACATGTATTGTGGAAGTGCTGATATATGTAGGACACCTACGAAATTTGAACATATCTGTGGTTTGCAAAAATTTTAAATTGCCAGCATTGTATTCTGGTGATCGGGCTAACAAAATCCTCTTCTGTGTTACCTGGGTCACCTCAGGATATGTAGTGTTATAATGCTTATAAGTGAGATGAAGCTGCTTCACATCGTTGTTTGTCAGGGATGTGCTCTCTGACCAAGTAAGGAAGGCTGCTGTATACTATAACAGTATGGAAGCAGGTGTCTGGTAGCTGTCAAAAGAGACATTGTCAGACTATAATATATCCCGGCCCTGCATTAACTGGTTTTAAAGTACACAGAGCCCCGGAGAAGGTGTGGACTAGATCCCGATAATGTATAATGACGCTCAAACACGTCGAGTGTTTTGTCTTGAAGATGATTTAGCACAGAAATACCTGAAAAACAATCAGCCTCGGCTCGTTTGCTTTCATTCAGATGATGGACTGATGGAACAGAGAGACACAGTGGACGCACAGTTTTCTGAAATGAAAATATGTTGAAAGCGCCTGGGAGTATTTCACACTCCACGGCAGTATGTCTGTAATGTCACGCTGGAAAAACAAAAAAACATCTGTCCGTCGTCACATCTCCTCATTGAAAAGAAAACAGGCTGAACAGTTTGCACAGTGCTGTGGTTTCTCCACAGACCTCCGCCAGTCGGTTAGTGTGGGGACACACCTGCGCACACAAAAACATGCACACACACATCCTATTTGTCCAACAGCCATGCATGAATATCAAACAACACTGTGCTGTGTTTACCTGATCTTCTAGGTCAACAAAGGGCTTCTTCATATGTTTTCAAAGTTACACCCATGGAAGGCAGTTATGCATTTAATAATAAAAATCAATGAGCTGGAGCATGACTTTGTTGTTGTACAGATACACTTGCAGTTTTAGCTCATGTTTGAACTCCACTTTGTTTTGGTCCCAGCCTTCCCCCAGGACTTGTCACCATTACTAGCAGCACCGCTACATGACTCACATATGAATTGCCCCTCGGCCTGGATGAGTGTTACATGCGTTTATCATGTGAAGAAACTGTGCATGTATACCACTTTTTTTCACGCGATGCTGATGACCTGAACATGCCTTACCACACATGGATAAGCCACGGGAGTAAAAGCCCAGTTACACTTTTTATTTAAAATATGGTGAAAATTTGACTGGTAGAAAAAAGGGAGAGAGAAACAGTGTGGACATTACTGATGGAAAAGGTCTTAATGTGTGTGAGACATGCCTGGGCTGCTCCGCATTGGATTTGAGTGATGGGGTTAGGGGTGTTCACACACACACAGCTGTCATCTAAGTGCTGGAGTGTAAAATGTGATGTGGATTGGCGGGTCAGTAATGATAATGTAATGTGCGGTGGGCCGTTTGAAACCAGAGCAGCCTGTGTCTGTGTCTGCATGAGCCACCTGGCCTGTGCTGACGGCAGAGAAACACCTGTGTCTGACATGGGAAACATCCAGAACCAGGAGCTTTTCATTAAAAAGTAATTTTGGGACATTTTGAGCCTTTTTTGTAGTGTCAACATCAGAAAGTGGTGCGAGATGTATTCAGATAATTTACTTATAAGCAATATAACTTCATGAAAATACTCTCCTACAAATAAAAGTCCTGCATTCAAAACCTTACTCAAGCAAACATAAAAATAAAAGAAATCTGTAGTAAAATCTGTGTTTTTATTATTATATCTGATGTTTTTGCTGCTGCATTAATGTGAATGTTACATTTTACTGCTGTGGATGTCTAAGGTTGAGCTGATTTTGCTACTGTTTATACTGTTGGGTAGCTTAATGAACAACATTGCATCAGATGCTGTAAGATTATCATAGGTTTGCATTTTCTCAACACATAAACACGAATTCAAAATCTGAACATGCAAGGCTTTCACTGGACAGGAAGGGTATGAAGAATTGTAATCTGAAAAGAGGCTAGTAATTAGTAAACAAGTAAAAAGTGCAGTATAATATTTGCCTCTGAGATGTAGTGCAGTGCTTGAGTAAATGTACTTAGTTACATTCCACCTCTGCTTAGTTGGACCTGAACCGAAGGACACTGAAGTTCACAGCCGGCACACCAAACTCCGTTAGCCACCAGGGTGCCAAAGAAAAGTGGATGATTAAAGTGTGACAACATTTGTTTCGCTCAGGGCTGGAAGTAACTAATTACATCTGCTACAATTACTGTAATATAGTCATTTTAAGGGGGCACAGGAACCTCTATGATTGAATGTCTGTTATTGATAATGCATAAAAACATCAACGGTCAATACTAATTCTCTGAGTGTTTGAGAAGGAATACTTTATCCTTTTACTTAAGTATTATTTTAATACCAGTAGTTTTACTTGTATTTTTTTCAGTAATGTAACTGTACCTTTACTTGAGTACAGATTTCAGTACTCTGCCCACCGCTGGCCTTACTATCGTTCATCATCTGCTTTGAGATCGCCCCAAATGCATTGCAGTTCAAATTGCTAAATTATAACAAATTTCAAATCTGGTAGTCAAATTATACTGAACGTTGGGAGGAAAATATGAAATTATCTGAGAAAATTACACAGGAGAAAACCTGTTCATTGTCATGATAAATATAGGCTGCAGGAAATGTAGACTAAAAGACAGGCCTGTGATTACAACAGATGTACAGGCCTACAGATGACCTTATTTTGTGTATACAGAAAGTTTCCATCAGATACAATGAGGGACGATAACAGCACTCTGCAGTGTTACTGTTCATGCCACACACACACACACACACACACACACACACACACACACACACACACACACACACACACACACACACACACACACACACACTATCTGTGTGCAGGTCCCTCTGCTGCCGCTCATTAAAACGGGGTCGCTGCAGTCGGGATTATTTTCTCTCTCTCTTTCTTTCTGCACCGGATTGGCAGCGACTCAGTGATAGTGTTGGGAAAACAAAGAGGTCTCACTCTGATCATTTCTCCACGCACCAGAAGTAGCGTGTTGTAGAGATGGATGTCTTTTCAGCGAAATCACGCCTATTTAGCCTACAAGTAGAGACCCTTGGACGTTATTATGTATTATTATTATTTTAGAATTCGTCATCATTAATTCAGATTTGTGAAAAGTATCAAAACTTCTATTTATAATGCATTTATTTTGATAGCAAACAACGTGGATATCAAACATGTTTATAAAAGGCATATATGATTTAAAAGGTATATTTCCACCAAATAAGCTAATACTGATCAACTTTTATGTATTGCTAAGATAAACGCCCAAGAGTCGCCCTGGAGTGCGGGTCAGGTTTTTCTCCCACGAGCGTGCCCTCCTCCTCCCGAAAGCGTCGACGATCTTCGCCGCTGCTGGTTTCGCCGGAGCTGGTGAGGAGAGCGGAGGATCCGTGTGGACCACAGCTTACTGCTGCTGCAGCGGCCGAGAAGGGGGGACGGACACACCGGCCGGGCACGGTTCCCTCAGACATACACACACACACACACACATGCACACACAGCTCTCATCCTCTCTACAGCATCAACACACACTCAGAGGCAGCGGGGAGGACGCAGGAGCCGGTCTGCAGCGGAGACGGTGAGTTTGAACATTTTCTCTTCTTCTGATGGGGAAGATGGGGATTGCATGTTTTTTTTTCCCCCCTCCCCTCCTCCCCGCTGTCCTCCTCAGAATCATCCTGAGAATAATGGTGCAGTGGATGTGTGAAGAAGAATTTACAGGCAGCACAGTGATGCAGCTGGACTGGGATGACCAGGTGCGAATAAAACAGCAATATGGAGGCGCAGCTGACGAGCGATTGTCGTGTTTTTGTGGGTTTTTTTTTTTTTTTTTGTACATGGATTGTGCTGAGCATCAAAGTCAGACAGACCACTGCATGCGCTGCATCTAGAGGAGCAACCAGAGGGAGGGAAAAAAGCAATGTGTTGATGGGCTGTTGTGCTGAATGGATGGATTCAGCCGCAGCAGCAGCAGCAGCAGCAGGGTCTGTGCTCATTGTTGGTGCTGCCGGCCGGTGCGGACAGGCCCCGCAGCGCTCAGAGGATTATTTGATGTCTGTTAGTGATGCTGCCAGATGTAGAGCTCCTCAAGCTGTCAGCTCAAGTGTTTTGACTCGAGGGGAGGCAAATCCACTCAGGAGGCCTTGTTTTCAGACATGAGAATTAGAGGTAGGAATAAAAAGGCCTCCTGTGCTTTAATTATTGATCAACATTTTTTTTTTTTTTTTGCATTGAAACATGCATAAAGGATGATTTTTGTGCGGGTTTCCCCCTCAAAATATCGCCCCACTCTCACCAGCTTGATGTTTTTACAAAGGCAGGACGAGATCTGTCTGCATGTCTGCAACATGCAGAAGGCAGAAACAGACAAGAAAGGAGTGGGTAATATTCAGGATTCACTTGGCATATGGAGTAGGACATCCGATTGGCTCGCAGTCAATCAGAGAAGATGATTCATCTTTTAGGATGGATTTAAAAATTGTTTGCATTTGCAGTCAATATTTGTGCTGAAATTGATGTTGAGTTCATCTTATAATCAAAAAAATATCACATTTGATCATAAATGAGACATTTGTGGTTAATTATCAAGCAAAAGTGACCAACTCTTCCATCTCCTCTGGCTTTAGCTTCTGATATGGAGAGTTTTAGTGTGTTCAGACATTTTTGTAGACAAAATGATGAATCAGTTAAAGGTGCACTATGTAGTTTTGGGGAAGACATTTTAATCAGAAGAGAAAGATCTTCAGTGACTGATTTTGTGTGCCTGAATAAACTGAATAAACAAACCGGCCTTAAAGGACATCACAATTTCATACTGTTTTGCTTTGTTTATATGTGGCGGACCCTGCCACCTTCCTAGCTTCAAACAGTGATTTGGGGACAAACAGCTTGTTTATTCACTTATGGAAAATATATATATATTTCTGAGCTTATTATATATTTGATATTGAATGAAATATATTTATGAGTTTGGATTTCTTCTCCAAAACTACATAGTGCCCCTTTAATAATGAATGCTTGATAATGTAAATAATTGTCAGCTGCTGCCCATGTGAAGCTACAAGGTACAGAGTAAATGGACATACTGGGTGGTTGTGTTTGATAGGTTGCTATGGTGGAACGTGGGCTGCCTTTGTGTGTGTGTTTAAGGGAAAATAGGGTCCCACAAGCCCGTCCCCCAAGTGTCCACCATTGGTTTTGTAATAAATCTTTCCATATGACCTCATATTCATCTCTTTTAAAAGCCTTTATTGTTTCCACGTAGACATATGCAAGAATTGCCCTGTCAATAAGAACCAGGCCGGTGGTCAGTTCCCATTGGGGCCATGTGTCACTGTGTTTGATTGGTGATATATAACAGATGCTTGGTAACACTGTTTTTGCAGTATGCAGTAGTATCACACCTGGCTACAAAGTCAGTGTGATGGGAATAAGACTTCCACTATCTGACAATGTGGAGTTATTTCATGCAGTGATGCAGTCTGACATCCCTCAACCATACTTCATGCAAATAAGTCCCTATATTATTATATTATTACGTGGAAATAACATTGAACACCTCTGCAAGCTTTGCATCCAGTCAGTAAATGTGATCAGTTGCAGTGAATTGGAAGCTTTCTGTTGTGAAGCAACGCGAGAATGCTAATATCAGCCTGTTAACCTACATTTTGGAAAGTTCCAGTCAGCATTTCACACTGTATTCCTGTATTCAGGAACACAGAGAGAGCGGAGACAAGACACCCTCTGATTTCTATTTTCTGCTCTCTCAGAACTTTTACGCCACAACGACCTCGCCGTGTGAATCAAACCATTAATACAACTCTGGCAAATATCAGAGCCTTCTGTTCCACACACAAGATTCAGTCTGATGGCTGAATTAAGGACCATTGAACCGACACTTGAAAAGACAGCTCAGTCGCCAGAGTAAAACACTGGCAGTTAACGATCCTCCAAACCACGGATCGTTCACATTTGTACGTGTCATAGGCTGAGTACCATATTGACATTTCTACAATACGTGTCATATCACGTTCACGTGACATGTTTATTACCTGACTTTCATATCAGGAGGTGGAGGAATTCAGTTTGGAAGCATGACACTACCGGATATTTTAAAGGAGACCTCGAGAGAGTTTCCAGCTGTGTTTGTGACAACAAAGCCTGCTAGTTCTCATCATAAAACTTCTCAGTGTTGTAGCAGTGATTAACCTTGATCAGTGTCTTAAACTTTGACACAATTGGGTTTGGAAAGTCATTGTAAAGTCCTTGAATTTGAAGGAAGAAGGTGTGGAAACCAAGTGTAAATCAATTAGTATTCTAAAAATAAGACATATACCATATAATGGTGTGGCTTGTCATGGCAGGTTGTCGGCACTCATCACTATGAGCGAGATTTCTCCCCCTAAAGACCTGACTTGAGTCTCCTGCGTGACAGCTCTCAGGACACAGGCAGCGGCAGCACTGAGCACATTACTCACGGCAGACGCGGTGTCATCGTCACTCTCCCACCCGCTCTCCCATTTATCCACGGTCCATTAGACACAAGTCACGTGGTGGCGCTTATAGCGGGTTTAGGTGCATTCTCATTCTGCCTACTGTCGCCTGAAGTGATGACACTATTCTTTTAAGACGAGGGAAATTCATAATGTTTTCAGTGCAGTACGGAGGATCAGGATCGAGGTCAACTGCTTTTTTATTTCGCTCAGGTGAGATTGAAACTGGGACATGTGACGATGTAATAGCTTTCAGTCTATTACCTTTTGTTGTAGATTGTAACTTTTATGGTGAACTGAATTCATCATCTTTCATTGATCGGTTTAGCTAACTTCCTGTTTGTTTTGCAGTGAGACAATCCTCTCCCTCACTTAATAAACACGCAGCGGTGATCCCCAGACGTAGCTGCAGGTAGGAGGATCCTGGAGGTGCAATATGTAAGAACTGTCCAATAACTAACTGTAGCTGCCCTTAGCTAGTTAGCTCAGTTAGCCATGCAGCTAGAGGTTCAGACAGGGGAGCTTGGGGGCCAGGGGATTGTTAGTGTTTATACCGCTAGCACAGGAGCTTTGGACCGGGACAGGATGGGCCGGGGCTAGCTGGTTAGCATGCTAACTAAAGTAGATATCTATTGTTTTTTTTAAAAATGTTTTTTAACTAAATTATGTTCATATTGCCCCTTTAAATAGAGAAGAAGAAAAAAATCATCCCGACAATATTGGCTTATTTTATGGGTTAAATAACTAAGACAATCAAAAGTTTACAGAAGTATTTCCTGTTGACGAACTATTCGATTCAGTGGATGAGCTGAGATAGGGTAATGCCCGTCTGGGGGGAAAAAACATCAGCTCATGTGGATGGGATTTGGTTTTGGCTCATACACTGAGGAAATGCCTTGAGAAAATCTGTTTGCACATCTGTGTTGTCCAGTTGCATAATCTTGCTTATATTTTGCGTTTCCGTGACGTAGCTGTGCTCCAATCGGTCGCTGCACTGCTCAAGGCACCAAGGAAACATTGCTTCTTTTTTTAATCCATCCCCAGAGGTTGCTAAGCTCACTATCCTCACAAGCAACCGCCAATGAAGTATGCAGGTGCGCGTGTTAATGAAGTCGTAACAGGAGCATCCTTGCTTTTTGTCTCAGTGTAGGTTTATAAACAGATCCTAGCTCGGATCTGTTGGACCACCAGCCAAGTGAATTAGCATCATAGATTTCTTCTGTATGCTTTGGGTTAATAGCATCGGCACCCTGCGGCGATGATGCCTGGTTAGGGGGTGGGAGGGGTATAAATCCCCCCCCCCCCCACACACACACACACCCTTGGCTCACAGCTGGACATGTTTGGGTGGCTGTTTTCATTAAGGGACTAGGACACATCAAATTAGCAGGACTGGCTGAAGATTGATGAATTAGAAAATGGAGAGCAGTTAAAGCCTTGTCTGGTGTGCTGCTGCTGCTGCTGCTGCTGGTAGATTCCTGAGAGAGCAGATGCTGTTGTTCTCCCTGCCCTCCATATAAGACAGATGGTTTTCTGTAGTGTGTGTTTTCCCTCCTTTTTTGGAAGATGGTGTTACTGCTGTGAGATGAGAGGGACCCCATTTTTTGTAAAATAAAGGGCTGCACTGATGAGCTTGCATTACTTGATGATGAAAAAGATCTTTAGTCGTAGCTCTACACATGAAACACCTTCCTCAGTAAAAGAGTCATTATTTTAACTATACATTTAATATTACTGAGACCTATTAACTTGGAGATGAGACAAATATTAAAGGGACAGGGGGAAAGAGGAGTGAGGAGGAGAGTATAGAAATGAAGGGGAAAAGGAAAGGAAAGGAAAGGAAAGCAGACAGGAAGAGAGGGAAAGAGGAGAGATCTAAGGAGGACAGGAGAGGAAAGGAATGGAAAAAAGCAGAGGAGAGAAAAGGAGATGGAAGGAAAGGAATGATAAGGAAAGGAAAGGAGAGAAAGAGCAGTGAGGCCAGGAGGGAAAATGAGAGAGGAGGGGAGGAAAAGAGGACAGATAAGAGGAGGAGAGGAAAGGAAATGGAGGGAAAGGGAAGAAAAGGAAAGGATGGACTGAAAGAGAGGAGGAGAGGGAAACAGGAGAGATCTGAGGGTGGCAGGAGAGGAAAGGAAAGGAAAGGAAAGAGGTGAGAGGAGTAGAGAATGAAAAGAAAACGCAGTAGAGGAAAGGAAAGGAAAGACAAGGAACTGGAATGGCAAAGAGAGGAGTTGTGAGGAAGGGAGGAAAGCAAAGAGAGGAGGAGAGGGGAAAGGATAGACCTGAGGAGGAGAGGAAAGGAAACAGATGGAAAGGAAAGAAAAGGAAAGGAAAGAAGCAGGAGAGGAAAGGATAAAAGCCGGAGAGATCAGCAAATGAAGAGACAGGAGGTAAAGGGAGGAGATGAGAGTAAAAAAAGAAAAGAAGGGAAAGAGGAATGAGGGGAGGAAGGAAAGAAGAGAAGGGGAAAAGCACAGTACTGAGGAGAACAATGAGGAGAGGACACGTGGAATGACTAAGAAAAGAGGAAACTGAGGCTGCAGTGAAGAAGAATAGAGAGGAGTGACGTGCTGCTGCGAACGCCAGCTGTGCCGCATCTGAAGTAGAGCAAGAGACTGGAGATTAATAAGAGGAGACGTAGCTGTACTACACACATGTGCACACACTGTACACTCATATCATACATACATGTACACATGATACATTAGCTTAAAAGCTCAATAAGTGCACTTTTAGTCACCCCTTTCACCTTTCTGTGTCGCACCAGGCTCAGTGTCATGGAGTCTGCGTGCCGGTCGCAGCTGAGTTGTTTTTTGTGGATCAGGTGGGCAGCAGATGGGAGAGTGGGTGAGAGCAGAGGAGTTGCCAGACTGGTAGTAGCTATCACTTGCAGAGTGTAAAAACATATCAGCATATCTGTCTGAACGGCTGGTTTAATTTTATATACTGAGCCATATGCGGGCACATTTGTTGTTTGTTTTTTCGCTGCTGTTTCATTCGAGTTCGTGACTGTGATTGTTGAAGACCCTAATCATGTTTAATCTATTCATAGCTGAGCAAATTCAGATCTTGTCCTATAGTTTCCTTTTACCTTGATGTGTGAGAGGAGGAAACATGATGTCAACTCACGTCAAAAACATATGGTCTTACACATCCTCTTTTTTCAAGGAAACAAAGGAGAAATGTTCAAATCCCAGTGGTGGGAGCTTAATTCACTGTACAGTAGGCTTAAAAATAATATTACCCCCATCCGCCAGAATCTTTGTCGCAGCTCTAAAATGATTAGCGAGGATTTAGGTCAAAGAAGCCATTAAAGAGCTCCTCTTATCACACCAAACATCCAATTGGTTCAAGGCACTAGCATCACATGACGGGTGTGAACCAACCAGCCCTAACAACGATTATTAAACATGTTTGTACAGGGCATAATTGAATCTGTCAGCTTCGGCTGATTCTTTTAGCTCCTTCTCTCATAGGTAGATATCTTTCTCCTCCCAGCCATGAGGGCAGATTAGTTTGATGGGGGATTTATCTTGCAGCCTTCACACATGATTTGTAGAGTGTGTAATTATGTATTGCTTTTTTAAGGTGTTTCCTTGGCCCGAAGCCGACATTGTTCATACGACACCTACACAGGACACTAATCCTCCCCTTGGCACAGACTGGTGCCATGTCTTATACCTTAGGGTGCATTTATGACGATTCTGGTGACGTCTTTTGACACATTTCACCATGTGTATTGATACATTACATTCATAGGGATTACATACATAAGGATACAACCCAAGAATTGCAAGGATCTTGCAAGTACATCAACTTCAGATGTTCTGAACTGCTCCCAACGCTACGTTTAGAAACATCAAGAAACAATCGCTATCCATTTTATTCATTCTGCGGCGGAAGATGTGATGATTTTTTGCTGTCTAGATGTCAAGAGGGAGCTCCTTCCACCATTATGAAGCCAGAACCGCAAACTTGATTTTGTTGAGGGAGTAGCAAGCCGATTGGCAGCAGCAGTGCATTATGCGTGGGCGATCAGAGTCAAGCAGCCAGTGGTAGCCAAAGCAGGATACAGAAGCGTTGTGGTGTACTGCCAGAGTGGCATCAACACTTTGCTGGTCTACAACAAAGAACGGCTTACGTCAGGGGCTGGGCGCGAGGATATCATGGCCAAGGGCCAACTAACGGCGGACATTTTTTAAAAAGCAAAGCTAGTGTAGCGTGTTCTGACTTATCCAAAGGAGGATAAACAAAAGATTTTCACTCTGGACATCAAATTGAAGCCACAGTGGTGTGAGGACCGGTCATGTTCGGAGGCCAATGTAGACATGCGAAGGCAGGAGCAGCTCTTGTAAAGAGTCGATGCTAACAGTGACTCTACGGTGGCTCTCATGCCCGTGGAAAAGCGAACCGGTTCTTAAAAGGTTTGCAGGTTGAACCAAGTCCGAACCAGCACTAGCACCAAACCAGAACCAGCACTTGGTTTGCTTTGTTTGAAAGGGGGTATGGACGGAACAGCAGCCCAGTCTCATCAAGGTTGAGCTTCAGGTGGTGTGCAGACAGTCACTGAGTTAGTCAGTCAGATAGCAGGGACTGTCTTGCCAGAAAAAGTTGCTCTTAGCAGCATTTGTACATTTATGTCACAAGGTCCTCTGCTGCCATTTAGGGGAACTCCGCGTGGTAGGAAGAACACTTTGAGTGTGGCCACAGTGATTCAGAGGACACTTTAAATTAAGCATCTGTTTATCATCGATATGTGGTGTGGGAAAAGCGGTTCCAGTTCAATCGGAGCCTGGCATGTGTCCTCGATCCTACTCGTCTGACCCCAGAGAGGAGGCTTTTCTGAGGCCAGCCCGCCTTCAATAAGTGCCCTCTGGTCGAGCTGAAAGAATGTCTTTGTAGAAAAACATAAACTGTCCAGTGAGCGGATGAGGAGGACGGAGAACAGAAGCGGTTCTCAGTGTGGAAAAAAGTCATCTGTCATTTTAAGATGCGCCTGTTAACTGATAAACCAATTAATGGCGGGCCTCATGTTCATGGGCCTTGAAGGGATAAAGAGAGTCGTATAACATCTGTCTTATTAAATGGGGTTTTTTTTATTCGAATTTTTGATTTTATTTCAGCTCTGGAATCCACATGCCCACGCTGTGCACTTCAGAGTAACAGAGTAATTGAAACCCCCCACAACACACTTCAAATTTGATCAGTAATTTTGAAGCAACTAAAGCATAATGAACTGTATCGAGCTGAAAGAGCGAGGTCTTTCGCTTGTCTCCATATTCTAGAAATAAAAGGGCGGTCAGTCTAACTCTTCTGATCTTATCAGCAACCATTAAACATTTATAAATGATAAATAATTTGTTACAGTTTTGTGTTCTGCGTCACCCTCTGCTATTTCAAATAGTGAACGCTTGATTTAAAATCACAATCCTAACGTGTATATATAGTATAAACAGTGCTGCTCCAAGGGATTATGATGAGACGTTCAATGGGTTATGTAAATAAATGAAATGTAGTGTACACACAGTTTCTATGTGTGTTAACATTACGTTCTAAATAAAGGCCAGACTGTGACATTGTATAATATACCAGTGTGTATAAAAGGCTCAGAGTACAAACTATATCTCTCTCATATACACGGGAAAGTGTAAATATTAACTTTTTGACCAAAAGTGTATTTTTGGCTGTAAAATCTTTCAGTTTATCTGCATCTGTGGCCAGATTTTATTTTTTTTAGCTATACGCAGTAAAGAAGACCCAGCTAACTGACCATATTCACACGGCGGCCATTTTCTTCTGACGCCGCGCTCAGGGTGGGAAGCTGCAGGGCTGCTGTGTTTCAGGTTACAAGTTGTACAATGTCAGGAATCCTACAAATTGTTTTCATTTCACCACTTCTCTATTGATCAGCTACTGAAAAGATGATGGATAGTGAAAATCTGGACTGATATTGGCCATATTTCAAGGTATAACAACATATGATAACCCGTTAGCTAAAGCTAGCCTTCAGCCACTTCCTAGTTATCAATTACATTCAGTGTGTTTCACTTCCAGGGTGTCCCTCCCTATTTTCAGTTGCCGATCAATCAGGAAGCAGTGACATGATAAACAATTTTTCGTGTTTCCGCATATTACAGGAAAGTTGAGAAACAGTCGATACAATTTATAGGATTTCGACATTCGCCATTTGGTCAGTATATATTGAAAATGACAGCAAAGACAAGCATGTGTTTGTCACTTAATGCAGTCCAGGCTGTGGGTACAGTGACTGACTGTAATAATTACTCACTTCCTGTTTGTTCTTGCTCAGCATCATTTGATGCTTTTGGACATCGTCCCAAAAAAGTCAATGGCGTTTCACATCACTGATAAAGCCCCACCCTGCCACTCCACTCCGTCCTCTCTGTCTCTGTCTCTTTCACCCCTAAAACTGCTGAGCTGGCTGGTTTTGGGCCGCCAGATACTCTGCATTGTCCTCTCAGAGCCAGCCTGCTTTACTCACCTTGCCTTTCGGCTCCCTGACGTAATGCTTGTGTAGCAGTCTAGTTGGACGTGAGATATGAGTCGAACACACTTCAGTTGAAGACGTAGATACAGTATGTCAGTAGCACTCTCTGGTGCTGATGCTGATCAAAAGGAGGAACAGATTGTGGCCACTTTCTACTAAATTAGCTACTGTCTTTGCTCTCACGGTTGTTTTTTTCGTTGGACAGAGATAACCTTCATGTCCCCTCTCTGATTGCTAAGATACACAGTGCTGATACTCACACAGCTAGATTGAAATCAGACACACTACTGCACAAAGGGAGTGCATTTACAGAGATTTGGTGCCAAAGAAGATTTATATTCTCTTAAAAAAAAACTGAGGTAGTCATCTTTTATTTAAACTTGAACTTTATTCAAGCTTTGTCTTTGCTGTTGTCCCATAAACATACACAGAATGTTGTATTAAAGTTGTACAATATGTTGAACTATTATCCCTAGATCAGATAAACTGATTCTCACCAGAAAGTTGCAATTAATTTGGTAATTTGTGATGCAAAATTAACTGTCTCTCTATCGGAGGATATTCTGCTTAACCTTTTTTGAGTAAAAGAACAGTTTCCTCACAGCTTCCTTCATTGCTGCATAGATAATTAACTGTTTTAATGACTTGGCTGCGGGCCAGTACCAATGGTTTTGTTTTACAGATGAATGTCTGTGATGTCTTTTTTCCCCTCCTTCTTGTGGAAGGGCTTGACAAGGGGTGAAATTGTCTGTAGGCTTTTAACACACATCATGATAATATTCTAAGTAGGTTACATTTAAAAATATACATCTTGTAAGCTACAATAATGTATTTATGGCTACTTGGGCACAGGGCAAGAAACTGTAAATACAACACTGATATATTAACATCTTATAAAGTTGGCGGACAAGTTAGCTAACACTGGCTTATTTACACATATACCAATACGTAACAGCGTTAGCATTCATTTGGAGTTGTGTCCAATATTCATTGTCATAACTCATTACTTTTAGCTTTGTTTTGGTTTTCACCAACCACTGATGAAAATAGTTGGCTCTATAGCCGCTAAATGCTCCATGCTAGCTGCGAAAAGTACACTGATGAGAGCTGTGTGAGTGGATCTTAGCAGTGAAGGTGTGGGCTGTAAAACCAAAACAATGAGCTAAATATGCAAACCATAGACAATATAATTAGTGGACAGAGCTTTGGAAAAGTGAAACCAACACAGAAAAGCCTTAAACCTGTATTCTTTGATGGCCAGCAGGGGCTGACACCACTGGTCGCAAAAAGAAGTCAGATTGCATATAAGCTTATGAGAAAATGACCCTACTTCTGGATTGATTTGTTACCTCAGTAAACATAATACTTATAAGGTAATGCTCATATTTGCTAGTATCAAGTCTTTTTCAATACAGAGTGATGTTAATTTTGTAAATGATGGTCCTGTTTTGAGTAAAATAGACGATAAAGGATGAACGATATCCTAAAAAACTTCACCCTTGCGTCCAAATATGGTCACTTTTGGCTCCAAAAAAACAATATGGCACCGTAGTGCATAAATGGGTGACATCACAGTGGCTCTGTCCACTATTTATATACAGTCTGTGATGCTAGCATGCGCCATAGAACTGAGAGTAACTGCTGAGTCAGGTGATGATTCTCTGTGGGATTGTCACTAATATTGCCAGTGACCCTTTCCACATTTTCACATAGTCAATCATTCATTCGTCATTGCTTATATAGAAATATTGATTAGAGCAGCTTTAAGAATGTTGAGCCATGTAAACATAGTGTTTTATTCTTGAACTGATATCATTAAATAAATTGCGTGTGTTGTTCTTTAGTGCAGATGCCACAAACACAATCTTGTTGTCCCATAACAATGATCAAATATGACATTTCGACATATTGACATACTTTAAATTGCAATAACGTCCATGCCTGGGAGGGCTGCACACGGCTCTGCACCATGCCTGTTTGCCCAGCTTTTTTTTTTTTTCCCCAGTGTCCTCCCAGTATTTTCCCACCATATGCACACTGCTGGTATTGACCCTCAGCCCACTCCTCTCTCCTCCACTCTCTGCTCTGATCCGTGACTCACAAAGCCCATTTAACCTTTACCCAGCAAAATGCAAGCCAGCGCTGGGTTGCTACCTGCTGGAGGCAGCCCACGTTTGTCTCCATGACACACCTCTTTTAAACCCTAAAATAGTTTTGTTTGGAAGTATATGCCCATGAAAAAAGTGAAGAAGAAGAAGAAGAAGAGAAAACTGGGGTATTGATGTCTGCGGTGTATCAGTGTGGCCTTTCTAAAGCACAGGAAACCACTTCACTTTGTTACATATTCAGTCAAGCCAGTCATCCGTTACAGCTATGTGATATATTACCTGCAAGATATTCACTCGACAAAAGGCCCATTAATAAGTGGAAGAGCAGCTACTTTTCTAAAATGGGTATCACATGCTTTTCCCACGGTGGTATCCTCCGTGTGCACGCTCATAACCAGGTAACAAACACTATCAGGTGTCGAGGGAGTGTCTCGTAACTGCTGGATCACATGAACCGTCGCTTGTTTGGTCAGGGATGGTACAGTTAATACTGTTATTCTCTCCAGTGTTGTCCTACACTTGTACGTGTGTGTGCGACATCCTTAAATAACTGTTGTCCATCTGTTAATCTGTCTGTGATTTATTTTATGATATTTGACCGGTGTTAAATATAGAAAGGCTTTGATGCAGTTCTAATGCATTTTATGGCTGCGATCCATACATCAATCTTTATCCTCCTCTCCTCAGGGATGGATGATTGCAGCCAGGGATTACCTGTCTGATGTTTCTGCCTTACGCTGGACTGTAAATCAAAGAGAATATAACATGAAACACACGTCTTTGTGCCCGGGAAGTTGATGACAATGTAGACCCAGTCATGATATAGAATACAGTCAGCGGCTGTTAGCAGTTACTCTACAGTACAGTACAGGTGGCCAATTTTTACATAATGCACCTCAGCAGCCATATTTTTACGCTGCCGAGTGTCTTTCTAATGGCCTAATTCCTATTTCTGCACGATATTTGACCATTTTCGTCTTGCCACGTGACAGTGTTTGAAAGTGGATGCAGTAGGAATTCAGGCAGCCACAGACATTGACTTAAGATCTTAAATTTACTAAAAAAACAACAACTTTGAGCTGACAGGGTCCCTCTAGCTATGAGAGATGATTTGTGCTTGAATAATTGATGTCCTCACATATAAACGCAAAAAAAATATGTCTCTTATCTTTGGGCTTAGAAGCACTGCAGCTGCTTTGGTGTATCAAAGCCAGGCCACAAAAATACTATACTGAGTGATGAATTATTGAGTGCCTCGCCCTTCTTGTCACTTGCACTCACAATCCTCCATGTAGCAGGGTCGAATTTGGGATGATTGGGGATGTGCTGTCCCTGTTCTGTCAGCGAAGTGGGAGTGTGATACGGTCTCGCAATCAGGTTCAGGACTTGTTTTTGTTTTTTTGAACTTTCCTTTTATGAGATTTGGAATTCGCACGCTTTTCTCACCCCTGATCCAAACCGGAGCATTCACATTAACACACTGATTGATGGTGTGTATCAAGTGTCACTAATCCATAAGTGTCAGCACATGAGGTTGTATTGACACCCGGATTATTGATCCCGGGATTAGGGGCTGGGGACCCCGAGGGCATCGGGAGGAGCGCTTGTTTTTAGACAGCTGTGTGATCCTTCACGAGCTCATTAACGCAGTACGGAGTGGAGTCGAGTGGGTTAACTCGGTTTATCGTGTTTAGCCAAAATCCCAGCAGTCAGATGGACATTTTGTAAGACAGAACCTCCTTTAGCCAGAAGAAGGGGAAGTCAGTTCTCACCACAGCCAAATTATTTTCATGGGTCATGTTTTAATGTGCAAGAGACAGAGAGCTGCTGTCCTGCTCAATACCTCCTTTCTTTTATTGCTGAATCCGAACCCTTAAAGTATATTTTTGGCAAAGCATAATTGTATAAACTGCAAACTAAATTTACCAATAAAGATTTAGTTAAAATAAAAGCTCCATCGAGGTCATAATATAAATTTTCCTCAAACGAGGCTCGTAAACACAATAGCGGGTGCATCTGCACAGATGGAGATGTGAACTGTCCCAATGTAAACCCCGGGCTGGCCACTGTGCTGCGAGGTACACTCATTAGCTCCGACAGCATCTGTTTTTAGAGTACCAAAGTGCTGACTGGGGTCTTTGTATAGAGATAGCAGCAGCCTCTCTTTTATAGCTGGGTCTGTGCTGTCTGGCCTGCCACGAGCTCAGCACCACTGGCCAACAAGGCTGTTCAGCCCCGTGGGCAGCAGTGAATAGCGTGTGTGTGTGTGTGCAATGAGAGATTGAGTGATAGCAAACTGCAAGGGTCTGCTGCTTTGGTCGGTCCATCACAGAGCCTGACTTAACATGTGCGTGTGAATGAGAAGTTTTCCTCACGGTTTTATCGATCTCGGCTCAAATCTTTGCGTCTGTTTTAAAAGATAAACTGCCGGCGGTCATTTAGGCTTGAACAAGGTGATATATGTTTCTAAGACACACTTTCCTGGAAGGTCGAGGTCTGGCTGAACAGGAAAAATAAAGTTTGTTCTGTATCTGTCTGCTCATCAGGTCATCCATGTTGGATATAAGCCTTGTGCTAGCAAATGTTGGTATAGCTAGAGGACGATGAATCAGTGACTTTAAGAGCTTTTAGCTATTATGTTGATGTGGTGAACATGCTAGCAAAAGATTGCCAGCAGATTCGGAGCAACATTAGCATTAATTGGGAGTTTTAGGGTGTGACGAATGTAAGTCCAATATTTACTGTCCTTTTAGCTCTGTTTTTAGTCTCCACCAACTCCTGAGGGAAATATCTGGCTTTTTTTTGCTGCTAAATGCTACGCTATGTTTACCAGTTAGCTGGTTGCTAGCTTTGTCTCCTGTTTAGAAGGCCCCACAGGGAAGGTAGAGTACAGTGGGTTTAGCTGCTTGCTGGACAAAATTGGCGCTGATGAAAGCTGTGATATTGAATCAAAATGTATGAGTTAGGGGCAGTAAAACCAAAACAATGAGCTGAAAGATAGATGTAGTCATTTGATCAATTGTTGATATTAAAATACTAACTAATATACAAGCTTCAAAGTATGGGCTTTATTACAGGCTTAATGCTCCTAACTGTACTCTCCATGACTGTAGCTGCCATTAGCTTGTTAGCTCAGTTAGCCGTCCAGCCAGACTACCACAAGTGTTTGTGTTTATTTGCTAGCTAGCTAGGAGTGCCAGGAGAAGGAGGTTTCTATCAAACTATCGCCTCTTGAGGTACAAAGTGGTATTAGGCTAGGACAGACCAGGGCTAGCTGGTTAGCATGCTAACGTCATAAGAAATCTCTGCAATCCAAAATAGATGTCATTGAAATAATATCAAAACTGTTATTTCTTACTCTGTTGATACTTTTAGTTGATCTTTAAGGTTTAAAACTAAAATTCTTACAAGCTGCACCTTTCAAATCAAAATGTTTGAGATGATAGTTGACCGTGACTGAAGACATTGTGTTGATGTGATTTAAGAGGCCTGAAAAGACAAGGTGAAGACAATGTTCTGGAGCCTCCTCTCCAGGGATAAAGAGAAGGGAAGAGGTGTTGATTAAAGTAATTTAAGGAATGGTCAGAGATTGGCAGGTGTGAAAGAAACAGCACTTCAGGTATTGATTTCTTCTGCTCCAAAAGCCATATAACACTATCAAAGGATAGTTACAGTCACTCCGGCTCAGTTCGAAGATTGGTGTCAAATAATGAGGTTATTGGGACACACACACACAGAGTCTTTTCTCAATGGATTGTCTTCTCTGGTGTCACAGATGTATCAAATTAGCAGAAGAGTAGACATTTTTATCCATCTGGTTTTAATAGCAAGAGTGTGATATTTGCATATTGTGAACCTGTGACTCTTCTAGCCTTTCAGACTGGCGTGGCTGGTGCCGTGGTTCGTTTTGTTCACTGGATTTGACTGCAGGTCAGTGTTGTTTCATCGTGAATTTGGTTAATGAAAATCAGCACAAAGATGGGAAGCAAATAAAGTAGGTTTGTGTGTCTGTGGGCTTCTTGTGTACGGATGAGGGGTCTGCAGCATATAGATGCACGTGTGTCCGATTCATGCTACAGTGATCCTGCACGCCACAGCTAGGAAACAACAACATCACCGCGTTACTGGACCACGACGGCATCCAAATAGGTCCAACCTGCAAGCTGTTTCATTTAGCTGCTGAAGTGAGGTCATGAATCACGGCTGTCACGTAGTTCAGAATGGCTCCAGGATCATTTGCACTAGCCTCTGTTGCTTTTTAGGGCTTCTTTTGTGAGCAAAACAAATGTAGCCGCATTGGAAAAGTCGAGAGCTGCGTAGGCGAAAGCCAATGCGATGGGCTACTGAGTGTTTATCTGACCTCAAGTGCCGTAAACAAATACAGCAATTGAAAACGCAAAAGCAAAGCACACAAGCACATTCATTCATCTAACACGGGAGCCCCGGCCCCAGCGCTTAATGCTGCTGTTTAGAGCTCTGTTTTGTGTGCTGGTTGCCCCAAGTCCCTTTTGTGAAGCGGACTGCTAATGTCAAGTCCAACTAGCCGAGAGACGCGTGTGTTTTAAGAGTGTTCACATTCAATCTAGTGGAGCTGCTGAGTGCCGCTGTAATTAGTCTCTTTGCGTTAGCCGTGCACATGCACAGACACACAGATTATCACATCTCGCTCCAATCATGCGGGCTACATATAAACATATCAGAATTCTCACTGGTGCCTGATGGTGCCAAAACTGTTCATGCTGTCCCATCTGAAATGTTGAGCGTGTGTTTTTTGTTAACAATGATACTACCATTGCAGCTATTGTAAACCCATCTCCTACAATGGAAATGGTAGGGGAGGAAATTAAATTGCAGCCAGGAATATGTTCACTGTCATCTTCTGTCTTGTTACAGTTGTTGTGATACGCAAATGTCATAGAAAGAGGATCTCGTAATGGTGTCGAGCAGTGGTCTCTCACTTGGTAGGCCTCTACTAGGTTGCCATAAACAAGCATGAAAAATGTCCCGCAGCTCCTTAATTTTATTATGCATGACATGTACAAATTTGTCCATGATTTGTGGTAATGTACAATGCCAACATTTCATTCTGGTCACTGGGCTGCTACTTTGGCTGTATTTAGGTACAGTGATATTTTGAGCTAAAGGCTAACCCCAGCATGCTAACATGCTCACAGTGATCATGGTATCATGCTGATTAGAAGGCATAATGTTTAGCATGTTCACCCATTTAATTTGGTGTGATAGCATGCTAACATGTCCAGTTACACTGTCCAAGTATAGTTGGCATAATCAGATACTAGGAAAAGACTTGAATTAGAAAGAGGGAACCTGTCTTATCTATTAGATATAACAGTATTCACTTCAAACTGAGGTTTTGGCTTAAAAAGGTTCCTCTGAACCATGTGACCAGAAGGCCAGTTCTCTAATCCATCCATGTAGAGAGGTCATACTACATGTGAAAAATCAGGCCACTAATCACAAATGGCTGGGTTTCACCTTGGGGTAATCTGTGTGAAGGTACAATCAGGCTGATGGTCAGAGCATCCCTCTAAGCTCCACCAAAGTCCTGAGTTGGTACGGACATGAAATATGGTGTTTGATGTTTACGCTGGCGGGACATTTCCAGATCCATACCCACATGTACATACGCAAAGAAACCCTGAGGGAGGCATGTTGAAAATAGTAAGCAAGATGAAATACCAGTCCATATACTAGAGCTCCTTGATATTTTCCAAAAATAGCGAATTCGGTCATGTCATCTCCTGCCATCGCTCATCTCCAGTTCTGATCTTCCTCCAAAGTCTCTCGTGTCTCACGATCGCTGCAGGATATACCAATTACACAGCTGCGCGGTGCTTTGTTTGTGCAATATGAGACTAGCAGAGCAGTTAGATGTGTTCGAGCTACAATCTGGCATCGCTGTCTGTGTGTGCTGGCTTTGTTGATCCATTTAAAAAAAAAAAAAGTGATATCCCATTTACAGTAAGCGCACTTGGTTACAGCTACACTGCCAAACAGAATGTAGCGAGTGTAATATCTACGCTTCACTGTCACAGTAAGTCGATTGTGTGTGTGTGTGTGTGTGTGTGTGTGTGTGTGTGTGCAGCCTTTGTGTTAGCTGCTTCATCTCAGCTTTAAGCCTGAGATTTTTTTGTGAGGAGTCCTAAATTAATGAGATCACATAGAGAAATCCCTCTCCACTGGTGTTTCTAATATTAGGAGGCCTCAATCCTCTCTTCTTCTTCTTCTTCTGTCGTTCTGTGTGGTAGGTGGAAGATACGCAGTCAATATTAGACGTCTCCCAGGCGTCCTATAGGTCTGTTTGCCCTCCCTTGTCCACACACTCTCATTTCCACTTTCTCATTGCCCTATCTCCATCTTTGTCTTTCCCTCGCCTCCCCTTTGTGTTCTTCCTTTAGATAAGATGGTCTCTAGGGGGGCTGCTGGCTGCATGGGCGTTTTTTTTCTCAACGCGTCTCTTGACATGTCACGTCACCGATGGCCAGGCTTTGCTCGGTTGAGCACTCTGGATGTTATTCTGCTTGACTCTCTCCACAGCTTCTCAGAACTTGATGAGTCTGGTTTCTTCAGCAACGTCGGCCAACGTCAGGTCTTTACGAGGGAGTGAGCGTTTCATGCGGAAAAAGCACAAAATGATATTAATAGGACCTAGCCAGCTTGTCTTTAGATTTACTTCTCACATCTGTGTCTGAGAGAACCTGACTTGTTGTGCAATGCCCCAGAGGCCAAACACTGATGTGTGTTGCTGTTTCATTATGATGGATAAATTAGCATCCAGTGTGCTGTTTTCATTAACCCTTTAAACCTTTTTTTGTCAGGCTTCATATCCTCCTTTGATTATGCCATTAACAGCGACACAGTGGACTCCTAAAAGGCTCAGTCCCATAATTTTTAAGAAAAGCTTTGTCAAGTCGATCTCAAAATATTACCCACATGCCCTTCTGTACTCTGACATGGTAATTAGAGGCTGTAATCATTCTTTCTCTCAGGCTGGCTGTTAAGAGATCACTTAAAAATGTGACTGCACTATAAATAATGAGGGGCAAAGTCGACAGTCGGCTTTTTCATGCAAAAATGGTTATATGAGGTCTGAGTCGCTCAGATCAAGTGAGGAGTTACAGTCTTTTTTAATACTAGGTCCCCCTTTTTTGTTTGACAGTGTTTTACTGCCTTGTAGTTTAGAGGGCAGTAGCACTAAGAACACATTTTATACTACAGAAACTGAAGCAGCCAGATAGAATAAAATCAATTCGCCATCACTGGGTGCCATCAAGTGCTTCGTTGCATGGGCCTGTGCTCTGTGGAGAAAGTCACACTGAATGTCTTTGTTGTATGCATAGGAGTGTGTGTTAGATGAGATTTTCAAATCCCCACAGTATAGCCTTCGGAGGCATCCCCCTGCACAGCCTGCAGACATCCTGCATTAACATAGAAATCAAACTCAGGCGGGCCTCTCTCTCACTGTGACTGATTTAATGGACCCGAGCGTCATATAGAGACATATTTCATCTGCACTGATGTTGGTCAAACTACCCGTCTTCTTCAGTCAGCTTACAAATCATCTTTTTCTACTGTCTGTTCATTCTTCTGATCCTCTGCTGTCCATCCCCGCCATTCTCCTGTTTCACTCTCGCTTTCAATACACTCCCTCTGTTGGGGCTGTAAAACGAGTCTGATGATTGGATCCACTCCCCAGAGAGCTACCTGGAAACGTGTGCAATATGCTCCCCTTCAGTTGCAGAAAGCTTAGAGGATCAGCAGCAGAGGAATGCTACTTCCTACTGTTCCTAAATCTTGATGTATCTTTCTTGCTCTTACCGTCTCTTTGTGCATGTGTGACATTCTTGATGACTCCATTGTGTGTCGAGTGGGAACGGCGGGGATGGGAGAATTGTCCCTTTAACCTCTGGAGGGAAGAAAAAAACTTCTAGGAGGCAGTAAATCTCTCTGATTAAACCCAGCTCTCTCTGTGTGGGGCTGGACTGTGTGCGTTGTCTGTCATTGGAAGGATGCTCGCAGACTGTTAAAATTAAAAAACCTTCGAATAGCCATGGTAACCACCTCCCCCTCTCTGTCTGTGTCCAACACACACACAGACATATACAAACATTAAAGAGGGAATGTCTCGGTTTGAAGTTCAGAAGCAGCTGTAAAGACCATCCTAACACAGAGCTGTGGCATTTTTCAATCCAGCCTTACCTCTGGAAAGATTGTGCTATTTTACACTATTTTTGCCATTCATATGGACACCCTGAAGTGTTTTCAGAAAACACATCCTCCGTGATTCAAATATATAATTTATAACCATTCCTCAAATAACATGAGCATTGCTGCGTATCAACAGGCATACCAGATCTGACATGTACCGTCACAGTTTGGTTATGTTTGGCTAAAAGTTTAGGGAACAAACTACTATGTGTTTTTAGTTAGGTTTGGTTAAGTTTAGGGAACAAAATGGCTGCATATGTTTAATTAGGTTTGGTTAAGTTTAGGGAACAAAACGGCTGCGTATGTTAAGTAAGGTTTGGTTAAGTTTAGGGAACAAACTACTACGTATATTTAGCTAGGTTTGGTTATTAACCTAAGTATGAGTCATAATAGGCTGCTTGTACAGTCGACCTATATAGTAGTTTTTCTGATGAGGGCAGGCTTATTTCAAAATCCACTGAAGAGGGTGAAAACCTCGAAGTGTACCAATGTAAGAGGATAATGGAAGACTGGTAAGTGCTATTAAACACCACAAACATTTCCAAGGACTTTATGTAACTGCATGTCTATCCCCCAAAAGGCTCCTTCTCCTGAGGCACATACCTTTCAGTTGGCCAGGAACTATTAAGGTGGAATCTGAAGTAGTGACTATTACCAAAGCACAAACAAAAACTGCGCAGTTTGCAAAAAAACTGTGCTGATGCAGGTGCTCATTAATGTCTCAATAATGTGCTTTTGCTTATTCACAGTTACTGAGATTTTCTGGAAATGCAAAAGCAATTTAAATGTCTATGAGCCAGGGGATTTCAAAAACAGCCGTGTGGAACATTGTATCTATGCAACACAATGACATGGTCACTAAACCCAACCTGGCAACCATCTTAATTAGGTCATTTGTCATTTTCTGTGACTATAGGTACATGTGGACAGATGTACATGGACGCAGAACACACACACACATACACACAGGGAGAGTAATAAATAACCCCCAAGGCCTACACCAAAATCCATCACACAGATGGTGTGTCTGATGAACAGACAACCTTCAGGCTCCAGACAAACAGACGCTGGTCCAGGTGCCACTGCTTCCATCACTGACTACCAAGTCACTGTTAAACATGTCTTGCAATCGTGATGTGTTTTTCATTGGCAATTTGAAAATGGCAAAGTCTGTGCACAAACTTTTCCCTCTTACTTTGAAAACCAAACAAGGCGTTGCAAAGGCCTTCAACATCCTTCCTGCGTTGATGAGCTATGTTTGGTAGAAGAAACATTTTGCACAAGTGCTGCTTGTGTGCTTTCTGCTGTTTGCTCTGGCCAGCTCCATGGCAACTGGTGTCGGAAATCAAATGTGAGAGAGAGAGAAAGTCAGACTTCATTAATGCCATGCCAGCACTGGTCCTGAAGCAGTGCTGATTATTCTACACTGTGGTCCTCCGTGGGAAAAAATGGGCAGAGAAATGTAGAGTAACAAGTCTCCAAACCTCACAATTAACAGAATGGACAACATGATTGATAAGATAGGGTTCATATTTTATCTTGAAAGGATGTTAAATGTTGACACTGTAGCTTTGGTCACAAGGTGATCACAAGCAGAATGGTTCTGATGGTGCGGTAGGACAACAATACAGACCGCCAGTGCGTTACTTTCATTCATCAGCACTACATACAGTATCCGTTACTTTTAGTAATGGAGGTTTGGGTATTTTATACCAATGGGGGCGGGGATGAGACTCAACATATCATCTATCTTACAAATTGGACCTTTAAATGAATATCAGGCAACTTTGAATCACTGAAAGTAATTTCAAGCCACATTAAAATGTCTGCTCATGTGTGCATGGCTGTATGAGGATGTGTATTAACCCCCTATTGGGGAGGTGACAGAGGGGTTGTTTTAATTTTTCCTTGTGTGTCAGACGAAGGTAAAAGTGGGCGTGGAGGCCAGGCAGTCACGGCGCGTGTTAAGTGTTTTTTTTGGGCAGCTGCTTCCGTCGCTGATTGCTGAGGCCCCTCAGTCTGGGGGATTATGACACACACACACGTGCACACACATTTCTATTCATGCCTGGGGTCAGTTATTCTATCACAGTCTGCAAAATCCACCCTCCACCCCCCCCCCTGTATCTCGTATACACCAAAACATCCACGTGCAGGTTCCCAATAGATCCATAAACTCAGTCAGCTAATTGAAACACGACAGGAGATAGACAGTAAATCAGAGTTGTACTGCACCAGGCTTTCATGCTCAGACATAGTGATCACACTGTAGTTGGTACGAGGACATTCAGAGAAACGCTGGCCTTTATCTCCAGGGAATGTTTAAATATTCACACAGCTTGGATTTCACATTCACACTGTTGTCATAGAGATATTTTAGTTCCTTACTGAAGATGTGAACGAATCAGATCTATTTTTGCTTCACGGGTTCTTCTGAAGGCTCTTCACACGGATTCAAAACATTTTACTCTATGTACTGTGGAAGACTTTAAAATACAAATACATTCCTTATCCGTCCTGGTGGGAAATAAAGATGGCAATAAAGCTTCTACATGTAGGCTCACATACATCTGTATATTCATCAAAATGAATTAACAAGCGTTGTAAAATGAAGAGAAGATTCATCCCACTCTCATGTCGGTCCATTTAATAGGAAGCTAGTACCAGCAGCCAGTTAGCCTACATAGCTTAGCATGAAGACTTAGAATAGGGGTAAACAGCTAGCCTGGCTCTGCCAAAAGGAAACAAAATCAGCATGCTGGTACCTTTAAACTCAATAATGAACACATTACACAAAGAAGTGTAAAGACAGCTATTTGTGTTTTTATGTTTGACTTCCAAGTGTTGTCATCACCATTAGCTTGCAAGGTAAGTAGTCGAGACTCTTTGAATGAACTTATTTGTACAGTACATTAACCAAACAAGTTGCTGTTACCCCCATTTACAGTCTTTGTTCAAAGCTAAGCTAACCATCTTCTTCCTGTAGCTGTGGTTTAATGTTTGACTTCCTGAAGTATTTTCGTCACCGTTAGCTTGCTAGGCAACCAGTGAAGACTCTTCAAATAATCCAGTACATAACCCCCCATACAAACACATGTTTTCACACATTTTCTACATTACATTAACCAAAAAAGATGTGTTAATTAGTGAGCTTTGGCTAGGCTAGCTTCCCTCCCGTTTCCATTCTTTATTCAAAGCTAAGCTAATCGTCCTCACCCTGTAGACTGTAAAATGGCATCGATCTGATCGTGTAGCAAAAATAAGCATTTCCCAAAATGTTGAGGTACATGGTCAGGTGGTGTACTGGCTTCTCTTCTCTTCTCACTCTCCATCTTTTTCTACTTTGTCTCTGTATCCCTCTCCATCCCCCTCGCGCTCTGATGATGAAGCGCTTTTAGATTCGCCCGTTAATAATGCATGTTTCCGATTCCCACTCGGCCTTCATTTTTTCATGTGCTCTCCCTCTCTCTCTCAACACTCTTTCTCACATCGCCCTCGCTCTGCCTCTCCTGCCGGGGGTTTTCTGATGTCTCGGTGCGTTCCTGTCTCTGTTCATTAACATCTGCCTCTTTTTTTTCCCTCTCTTCCTCTTTCACCTCATCTGCGTCCGTCTCTGGTCTCAGCTCGGTTCAGTTTGTTTCAGTTCAGCTGAGATGAGATCAATGCAGCTCGGTTCAGTCCGGGTGACGAATTCATTCAATTAAACTTGGTGCATGTCAAGTCTTTCAATCAATAGATGTGCGGATGTTCCCCTCTTTTTTTTCTGTTTGTCTCTCCATCCTTCTGTTGGTCACAACTTGGGGTTGGGTTGGGCCCTTGGCGTTTCTCCGATCTCTCCTTCTCATTCCATGTGGCAGCAGATACTCACCACGTCATCGTGGGGAGTTCAAAGACCCCTTTCTCATCTTTTTACATCATCCAGTGAGTTCAAACAGCTCGACCTGAGCTTATTAATGGACACTCACATAATCCAGTGTCCTTTTCCTCTGAGCTAACTACAGTATTAATGGCTCCACGTCCAAACAGGCCGGCGTTCTTTGTCTGTCACATTTGTTTTGCTAATGTGAGATGAATGGAGAGTCCCTCTGGAGATTATGATAATGCATTCGCGGTCACGCAGGGAAGCGTGTTTGCAGGAGGCGGGGGGCACTGCGTGTGTGTCAATGGGTAACCTTTCATTTGTGCGTGTCCCCTGCTGGAGGTAAAAGTAATAAAAATGACTGGAGACATTTTGGTTATTGATTGAAGGCCTTGTGTTCAGCAAGACACACTCATTTGCTGGGGATTCCCTGGAGAGCCGTGAGGCTGTGCACATGTATGCATGGTGCGCTGCGCGTGTGACACCGGCTTGTATTGATGAATGAATTCAAGTGTGTTAACTTTGACAGCCAAATATGTCCCTTTTTTCCAATTATTTAATTAAGTCAATTAAAGGGTAAATCCACAATTTTATTCATTAAAGTGTGTTTACGGGTCTTGGTGAGTGCTACTACATATGTGAAAAAGTAGTATAAAGCCTTGTAAGCCTTGTAAGCTGCATGTAATCTGATAAATTGTCTCAAGTGAAGTCACTCAGTGGCTAAGTTGCATTGTGGGTAATGTAGGCTCCAGGTTTTGAAAGCAGTCTGTTGGTCTAGCATTTCTTACCTATACCTCTGTTGGACTCATTATGGACAGTTTATAAACAAATGATCAAAATCAATACAGCAGAGGTATTGTCTTTTTTATTTTAATACATTACCCATAATGCAACTTAGCCACTGAGTGACATCACGTGAGACAATTCATCAGATTACATGCAGCTTCCTCTGGAGCCACAAAAGGCTTTATACTAACCCTAACCCGCACCCTGGAGCCGGTTTAAAATGTTGCACCTTTGTACCAACAGTCATTTTTAGTGAGGACCATGTAACTGCTTGTTCTTGTCTTCCCATCTTACCTGATGCCGATTGGACACTGATGCAAGTTTGCATGAATGTGAGCTGTGCAGGACTTTGACTAAGCAGGCTATTTCTTTTCCAAATGAGTTGTTATAAAAACATCAGTACTCCATAATATCACTGGAGATAGAGTAGCTGTAGTTGTAGTAGCTTTATGATTGTATCTATTGGCACATGTGTACATAGTTAAAGAACTGGTTAGTCCAAGGAGAAGGGTTTTTTTTTAATATTGCTTCCTTCCTGTTGTTGCAGGTTTGAACTACTTCCTGAAGACAGTCAGTGACTGAGATTTAATCCTCACAGGTAAGTCACATATCTCAGCTTTACCATTGTATCCATTATTTTTTCCTGGTGTCCCTTGATGTTGTTAAACTGTTGTGCTGATTATAATTGGGTCTAACCAGCACTACAGTGCTGTACATACAGTACAAAGAGCTCACCAATCAGATTCAATGACAACAATAACTCAGTCTTTATAATTTGCATTCACTCACACATAATGCCTCTGGAGCTGGTTATTCTTCATTCCCACGTGCTGTGACGTTGAATCAGCTTCACCCTTCAACAGCCCGCCCTCGTCTTGTTCCAGTTTTTGCTGATGGTGTGTCTAGTCGTGTGCATTTTGTTACGTCTCAGGGATATGGGCTGCACAGTAGCATGGATTCATACATGTGCTATCTCGTATGGACGTACGTTATTCTCTATAGTGTGACCGTCGCCTCCAGCGCATCTTTTTTTCTGGATTTTGTCAGTTTTCTCAAACTGTGGCTATACTATAAATGAGGAAGGTCAGTTAGCATGGTGGGAAAGTGCTGAGTGTTGAGGCATGTCTTCCAGCTGGCAGTGACTGATTTATAACCTTTGCAGTCTTGGCTGTGCCCTCATGATATCTGCAGATTATACACTAAACCAGCAAGGCACAGTGGCTTGAAGCCTATGGCAGCCTCCTTGTGGCGGAGATTAAAGTGTGTTGTTTAGGTTTGTAAGTCCTGTCAAAATAAGTACAATTACACTGATGCAAAAAGAAAAACACGCATAAGGGAAATGAGATAAGCTCTGGCGTGACAAGGCATCAGGTTGGGCTTGTGATTTTAAGGACCTTTCTGTTTGTGGAAGAGCTTTAAGCTCACTCCCTCATTCAGACAACGTGCTGCTAATAGCCATGCATCGTTTGTAATACAATCAAATGTAAACACGCAAAAGGCCTTAAGTCTACATTTAGAATAAACACCCAAAGTGTCCACACACACACGGAGAGGTGAGAAGACAACATGATTAACCAGCGTGTGTTTGAACTCTGTTTGGATGTGACTGGAAAAACAGGAGCCACATGTCCTGGCATCAGCACCTGCTCACCTGCTGCTAAACACACAAACAGAGAGCAGGGAAACAGTGCACAGATGCCATTTAACACAGTCAGATGAACAATGCTGGAAATTTTGACATTTTCATGTATTATTACTATTTCGAGGAAAATATCGTGATACGGCATCAGCGTTATCTTTTCAAGGTTTTGAGGGAAATGCCCTATCATGCAATGTTAAAGAAAGTGAGAAAAATTCCTGGATCTATATCTGGATCCGCACAAAAATTTAATCAGGTCTTATTCTGGGCCGAGACCCATCCTACGTCTAAGTTTTGCAGAAATCCGTTCAGTAGTTTTTGTGTGATCCTGATCACAAACCAACCAACTAACAAACAAACAAACGGACACGGTTGGAAACATAACCTCCGTGACGGAGATAGAAATTGGCTTTGCAAATGTTTTATAACGAAGGAACTGCACTTGACACTGAATATAAACATAACTTTTGTTTGTTAACAAGAAAACTCCACAGAGCTCCTTTAATGAACACAGCTAACAGGCTAGTGCTACATATCATACTGCATCTACCTTGTGGAAAACCCATTAAACATATTTGTCAGTAGGGAGCAATGTCTTGGTAAGCAGAGCAGGCGAAGAGTATTACATAACCAACACTACAATGTTTCCACCTCCCATTACTATCATTGTTACCTGAATAGCCCTATGAGAGCACTTAACTGTATTACTCTGATCCATAATTTTAACTGTGCGTCATTATCACAGCAGTTTATGGAAAAGTGGTTTTGTATTCAGTTATTGTATCTCCTCTCCCTGTCTTTGGCCTCCTACAGCCTCCCCTCTCCTCCTCCTCCGTCCCTCTCTATATGAGTAATCCTGATGAACAGATGGGTGGAGGAGAAAAAAATGGGCATGCCAGGTTGTTGCGCTGCTATAACACCGTCAATCAGTCCCCTCCCCCCTTGCTCTCTCTCTCTCTCTCTCACCTCCTACCCCTTTTCCATCCCATCATGCCCTTTTCTTTTCTGTCTGCTCATTTCAGCCTGCTCTCCCACTGCCTCTCCTCAATCCTTACATTTTTGTTTCTAGCCCTGAAGGTGTTGTCAGTCAGTCCAGTGATCAATGACCAGTTTTGAAACTTTACATTTTTAGGCCTACAACCAGCTCCGAGTATAGCACCATCATCAGAGTGTTGAGCGTCCTTTGAAGGATGCGGTGAACCCACTACAATCAAGGCCGTCCAGGTCTAATAAAACAGAAAACACATATATGAACCTCGGCTGTAAAAGGCATAGCAATTTGTACCTGAAGGACACACTAACACATGCACTCTCATACAAATCTTTAAAGACGCCAACAGTAACTCGCGTCAGTATAAAGCCCAGAGTCACGTACCAAGGCCACGTGCATCTACCCACTCATCAATACCTTTTACCTCTCGATAGCACTCAGGAATACCAATGAGACTTGGCTCGTTTACAAGCCCAGCTGGATTTATGTGGTGCCACTGTCACATTGTCACACAGTGTTAGAATGAGCGCGACTATTGATTATAGGTGCTTTTGTCCGACATGCACGTGTGCTTCTTTTCAAACACACTTTTTCACACTCCCAGTTCACGTATGATGTTTGATGTTAAAGGACGATGCTGCTGGTTTTGCATGGTTTAGCCCATTAGCTCCAAGTTGTCTGTATTGTACATCGCTGCTGAACATTGTTGGTGGTATTATTTACATTTATTTGAAAGTGAAGGAGTGGTGGGGAAGGAGAAAAAATAGATTGATTGATTGCTTAAATATTTGAGTTTCAAATCAAAAACGTCAAACGAAATACATGGCTGGTTTACATGACTTTCCCCTCCTGGGAAAGGATAGAATCAATATTCATTCCTGGGTCAACTGACTCTGCAGTAGTCACAGATGTTTATTGGCTCCATCTCTAATCAGCTGTGATGGAAACATAACACCTGGGTGGATACGTTAATTTTCGCCCCTTTTCCCGCACAATGCTATGGACCACATTGAATTCCCGGACGGTAGCACGTACTGTTAATAGGTTTCCATCCATTTTCATTCAAGCAGTGCTCTAATGTTCAGTTGGCATTGATTTTGATAGAGAGACTGAAGTAAAACTAATCAACGTCACATTGTCACCGGCCTTAATGTCAGTCCCCGACCCATGTCGGCTCCCCACGCGGTACCGAGATGAAAAAAAACGCGCGACGTCTCACTCCTTAGCTACTGCGAAGGAATAATAGTGTTTAAGTATCTGCATTTTATAAAGTATGTTTGATATAAAGCCGATTATTGCTGAAGTGATTCACTCTGTTTTCTGTGGCCGGTTGATAAAGTTGAATTGACATGATTTATAAAAAATGCATCGATGCAACCAGCTGTCACACCCATACATCAGTTTCCACTAGAGAGAATGTACTATACGCAATATCCCAGATTCTCTTGTTAGATATCAAGATGTATGTTTTTCAGAATATTGTTTGGCTTCCAGTCTCTATTTCCCTTCATTGTTTGTCAGTTTGATTTCATATACGAAATACAAATGCTCACACGCATAAACACACAAATAGATCCACACACACACACACACACACACACACGTGGTATAGCCAGCATGACCCTCTGCTCCGGCTGAGCCCAGGGCTTTTGATGAGATGACCTTAGACAGGCGAGACATGCACTCACAAACACACACACACACACACACAAGAGTGTGCATACACACTCCTGTGCACATGGGCACACACCCAACACCCAAGCAAGCCCCCCCGGCAGCCGGCAAACCGGTCCATACGCCTGGCAAAATGTGTGCAATTGTCCAAATATCACAGCGCTATAATTGGATGTCAGATGAAGCGAATTTTAATGGCTGCTATCAGTAATGACTTTTGATGAGTTACACATGGATGAGTCCGGTTGTTTATGAGCAATTATCATTTTTCAAAGCAGTTCCAGTTCACAAAACCAACATTTATATCGACTAAATGATCCTTTTTTTGTGTCAAATTCCATTTGTAAAAATAAGTAAACACAATTGTTGTAATCTTTTCTTTTTTTTTATCTTTTCATCAAAGCGTTTTTTTCACAAGATGAACACAGCATATGTGTTAACAGTCCTGGCAGCGGGTGTGACACCTTCTGAGGTGTTCCCATTTCTTCACCTCTTGACAAGAGATCACTCTGTTGCCTGAATGTGCCTGAAGCAACGCTATTAAGATTCAGTTCATGGAAAAGAAACGCTGCTCAGAGTCCCTGAATAGGAAAAAGAAAAAGGAGAAAAGGAAATGACAACAAGTTACTCCTTTCTTGTTCTTAATGGCTGTTGGTATCAGGCTTTTAAGAGTGCTTGGAGATGGATTGGACCTTGCTGCAGCAGGGTGAAGTTGTAAGCTGGTTCTGGGGGGAGGGGTCAGCAGGTCTTCACTTTAACTTTTCCACTTCTCTTCACTTTTACTACTTCTGTTGTAAAAGTATGCTTGAAATGTCTGTTATTCATGGGGAGTAACAATCAGAAGTGATCGCTGGCAGCTGGCTCCTGCCAAATATCACATAAATCACACTTTAGTGGAGAAGTTGAGTCACTTTAGTGGAGAAGTTGAGTCGCTCTTAGAACTAAAGGCTCTAAGACCAACTGTCGTTCGTCTCAGCAAAGTGCCATTCTCATCTAATGGATGCTCTGCTGCACAGATGAAAAACTTAAATTTCATGCTTATGGTGTTTGCTGATGCCACAAAATGACATTCAGATACACAGATCAGTGCAACTCCTTCTGTGCGCTTATAAAACCTAGTCAAGAAAAAAACAATTACATGCAAAAAACAACCAAAGAGACACAAGATACATGTGTGTTTCTGCAGCAGGCATGCATCCTGTTATTAGTGTCCTTCAGCCAAAGCCACCATCTTCTCATTTACTGTACATAATCCTGGAGCCAAAGTGGTCAAATAAAACGGTATAAGAGAAAGCCACTCCAGTGAAATTTATGTTTTAAGTAGGGCTGAACCAAAGCTTTTAAGCTTCTGCCGTTGCCATGGTAATTGGCGTCCAAATCAGTATCCGAAGGAAGGAGACGTTGAAAAAGGAGGCAAAAAAGTGGGAAACGGAGCTGCTCTTTGGCGTTGTCAGTAGTCAAAAAACCTGAGCCTGTGAAATCCAGCCAAGAAGCATCTCTGTGGGGCGGAGATATCGGCTCATGGCTTCCCTGCTGTCCTTGTCCCCAATTAAACTCACAATAATAGAGAGTATTTAGGTAAATAATGACTCTTAGGTTGATTGCTTGTGTGCGCCCAACCCTCATCCCCCCTCCAGAAAATGGTACCAGCCCTAGTTTTCAGACCGTACTTCCAGCACCATACACATATCACACCCTGAGTTTTAAAACAGCTTTTCTATCATTACTGCACTACTATATAAGAACTGTGCCCGGCTGAACTGTGGCCGCATCTTTTACTGCCGGAGGTGTCACCTTGTGCCCTCGAACACCCCCCTGCCATTTCAGCGTTATCCCAGCGGTAAACAACATGAAGGACAAAAGCCCCCGCGGGGTGGTTGTTGAGGTGCGGATGGGATGGCGCGCGGGGGAGGCACGGCCTGGCGCATGCTGACCATCAGCACTTCACAAAGCCTCAGAGAAAAGCGGGCGCTGGGGGGATTCTGCGGATGGTGCTAGAACAACTGACCCCAAAAAGGAAAGGCCCTGTGTGTGTGTGTGCGAGTGTGTGTGTGTACATGCAAAAAGAGGCTGAGGTAGTATGTGTTGATTAGGTGGCTGCGTGTGATCCGGTTCGGGGGCTATTGGAGACAAAGAGGCTGCCAGTTCTGTCCTTTCACTGCAAAGAAGTGGCGTTAGTGTAGTCTAAGCTCCTCTTACAACAACTTCCAATGTAGCGGACAGCTTCCGATGAAGTCAGCGGTTAAAACACGAGGCTCTCTAAAAATTAAGCTGATGTCACTTGTGACTGGAGAGCTGCTGGTTCCAATCCCGGGGTTAGGGTTCTTGAAAAGGAAACTGGCAGAAGTGGTCTTAACTACCCTAAAGTACAAGAAAGGGTCATATTTTCATCATTGCCACGTGTTGATGTGTTATTAAAATGATGTGTCATCCTTCCTTGGTAAAAAGGAATCAACTGTGCAGACAGATCTGGTGACATTTTTATCATGCTGTGTAAACATTTCCCAGGAATTCAAACCACCAGTAACACAAATATGCCATTACCTCATCCTCACCACAAGTTATCGTCTCGTCTGTTGTCCTCACCTCTGCATTTCCTGGTGTCAAGTATGTGTTTACCTCTAATAACACCCTGCATAGCTTCACTTTAGTGAATGCTTTATTCCCATCCCTCATATAATGTCTCTCCTTACCTCCCAAGGTGAGGAAAGTGTAACACTATCCGCCCATTGTCTGCGGCACAAATGTGCTTTCGTAAATAATACTTAACCCGGTAAAAAGATATGAAAAGTGCATGAATAGCGGCCCATCTATCAAAAGGGATTAGCGAGGCAGTGCTTCCCCTTGTTTCCCTTTTTTGATCAAAATGTCGAGTCAAGGCTTTGCCCCGAAGAAATAGGGCCTTTTTCTCACCTTACAATGGGCTTTGTTCGCCGCAGAACGGCCGCTTGATGGGGGTTTATCAAGGAGAGACAGAGCAGTCGGCCAGTAAAGTTATCAGATTGACGGATACTGAAACAGGGACTGAGAGCAGGTTGGAGTTTTCTACTTAGAGTCAGCCCTTTCCTTAATCTGTTTACACAGAGGCCTGGTATGTTAGCATGTCTTTGTGTCTCTTAGTGTCGAATACATCTCTGTCTGGTACCCACTGGCTTTGATTTACAGTTTGTATCCCTTCTCTACGGATGCTGGAAGTGGCTTTTTGTGGGGCCTGTGTCTTCAAAGCAGCTATAGGCAATATATTATACTTATACTTATGATAATAATAATCATATGTTGCGTTCACCGTTTGTTTCTGTAAAAAAATGTTATTGACGGTTCTTGGGTTAAAGGGTAAGTTCACCCAAAATGATATATTTACTCATTAACTACTCAACCCGATGCTGATGGACAGTTGGGGGAAGTTTTGTAGTCCACAAAACATTTCAGGAGCTTCACAGTGATACAGCATCGCAGCATTCTATGTAAATAATAAATGAAAAAATAAAATAAAATGGCTCCAAACAGCTCGTCTGCTGCATTACAAGTCTCTGGAAGCTTTGGGATCAAAACTGTATTTAAAAAGATGTAGTTTAAACCCTGGACATGCGGATGAGCTTGTGCAAACCCTTCAGACAGGACCGGGCACACTAACACTTTTGGTTACCAGCAACAGTGAAGGTCTCGGCTTTCAAATCAATTTGGAATCTCAGGGCTTCCGGAGACTTGGATTTTGTCGGACTACCTTCAAGGAGCATCCATTCGGCGTCATTTAGAAACAGTCTAAGTTTGTTGTTTACAGGATCTGTTCAGGGTCAGGGAGTTTGGCCTTTTGTTTCAACTGCTGGTTCTATTTCAGTTGAGCTTAGTCACAGTTTTAAGGGTGTTTTAAGTTCAGGCTGCTCTCTCAAATGTCAGCAGTGAAGTGGCGGTTACGCTGGCTTCACATTTAGGCTGCACTTCCCCTCACTGAGTTTGTGGGAAGTCTCATGGCTCAGAGCTCCCTATTCTAGTGACCTGGTTACTGTGCAGTTCAGCGTAGTCTGGTTACTGTGCTAAGATGTCCCAGCCTGCGAATAGAATATAAATGTTAAATGTAATTTCACAACAGTTCTACTACACAGCGTGTGGTGTTTATGTCTAAATAGTGATGTGTCTATGTACTGAGCTACAGATGAGAGAACAACCCATCTAGTCCGTTCTGGCTGAAAGCGGTCTGACTCAGTCTATCATCTCCGAAATATCTCCGTCACTGCGATCCGATGTGACTGCAGATGACTGTGTTTTCATCCCCCCCTTCTAATTCTCTTCCTGCCATCCCTTCGCCTCCCTCGCTCATCTGTCTAGTCAGCCTGTCATGCCTCAGTGTCTCTCACTGTGACTGAAGGCTGTGGAGTGACCAACTTAGCACGTTGCTCCGGGGTTTGCAAACTGAGAGGGAGGAAGGCTGTTGGGTTTGTGTCAGCAGGCTTCACGTCACTCTTTTGTTGTTGAGAACTGTTTGCTCGGGTTATGTATTGAGTATGCAATAAAGTCTGTTATAATGACTTTCAGGCTGTACTGAAGATGTCTAGTGACTGATTTTATCCAGAGTTACAGTAAAGTAAGAACTCGACACGAATAGCTGACAGGACACGTCTGTATTAACCTGTTATTAGATGAACTCTCTCACAAGTCGGCGTTACCGAAGTGCCAAAACATTTCAAAAACAATTTAAAAACACGAGAGGATCAATACGGCTCTCATAAAGGTACGCCAGCAGCAGGTTAGCTTAGCTTAGCGTAGCATAAAGACTGAAAACGGGGGGAAGAAGCTAGCCTGTCTTCGTCCAAGGCTAACAAAATAAGAGTGGAAGCTTTTCTTACCAAACTCTCTGCGAGAAAGCGAGTAAGCTTAGCAGAACAGCTTTTCCCGCCCTTTTAACAGCCACCAAATTATATTTAGCAACCTATTTTAGCATTTTCTTGTTTATTATTGTATCGGTCCAAGTAAAGCATCCACTGAACACTTTCCTGTTCAGGTGAGGATGAATTTCAGCTATTTTAAATACCTAAATTATAAAAATGAGACCTAAATCAGTAATTTCGGTTTGACAACCAGGCTATAATGTGCTCATGGGCTTGTTTTCGTGGAGGGATAGCAAAACACAAGATGACAGTGACAAACAGGGAGGAAGACAGGAAGTGAAAGACACAAAGAAGATAGGGTGATCAAGATGGAAAGGCAGAGCTGGACTTTTTGACCTTTTAGGCTTTGACCCCTGAGTCAGAGAGAAGAGAGGAGGATGAGAGATGACCTGCCCACCAGCCAGAGTCATCACACTCATCCTCCTTTCTGTTTGTCGTCATCATTTTCGTCTGTGGCCTGTGAGAAAATTAAGAATAGGACATATATGTGTGTAGTTACGCTTGTGTAAGAGCTGTTCTTTGGATAGCACTGCCGTTAGAGGAATGTTTTCCACCACGCAGCACAGTACAGCCTCGCGGTATCACCTTTAACTATGCAAAATTCACTCAACAGGCTTCAAAAACACGTATTTGACCGTGCAACAAACAAAAAGGTATGAAAGCGCGCTTGTCCTCTTCGCTTACAAAGGTCAAAAGTTCAATTCGATGGTGCCTGATCATGTAAATCAAAGGCTGCGAGGAATTTCCAACGTGAGCATCTAAGCAATTTATGGCAGTTAACACTCGGTGACATTCCCGCTGCTGAAATATGGAGATGCTGACATTTGCACGTGGCAGCTAATTTTATGTATGTGTGTGTGTCAGTTTTGTGTTTGTGCTTGGGGAGTCATCTGTGTTGTCTAGTAATATTTTTTTTCATACCCCCCGGCAGTTAATCTCTATCTGAATCTCTGGAGACGTGACCCAGGTCAGACATAAAGACAGACGGACGCACAGGAAACGAACAGTTGACAACATGAAGAGTTATATTTCCATGTTGGGGGATTTTATTTTAACAAAATGAATTGGTTTATATATAAGATAAACAGCTGTTGTCGAATTTGTGTTGTCGAGTATTTTGACATTTGATACTACTGTCGTATCTGCCGCTGACTTGCTAACGTGACAAGCTAGCAAGCATTTTACAAAGTCAGCTAACAACCTTACTTCTACAATTTACACAATGGACTCATCTGTGGCGTTAAACCCAAAAGCCTCCTCACAATAAGGCATACGTACAAGGGTTTGTACGATTATCCTCTACAAGCATAAAAATAGACCAGTCTTCTATTAAATTTTGATTACGTTTGGCCCTTGTATACAGAAATGTGTCACACAGTGTCAGTATTTTGCTAAATTGAACTACTTTTATACAGGAAATGTCTCTGACTAGCGTTTACTTTGGGGTCTTGAGCAGCAGCTGGTGGTTGCTCAGTAACTTTATGTGGCTTATGATATTAATTACGATAAAAACTGAAGACACAATCCCAAAAACCAAAGCAGATTTTTTGTTTTCTCAAATATTCATGCTATCATATTCCTCAAAACTACAGAACGGTTGGGCCCAATTCTAAAGCAGAACAGCAGAGATGTAATTGATGCAACATTTCATTGTTCACACTCTTCCCTCAGGCCACAGAGTTTCTTTTCCCTTCCTCTGTTCTTTCTTGAATGTCTTCTTCGATTTGACCCATTTGCACATTCTATTCAGCAATTTCCGTCATCCATCTCCCCCTTTTCTCTTTGCCACTCATTACCTTTTAGACAAAAGTCCCACTTATAAGCAGCCCTGCCAGGTGAATGGGCTCCACTGTCTCTCTGGGAGAAAATGGCCTGGGGTCCATCAAGGCTTAATATGGCCACTGTCGCTGTGGGTGGGGGGGAGGCCATTTCTGCTGCAGCAGCATGGAGCATTATTGTAATTAATCTGAAGATAGGTCATTACATTTGCATGATATGGCATCGCCTTTTTCACAACGAGATTAGAAGATTTAGCATGCGTGGCCTGCATCTAATGCACTGAGTGTCGCTCCCTTTCCCACTCTCTGTTGTGTTCCCTCACGATTAACTCGCGAGAGCGATATCCAATAGGACGTGTCGGCGTAATTAGCTGTGTCCTGGGGTTGTATAAGCTCACACACTCTGCCTAGCTCAGCTGGATAAAATGTGACAAACTGCTTTCTGTGTGTGTGTGTTCATTACCGTACTCTCCCCTATATGTCATCGGACATGCTTCCTCTCCAGCATAGTAGAGATGTAACCAACAATGAGCTTCACCTTCAGATGCCTCGTCTGTGTATTTGTGCACGTGTGTGTGCTGTGCCTGTGTATCCACATGTGTTGTGCGTCAATATATGTGCATAAATAGTCATGAATAATAAAGATGACAGGATGGAAGGAGCCATTTACCTGACAGCAGCTGCTCCATCCCGGCCTCCTGACAGGAGTCACTGTCACCCTTTGGCGACTTTGATCCAACCAACTCATGCAAATGTAAAAAATGCCAGTTTCAACAAATCATTCGGCGAAGCGCAGCGGATGACTCCAGTTTGAATAATGCGCTGGTTGATCGAAGAATTTTGAATAAAATAAACGTTAATAATAGTGGCGCTGGAATGTTGCGGACATTTATTGTTCATTCATCAAACACAGTATATGAGGAGGGGTATCTTGATGCCGCTGGTGCAGTGATATAACACCAATTTGCTAATAAATTCATATCGGCTAATGCACATGTGACAGAGGCAAACAAACTGCAAGACAAAGGACGTGAAAGAGAAAACACACACACATAATTCCCTGCTCCCGGTGGTGCAGTTTTACGAGAGCCCATTAATGCCAACATGCTTCTGTGACGGCTCCACGTATCAATCTGTGTTATCATGGACGGCGCAACAGCAGCTAGTTAGCGCTTGTGGGTCTGCACTCATGTGCAACTTGATCCGTATGACACGCTGACAGGGAAGGGTGCATTTACCGATGTGGCGCGTTTGTGCATGCATGTGCCAACCCAGTGCGCGGCTATATCTGATTGTTCCAGCCGAGCGCACTCACATGCCATATGTTTACAGGCAAACACGTGGTCGGCAGGGCCATCTCAGCGGAGCACGTTGGATGTCGTCGTAATCCGTGGTTATCTTGTCTTGAGAGCGCAGTAAGCTCCAAATGCTATCTTGAATTGCCAGAGAAGGTAAATAACAGAGCGTACGACTGACAAGAGCAGGATGGATACTTACAGTGTTTAAGTTACAGGGACTGAAATCAAGTTTGTTTTGACTTTTCCTCCTTATAAAGTCGGCAGGATGATGGCAATGCAACGGGCGGGCCACTTGTCATCGGCGACGTGCACGCCCTTGTTTGGATGTTGAGCTGCGAGAAAGTTTCCATTGTGTACATACATATCTCATTTTAATGGAGTAATCTTATATACATTTCACATTCTGAGACGTCTCTGCGTACGTATGTTTGAGCACATTTCTCATTTTGATTTTATGAAACGTGTTGAGACCCATTTTGATCATCACGTAGTCTAAATAAACCCCAGAATCTTAACATTTCAGTGACCTGTGTCGTCATCCTTTCTTCTTCTTTCTTTTTTTGTACCTCTCTGTAGAGTGGATCCAGACTTTGTCACCACCCTGATTGTGTCGCTGAACTTGGACAAGAGGTTTTCATCGTGACGCACCCAACCATGGACAGGAACAGGAAGTGGGTGCCGGGCCTCGGGGCTGTGCTATTGATACTCTTGAGTCACGTGACCTCAGCGCTGGAAGTGCCTCTTGATCGTAAGTGCTGTCCTAATCAATATCACATCTTATTACCAAATAAAAAAAGAATAATAATTCTGTCCTAAATTCTTTCATATTGTGGGGAATAATGAAGAAGCAGCTGCAGATTGAGCTGCAGTTTACTGGTTCTTTTGTGTTTCAGCTTTGCATGTTTCAGCATGGAATCAAGTTTTCAGTCATGAAATGCAATACAATCTCTGAAAAACTCTTTTTATCACACATCCTGTGTGAAATTTCAATGTCTTCAACTACTTTTCTTGCATTTTTTGCACCTGCCTGATTAAACTAAAGCTAAAGAAGTATTCACAAAGAAGGCGGGAATCCTCGGCAGGCTCATAAGATGCTTTAAAAGTACTTGAACGTGCAGCTGTTTCACTTGAACCTGTGCTTTTACTCCTTGCAAAAACTAACACCTTTCCTCAATATTCTATCACTGTGGTACGGCGTGTCACGCTGGACAAAAAGCTAAAGTACTGGAAGGATGTAAGTTGCCACGAACACTGCTGTGACTTCTAGAGTTCTTGCTTTTAAAAACCTATTTTCTAATATGATTTTGTGTGGATTCTAGCAATGTTAGACATGCATGCGGTTATGTCAACACTGTTGACTGTGTGAAGTGACTTGCTTTTTGGAGTGGTTGATTGTTAGTTCACATACCGGTAAGTTGTTACTGGATCAGATAGCTTGTCGTGGCTTTTGTTTGCAGCTCCAGATGGTGTTACACTTGATTGTCGAGTCTGACCGACTGCTTGCTGCATGTTGCTTGCACATCCTCGATCCTATAACCCCTCCACATGCTCACGTGTACATGTTATTGTACGTGTCTGAACTATGCTTCTATTCATGTGTCTCCAGTGCCCCAACCCCCCACTATAACGCTACAGTCCCCGAAGGATTACATCTTTGATCCGCGGGAGAACATCGTCATCCACTGTGAGGCCAAGGGGAAGCCTCATCCCAGGTGAGACGGTCGCTCCTCCCATCGCACTGATGCTTGTTTATCAGAACATGTGCAACAGATAGGAAGTGTGCAGGTTACCGTTACCTGATGCTCTTACGATGAAGCACACTGATTTCCGTTCATTTTTATGCTGTTTCTGGTTTCTGGGGGCAACTTAACCCGGAGCCGTGCGGAAATATGAATCGCCGTAGCAACCGTTGTCATGGAGACCACTTGTGAAACACACCTGGCAGAGTGAATTAGACACAGTTGTTGTTGCCAGCAGCCGCTGGATCAAACTTCCTGCCATGAAATCAATGATTAGAGTCGGTCTGCATGAACGGACCACAATGCATCTTGATGGTTTGAACAAACACTAGAAAATCACAGTGACGATTGTATTTCTTGTTGATCCTAGTTTTTCCTGGACAAGAAATGGGTCCCACTTCGATGTAGAGAAAGACTCCAAAGTCCTGATGAAGCCCGGTTCAGGGACTCTGGTCATTGACATCAGCGGGGAAAAGGCGGAGGCTTATGAGGGAACGTACCAGTGCACGGCTCACAACGAGCACGGCACGGCTGTATCCAACAGGATTGTCATCAGACAGTCCAGTAAGACCAGTGACTATAGTCAATGACATCATTTCTATTGGTTTTTGTAATTTTACAGAATCTCTAAGTTCCTGCTTCCACAAAATGCTCAATCTCATCACTTTTACTGATATAAATGAATGTGATCAATACCATCATGAAGCCATGGGAGTGCCTTTGTTTGATGTTGTGTGACTCGCAGGGTCCCCCTTGTGGTCGAAGGAGAGAAATGAGGCCATCGTGGTGCAGATGGGGGTCTCCCTCGTGCTGCAGTGCCGGCCCCCTGCAGGGCTGCCCCCTCCTGTCATCTTCTGGATGGATAACAGTGAGTCATTTGCATGCACACATATCTGCACACGTGGTTCAAGGACATAAGAATTTCACAACCAATACAACAATGGCAGACAAACAAAGAAGAAGAGAACTGATGGAAAATAGGCCCCAAGACAGCGTTGACTGATCCCAAATCAAACAAGCTTTGTCATCACGTCTAACTCTTTCTTCTCCTCTTCTTCAGATTTCCAGAAGCTGCCGCTGGATAAACGTGTGTCCCAGGCTCTGAACGGAGACTTGTACTTTTCGAATGTTCTCCCAGAAGACAGCAGGCCTGACTACATCTGCTACGCTCGCTTCCCTCACACACAAACCATCCAGCAGAAGCAGCCTATCTCAGTCACCGTGCTGGACAGTAAGTCAAGACACTGACATAAAAAAAAAAAGATTTAAAGGTGCAATATGTAAGAATTGGACACCTGTTAAATTCATACTTCCAACAAAAAGGGGGGAGGAAATATCACCAGTGTAACCGCTAACTGCTGCTAACTGTATTCTGTTTATACATCATGGCTGTAGCTATTGTTATCTTCTTAGCTTAGTTAGTCGGGCTATTCAGGTAATGCTGGTGTTTACACCTTTGGACCAATGGGAGAAAGGTTTTCAGGCCCAAGGCTAGCTGGTTAGCATGCTAACTCCAGTAGATATTTCTATAGCAGTCTTTGACATAACCTCAAAACTGATCACATTCTGTTGATAGTTTTAGCTAATTTTTGAATGTTTTAAACTCAAATTCTTACATATTGCCCCTTGAAGGTTGGATTTTAGGTCATGCAGCACTGTTTTAATCTTATTTTCTTATTATTTATGCAAAACTTGAAAGATTTTCTCTTTTGCAGTAAATGTTATTTCACATTTGAAGATGTTTTTTCCCACATTTTGTGCCTGTTACTCCGGTTTCAAATCTATGTGTTGTTCATGCCCAACTGTGTTAGCCTTTGATGGATTTTGTGCTGTTCTTCCTGTTTTCTACCTCCTCCTCGCTTTTTGGAAAGCTTCTAGCAGTAATTTATGTGCAAATAGCAATGGCAATGACTTAACTGTGGTGTTATACCCATGTTTTGTAATGCATTTTCGCAAGCAAATGCATTGTGAAGTAAAGCATTTCCTGTTTTCTGTCCTAGTTTTGCATGCTTATCACTTTCTGTTGTATTTCAGTGGAAACAATGAATGAGACTGTGGCTGCTTTATACAATATCACTGATTTCTATAGTGGTGAGTGCTGCTGGTTTATTCCCATTCAGCCCCCTCAATGTAAACCCAGCCCTGGCCTAACCATACCCAACATACACCTTTAACTCAACCTCAATCCCCTCCTTTGTGACTATATTAACAAACTCGTCCTCAGGTTTCTCTCATTTTTATCCGATTTTGTGAAGCATTTCCTTATGCAAGTTAAAGTTTTAAGGTTAGAGTCGGACAAACCTGTAATTTTGGTCAATAATAAATAGAAAGAGCTGCCTGTAATGCAGGATGCAATGCTTATTACATGGCAAAAAAGTCCACGATCGCCTCTGTGTGCAGATAACATCAAAGATGGTTTGAGCGACCTTCAGAGCATGCGTCACAATAAATGTCAGCTAACTGCATCTCCCCTGGAATCATAAACACACACACTCCGACTGATCTCATGATCTGCTCAATCAAGCACACCCTCAATGATTATCCAGCACACAGTATGAAGCATCGTACAACACATTATTCTAACGTGGCACTGCCCCCTTTCCAGCTTCAGAAGTACAGAAGGATCACTCGTTAGCAAAGCGACATTATAGATGTCTAGATCCTTCCATTAGGAACTTCAGAGGGATGTTTGTGAGATTGGGGGTTGCTATCTACCAAGAACCCCCGTGTTGTCATAGCAACAAACTGACTGCTACTCCTCTCGGGGAGCTTCCTCGTGCTCTCTGAATCTGAAATACGAGAAAAAACCTCTACTACATTGTGTCGGGTCATCACTCACTCATTTACTATCCCTTCTATCCACTGTGACAAATCACTTCATGACTCTTCATTTGATTGTTGAGGTTTCCACCATTAATTTCCTTCAAGAGAATATAAACGGCCGTCTGAGCTCATGGTTTCACCCAACCCCTCTGGTGGTCACAGTGTGGCAAGAGGAGCCTTCAAATCTAATTGTCTGGCTCTGATTTGGTCGTGTGTTCTCATGTGTTCAGACAGCCCAGAGGGGGAGCATCGCCCCGGCTTCATGATGCCTATGGGCGCCACCAGCACCAAGATGGTTCTGAGAGGGGAGACTCTGGAGCTGGAATGCATCGCTGAGGGCTTGTAAGTAGACATCTTGATGCAACTTGGACATGGCAGAAATAAGCTTTTTGTGTATTATACAGCGATGTTCTTTGAAAGAGACTGTCAGAGTAAGTATTTGGGAACCAGTTGCTCAGTTGGTAGAGCATGTGCCTCATGTACCGGAGGCATGTGTCCTTGCTGCAGTGGCTCAGAGTAAAAAAAAAAAAATCCAGCCTGTGGCCTTTAGCTGCATGTCATTCTCCTCTCTCATCCAGTTTATCTCAACTAACCTGTCCTATAAAGCCACAAAAAGGCCAAAAAACATAATAATAATTAATTAATAAATAATAATAAAATCCAAAAATAACTAAAAAACATATTGCGTCTGTGACAGGCCCACTCCAGATATCTCCTGGCAGAAGGATGGAGGAGAGCTGCCGAGCGGCAGGACGACGTTTCAGAACTTCCAGAAAACGCTCAAGATTTCTGATGTGAATGAAGCCGATGCCGGAGACTACCGCTGCACAGCCACGAACAAGCTGGGCACTGCGGACCACATCATCAAGGTCAATGTCAAAGGTATGCAGATTAACCCAGTTATATTCTTGTTTGACTTTTGGTGGTGCGATGCGGAGCGATTTTAAAGTTCTTCAGCAGTGTGAGAATTGGAAAGTAAATTAATTTAAGTTTGAGTCAGCTTTAATTGACACATTTTAAATCTGACATTTACATAGATGCAAATGTTTCTGTGTCACTGTATCATGTTGCTAAAGTATGCCGACAAAGATTAATGTAAGATAAATGTCACGTGTCTTCTTTGTTTCTTTTTTTTGTCGTACACAGCGGCTCCTTTCTGGGTCAGCGCTCCCAGGAACCTGATCCTCGCTCCCAATGAGACCGGCATCCTGACTTGTCGAGTCAGCGGAGAGCCCAAACCGAAGATCACCTGGTTTGTCAATGGAGTCCCCATAGAGAGTGAGTAAAGTGAAACCAAAACAGTCCAAAACAGAACATACTACATCTACGCAAACAATCCAAAGCAACTGACGGCAACAGAGAGTATGAATCAATATGCATAGTTGTAGTGGGAATTCAAGTCCCGATCCCAGCAGTGTGGTGAAGAACTTCCCGTCTCTTCGTCTTGTAACAGATGCACCAGAGGACCACACTCGGAAGGTGGATGACGACACTGTGATTCTTAGCAGTGTGCAATCGGGGTCCAGCGCCGTCTACCAGTGTAACGCCTCCAATGAATTTGGTTACCTGATGGCCAACGCCTTTGTCAACGTTCTTGGTGAGTTAAGATTTTGGATATTCAGGCCAGTATGTGAGAGAGGGAAGATACATGTGCTGATTTAGATTGTGCTTCTATCCATAGCTGAGGCACCAAGAGTGCTCACTCCACCCAACAGAGTGTACCAGGTCATCGCCAACAGCCCTGCGTTACTTCATTGTGCCTCCTTTGGCTCGCCAATACCAATCATCACATGGTAAGAGTGTGACGTTTATTTTAAGAGGCTGTTATTTGAAACAAAAGGTTATCAGATCAAGACTTACCACCAGTATTCATGCACGGCACCATTAAAGACTAAAAAACATGTCGTTTGCTGTTCCCGTGCAGGTTCAAAGACAGTCAGACCAGCGTTAAGAATGGTGACCCTTATGTGATCCATGAGAACGGTACATTGGAGATTCATGTAGCCCAGCCACTGAACAGTGGAAAGTACACCTGCATTGCCACCAACAACTTGGGGATCAAGGAGAACCATGTTTACCTGGAGGTTAAAGGTCAGAGAATGAGATTGGGGGTTCAACTCTTCACCTGTTTAAAGACTATAATATGGCCTCTTCAGCCATTAGGTCAAGTGGCCTCCAAGAAGTTTTATTTGTTAATATGGACTCCTTTATTTTTCCATCTTCCAGAGCCCACCCGCATCCTAAAGCAGCCAGAGTACAAGGTGGTCCAGAGAGGAATGAGCGCCATGTTCGAGTGTAAAGTCAAACACGACCCGTCCCTCATCCCCACCATGACCTGGCTCAAAGACAACGGAGAGTTACCTGACCACGAGAGGTGCAAACGGCTTGTTCAGCACGACATGTAAAAACTGTGGTATCACTCGGAGAAAAGAGATATGCATCATCGATCTGTGATTCTCTGTCATCAGGTTTCTGGTGGACACGGACAGTCTGACCATCAAAGACGTGACGGATGGAGATGAGGGCACCTACACCTGCATCATGAACACCACACTGGACCAGGACTCAGCCAGCGCCATGCTGACTGTAGTAGGTACGTTTCGAGGGTCTTTGCATTGATTCAGATATTAGCAATAGTGGGTATTTGTTCTAATCTAAATCAGGTTAACATCTTCAGTGTTTTTCCTGCTTTACCGACATTTCTACTATCTGTCACTAACATCTAATTTCTTCTTGTACTTTACTCTTGCTTCTCGCTGTCTCAGAGGCTACTCCTACTCCAGCTATTGTCTACGGTAAACAATGTCCCTAGATGAGGATTTTTTGTAGTTGTCATCAGTTCTATTTTTTAAAAACTATAGCACCCATTTACCACAATGTTTATTTTATGTTGATTGTCCTCGTTGCTTTCTTTATTTCATATTGTACCACTTGATGTTCATTTAGTTTGATGCTGATGTTTTATTTCATTGTGAAATCCCCCACGCCTGTGTTTTACCCACAATGCCTTGTTGTAAAATGTTTGATTGCACCAAATAACATCAACGCGGTTGTTTCTTCACATTTTATTGATTTATTAGGTCATTTTTTTTCATGTTCAGACTAAAATTCTTACATATTGAACCTTTAAGCAGTGATATGTCTTGTCTCCAATAAGCATTTCCATCAGAAAGAAAACCTGAACCTCGTTTGTTTTCACTGAAAAGCATCAGGGTCAAATTTTCAGTTGAAACAGTAGCAAGGGCTCGCTGTAATCAATAGCAGAGAGTGAGTTTTCACTTCTGTCGTTCTGGGCTCCTCATTGTGTTTGCAGAGAAACCCGACCCACCAACTGACCTGGAACTGACTGACCAGACAGAGAGGAGCGTTCGGCTCACCTGGATCCCCGGAGACGAACACAACAGTCCCACACAGAGTATGAAATGTCATAATGTCGCTGCTCAGTTGCTGTTTATCGAACTACACCACACTTTCCCACTGCCAAATGTGAAATTAAACACCACAGTCACTGGCAACACAAACAGATTTACCAAGTCAGCATCATCTGTTGTGCAGGAAGTTCTGATACAGTTTAAGTTTCTGGGAACTTTGTAGGAATAAACAAGACGGCAACTTGATAGTCACCATGATGACAAAAGAGCCACACATTACACGTCCTCATCAGCAGCAAAGGTTTGTCTTCTCTGTCCTGAATCTTTTTCCTCTTCCCCAGCATTTCTGATCCAATACGAGGATCTGCTCCACGAGCCAGGAGTTTGGATCAACCTGACGGAGGTTGCTGGCACTGACACCACAGCACAGTTAAACCTGTCCCCATATGTCTACTACTCCTTCAGAGTCATGGCTCTGAATCGCGTTGGCCTCAGCAACCCTAGCCAGTCCTCAAGCCAATACAGGACAAACCCTGCAGGTGACGAACACGGTCACTCTTGAGGAAAAAAAAACGTGTGTAAAAAATAAAGTTTTCACTGATTGAACCATCACTTTTTGGTTTTTGTAGCTCCCGATGACAATCCATCAGATGTGCAGGGAGAAGGAACAGAGCCTGGAAACTTAGTCATCTCCTGGACAGTAAGCTATATTTTTTGTGGGATTGGAAAACATTTCACAGCAGCCAAGTTAAAGTATTTAAAGGTGTCATTTTTCAGCAACTAACAACAACATATTCTCTGTATAGCCGCTGACAGGATTTCAGGCCAATGGGCCCGGTCTGGAGTACAAAGTACAGTGGAGACAGAAGGACGTGGATGAGGATTGGTCCTCAAAGACCGTGGCCAACGCTTCCCAGTTTGTCGTGTCTGGAACGCCGACCTACGTGCCCTACGAGATCAAGGTTCAAGCTTTGAATGATTATGGCAACGGCCCAGAACCTAAAGCAGTGACTGGATACTCTGGAGAAGACTGTGAGTGAACGAAATGTTATGTACTTGTTAGAGTTCAAAAATCTTTAAAACTGTGTCAGTATTCAAATAAGCTGCCAAAACAAAGAGATAAAAGTGTTAGGCAGAGGAGAATTTACATTGTTTTACTTCAGTAGCCTTTGTCAATGATTTTTATTGGCGTGAAACTTAAATAATTCCTCTCTCGTTGCTCTGCAGTGCCTCTGTCTGCCCCTGATAGTGTGCAGATCATGGTTCACAACAGCACTCTTGCAGAAGTACACTGGGAGCCTGTGACTTTCCCTTCAGTCAGAGGAAAACTACAGGGATACAAGGTACGGCCATTTCTTTAGCACGCCTAAAACAACACACAGCTGAGCAACAGGAAAATAAAGATAAACCTCTATTTGAGCCGCCTACATGAGATAACACATTAATTCCACTGAACTGGAAACATAAAACTATGAGGACAAACAGGAGTGCAGTGCGCCAATATAAGAGTTAACCCCTCGTGTTTTTCCCCTTAGGTATACTACCGTCGTGAGCGCGGCCTGCACGAGACAGAAGGGGGAGCGGAGCAGCAGGAGCAGGTTTTGACGTTCAGCGGGAATCGTAGCGAGGGACGTCTGCCGGGCCTCGAGCCTTACAGCATCTACAACATCTCCATCAGGGTCCTGAATAACAAAGGAGAAGGGCCTCCTAGCCCCAGCAAGAGATTTGAGACACCTGAGGGAGGTGTGTATCGCCTAGAGCCTCATGCATGAAGACATTTTTAGATTTTCAATTTCAAGTTCAAGTTCCTACAACTTTGTCATATTTAATGTCGGGATCTACCTCCAAATATTAATTGGGTCACCAAACTTTGAATTTAATTGCACTAAATCAGCCTTTTCGTTCTTTAGAACCTCTATCTCTCTCTCGATACCTTCTACCACTACTAACACTATTAACAGTACTGCTTCTGTGACAAAAACCTTGCAGTAAGACCCTGACTGTGGTTGTGCTTTTGTTTTTTAGTCCCAGGGCCTCCCGCTTTTCTGACTGTCGCAAACCATGGTTTGGACTCGCTCACTCTGGAATGGGGCCCACCAACGAGAAACAATGGACGCCTTGCTGGATACATATTGACATATCAACCAGGTAAGGCCTACCAGCTTCCTGACACTGATACTGTTCTACACAGTATCATGCTGTGTTTCTACAAAGGATTGTTGTTCATTTAAAACTTCAACTTTAACTCTATTCTCCTCTTCCCCCCCCCTCTTCTCTGTATCTCTGCAGTCAACAAAACCAATGAACTGGGACCAGTTAAGGTCATGAACTTCCCAGCCAACGAGACCACATTTATCTTGGACAGCCTGAACTCCAGCATGCTCTACAAGTTTTACCTAAGTGCAAAGACAATCAAGGGCCCAGGCCCCACTATCACAAAGGAGGCCTTCACAGTCATGGACACAAGTGAGTTATTTAGCCGTTTGGCTTCGCGAATAGCAAATTACATGCACAACAGGAGGAAAAGGTCAAAGTATTTTATCATTTAAGCGACCAAAATAAGGAGCGCAAGGGTCAGAATCACAGGCATGTACACCACATCTTATACTCCCTCTGTCTCTTTCTCTTTTCTTCTCTCTGAAGTTCGCTCTCAGCCCACTGTAGAGACGGGCAAAGGTAACCCAAGTTTGCCACTGGAAGCACCTGCATGTTATTCCTATGATCAGATATTAGAAAGAGTTTAGCATAGATGCTCTCTTTAGTTTAACTATCTATCGCTGCATGTCTGCAGGTCAGCATGTCTGAATAAATAGGGTCTAATAGTGACAAGACTTCCACGGCATCCGCAAGCAACCGCGCTTGTGTCCTCTTCTGAGAGAGTAGGTTGCACTCAATGCAACGTAGTTTAAATATAGATGTGCCTGCAGTCTTTACTTCCTGTGTTTGCTTTTTTCAAATGAACACGTTTTCATTTGACAGCTCGCGCATGATGCTTGTGAATGTTTCAGTCCAGCACTAACACATTTAAATACCTGATGATGCCTAAAACCCGATGGATTGCATATATAAATAACTTGAGTTTGATTTAAATGATACGCATGCTGCAGTGCTGTGATTCAGAGTTGGAGGATTTTTGTATTTGAATGCTGAACTTCAGTCTGAATCTCAGGATTGAGGGGTTGCAGCATGTTCTCACTCAGCATGACAGTAGCAACTTTTCTCCGTAGAACAGAGGCTCTGCAGTTTTTTGCTGTACGCTGTCTACTGCGGTGTGTATGTGTGTTGTCTCACTCTTTTCCATGTCCTTTCAGGCCCCACAGAGCCCCCTCACCCAACCTCCCCCATCACTCAGTCTCCGCCTCCCCCGTTTCACAAGGGTACAAGCGCACTCCCTGTGTCCCCTTCTACCTCCCCCAAATATCTGCACTTATTCTCTGCTCTGCCAAAAATGGTCCATCTCAGCGAGAGAAAGTCTTTGAAATATAAGTTTTATTAATGGCTTTAATTTGTATTTTGTGATATTTTCACATGTTCAGTAAAGTCTAACTTCTAACTGGCACTTGTTTGACTGAGTCCTCACTGAGATGGCCATTTTTAGCAGCTATGTTAATTAACCTGTTGCAGTGTTGTGGCAGGATCTGACACTATTCTGGAGTGTTTTCTGACATATAACAAAAAACTGTGTTGCCATGTTTTGTATAGCGAAACATTTTTGCTATTTGGGACAGACAGCAGACATTTTTGACTTTGAATTTGGCTGCTGGTAGATATCAGGTTACAGTAGCTGGTGTATTTTCTGTCTTGATAAGTTTATTATTAATTATTTCTCTTGTGTGTTAAACCAAAAGTGAATTACCTGAACATAGCAGATCAGCACCAGCTTTATCCTGTGATGTTTATTTCTTTAAAATGTTACTCTGCTGGTATTTCAAAATTTTATATTTAAAGGACAGTTCACCTTAAAATCAAAGATTCATATTTTCCCTCATACCTGTATTGCGATTTATCCATCCAGGTTATTTTGGTGTGAGTTGCCAAGGTTACTGGCTGTAGAGATGTCTGCCTTCTCTTAATATAATAAAGAAGAAGGCAAGCGGCTTGTGGCACTGAAGGCAGCAATGCAACAGCAATGTCTCTTCCTAAAAATCAAGATAATCCACAGATCAAGCATCTTCCTCTGCTGGGCTGCAGCCTCAGCTAGCTTAGTTAGCTAGCCTCTCCTCCATGATTAGAGACATTGCTGCTGTGATTTTCAAATAGATATTTTCTTGCGCTTTGAGAACCACAGGCCGAGTGCCGTCTAGTTCCATAATAATTAAGATTGGTCAGCAACTCACACCGAAACAGTCTAGATGGATAAATAGCACTACAGATAAGAGAAATAAAAACATGTATTTTTGATTTTGGGGTGAACTGTCCCTTTAAGGTATTTTAATGAGTTGGGAAGTGACTTTTGAATTAAAGCCCTTGATGTTTTCTCTCTCTTGTGTGCTCAGTGCCACCTGTAGGCCCAGCGTTCGGCACAGTTAACACGTCTGTATCGGAGGAGGGTGCAGTGATCAGTTGGGATTACTTTGGACACCATAAGAATGTTTATGTGGAATATATGGTAGAAAACAGTAAGGCTTCACGATCTGGTCCATAAATACATCCTTTAAATAAACATTTTTCCCCAAAGGCTCCCTGATTCTAATCCCTCTCCATCCGCTGCACCGATTCTAGGTAAAGAGGACTGGAAAAAGGAGCTGGTAAACGGTTCACACTGGCATATGATAAAAGGTTTAAAGCCGGGGACGTCCTATAGGGTGCGCGTGGTAGCTAGGGACCCGGCTGACCCGACGGTCCACAGCACAGACGAAGTGTTGGTTGCGGTGCCAGGTGAGGCGGCATGCCTCAGCATAGATGAGATGGTCTTCGTGCTTTTATTTTCTTTATTAGCCATCTCGTTTCACCATCCCCTTTCTGTTAGAGCACCGTCTCATTATCAGACATACGGCGCTACATTCAGACGTGAATGTGCGGTAGTTAGTGTCTGATGCATGTCACTTAAAATCATTACTAAGAGGTTCATTTTTCCGCTGTTGTGGCTTTTGTTTTTCTCTTCGTCCTAAACAATCATTGCACATTAACCCATTTTTGCATTTCATTTGGGTGTTTACAGCTTCTCTTCATCTCAGTGTTGCTCATCATGAAGAAAACAGATTCCACCCATTGACACAGTTAATGCCTAACGTTTGTTCCCGTCTTCTGTGTGTTCAGCTGTCCCCAGTCGGCAGGTAGACATCGCCACCCAGGGATGGTTTATTGGGCTGATGTGTGCCATCGCTCTCCTCATCTTGGTCCTTCTCATCGTGTGCTTCATCAAGAGGAACAAGGGTGGCAAATATCCAGGTAATGTTATCGCTGTATTTTAAAGCTTGATCGACGTGTATGGATGGAAATATGAGTGAAAATAATGTGTGTATTCTGCAGTCAAAGAGAAAGAAGATGCTCACCAAGACCCTGAGATCCAGCCCATGAAGGAGGACGATGGGACGTTTGGAGAGTACAGGTGAGAGATGCTCTTCAGTTAGAAGCATTCATGGCGTGTTTGACGTTTCTTTTTTTCATCCATTGTGTCCTGACTCGACTGTTTGTATGTAGAACATTTTACCAGGCTGCAGAGACACTCTCCCCACCAGACTCCATTGCCACACACTCCGTAGAGGCAAGGCAAAGATCTGCACCACTCTGTGTCGATTCCTATAACGACCAACTCACCTAATCAACACAAGCTTTACACAATGTGTACAAACATGTCCATTTTAACAAGTAATCTAATCTCTGGCTAGCTAAGAATATTGGGCATTTTAAGATTAAAGTCTCTTCATGATTTTATAGGTCTATAAGTTTATGTAAAGTAGTTGCTACGAAGGAATGAATGGATAAATGAATGAACTATGTATTTCTGAAAACGTGGGTGTCTTTGTGCTTTCCATCTGCATGCTTTGTCTCGTCTGTGTCTCAACAGAAGTGCATAAAAGACACTCATTGTGGCTCGTGAATTGCTTTTCATGTGTCCTTCCATTCTTATCTTTGTTTTTTGGCGGGTTTAGGTCTATGGAGAGGTAAGATGAGATGTGGTAAAAGCAGCATGCATGCAAGCTATGTTTTCTGACCAAATGTTTCTGACTGACAAAACTAAAAGCAAGGAGAAAGCTCGTCAACTCAACTGGTTTTACTATGTCATCATACTCACTGACATAGTCAAAACCATAACCACAGCAACAACATTAACACTAGAATTCAGCATTTAAAGATTACTACTTCTACTTCATTAGCTTCCTTCATTTATTATTTCTGTAAATGCAAATGCATTGAGCTTGACAATAGAAGTGAAGTATATTAGATTCAGACTGTAAAGCTTGCCTAACATTGACTGGAATAGGACGTTTTTCGACCTGATGAACATGCTGTACTGACAGAAGGTAGCAGGCTTTATCTTTTGGGGGAAAAGTGCATTTTTGAGTATTGCATGTAAACTGAAAGCATCTCATTTTAGAAATCATACAGAAAGGTAAAGTATTGCAAGCGACTGAACGGCACGCATTTGCAAAATCCCCCTTAAGCGGTGGTCACCAACCCTAAATCTAAACGGCAACCAGGCTTAAAACAGCACTAACACTATACTATAAGATGCCATAGACGTAGCTGAGCTTCTCCACTGTACAAGAACCAGAGACTATGTTATTGTGCATTGTAATAACTCTGTATAGAGTACAAACACTGACCCTAACTGTGTAGAAAACACAACAGCAATATACACCAATCAGCCACAACATTAAAGTGCTACCAGGTGAACTGAATAATGTTGATCATCTTGCTACAATGCAATGTTCTGTCCTTGGGTCCTGGCATTCATGTGGTTGCCCCTTGACAAGCACCACCGACCCAAAGAATGTTGCAGACATTACACCCCCTCATGGAAATGGCCAACTCCAAGCATGAGTCCCAGTGGGACAAGGTGTTGATCTGGCTTCTACATTCCCCAGATCCTAATCCCAAAGTCCAATCTGTGGAGGCCCCACTCTTGATCAGACTTGGCTCTGACCTGTCGAGGCATGGACAGAGGACCTTTGGGGGTGTCTTGGGATCTGAGGAATGTGAAGGACAGGTCGACACCTTGAGGTCTTTGTCATGTTCCTTGCGCCATTCCTGAGCAGTTTTTGTGGTGTGGTAGGTTGAATTGTCCCACTGTGGAGGCCACTGCGGATCAGTCCTAAGGGTTGCAAAGTGGGGCCTCCATGGATTGGACTAGTTCCGACACATCCCACGGATGCGTGATGGGATTGAGATCTGGGGAATTTAGGGGCCAGTTCGGCACCGTGAGCTCTTTGTCACATTCCTCAGGCCATTCCTGAACAGTTTTCACATTGTGGCAGGGAAGCATTGTCCTCATTGCTGGGGATCAACTTTTTTTTGTCCATGAGAGGATGTACTTGGTCTGCAACTGTTGGGTGGGTGTTGCATGTCAGGTGGCATCCACCTGAATACCAGGACCCAGTGTTTCAAGACCTTTCTAAGTACATTGCATCGTATCAAGATGATCAATGTTCTTTATGTCACCCGTTAGTCCTTTTAATGTTGTGGCTGACTGGTCTATTCTGTCCTCATGTATGGTATATGTGGTATTTGTGCAGTGGAAAAGCCAGGTTACTCATGTAAAAGGCTTGTGCTTTGATAATCGGCTATCCACCAGGGTTTCTGATCACTGCACAAAAAGTTTAACAAACTGCCTTGGCTACTTTTTCAACAACCTTAAATCCAACCTTTTCCTACCCTTTATAGTGACACAGAGGACCACAAGCCGCTGAAGGGCAGCCGGACGCCATCCAACGGGACGGTGCGCCGCGACGAGAGCGACGACAGCCTAGTGGACTACGGGGAGGGCGGGGACGGACAGTTCAATGAGGACGGCTCCTTCATCGGCCAGTACAGTGGCAAGAAAGAGAAAGACACGCACGAAGGCAACGAGAGCTCGGAGGCCCCGTCGCCCGTCAACGCCATGAACTCGTTTGTCTAACGAAGGGCCTCTCGAGACTGCCGATAACGCCCTCATCTCCACACCCCGCCAGCCCCTGTCACACTGTGACCTCCTCTGATCAACACACACTCAACATGGCAAAGACCAACACCACATCCCCCCCACGAACGAGCATTGGAAAGAAGGTGTGAAACGAGGGATGTGAGGACTCTGAGAAGGAGAGGAAGCAATATAGAAAAGCAGAAGGAATGTACCAGAAAGAGTTTCACCACTCGGACTGAGCAGAAGTGTGGCCAAGTGTGTGTGTGTGTGTGTGTGTGTGTGTGTGTTAGTGCCATTTGATCTCCTTTGCAAACACACTAAACATGATGTATCCAAATATATATTTTATCAAAGTACAGTACAGTACTTGACCCGCAGGCAGGCAAATATGCATCGAATCACACTCATCAACACCTGCATGGACTAAATCATGATTCTATTAAGCATTTTACCATCTTGTGTCAGTTGTTGCAGAGGTGAGCTGCGTGTTGAGACTATATATGGTGCACGCGTACTAGTGACTGGGGTTCGCCTCTTATTGTTTCTCTTTTTTTTTCAGTCGAAGTGTTCAATGGCGTACGATATATAGAGAAAAAACGGCAGCGGCATCTTTGTGGACACCGCTGTGAAATGTGTGACTCAAAGTAGAAACTAGCATATGTCTTTTCGAGACGGATGAACTGTTTGTACATATGTAATAGAATAAGAAGAAAGCTATATTTCAAGGTCAGGGATGTCCATTTGTATTAATTGGAAACCTGGCGAGAAACACTTTGAACTCAGTGTTCGATCACTCCTTATCACACCAGCCAGCCAGCCAGAACTCCCACACCTACTTTCCAATCGACCTGTTTTGAGCCTCGTGTTTTCTCAAGCTTTTCTTAACTTTGCATTTAATTTTTTGCGTCTCTTTCCTGATCTAGCATTTTACACACCTAACCTCTATGCTCCTTGTTCCCGAGCACTAACTGAACACAAATGGAGGTGTGATTGATCCAGTGTCATCAAGTGCTTCCACCCCGAATCGTGGCCGCCGAGCAGGCATTTGTTTAAGGTGATCATGGTAACCTCTGAAATAACCACTCCCCCTCGACACTGTGTCCTGATAGCATTTCCGCTTGCTACATGTCGAGGTTGACTGAGAGTGCACGCTGTAGTTTGTGGATATTTCGATGTCGGCGATCAAGAACCTCTCAGCACGGTTTCTAGTGCCTTTGTAGAGAACAGTGACTTAGATCCATAGATTTACATCACCTCTTCATACACAGGACAGACCTGGGCTCAGTGCAGTTCAAACAGAATCCCACTGTACGTTAACTTTAAAGGCTATGCTAGTATTCAAAACTACATTAAACATTCAAGGTAAATAAGCTCTATGGGACTGCGCTCATGTTGAAGAATTTGTTGATTAAAACTAAGACCCTTTATGTGAGCTAGGTGGTCGTTAAGTGTTGTGAAACATCAGTGCAGGCTTATTAACTTCAAATACCCTCCTCGAGTCTTTAAAGGTGCAATATGTAAGAACTCATACTCCCAGCAAATAGGGGCAGCATATCAACAGAGTAACTGCTAACTGCTGCTAACTGTATTCCATGAACGTAGCTATTGTTAGCTTGTTAGCTCAGTTAGCCATGCAGCTAGCCAGTATTTACACCGCCAGCACAGGAGCTTTGGACTGCTTGGAGGAAGGTTTTCAGGCCCGGGGCTAGCTGCTTAGCATGCGAACACTGGATGCAGCACAATACATAGCAGTCTTTGACATAACTGTTGATAATTTCAGTTCATTTTTCAATGTTTTAATTCTTACATATTGCCCCTCTTAATAGTTTTCAACAGGACTGAAAACTACTTTAAGAACGACCTTTTACGCAGGTGTAGGCTGGCATTAGTTGCGAGGAACAGATTGTTATGGCCTTGTCAACAATCATACACCCAGTTATCATCAGTCTGTGTACTAAATCACACCATCCATTTTAGAAATAAAGGCTGAGGAAATAAAAATGTGCAGGAAACCTGATGTCAGAGCATGGACGCCTTCGTGAGATGTCTTCATGTGTTCATTTCAAACATCCTCCTCCTAATGCATTCACCTTGAGGAGGAGCTAAACTACTGCCAACCTACTCACCAGGTAACTGCCAACAGGAACCAGACTAACATCTGGCACAGACTATTATCAGAGTGGGACTTGCTGTTACCGGTAGCACTTAGAAACGAAGGGGGGTCGGGAAAATTAGTGAAAACTGAATGTGGAATCTGTTTATGTGAATGAAAAACTCTTGCTTGTTTCACTGCAAATGGTAAAACACACTGGTGACTTTTGGTTTATGCATTTAACCTTATATCTGTGTATGTTGTCACGTTCTGAGCGCAGCACTCAGTGAGTTTTATATTCCTGTACATGAATGAAGCTTGTGTGCGAATGTTCGGGTGAATGAGAGTGAGTCTGTGTGTGTGAGTGTGTGTATGTGTGTGTGTGTGTGTGTGTGTGTGTGTGCAGCACATGCATGCTACTGTGTTACAGCGTGCGTGATGTATACTATCGCTTTCGATTTCCATGGATAAGCGTCTCTGATTCCGATGTGTGTCCAGCAGTCTGCTCCTACTCTTCAACAGGAGATATATTGTTTTTCAAAACATTTCCACGTCTTAGGTTTTTATCATAACTTGCATCAAGTTTTTAGGTTTGCGATGTGTCAGCTTTCCACATGTAGATATTTTTGTTGTATTTTGTAAATAACGGCTTGAATTGAGCGTAGACGTGCTGAGGTCGGAGGTGAGAGCTCGACCTCGAGCGGCCCTGCTGCGTTTATGGGCAGGAGGGCCGAAAAATGGCTTTGTGTGAGATGAGACTATTTACAGTTTTCACTCTTTAATTTGCTGTGAAACTTCTTTTTAATTTCTTTCATTTTTATTTTCTTTTTTTTGAACTTGTCAGGTGGATTTGCTAGCTCAAATGTTTAGCCTATCAGGTATCAAAGGAGATTATTTAACTTGTGACTGAGCTCTTGTGACACCTGTATTGTTTCTGTCTCTGACAGTTCATGCACCTTTTTCCGTATTTTTTACGAAACGGCGCGCGCTTAAACAGGACGCATCATTTCAGACAGATCTAGTTTATGACCACATCTGGAAAGCTGTCATCCTAAACTAGACATCAAGATGAAACTGATGCATCCTTTTAAGAGTGAGCATCTAAAATATAAAAAAAAACACAAAAACAAAAACTGTAATTTGGAGCATACAGAAGGATGGCCGGCATGGAGCAGATAAGCTGGCACATTGGAGTGTGAATAGCCTGGAAACATGTTCTAGTGACTGGTGAACATACAGTAGGATATACAGTATATGATATGATATAATATGACATTCTGGTTAATGTTGAAGCTACATGAGAAGCATGAAAGGCTGTCAAAATGGTTTACTCTACAATATAATATTGCAAAATATTTTGTATTTTAAATGAAGTTTAAAAAAAATGAAATAAATGTTGGTTTCAGGATTTCAAATCAGTGACGCTTTTTTCTTTGTGGTCATATGTGTGAGTAGCTCCACCTAGTGTTTGAAAATGAGAATGAAAAAAAAAAGTCAAATAACCATCAGAGATGAACCTCCTGAAATTAATCCATGGAAGATTAACACACATCTGCTGTGTGTGCGCATGCGCCATCTGTCTGTCTTTTACTCTCATGTGCTGGAAGAGCTTTACTCTAGATTTCCATGTTTCTTTCAAGGACAAGCGCATTTAGTATGTTCGGTGAATAATAACTAGAATAAGAGTCAATAAATGATTGAAAAAAGAAAATATTCATGACAAAAAAAACTCAAAGAAATAATGAGTACATGCAAGTAGTGCTAAAGTGTGTATTGGCTCATAGAGTCACATATATGCCTCGAGGATCATACCATGGTTTCTTTACTCATACAGCCGGCGTCTGGCATCTGTCATGAATTATAGATTTGTCTGAAGGTCATTTATGATGCACAGCACATGGTGGGGAGCAAGACACCGGCTGCAGTCTGGGCACTTTTCTGTATTCTTTGTCAGATATTTTCCTTAAAGGTCACATGCCACCTGTTCAATTCATACTCCCAACAAATATGGGCAGCCGGTCAACAGAGTAGCTGCTAACTGTATTCTGTTTATATATCACGACTGCGGCTATTGTTAGCTTGTTAACTCAGTTAGCCATGCAGCTAGCCGGAGTACTGGGGGAGTGTTGGTGTTTACATCTTTGGACCACTGGCAGAAATGTACTCAGGCCTGGGGCTAGCTGGTTAGCATGCTAACTTAGATATCTCTATAGCAATCTTTGATATAATTATAATTTTTTATTAATAAAACTTTTATTGATCACATTCTGTTGATAATTTTAGTTAATTTCTGAATGTTTTAAAATAAAATGACATATTCTTACATATTTTACATATTAAGTGAGTCACATAGTAGAGGATCAAATCATATTTTCTTTACTCATACAGCCGGTGTCATGCATGCGTCATTAATTATAGATTTGTCTGCAGGTCATTTCTGATGCACAGCACATGGCGGGGAGCAAGACACCGACTGTAGTCTGGGCACCTTTTCTATAGTTTCTTGTCAGATATTTTCCTACACCTTAAAAGGTGCAATATGTAATAAATAGCCACCTGTTACAATTCATACATCCGTGACTGTAGCTATTGTTAGCTTGTTAGCTCAGTTAGCCATGCAGCTAGGCGGCCTACTGAGGGAGTGCTGTTTACACTGCTAGCACAGGAGCTTTGGACTGCTGGGAGAAAGAGGTTTTTTTAGGTTAGCATGCTAACTTTACCAGCTATCTCTACAACACAATACACAGCAGTAACTTTAAACTGTTATTTCATCAATTTGTCTTGATAATTTAAGTTAATTTTTGAATGTTTCAAACTAAAATTCTTACTTATTGCCCCTTTAATTATATTAATCAACCCTTATATCCCATTAAGACCTATTGAGTCTATGTGCGCCATGTGTGTGCATTCATGTACTTGATTTAAAATCAAGTATTAAAGTAATCCAATAATATTCTCAGAAGGATTACTGGTTTTGTTCAGGCTTTATTTCCCTGGTGTGGGCTGCAGCAGCAGCAGCAGCAGCATGATGACGCGCTCATCCCTCCCACCCTCCTGCTCTCATCGACCAATCACAGCCGCCTCCCGGCTGCCAGCCGGCGGTGTCACTCCGCCACTTTCCTCCAATAGAAAAGTTCGGTCGGACGGGACGCTCCGGCGGGAGGGCTGTGGGGATGATGCGGTTCGGGTCCAGGTGTGCCATGAGGACGGTGCTCTGAAATCCCCTCATTTCTCCTCCAAAGGTAAGACCGACACCACCGGAGAGTGTGTGCATGGTGTGAGCGGCCCCTGTGTGTGGGCTGAGGGTGAGCCGGGGTGTGTTGGGTGCGCTGTGGTGCAGAAATGGACCGGCTCGGGAGGAGTACCGCAATGCAGAGCAGTGAATTTGCCGGTGCCGCTCAGTCGTCACAGGGGTGAAGTGATGTAAGGGGGCTGCGCAGTTGCTTTTCTCGGCTTTTTTTTTTTCTCCTTCTCCTTCTTGTTTTTAATAGCTGCTTGATCAAGGAGTTTTTTTTAGCTTCTCCATCTGCACTTTTATGCTGAGATTAGAAAGTGTGTGAGCAGAGGAGGAGAGACAAGGTGGATGGTGTCAGAGACTATGCGTCAAGGTCGCAGGAAGCTGCTGATGCACCATGGCATCTGTTTGGTGAAGGGCTGAGTGTACTTCATGGACAGGAGGGCAACTCCCTTATGAATCAAAACACTCTGAAAAGATTGGATTCTGCACTGTAATGTCAGAAAATCAGGAGCTATCGAGTCAAAAATAGCTAGTATGAAGTCTAAGATATTTGTTGTTGGTGGCTGAATTATGATACTGCAGATCCACATCCACGGCCCCTCTCCCCCTGATCCCCTGGACACTAGAAAAATGCAAAGATTATAAGAGTCCAGCAACAATTCAGCCACCGCTCCACCCAACCCTTTTTAAATATGTCAAAAGTGTAGAAAACTGCGATGCTGCAAGCAGCCGAGGGGATACAAGCGCATGTGTTGCAGATTAGAAGGCCAGAACCAGCCCACTCACTCCCCGAAACAAAACAAATGGGCCCCCATTTCAATCGAGTCACTGCTAACAGCATTATTTCTCGGACCTGGTTTTGAGTCTGTTTTTTTCAGCAGGAAACATGGTTATTCAGTCAGTCCCAAAGACACTGAGCTTAATGCATGTGCTGACCTAAATTTCGCTGGCCTGTCCAAAGAGGATCTGTCAGGGGATTATTGCGAAAGAGAGGAAACAGATGAAAACACTCAGATGAATTGATTAGAACAGAATGTTCCGCCTGCAATCTCTCAAACCGATGCTTTATGTATAAAAGTGTACCGGGATATCAAGTTTATTGTGTTTTTTTTAATGTTATGTCACTTTTTGCTGCTCATACTCCCACAAAAACAGCCGGTTTGAAGACTGCAGCCAGCTGCTCATCTAATGTGCTGTTTATTAGTGTTGAGTCATCAGGAGAGCACAGGAGGAGCCAGTGCTGCAGCCCTGTGCATGTAGATGTGCTGTATGCTGGATGAATGCCACTGTTCTCCCTCTCTCTCTTTCTTTCTATCTCTGTGTGTGTTTGAGACAAACGTGGCTCCTGAGACACATGGATGGGAGGAGGCGGACAGTTTTCTCTTCCGACGCTGTGCCTCCTTATTCCGCCGCCTTTTCACATCCACAGTGACTCAGCAAAAGACTGTGAGACCGTCTGGTTGCGTGCATTTGTTGTCATGCGGTGGCTACAGTGATAATTATATCACATAGAGAACAACACTACATGACCTGCTTACATGTCAAAACAGTTCTTGTTGTTTTCCTGATTTCCTCTCGATTTACTGTCCCTGATCACGTCCCCTCGGCCTGTGACCCTATAGGAAGATTATGATCAGATGTAGCCTGAGCTTTAAGCTGGATGTTTAGGTCTTGAGCTCAGCTCGACTGTGTATACTCTACGGGAAACAATACATTAATGTTGTGCATGCCTGTTGGCTCTGCGTGTCTTTAAAGGAGACATATTATGCTCAGTTTTATTTTGGGTTACCACTAGAACAGGTTTACTTAATGCTCAAAAAACACATCAGTTTCCTCATAGTGTCCAATACTGCAGCTCTGTATTCCCCCTCTGTCTGACACACTCTGTTTTAGCTCCTGTCTCTATAAGGTCCCCTTTCTAAAAGCCCAGTCTCCTCTGATTGGTCAGCTTACACATGCCTGAGCAAGCACCGCTGACAACAACAGAGCAGCTATGCCAAAGTTAGTCTATAAGGTTAAACGTTGTCTGGAAAATGTAAATAAATATAAATAGTATATTATAAGAACCATTTGAAACTATTCATCACATCTTTCAATGACTACTCACAATGATGTCATTGTTTACTATCAAATAAAAGCAAAGCCCCCCAGAATAATCTTTAAAACTGGCAATAAGTGCATAATGAATGATTTATTAACCTCAGTAAAGTATTGTTCTCACTGAAGATGAGGTAGCTGAGAAAACATAGGTAGCTGTTGCATAATAACGTATGTAATTATCTTCATAAAGAAAGGAAAAGCTTAGTAAAGGTTCAAGAATGACATAATAGCGGATCAGAGGAAGCTGCATGTAGTCTGATAAATAACCTCCAGTGATGTCACTCAGTGGCTAACTTGCATTGTGGGTAATGTAGGCACCAGGTTTTTGAAAGATCATTTGTTTTAAACTTGCCATGAGTTATAGGAGTGAAAAGCTAGACCAGTTGTCTGGTCAATTTACCACAACCATCGTTTAAGCATGTAGGGCTCCAGTGGAGGGGACTGCTTCATGTTTTATCCCCCACAGTGGATTCTGCAGATTTTCCTCTGGGAGCTTAAGATCAACAACACCCCCCCACTTTATCCTGACCTGTTTATCTTGATCAATCCTGGGTTCATCCTGCTTTATATCTCCATATTCTTCCCCCAACCTCGCAGTCTTAGGCTTTTCCCTCTCTTAATATCTCTGTCTGCACAGCTTGTTTAAGACTGAGAGCTAAAACACTGCAGTTGATCTCAGCAGCGCTATTTCATACTGCAGAAGTGCTGTGTAAGCATGTGTGACGGCGGCACAACAGAGGCTCTGCAGTGCTACCTTGTGTCTTTGTTAACAGACAGCCCCTGTGTGCAGGCCTGTGTTGCAGGTGCCTGGTCTTGTGGATGTGCACGCGCTCTGCATGACTGTTGGCAGTGTTCTGCTGAGTCACGCACATCCTGAATCATTTATACGCACACTGAGGATTCAAGCTAGTTCTGTGCCCACTCTGGTTCTGTTTTTTTCTGGTGTGGAAGGTCATGTACAGTCACTGTCTGGTGTCTTCAGGGTCACATAAGGGTTGTGATGAAGCTGAACAAATAATTGCTAAGCGATTCAGTTTCTGACAGCCGGCAAATCTTTTCTTCTTGTCTCTCCAGTTCATGTTCTGTCCATCGACTTCTTATTTGCGTCCCTCTGCCCGTCCACGTAACTCCGCCTAACATGGCTTCCACTGCTTTACTGCTTCTGGCCCTCTCCTCCTCCGTCTCCCTCACAGGTAAGAGGCACAGCGATGCCCCCTTAAAGTCGTAACAAGAAAGTCTCTACCACCTGCACACCATTAGCTGACGCCACCATGTTTTTGCTTTGCAGTGTCCGTCCTGTTTGGCGAGCCCAGAATCTATGGAGGTGAGTCCAGTTCGTGTTGCTCCTTCGTCACAACGTTTCTAGCTGATTTTAAATTAAACGTTGGCTAATTGTTGTGTCAAATCCGTCAGAGGATGCTACCGGATATGGCCCCATCTTCGAGGAGGAGCCTGTGGATGTGGTCTACACCGAGGACTCCCCGGATGGGAGGATCTCCATGAACTGCAGGGCGCGAGCAAACCCACCAGCTACATACAGGTTACGCACATTAAAAAGACATTTTCAATTCAAAGCGATAATATACTCAATATTATGTCCGTCTCATGTAGAATTGTATTGTATCACTACCAGGTGGCGTCGTGACAGCTGGGAGATCAAGCTGATGGAGCAGCCGGACGAACACTACAGCCTCGTGGGAGGGAACCTGGTGATCAACAACCCCAGACAGAAGAAACACGCGGGGACGTACATCTGCGTGGCCAGGAACATCTACGGCACCGTTATCAGCAAGGAGGCCAGGGTCAAGTTCGGATGTGAGTATGCGAACGCTGCTGGTGCAGCTGGGAAGTAGAACGCACATCTGGTAATGTCTTGTCTTGGTCACATTACTTTTTTGCTTTAGTTGACCTTAAGTCAAATTGATGTTTTTCACTGATGTGGCGTTTTGGATGTTTTGTTCTTCTCTTCTAAAAATTCTTGTCTACTTTCTTATTTTCTGTTGTAGTCGTGGAGGAGTTTCCTCAAGAGGAAAGAGACCCTGTGTATGTTAAAGAAGGACAGGGTGCCGTTCTGCTGTGCGCCCCTCCAAAAGCCTGGCCACGTACGTACAGGTCTTCACATCTCTGTTAGAAACGTCAGTCTTGCAAAGATAACTTACAATACCTAACGTGTCCATGTCCTTCTCTCTTTTTTACGTTACAGAGGAGGTGACCTACCGCTGGATCTACAATGAGTTCCCAGTTTTCCTGTACACGGATCGACGTCGCTTCGTCTCCCAGAAGACGGGGAACCTGTACATCTCCAAAGTGGAAGCTCAGGATGCAGGAAACTACTCCTGCTTTGTCTCCAGCCCCGTCACCGGGAAGAGTGTCTTCTCCAAGTTCATCCCCCTCATCCCCTTACCACCTGACGATGGTTAGCAGAGAAGGAAAAACCTCTTCATGAAGAAAATTTAGAAAACATGCGCATTATGTTTTGTTTCTCATCTCTGACATCTGGATATTTACTCTCTTTGGCCTCAGGTGAGAGAAAGTACCCAGCAGACATCAGGGTGAAGTTCCCAGACACTACTGCCATGCTGGCCTCTAATATTACATTGGAGTGCTTTGCTCTGGGAAAGTAAGTTTTCATTCATTCATTCATGCTTTTATAATAACCAGGGCAAGAATTCCATCAGTTGAATCTGTTTTTTGTGTCTTTTCAGCCCCATCCCTCATATTGTTTGGAGGAAGGTGGACCACACAGACCTCCCACCAAATCATGAGATCAGTGAATCAGGAGCTGTGCTTCATCTGTACAATGTACAGTACGAAGATGCAGGAGGATACGAGTGTGAAGCCATCAACACTAAAGGGAAGGACTGGCACAAGGCCTGGCTGTATGTGGAGTGTAAGTGATTTCACTGGAGTGTTGACTTAATGTAGAAATCATTGGTGCATATATTTGAATTCCATGTTGAATATAATCTTCTTTATGCCTGTTTTGTTGTTACAGCTGCTCCAGAGTGGGCGGAAACCATCAACAACACTCAGATCGACATCGGCTCAGAGCACACCATGCGCTGTGTGGCCTCAGGGAAGCCGTTTCCTTTCATCCGCTGGTACAAAGACGGATACATGGTAAGAAATCATACATTAAATTGGAAGGGTTAGAGCAAATTACTTTGAAATGTATTCAGTTACATGGTAAATGCGTGTGTATTTATTTGTTTTCCAGTATGGAAAGGGAGAATTGAAGTTTTCCAGTCTCACTTTCGACGACTCAGGAATGTACCAGTGTATCGCCGAGAACTACTGGGGCATCAAATACGCCAACGCCGAGCTGCGAGTCATTGGTGAGTCAGCGTTTTTTCGAAACAGTTTCGAGGACTTTTGCTAGAGGATATCATGAATGTGGGGACAACAGTGACGAAGCATGAATGATAATCTCTCTTTCAGCCTGCGCTCCCACGTTTGAGTTTAACCCAGTGAAGAAGCAGCTCCTCGGAGCCAAAGACGGCCGCGTGGTGATCGAGTGTAAACCTCGAGCTGCTCCCAGACCGCGCTACACTTGGACGAAGGGCAAAGAGCTCCTCTTCAACAACTCACGGTCAGTCCGGCTTGTAATAATACGCTCAACAACAACTTCCTGTCCGCTGTCAAGCAGCTTATCTTAACTAAGTGTGTCAATTTTTAGCATTTCCATCCTGTTTGATGGGAGTTTGGAGATCCTCAACGCCACCACCAATGATGAGGGCGTCTACACCTGCTTTGCTGAGAATGACAGAGGAAAGGCCAACAGCTCTGGCTATCTCACCATCACAGGTCAGCGAATATGTGCATATACAGTCAAACCAAGCTTCTTGTGTGGGGATTGGGGACTGTACATATTTACCAACCCTAACTGTGTTTGTGTGATACAATAGTTAATAGTGACATGTCCTTGCATGGTTTTAAATTTCTTCATGACTTGTCTTTCCCCTAGAGGCTACCAGCCTCACAGAGCCACCTGAAGACACCGAGGTGAAGGTTGGAGATGAGGTGGTTCTGAGGTGCGCCGCTTCATACGACCCCATGCTGGACATCGCATTCATCTGGTACATTGACTACAGGGTGATCGACTTTGACGCTGAGTGGCAACACTACGAACGCATTCTGGTAGGGCAATGGTTTATCTTACAGGTGTCCCGCAATCTTTTCCCCTTCTTTTTTCGTTCCCTTCCTCCTTTCATCTCCTTGTCTTTGCTTCCTGTCGTTCAGAGCGACGACGGCAGCGGTGACCTGAGAATAAAGAACGTCCAGGTTTGGCACGAGGGTCGCTACACCTGCACGGCTCAGACGGTGGTGGACAGCGACACCGCGTACGCTGATCTCAAGGTTGTAGGTCAGTCCCATCTTCCTTGTCTCAAAAGATCATAGATGCTGAGATTATTTTTGATTTCTGACCATTGTAAAAAAAAAAAATCTACTGCTATCATTGCCTCACACAACTCTTTACCCGTTTGTCTACATATGTACCTTCTTCCCTCATTGATCCAGGTGTTCCTGGGCCTCCTGGTGTGATCCGGGTGGAAGAGATCGGGGACACGTGGGTGAGGCTGTTGTGGTCTAAAGCAGCGGATCATAACAGCCCCATCCTCTACTACACCATTCAGACCCGACACTTCTGGTCTCTGAATGAAGACGACTGGAAGGACGCCAGCTCCTGTGAGTACTGCTATCTGCCAGTAGGGGGGCCAAGTTTCCCTGCAGTTTGGATTTACTGGAGCATCAGGATCACTTTAACCTGCAAGTGAAAATGTACTTGCACAATACAATTCAACATGGTATTTGTGTCTCCTTCAGCTCCAGCATTTCTTGACGGCAGTCTGGAGAAGGCAGACGTGACGGACCTGTACCCCTGGATGGAGTATCAGTTCAGGATCATCGCCACCAACGAGCACGGCTCTGGAGAGGCCAGCATCCCCTCCCTGAAGATCAAAACCTGGGATGCTGGTAAGGAGAAGATACTTATATTTGTCCTTTTTAAGGTTAAGACATGTCTTGGATTAAAAAAACCCTAATGATCCTTTTCCTTCTCAGCACCAGTGGTTTCTCCCACTGATGTGGCAGGTTACGGAGGTAGAAACGGGGAAATCATCATCACGTGGACAGTAAGTAAGCCCTAAATTTACTCGACACCAAAAATTACTAGCATCAAAAATCAAAGAGGTGTTTTTTCTCTCTTTTCTCTTTCCACAACGGACACTGTAGCCTGTGCAGCCGTGGTTTTTCTCTGGTAAAAAGTTTGGCTACATTGTGGCCTTCAAGCCTCACGATGCGTACGACTGGTGGTACGAGACCATTTCAGACCCCGAGACGAGGCGTTACGTTCACAGGGACACCTACTTCGTTCCCACCGATGAAGATTTCCAGGTCAGAGAGTTTCAGGTGAAGATCAAGTCGTTCAATGTGAAAGGAGACGGACCGTACAGCCTCACTAAGGTCATCTACTACCCAAGAGATGGTGAGGATTTAGTTTTTTAGTTTTTCAGTTTTAGGTTCTTACAGTCCATTGTGACACTAAAACTAAAACTCTTTTCTCATCCATTTGTCTGACTTACAGTACCTACAGAGTCTCCGACAGACGTCTATGCCAGGCCGGTGTCCTCCCATGAAGCTCTGGTGTGGTGGTTGCCAGTGGTCGACACTGGTACAGGCCTGCAGCAGTACATTGAGGGATACCAGGTACAGTAACTGAAGATTTCTACCTAAGGTCATCTAAACAAATAGAGGGCAGCATATCACAAGAGTAACCGCCAACTACTGCTAACTGTAGCTGCTATTAGCTAGTTAGCTCAGGTAGCTGTGCAGCTAGAGGTCAAGACTGTGAGCTCCGAGCGGTGTTATGAGTATTACAGGGCTAGTTGGTTAGCATGCTAACTTCGGTAGATATTTTTGCAACACAATACATAGAAAACTTTGGCATAATGTCAAAGTATTGCAGCTTTAAAGGTCAAGACAGGCAACAGTTAGCCTTTATGTCTTTACCAGAAGCAATTAAAATAAAGTGTGAAAACAGTATTGGACTACAAGTTAAACGATAGTGAATACTTCTTGCTTACCAGGTCAAGTACTGGAGAAAGTACGATGATCCGGAGCCGGGAGCAAACCGTATATTTGTTGGAGCCAACGTCAATCAGACCAGGTTGGAGAATATGCTGCCAGATGCTCACTACCTCATTGAGGTCCGTGCCTTCAATGGAGCCGGCCTCGGACCTCCTGGTGAACACTGTGAGATGTTCACAAAGAGACCACGTAAGAGCAATAACTCTAGATTATCAGAAGACTATCATAATGATACACAGATCTTGATAATAACCAAGCTGTTGTGCCTACAGCACCACCAGACCCTCCCAGGATGTGGCGCTATATCACCTGGACAGGACAGTGGTTGTATGTGTGGTGGGATCACATCCAGTACGACTGGTTTGGCAACATTTCCTTCCCTCTGTACTACAAGGTGAGTGTGGAAGTCTGCACAGCTTTGATAACATCTATTTAGCCTGAAAATACCTTTTTTTTTATCTCCCATGCCTTTTTCTTTTCCAGGTCATGTTCAGAAAGACGGGCTATATCTACGGTAAAGTCTACATCACTGGCTGGCACTTCATGGACTTCCCCATGCCTCAGGTTGGAGACTATGAGCTGATGGTGCGCGGCCGTTATGAAGGAGGAGACGGTCCAATCAGGAAGATTAGGATTCAGGGTGAGACTGAAATCATACAGTGATCGATTCAACCTTATTTTGTCCTCTTGGTGCGTTTGTCTCACGCTCTTTCTGTCTCCTCAGGTAAAGCATCGATGTTCACGCCCTCTCTCAGCCTGGTGTCTATGGTGCTTCTGGCACTTTGCATTATGGGATTGCAAATTTAAGCCTGCCACAAGCGACTTGTAAATAATAGACTTTGGGAAGTAGATGTGTGGACGTTGTCCTCCAAACGCTCCTCACAGTGATAGTCATCATGCATCGCAGTGCATCCTGCATTTGTTCTGTTGTAACACCACACAGGAAGTTGTTTTTCACAAGAAAAGACCCGCCACTCTTTATGGACTTCTTCTGAATGAACCAATGTGTAGGACTCCTGCATCATCCACAGCTGTAAATCTAAAGAGGAGATCCAGAATGTACTCTGTCGTATCCAGATTTGTTTTTATCCAAGTCGAAGCCTAAATGAATGGAGACGAATGCTAATTGTTGGAGCATGTATTTCTTTAACTAAACTCTCCACATGCTGTCCCATTCAGCAACGTCCTGATCGTCTTCTGTCATTCAACTTCTGTGTTTCCTCTCTATCATCTGTATGGACAAACAGTACCAGGTAGAATATAACCAACAGAATGTGGGATGTTATTTGTAATAAGCACTATAAAGTTCTCAGATGGTCAAGTAATCAATATTATGTAAAGAACTGTATCATACTCACTGTATTTGGTTTACACATATTTAAAACAAGCTTATTCCTCACGATCATAAAGCTCTAGGATTTATAATGTTTTCTTTGTGTCACGCTTTTTTTAGAGTCATGTTTGAAACTTTCAATGGTGCTGTCTGTCTAACTAATGTTTTATGGAAATATTCATCATAACCAGAATCATAGACAGTTTTTACTGAGTTTTAGCTGCACTGATGAAAGCGGTTTCGCTTCATTTGAAACCAATGATGATTGTTGCAGGTGAAAATGTGCTATTGGACTGAACCATGAGGCCGGGGTCGGACAGAAACTGCTCTGTATCACATCTGTATGCTAATTTCTTTTATGTCAGATTGCAAACCATTAAACAGAGTACAACAATCTACAGTATTGTCTCATTGAGTCCATTTTTGATTAGACTTTCACAGATGTTCCTTTTGACACCGTGTCCAAGTCCATCACGTGACTCTTTATCAATTTAAAACTGAACCCTCAGAGCTCAAAGCTGTTTCTGGGCTTTTTTTTCCTTGAGCTCTGCATTGATTTATCTATTCAAGAAAAGTCAACGTGTCGGTCACTTTCTCAAGACACAACACTCACAAAGTGACGAAGGGCTTAAATGCAGTCCACAATTACATGACGATCCACAGCTGTGCTGGAGGTGTGTCCACAATTACTTGCAAGTGTTCACCAAATCCAGATCACCATCAGTTAGAAGGGTTATACAGTATCTTTAATGCCTGACACCAAGGAGAACATTTTTCCCTTTTAGTATTATGTACCCAAAAAGGGCTCCAGTCCATCGCATATAAAATATAAATATAATATGTTTAAATAAAAAAACAGACAGACCAACTCTTAAAGCAGACTGCATAAAGCAGAGAAGCACTTTTAGAAACACACAGGTAAAGTACAGACAGTCGATTTAGGAATTTGGCCATAGATTTGGTCAGTTATGTTTCACAGGACACCCAAAGGTGTAAGAATCTCTAGTCCAGTGATCCAAAATGCTTCACGCTCCATGAGAGCTTCCTTTAAGGTACCTCCTCGTCCTCGTTTTGGCTCATTTTGACTCACTGTTTTTTCCCTGATATATAAGTCCTGCACAGCAAAACCATGGGTGGAGGTATGGGCGAACTCTGTCTTCTGTGCAGTCCAACAATTATCAAGCCACTGATCATTTATTTTACAAAACTTAAAAAAAGAAAAACAACAGAAGTGCCTGCAAGTGATACCAACAATAATGAAACTTTACTTTGTGTTGGAAAAGATGATGATACTGTTTTTTTTCTTAGAGTTCATGAAGTGCCGCTTTATTATACTATTTCAGATGGATTTAGCCTGGGGTTTGGTGATGACTGTTATTAGTGTTACATTTAAAAAATGGTGGTAAGAATGATGGTTTTTGAGCTTTCTCAGAGCCTGCAGTTTGAATGTGATGTGTGATTTCAACCAGCAGATGGCAGTGCAACCATGTGACAGTTACCAACACTTTGGTAGCATCGAGTCCAATCACAGACTCAATATGGCACACAGCAGTGTTTTTATTACTAATCTGAACTGTGGCATGTTTTTATCATCTGGAGTTGTCTTAGCGCTGCAAAAATATGATCATTAGGAATCAAAAAGTTTTCCCATTTATATATATGGCAAATATTCTTATTTTCTTTTTTTATTCTTCCTTTTTTTTCACACTAATTGCTGCTGTAGCATTGTTTTCCTTCAAGATTATGTGTTGGCGCTCATTCCATTTACAGTGTAAACATCATATCCATGTTTACGTGTGATGGCGTATCAGGAAAAAAAAGGTGTGAGGGATCCTTTTTTATGTCTCTCTGCTTTTGTTTGTGCTTTAAAGGCAGCTTGCGTGCGTGCAGTACAGTAGTCTCTGTGTGGGTGGCTTTTATCTCCCCTATTTCCACCTCCATTACCAGCATTTCTCCCATTTTACCTCCTTCCCCTCAAACAAATTACCCAGACACAGAAAATCCCATGTGAGGCTGAAATCAATGCTGCCGTCATTTACAAACAATCACAGCAGATGCACAAAGGTGAGTCTCCCATAGCAGGGGGAGTGAGTCTTCCTCCAGAGGAGGATATTGAAGAGCGTGTTGTTGTGAAACATGGTTCCATGGTTGAACAACAGCAGCATAGTATGTTCATTACTCATATCGTTTCTGTATAGAATGAAAAGTCGTGTTTTTTTCAAGACTCCAGAAACGAAGTTTGTGAATGAAAGGGTTTTATTTTCCCACTCTTTTGTTAAAGGGATCTTCTTACCAGACATTTTCCAAGCTGAATCTACTCAATGTGATATAAAAGTACCCCTCGGTGCCACTGAGCCTCAAGTTTACTGTGGTTGGATCTAACAGTCCGTTGCATGGAGGCCTGTGTGCATGTGAAACATGGAATTCTGCTAATATGTTACTTTATCAGTGTGTTTTTATCATCAGTGGTGGCTCTGACTGATATTGTGCTAAGATATGTGCAGGAAGCCTCGCACTCCCTTCAGCCATGGCTGTAAATAAGAAAGGTCACGCGGTCAACTAGCCTGATCAAGGATGCATATGCAAATAAAAACTCTGGCACTGTCAAAATAAAAAGATGAAATATGATGCATTAAACTCTTACACATGTATAAAACAGTTATAATAAGACCCACCTCGATGATCTACATCATTAAAATGCTGCTTATACATCAGTCATAATAATACTAGAGTGTCCATTCTCCATTTGCTGATAATACTTCAATATTTAAAGGGTAACTCCACCAATTTTACACATTGAAGTGTGTTTACAGGTCTTGGGGAGTACTACTGTATATGTGAAAAAAGCAGCATCAAGCCTTTTGTGGCTCCAGAGAAAGCTGCATTTAATCTGATAAATTGCCTCCAGTGATGTCACTCATTGGCTGGTTGCATTGTGGGTAATGCAGGTGACATCTCTGTTTCTGTTGTGTCCATTTTGAGCATTTTTTTAACTGTCCATAATGAGTCCAACAGTGTTATAGGAGTGCAATGCGAGGCCAGTGGGCTGCGTTTCAAAACCTGCCGCCTACATTACCCACAATGCAACTTAGCCACTGAGTAACATACCTAGAGTTACCCTTTAAGTCAAAGTTTGAATTCAGGACATTACTTAGAGTAAAGAAGTACATTTTGTTGCTGTCCCTGTTTATTTTTTTAACAATGTGTACAACATGCCACCTCCATTACATTATTTCCTGTGTTTACTGTACATGTACAGTGTGACTCTACCTAAGGTGTCCCTTTAAACAACCTCCAATGTTTTTATTTATCATTCTAGCCCAATAAACTCACTGTGTTCCTGACAAACAGGAGGTGAACTAATCCCAGGTGTGAGAGACAGTACATAAACTCCCACAATGCAGCGGAATGTGTCTGATTATTTACCTATTAGATATTCCCTTTGCTGCTTTCCATTTGATCAGAAGACGCTCTGTGGCTGTCAGGTTGGACCTGTGATGGTGGGAGCACATAAATAGATTTAATAATAGAGCTGGAGCCCTTAGTGCTCAAAGCGGCTTCAGCCTGTGTGATTTCCTTCCTCTCACATGCACTCATTGCATTTGTATCAAATCCCCTCAACCCTTTCAGCCCCATTTCCATTCTCTGAATTATCCCCTTCCTCATCCGTATACCAGTGGGTGCGTTTTTGCACAACAGCACCACACATTTAAACAGAGAACACATTTTCTATAATTTAGCAGCTGTGTCGAAGCCGATCAGGGAATGCTATGAATACTATAAGCACCGGTGGTACCGGAAAGCTCAAAATAAGGTCTGTAAAGGGAGCAAGGAGCCAAAGCAGGACATATGCAAAGCAGCCTGCATTAGCCTTCGCACTGGCCTATAAATCACAAACATTTGGCAGGGCCCCCTGGCTCGCTAGCTGGTTACCCCAGACTAGAGAAGCCGCTCCTGCTGGTCCCACGGAGCGCAGAAGCCTAACAAGCAACATCAGATGGCTCGAAGGGTTCGGAAAGAGCCGCACTAAATCTCCCGGTCCAATTTGGCGTGACAGAGCCGGCCAGAGTTAGCAGCGTGGCTAACCTGGTTAGCAGCCTGTAAGACCATGCTTGGAGGCTGTTCGATTGGCTGAAATGGGTTGCGGTGTCAGATCAGGAAGTAATTGCCTCTTCTATGGGTAGTTTATGACCCTGTTTACCCTGTGAAGAATAGCTCCTTCTCATATCCCTCTTCCTGGTGGTGGTACTCTGTCATGCTGATGGTTGATGTAGGTGCCCTCTCACTATTAGTGAACAAAAGGAATGTGCACCTTGAGGCTGAAGGAAACAATTTTAGCTGTATTGTGCGGCATTGTGGGGGAATTGATTGCTTACCGTGCATTGTATACTCTCACAGGAAAGGCTTTCCTGTCCATTGGCTAAATTGGGAAACTTCATTGTGGAAATATTCCCTAGATACCCGCTGCCTGACAATGCTGTCTAAATTCAGAAATAACAACAGACAGGTTCGACTATTGTGTGACTGGGTTTTGTGCGGCTCATCAGCCCCCTGCCAGATTTGTGCTCACTCTGCACCAGGACCCCCTAGTCTGCTTTGGCAATCGTGCCAAATCCTCTCTCCTCCTCTCTGTCTTGTGCTGGCAGACCTGATGCTTGGTATCGCCGATGCCAGAAAAACAGTTCCCAATCCTCTTTGAGTCCAATCAAAGATTAACAGCAGTGCATCCACAGAGCCAGGAACCTTTATTGCTGTAAATACCTTCTCAGCTTTTGTTTAGGGGATGTTCATTCAATGCAGTTGCTGAAATTGGGAAATGGGCAGTCCACATAAAACACACAGTGAACAGCTGTCATTGTTTGACATCTGTAGCAACACTGGTAAACAGAGAGGACATGCGTGTGTTTGACTGCTGGGATAAATTTAGTTCAAGATCTGGATCAAATACTTCACTGATTTGCGATCTAGAACAAGGACAATGGAATAAAATTGTCCTTGGCCTTTAGGGACGGCAATGTTAGTGGGATGGGTGTCTTCCACTTCAGGTACTGACTGAAATATCTCAGCAACTATTGGATGGATTGCCATTTTATATGGACATTCATGGTCCTCAGAGGATAAACATGACTTTGAGGATACCGTGAATTCTCCCCTAGCGCTACCATTGGGTTGACATTTTGGGTTTTTTAATGAATTTTCTGCTCACTTACAGGAACAAATGCCATTGAATTTGGTACAGATATAAGCAATAGTCCCCAGAGGATGAACCCTAATGATTAGGTGATCTTCTGACTTTTCATTTAGCACCACCAACAGGTCAAAGTCTTCACGTAGCCAGTGAAATATCTCAACAACCACTAAAAAGATTGGTTCAACATTTTGTAGAGGTGATCTTCCGACTTTCATTTAAAACCACCATAAGTTCATAATTTCAATTCATCTGATACACAAGAACACCTGCAAGGAGGTTATGTGTTGGTTATGTGAGGTCATGTTTTCATACATGTCCGGTGGTTGTTCAATTAGTTGGTTGGTTTGTCAGCAGGATTGCACAAAAAATACTGAACAGATTGCCACAAAACTTGGCTGAGGGATGGCTCTCAGCCCAGAATAAACCCAATTAACTTTTGGTGCAGAGCCGGATAAAAGGACAGATAAAATAACTTTTTTCTGACTTTCTTCATCTTTGCTACATATGGCATTTATTAAACACTTTTGTTAATTTCTCAGAGAATAATGTATGGATCTTGCACTCTAACTGAGTGCCATTCTAATTCTAAATGGGACCATAATTTACAAAATGAACATCATGCTGTATTAAAGAAGACTTGACGCTAGCGATTGAGACCATAAACTCATTAGGAAACTGTTTACTGAGGTAAAAACTTTTTGCAATCAGTGGAGTCGATTGCTACTGGGGGCTAGAAGGTTTAAGGCTTTAAGCTCTGTCCATATTTTATACAGTCACTGGCTGTGACTCAGTGCAGTTTCAGTAGACTCTTGTTTCTGTACTGTCAATGGAAACCTCTGACATATCATCACTCTGCTATTCATGATCTGATTTAATCCATCCTTAATGATTGAAGAGGATTACGCAGTACAAGGTTGTCTGTGCCTCTAATTATTGAGTATCACTCTCCGGTATCTACAATTATCCAGTCAATCAGGCGGAGAGTTAATGAGAGCACACTGGTCAAATGATTCATCGCTCTTCTTGTGTTCACTCATCATATAACATTTCTTAACAAGTGAACACACAGGATAAAGCTGTTATATTATTTGCTATATTTCTGTATACATAATTAATTTAAGTGAAAATTTAATTTCTATTACAGACTAAAGGGAAGGGCTTTGTTTGAAGTTTATGTATCAGCATAAACGAATAATGAGTTGTTTTGACAAAAGAGTGAAATGAGAAAATCCTTGACAGAAGATGTTCAATAAATAAAGATTTAATGATTGGATTATGACCTTGTTATTGAAACTCTTTGAGGTTGAATAATATTCATATTTCCAGATAAGGATGAATAAGAATTTAAGATTAAAGGGGCACTACGTAGTATTGAAGAAATTCAAACTCAGAATGTGTATATTTACAATATGAATGAGGTAATAATATAAACTCAGAGGTATTTATTTTTTCCATAACTGAATAAACAAGCTGTTGTCAGAGGAAAATAAGGTCCCTAGTACACTGTATGAAGCTAGAAAGGTGGCAGGGTCAGCCACATATAAGCAAAGTAAAACAGTATGAGATTGTGTTGTCCTTTAAGGTCAGTTTGTTTATTCAGTTTATTCAGTCATGAAAACAAAGAGAGTCTAGTCAATAAAGATCTTTCTCTTTCTTTCCCCAAACTACGTAGTGCACCTTTAAAACCTAAATGTTAAATAGCGAAGATGAATGCAATTATTTTCGCAGAGACGATTAAATATCTGCTCAATATCTTCCGCTGTTTCCGGCGTAGACAGGAGAGACGGGCTTTTGCCATTAGCGTGCTGCGCTCTCAGCTGTCACACAGGAGGCCGTGCAGCGACGGATGGATGTCAGCCTTATGAAAGAGGAATGTGATACCTGTGCTGTCAGGAAGGAAAAGCTGGAGGGATGGAAGCAGAGAGAGGGAGGAAACAAGCCGGCAGAAATGGAGGAGAGAGAAAGAAGATAGACTTTGAAAGACACCGCAAAATGATGTGGCATCAGTCAGTGCCCGCGAGGCAAAATCACCTCCATCCCTCCCCACACCCTCAGAATAATGGCAGGATTTATCACACGTTCCCTATTCACAGAGACGATTTCTCCAGCAGGGAGGAGATGACATGAAAGTAGAGCTCAAGTTAGAGTTTAGAAACAGCTCAATAGCATGAAAGAACTGTGGCTGAGCTACACCGAACAAAAATATCCCTCTCAAAATCCCCTTGTTATGCTGAAAGACGTCTGTCTGGGGGCCATGATGAAAACGTCAACTTCAAAAGTCTTTTTTTTTCCATACTAAAACACTGTCTCCATCTGAATCTGAAGTGGGAACAGATCCACAGCCAAGATGGGCCCTCTGTGGTGCCCATCTCTGTCTGCGTATTGTGTTTATGCACCATCGTCTCAGTTTTGAAGGTTATTCTTTGGGGGGAATTTGCCAGGATTTTTTTTCCCTGACAGCGAGTAACATGAAATGCTTTTCACGTCCCAGACTTGGTGTCGGCGAGGGTAGCAGATTGCGTCAGGTGTCGCAGGCACCGAGCAGGCTCAGGTTCTACCACATAGACGGGCTCCACTGTCAACACCGCCTTCACATAAAGAGTCATTAGTGGTGTTGCGTTGTTAAGGAAGGTGACGGATCCAGTCTGCCGTGTGTTTTCTGGTGTTACCAGCACACATTGTCCATCATAACGAGAAATTTTATCCTCTGACAGTCGTAAAATTTTATTTCCACGGAAAAAACAACCCCGCCGTAAATATGTCAACCCTTATAAATGATTACTTCCCTGTGTGGGCCAAATATCACACTGTAAACTTTAACAATGGGCTGCCTTCTTTGTCTGAGTATGTGACACTGATAGCAAACAGCTGTAATGTCATGCTTGGGCTGATAGATGCAGTGTGTGAGCACTTAATTAATAAAGTTTGGTTAGCAGTGCTGCAACAGCATAATTTCAATGAACTGGATCAAAATCAGGGCAGTGGATAAACAGTGCATGTGCATGATGGATACACAAACGGATAGACAAGGTATGCAAGTGCCTCGTGTTGTAAAGAGTTAACGTGTTATCATTTTAATCCAGACAGATGCATTTTTAATGACCGGTTTCCGCTTAAAGCAAGAGAGGCATCAAATTATGCTAAGTAAGTGAAAAATGCTAATGGCTATGGCTCCGGGTCGCTGCCGAAAGACGAACTTAGCAGTTTTTTTTATGTCCTTTCCCCTCTGTGAAATCTTTTAACCCACATTTGTCTCATTCCTGAAAAGCTGAGAGGGTTCATCGGCAATTTAGAGGACGCCGGTTTAATATTACACCCCAAAAATGTGACATTTTTATAATTTCAGTCTTTCTAAACAGCGTCTAGTAAATGCAGGGTGCTCATGGCTTCACGATCCATGATGATATTCACAATCACCAAACAAAACATCTGTTTTCCCCCACAGTTCAGCAGTGTTTATCTCCAAGCGTCAGCTCCGACTGCACTCCTGAGGTGGCATTTTAACTCTTCTAACACGCGGAGAGAATCAGGCACATATCAAAGCCGAGACATTTCAGTGTCACGGGGCTCTCTCGTCAAATACACACACAAACGCAAGACATAGGTATGCAAACACAAGGACACAAATCTGTTTGCACATACGCGGATGCAGAAAAAGTATGCATGTACACACACAAATAGGCTGATTTCCCATGCTGCCATCTGTCAGTTGTAGAAGCCTCGGGGGAGTTCCTGTAGGCTGCAGACTGTGCCACAGTTGGGTGCTAAAATGAACAGCATAGCAGATGTTTGGGTTGCGTTTTTAGTAAGTTCCTATACTAACCTCCCGGAGAGTACTGCCGCTCCCACTCCTGTCATGTGATAATGTCACTTATTTAATGACACCCACAGAAAATGGCTGGATGAACATCTGTGTTCTGGTTGTGCTTGTCTTTGTGAGGGATGGGATGCATGGGCTGAAGGATGTTATGTGGAGACCTGCAGAGGAGAACCCAGCCGGAGCGACGGCAACAATAATCTCTTCACATAAACATCTTGAGAAACCACTCTGATTACATTTTTACATAATACAACATTTTAATCATATTATTGGAAATATAACATGACAAAAAGGAAACTCTCATTAGTTAAATTACATTTTTGAGGGTTTGTTCTGCATTGTTGGAATGCCAAACAGCAAAAACAGCAACAGATAATGTGCTTTGTCCCAGTAGAAGTTTGAGAAATATTCCCCAAACAGGAACTTTTAAAGCTGCAAAAATCTCTTTTTGGCCACTTGGAGGCAGCACAACCAGCTGTGAACACAATACTGACATAATATCACCCTATAAAGTTGTTGCAGCTAACTTGTTAGCTTAACAGTTGCCTATTTACACATTTGTTGGTTGGTTGGTTGGTTGGTTGCTTGGTTGGTTGGTTGGTTGGTTGGTTTGTGAGTGGGATTACCCAAAAACTACCCAACGGATATCCACGAAACTTGGATGGGGGACAGGTCTTGGCCCAGAATAGACCCCATAAACGTTTGGTGTGGATCCGGATAAAGATATTGGGGATGTAACATACAATGGATTTGTCTGAGCTGTGTCCACTGCAGCTGGAAAGGAGGTTCATCAGATCAGGGAAAGTGAACCAAAACCGTAAAGTTTTGGACTGTAAAACCTAAACACTAAGCCTAAAGATGCTAATACAAGAGTAAAGTAATAATTCTCTGTAGATTTGTCACAACAAGCATCCCGTTCTAAATTATACATAATCAAAAATATTAACCAAAGCAACTTTAAAGGTGCAATATGTAAAAATTGGCCACCTGTTGAATTCTTAACAAACAGGGGGCAACATATCACCACATACATCATTCCATCAAAACTGTTATTTCTTCACATTATGTTGGATTATTTTACTAGGATTCTTACATATTGCAGCTTTAACTGTTCTATTTAAAAATGATTTTACTATCGTGTCTGTTGCAATGTCATAATTCCCCCGACTGCTTTCAAAAGCACCAGTGACTTTTCCAGCACTCCATTTCTATAGAGGAGGATGGAGAAGACTGATGCAGGGAGGAAAAGGTTTGACAGGTTTGACGTGCACGCATCCAGTATGACATCACCACCACATTGTAACGAACGCCTCCCAGACAATAGGAGCATGTCCTATCAATTCCCAATAGAAATGATTCCACAGCCTTTCATTAGTCATTGACGGATGACACAGTGAAGCCCCTCTTTCCATTGTTCCTGAACATTACCCAAATTAGCTGAGTCTCTAAGCTCACTCCCTGCTGATGTCACCAGAGCTCCTCTGTGAGAGCAGATTAGCTGCTAACATCCTCTGTTTGAAGGAGTAAGCCATTAAATAAGCCTTTTCTTTGAGAAGTGATATACAGCTCCACTTTTGGATCGTTCTGTTTGGATAAAAGATTGTATGAAGAAAGAAGTCGTCGAAGAGGGATTTCTTTACACATTTTAGATCTGGAATGTAGCTGTCACCCACATCACGTGTGAGCAAGTAGGGATTTAATGTCTAACTCAAGGACACTTCACAAGGACATTATTTTTGATGTGCCCTGAAAAAAGATCTGAGGAGCTTAAGTCCTGTAACATCTTGAACAGAAAATATTCTTTAAAGCTCCTATAATTCATATTTTCATAGTCACAATGGATTAAATGATGTCATGTGTATGAAAAAGGTTGCTCGTAGTGACAAATCCACAAAGATGTATATGATTCTGCAGCTCCTCACACAAGACAAGAGCCTCAGTTGACCGTGTAATACAAAAATTGTCTCAGTTTTGTGCTATTATTTTTCTGGACCGTAGCTCAGTGAAAATAGTAAATATCTTTTGGAACAAACACACCAGGCCACACATGGATCATCTCAAAGGGCGACACACTGTGTGATGTGCTTCAAACTTTTGTCTGGTCCGTGATTGAGTTCACATGACACAGTGTTTTTGTCTCACCTCTCCCGTCATCCACTGCTGTGTTCTGTTCGACATAAGCAAAGTAAATCCAAAAGAGCAGAAATGTACAATCCCCTCTCTCAACAAACCATTAACCCCTTGCACAGCGAGGCCTCGCCCATCGACTCCAGACAACCTTTTGTCAGGTTTGATTTCAAACCCATTTCTCAGACTCCTTAAAATGTATGGAGTGAGCTCTGTGGATCAGCGGGCAGGGGCACCGCACTGTGTTTGAAAGACAAGAACAATGGTGAAATAGACTCTCTCAGACAAAGAAAGCACTCAGTCGCTCACAATAACTTTTCACTGTGACAAGGCAAGCTAAACAAATGAATGTTAACAAGTGGAGCTTGTCAACCTCCTGTTACCGGTACCAGTTTCTTCTCTGTGAAATTGGTTGGAGGAGTGACATTCGTGGACAGAGGGCGCGACCCCGGTGTGTGCGGGAACGTCGGGATGAGGTTAAAGGTCGGAGGGCAGGGGCTTTGGGGTTGATAAGGTCAGACAGTGATACATTACTGTAGCCTTAATGCAAACTACTCTTCAACTGATGGAAACCAAGGAAGAGCCGCGGGGAGACTAATATTATCGTAAGAGATACAGGTGAGTGGTATGTCAGCGAAACATGCGATCCTATAGGTTTTTCTTTCTGACCTATGATCCGCTTATCATACCACCATTTTTAGTTACCATTACTCCTATTTGTATACTTAAAAATAGATGGGAGTCAATGAGGAGACACACTTTTTGGCAGATGTTTCCATTTTGTTGTGCAGTCAGGCAATCACGTCGTCCAATAACTCGTTTTAACGTCGCGGTTTCTCCGTGCTAAAGCTACCTTTGTAGCCGATGCAGAAATACCAGAGAAGCACGAAGATTATTTAATGACCTTTGACCTTAAAGAATGACCCCAATCACATCTGGCTCTGAGGTACAACTAATAATAATGAGTAATTATGGTTGTTAGAGAGAGGAGAGAGAGCCGCTCCATCTTTCATCAATACATCTGAAAGGTTAAAAGCTTTGGTGAAAGCATGCTAGAGTACACAAACTCGTTATTTATCCCCAAATTTCCACCTAGCAAACACAATCTGACACACATCACCGACTGCTTTATCTCGCTGCTTACGCCTAACACATTGTGACACATAATTTGGAGATTTTTGTTTGCAGACAATGGAGTAATCTGCCAAAATCTGCACACAGAGCTTGTCACTGAAAATCTGACACGGCACATAGCTGATGGATCACAGTTGGCTGCTGATAGGTACAAAGCTGTTGGGGTGCGTCTGAAACAGTTCTTAATTAGAGGGAGCATCTGGACGAACCAGCCCGAGTAAACATAAAACATCACAAGGCTGTGACATTTGACAAGTGTTTTGTGTGCCAAAGTGTGCACTGATGTTGAACACCAAGGTTTTGTCAATGCACTTAAACGTTGGTTGTAAACATAGTGTATGAAGAATATAGATCCAGGAGGATGTTCAGCACACAACCTCCTCTCCACCATGGAGACCTGAAAAGAGAGCAGACTACACAGCGCACAAGAGCCAAACTCAAGCAAACCATTCACACAGGTAGGAGAGAGAAATCAAGCACACGGAGGGAGAGTGAGACAAGAGACAAGGCTGAAGGTCCGGATCCAAAACATCTGGATTGATCTGGAGAGAGAGGTCCCACGATGGCCGACGTCAGTGTTTTTTAGAAAGTTTACAGTATTCTCGTACGAGGGACGAACACGGACTAGAAGTTCTTTAGGCCTAATACATTTATTGAGACTGAGACTGACCTGCTGGAAAGATAAAGATAACATGTACAATGCGTGAACCATTCAAACAATACGCAACTTCCTGAAAGTTAAGGCACAAAGATGAGTTTAAGGTTGGGAGACTCTTTTGTCTCGGCAAACAGGTTACTCCTGATGAAAGTGTCATAATTACGGTGACCAGACTTCCCAGATTGTTGCAGTTTCAAGCTGTGTTTCCCAGAGTCCCAACACTGAAATGTCCAAGTTTTCAACATTCGCCACCAAATTGTCCTGGTTTTCACCACAATCTAAATAATAATTATTTTATTTTATTATTTTTACATGTTTTCAGCGCTTACATGGGTGTTTAGGGTGCTCTGTCCCACTCATTTCCTGACTTAATGTAAAATATATGACGCTTGTGTCTCTTTCTGACAGAACCATGGATCTAACAATTAAAATCTGGATACAGCACATTTTTGTTTAAAAAAAAATAACAGAAATGATTACTCAATTATCAAAATAGTTGTCTGTTAATTTTCTTTCAATCAACCAATCATTGCAGCTCTAATCATAACACAGGAGGCTGAGCTAGTAGGCTAGGCTAGCCTTGCAGCTAGCAGGTATAAAGGCTACCTACACCTTGACGCTAAGATCGTTTAAATATGACATGGACTGAGGACAGTGATAGTAACAGAGAAGAAGAGTGAACAGATTAAATGCAGACCTTCAGGGAGGAAGAAAGAGTAGCGTTCGTCATTCACGGAAATCACGGGAAGCAGCGTCACTGTGTCGAAGCAACCTGAGCAGACAGTCAACCTTTCATTCTGTAATAACTGTTATTTTTGAAACCCTTGCTTCAACTAAAGATAACAAGTATTATTCAGAGGATCCCATTTGCATATGCAGTGAGGAATAAAACTTTGACCTGAGGACCCTGAGGCTGATGAAAGTACGGGCTCCGGTGTCGGCAACCAGACTGACAGGCCTAAGTATGAGAACGAGTTCCTCAGACAACAAGACTTAGCAATTATCTCCACCGCAGGCCAATCAGACACACTGCGCTGAAGCAAGAAGCCCGCAATCAATCTCCAATGCTCGTAATGAGAAACATATTTTTCTCTGCAAGTGAAAAGATAATCAGCAGCTGAACGGAGGGGTCAACAGGTCCTCTCTCCTAAGATGTAGCGAAACAAATAACACAAATCTCTATCAGCCTCCACAGCTCCGTAGCTGAATCCTCAAACAAGGTTACCTTCAAACCTGCAGACCCTTAACACAGCTGCTGGCTGTGGTATCGATCAGCGAGTGTGGAAGTGTGTGTCGGTGTGTGTGCACAGCAGTATCTCAGCCGGTAGTAGCAGCAGCAGTTTTTCTATGCGCCCTATGTAAAGCGTGCATTAATATTAATATATGAAATAAGCCTTACACAACACAGTTCACTCTTATTCTTTTCAGTCTACTATGCGCTGCTACAGTGTTTCCTAATGTGATTGTGGGAAAGAATGAAGGTGACTAAGTGCTGTCTAACAGAGTGATACATTTTCATATAATTACTGGATTAATAAATGGACTAAATTTCAAACTAAATCTTCACATTTTGGTGCAAAAAGCACAGCTTTTAGTATTAACCTGAGGAAAAAATATTGAAAAAATTATTCAAGAGAATACATTAGAGACACATGTTGTTAAAAATCAGTGTTTTGGTTCGCTCATTATTCATTGCAGTGCCTTTTGAAGTATATGTGTGCACTGTAGTTGGCTACATAATTTAATACTTCAGGTCATTATACAGAGGGAATGTACGTATATCCAATACAATCAGACATGCTTATATCTCTCAATGTGGCCTTAATGAGATGCAGCATTACTCTTCAAAACAGGCTTTAGAATCTTACACACAAGTATTTGTAGTAAGGTACTTCAGTTTAAAGTAATATTTAATTTTTGTTTTTTAACTCTTCTTTGCTTTATTTGGCACAGAAAGTTATAAAAACTAGTGTTATGGGTTCCTATAACTGTGCTTAACTTAGATGACAAAACGCATGCCACACTCATGCGAAGCTACAGCCAGCGACTGGTTGGCTTATTAGCATAATAAGCTAAATTAACCCGTTTTTATTTCTTTTGTTTAATCTGTACAAAGACTGAAGCATAAAAAAGATATTTTTCCAAAACAAACAAACAAACAAACAAGATGTTAATTAGTGAGTTTTAGAGCATTTTGTTACCTTTGGATGGAGCCAGCCCACTTTTTTCCATCTTTTTTGTGCCAAATTAAGATAGCAGCTTCTCTTCTAAGCAAGCTAGCTCATGGACATATAATGAGACCTGGGTACAGAAATGGAGACAGAGCCTTGTTTATTCCTATGAAATAATATATCCTTTGCTTTTGTTTCTGAGACTAGCTTATTAGCAAAAAAAAGAGCTAATATAATACGTTATATTTCATTTATTTTTACAAAATAAACAAACAACATTTAAATTAGTGATTTTTAGAGAATTTTGCAACCTTGGACGGAGCTAGGCTAGTTTTTGCGCTCTGTTCGCTCTATTTCTGTGCCAAATCGAGCTAGCAGCTTCTCGTCTCAGCAAGAAAGCTAATATAGCCTCTGTATCCTCCTTAATGTCAAACTATTACCTTAATTCCTTTAAAAAAACATAAAAAAAAGCCACAGACTGTACTCTGGGAAAAATGAACAAACGTTTGGACCTAGCGAGACTAGCTCTTCCCCTCCTTTTCCAGTTCTTGTGCACAGCTAAGCTAACCAGCTTGCTAGCTGTATGCAAGGCACAAAGGACTGGTATTAATCTTCACATCTAATCCTACAAGACAGTAAACTCTTCAGTCTTCTGTGATGTAAACTGCAGCTCTTCGACGTGGAGTTGGTGTTTACTGCTCCTCAGACACTAAAGAATGTACCCGACCTTCTGAATCCTACTGTGTTGTTTAATTGATGTAAGCAGCTCATGATTACAAACAAATTGTTTTGTATTATTTAATATCTGTAATAATTACTTTCATTTGTATGGTTATATAATTCCTGTGGCGTGTCTCTGCATGTGAACGTGTGTGTGTGTGTGTACGCATGTGTATGTCGCAGCGCGGCTGTGTGCCGATGTGTGGAAGTTAATGGAGGTTGCTTTATTTTGTCATTGTTTGTGAGACGGAGGTGAAACAAATTTTAGATAATTGGAAGCAGTAATTGAAATTTATGTTGCCACTTAAATGCCTTTGTGCAACTTTTATTTGGCCAATTAGAAGAATAAATGTGCGCTCTAAGCTTGAAAGTGAAAAACATTAAATCCTATAAAGTGAGGCAGAAAAACACGTTAAATAATACAAGAAATCCATTCATTACGCTCTTCTGGTTTTATTGGAGGGGGGGTTCAATATTTCGTTACTCATATCCCACTGTGTGGCCTTTGAAGATTGTGTTTTCTTTGTAATTGCGAGACAAATTCTTCCTCAGTTTTGCAGCGATCCGACACAGCTGCTAAACAGGTCGTCCTCATACAAGCTCCCAAATGTCTATTCAAGATAATTCAAAATCTTTTTCCGTTAATATTCTCGGTGGTTACAGCTGAGGGACACAAATAAGCACCTACAGACAACGACAGATACAAAGTGTGGATGGGACGTGTTTCGAGGTGACCTCAGTGTTCATCTGACCTCTTCTGACTCCCAGTTTATGACCTGTGAAAGGACACAAAGACTTCTGACCATGGACATAAATCCATATTAGGCACTGTGAAAGGGATAATTGGACCAACCCTATTATTTATTATTGAATATATTTTTGAGATGCTACATTTTATGTCTGACAGTTGCTACATGCGCAGGACAAATTGCTTTTGCATTGACATGCGTTAGCAGCGGTTGAGCTTAAAGACCCTAAAAACCTATTTTCTCAGTCGACTTTTCATTATGAGCAGTGGGGTCCTTCGTGAACACAGAGATGTTCTGACAAATTTGGAACAATTTTTGTACATTTCAATATATCTATTTATGTATTTTTTTGTTTTTTCACTGGTTTCCATTGGAAAGAGATCTTTCCTTGCACCAATCACAGATCGTCAGCACTTATATGAGAGTGTGATGACAATTGTGGGTTTTCTTTCCAATCAAATATGATCAAACTGCACCCACAAAGTCTTTATAAAGCCAAAGGATGTTTTTTTTTCATTTAGTCATGAATATCTACTTTTGTTTATACCTTGTTAAAGGATGAGTTCACCCAAAAATGAAAATTTTGAAGTAGATGGGGACTAGAAAAATGATCGTGCAAGTAGCTCATTGCGACCAATACTTATTTTTATTGTTTGGCAGCGCCCTCTAGTGCTCAAAGCAATTACGACAGGTGCAAAGGAGGAAGTCAGCTACAAAAACCACATATGAAGGAGGCCGGACACCCAGACTGTCACCTATGAGACAGCTGTTGGTGTTCTGTGTGAAACCCAAAGTCAACATTTACTTATTTTAACATACACACTTAACCTACGTAGATAACACAACTTAAGTTACAAATGTAACTTATTTGAACCCAAGCCATTAAATTTTCTAAAACCTGACCAAACTGCATCCTTTTGACACAGTTCACGGTGAGATGACAAAGGTTCCAGTCATATACAATGTGTAGTTTTTGCACAAGTGTGTAGCGTTGCCGGCACAAAGCAGCTGTTGACAGCGAAAGTTTTGTGCTTGCAACACTGGCAGGATGTCATCTCAGGCAGGAGGCTTGTTTTTTTATTGTTCACACACTCTGGAGCAGGATAATTGTCATGCATTGGAAGCAGGGGAGCATGACCGGCACAGATAGACAGGGAGACACACCATATATAAGCTGTAGTACTGACAGAGCTACTGCCATTTGTCTCACCCAGAGCGGGACAAGCCAAGCCTGTCTTTTGATGTTCTTTTTCACCACTGTGTCTCTCTCACCCTTCACCCCTCACTTTCTGTCTGTCTGTCCATCTTTCTTTTTTAATATCTCTTTCCTTTTCCCCCATTTTACACACCACTCTTTATGTCTCCTCTTCTCATCTCTCACTCTTTGTGTCTCCCTGACGCAATTCATACCAATGTACTTTTCCTTTTATAGTCTCCGTACAAACCACCCACGGACATGTTGGCATTTACGCAAGATATTTTGTGACAATAGTGGTCACTTAGGTTGTAAAGTACATCATATAACGTTCCAGATCAGGATTTAAATGGTCAAGATGTTTCCTCTGACACTTCTCCTCAGTTCAGGTACTTGTAATGAATGTAATCAGTATACAGAACAAAGAGTGTAATACATATGCAGTGTTACGGCGATGAAATGGCATAATTACCTTCACTGTGTGGGCACTAGTCACTGTGTAACGTGAAGACTGAACAAAATCACTTTTCTATTCTGACTTCTTTCCTCATACTGTTGAAATGTTGGAACAGGATAGGCCACAGAGACCAAGGACATGTGGCTGACTGGAAGATTCACACATATTTCAAGATTCAAGATACAACTAATAAAATACCAAGAAAAAATACAGGGGCTGCTATAGGGTTAGAGGAGATCAGGGCCTTAATCTATAAAGTTTTGAATGAGTCTGCGGTCATGCTTTGATTGAAAAATATTGCAATATAAAGGACGCTATATAAGTCCCTGAGACCAAAGTGCTGGCAGGACGCTGACAATCACTGGGAGCGGTTGTGCAGTGAGAGAAAAACATGTTGCACATGGGTTTTGATTGACATTAGCTCATCTCGCAATGTTAAAGAAAGTAAGGAAACAGATCCTGGATCCATCCCATGACCAGATCGGCACAAAAAAAAAGTTAATGGGGTCTATTTTGGGCCAAGACTCATCCTCCATCCAAGTTTTGTGGAGACCTGTTCAGTAGTTTTTGTGTAATCCTGCCGACAAACCAACAAACAAACGGACACAGTGGCGGAGTTAAGCAAAACAATTAGCTGAAAGATGCTACAATGCCCACAGAGCTGCAGGGAAGCTGCAGAGTTGATCACTAAGAGGCTTCCATATATAGATCCATAGATATATTTGATCCATGTTAATAGGAAAATATTGATTATAGCAACTTTAATTCAGTTAGTGTACTTTGTCAGCCTTTTGCTGAAGACACAGAACTATCTTTATCAAGTTTTTCGCACATATTGTCTGTGTTCTCATGGCTGCTAAGAGATTTGTGATGCGACATCCACTCTGTGAATTAGTTTTATTTTAGACACAGTGGAAGGATTACATTACCGCATATTGAAATCATTGTGATCTGGTTACAGCTCTGATGTTCAGGTCACAACATTTAATATCCAAGAGCAATGATATTGTGTTATTTTGCTGTCATGTCACAACTTAATACGACATCTCATGGTACACTTTTCCTTTACTTGTTTTCAATTCTATTTTTATCATCTTTGTATGTGTTATGACAGCGTGAGTTTCCTGAAAATACAGTGAGCAAACTAAATGGATGGATACTGAAACGCTGCTCGGAAAATTATAGGTAGTGATGAACAAGTAATGGATGGGGAAGCAAAGAGACCTGACCATAGAAGTGCACCGAATATTCCTCCATTAAGACCTATTAGCACACTATGACTATGTTTGGCATGATTGGACGCTGGGACCTTTAATAGAGCTCTCCGTGTTTTTATCCTACATGCTCTAAAAGCTTTGAGTGGTCTTGGTTGCCACTGCAGCACTTGAAGACACTCATGGATGCTGCGAGCCCGGACCGAGCTGAAATTATCATAAAACCCTAAACACGGCCTCTCAAGTCAAGCAACCACACAAATAGCATTGATACTCAGCAATGTGGCTGGATGGAGATTACATCTTCCAATCTAGGTGCTTGAAACTTTTCTTTATTTATTATTTCTTTAATTGCCTGCATCGTATTGCTCACGAAGGTATTGCGATATTTTATCTGTTAAACCACATGTAAAAAGCACGGGCATCAAAATCAATCAAAAAGCAATTTCTCCCTGCAGTAATATGTGGTTATATCTGGAGGAAAAAGAGATGAGAGTCAGGGGCAGTTCAAATACTCCTTCACACACATTCTGCGCTGCAGCTGCACGGTGGAAATGTAATGCAAAGTCAAACATTTCTGGATGTCTGAGCGGCGCACTTGCAGAATTCCTCGAAACCCGACTGAACTGTATAGGAAACGCAACGGAAAAATAACTTACTGCATTGCACCAATGTAGTGTGAAATGAAAAAACAGAGAGTGATGGCTGATGAGAGGTTTGAGCCTGCAGAGAGCTGTGGACTCAGACATGTGACCAGGAGCTATTTACCCAAGACCCAAGAATATCACTGCTAAACTTTCTGCTGTCTTAAGCAGTTCACCAGGTGAGGTTGTTTGTGGAGGAAGAAAGAAAGCTGACAGACAGAATGAAAGGTTGAGTGGTGCCTTTTGAACTCTGACACGTTACTGACCTCGTGGCATCATGGATCCACTAAACAAGCTTCCCTCTCATGAGATTAAGCCTCTTAACCATTTTGATCTCTCTGACCGGAGAGGACCCCCAGTGGGACAGAAGGTGACCCTAACATGCCCTTAAGGCTCCATTCTGATGAATTGACAGCTAAAGGTCAACAGAGAAGAGAGTGCAGGTCCGACAAAGTAAAAAACATTTACCAAACGCATGATCTCACGTACTATTACCTCAACCTTTTGACCTTTCATAGTGCTTCAGAGTTTGCCTTCTACCACCAATCCCAGCGTCGTGGCCAGAGAAACAAAAAAAGGTGCTTTTCAGACATTGTTTAGCAGGTGCTGGGTTGCCTTTCTGCAGGTTATTTTCCTGACTTTCAGCCAAGTACAACCAAAACAGAGAACCCTTATTGGTTTTTTGTCCGCCATCAACACCACACACTGTCCATACACACTTGACGTCGCCTCTTTGTCATGTTTGTGGCGAGAGACGAACTCCCGGATCAAATCAAAACAAAATGATTTGGCATTTCTGTGGACACAGCAGAAGAAGAAGAAGCAATGGTCCGTCCACATGCGCGTCGCTCCGTCGGTGCACCCACACACACTTTTCTGGTTCGCACACACATCAGTATAGCGTGGCACCGCAATATGAGGCTATTTCAGTGACAGATCTCCGCTTAGCTCTCCTCTGTCATCAGCTCTGTCATATTGCACGGTTGCTATGACGACCGTGGCATGATGTCAAGTCGAGAGTAGGAAGGTAAAAAATAAGGTCTTAGAGCACGGCACCCTTCTATTTTTAAATGAGATTGACTTGATTATAACACATGGCACATACTGTACATGCAGGTAAACTGTGGTAATTAATTAAAATATGACACATCTGACAGGATAATATGTCTTTAACAAGCATTTAAAGTGCACTAAAATGCTTTTGACAGCATTATATTATATCACCGTCGGTATGTACCAATAAAAACCTGCACTCTGACCTTCTGTGCTTTTTTCCCCATCCAGTGTGGCTGTAAAATAAATGGCTTGATATTGGATCATAAACAACTGACAAGGTTGCTGCAGGATTAGAAAAACACAAGATTTTATAAGGTGAAAAGAGAGCTGTAAACATCAGCCTGTAAACGTTCTCGTGGCTCCATCCTTGTGAGAACTAGTGTGTTAAAGCCTTGTCACATTCCAATGCCAATGTCACAAATCCAACGGAAACGCTGTGAAAAATGTGCTGAGGCTGATTTTGGTGAACTTTGACCGACAAATTTGTGGCGCTGACCAGGATAGCAGGTTGTCGTGACATTGCTGCTGAGCTCCGAGGGCATCAGAGAAGAGCTAGAAAGTCCAAAATGACGAACGCTATCATAGCTTAGCTTATAAGATGTGCTGTACCATTCACTTCCACAAAAGAGACGTGGTTTTCAGACGGTTATGTGACAGCTTAGTGAATGGTGCATCTTTTGATCAAGCTAAACTAACATGCTAGCCTACCAAGTCTGCTAACTGACCAGTAGCTTGTTAGCTTTGAGTGCTTTATGTTCCTTCTTTTCTTCAATACATTTTTTATCTAATAAATTGCTTACGATGGTGAACAAAATACAGCAACGGGTAAACAGAACAGGAACCCGACCGGCTAGCGAGTTAGCATTCAGTTCACCAGCTAGCCTTGTCACTACACCACCAAGCTAAGATTCACAAGTTAATTTCACTGTACTACCTTCTGGTGCGATCAGGGGCAAAGTCTTCGCTCTCCTGTAAATCGCTAGTTGAAGTTAGAGCTAGGGGTCATGTTTGACTTTTAAGCTAGGACCAGGTTTAAGCGCTCAGTATGCAATTTCTGCTGCGAGGCGCCTAGCAAATGAAAATAAAAAAGGAAGTAGCATAGGGTCATAGAGTCTTCTTTGTTAAACAAACACAATTGCTGATGAAAATCTATCTACATGACTATGAGTGTAACGTTTTACAGTTTTATTCATGTTGTGTTCTGTCACGATTGCCAACTACCTTCCTCACGCTCTGATTCAATAGTTCGAGGGACAGGCGACCAAATAATGTAAAGTTATGAATTTCACTGGGTTTGAACATTGTTGGAAAAATGTTGGACCCACAAGTACACGACTCAAAATATATAACAAAGTTCTAGTCGTTTTGGGACATTTTAATGCAGAAATGTTACATACTATATCTTTAAAGAAGGCTGGTAAGGGTGAGGGATCAAATTGTGTGCAGACTGTGTTTGTGTGTCACCATAACCAGTAGGCTATGTGTGATAAAGGGGTCCTCCACAATCCTCATTAGCATTGTAAAGACTGCGGCCATCTGATCCTTGCATCCTTTTAACCTCTGGGGTCATAACAGAGCTGGTGTCAGAGCTTTGTGTGTGCACCGTCTGTGTTCAGGCTGCTTTGAACATCACTCTGTAATCTATGAAATGACCTGTATGTCGATGCTAAACAGATGGGTGTTAGTTAAAATACACAGCGTGCTAATTTGGTATTGTGCTCTTATGTTATTTCTACATAATATTAAATTTGAAAGGTAAAAACATTTAAAACATCACAAATGACAAAATCATCACAGGCATGTCAATAAAATTCTTCCTGTTGCTATTGTCAATTTTGACCTTTTAAGATGTTGTTGTTGTTGCAAACAAATACTGTATATTGCAGAATGGAATGAAAGCATTCAATTGGACTTTGATGGGTCATCTTCTCCTCGTAAAGCCATTTCTTTCTCTGTCGTATGGCCATCTTGGGGACCGTAAATTTTTTATTGGTCACTTTGGCCGAAGATTGGGACCAGCAGGGTGCTAAAGGCGCGCCCCGTCGATCAGGCGATCAATCACATTTATCTGTGTGTGGATCAGTTTGGGGACCGAAAAACAGTCTGTTTCAAAATATCTGGCAATATTGTGAGCATTAAAAAGAAAGCACAGCAACAAGGAACATTAGTCCCAGAAGGCCTGTGGCTTTCCAGCAGATGCAAGCAAATAAAACAAAATGCACTGTGGGATAGATCGGGTAACAGATCAGTGAGATTCGGGGCCGCTTAGATTTGTTTACCTGGTGATTTTATGACCGTTATGAATGATGTAGCAACAACCTGGACTTTTTGTACGGCTTCATCTGAAACGCTTCATTCATCAATAACATCTGTTAACCATCTGAAGATCCATGATTTTACCTCGAGGAGTAATGACATTTGCAATCTTGGAACCCAGCAGCTATTGTCTGGCTGGACCAAGACCTCCTCCTTAGTCCAAGAGATTACTACATTAGATACAGCATTTATAAAGAAATGTCTTGGGCTGTGCAGTACACACTGAAGAAGACAGAAGCCTGTTAGACTCTCATCACCCACTGAAGCACAAGCTGGGGGTCATCAGAACCCTAAACCATCGGGCTGAGGCCGTGCCCACAAAGACAGAGGGGGAAGACAGAAGCACATCAGCGGAGCACTTAAAACCTTCAGCTACCCAAACTGGACCTTTGTCAAAACCTCTAAAAGGTCCAGAGCGGACAGAGAGGATGTAAATACCTTGACCAGAGAAGACAGATGGTTTGAAAGAGGAGTAAAAGAATCCATCTATTTCAAACTGTGACGGCCGTCTTTGAACAGAGGAGGTGGCCTACGAGGTTACTTATCACCCACCTACAGTGCAGTACTGAGTTCCCTCCCCAGACAGCTTAACAACCATTCACACCTGCGCTCACCTAGCCCTAGCAACCCACATGAAGGCCAGTTGGGTCAACAACCCACAAGCGGCCATAACGACTCTGAAACTCAGAGCTCACACGTGTCCTCAACGCCTCTGACACTCCCACGCAGAGTTTAAAAGCCTGCAACTCCCCTCCAGTTAGTTAGAACTGAAGGAGCCTCTTGGATGAGAGCTGAAAACGTCTTCAAGAAACTGAAACACGTCTAGTCGCCGATACAGCACTACAGTAAATGTAGCATTCTGAATGAGAAGTCTCCCGTACAAGTATTTTCATTTAGACCTCGTAGGAGCAATTGCAGGAAAAATTGTAAGGAAGTTGATGCTTCAGAGTTATCTCGGGTCGCAGGATTAAAACGCCCTTGCAGGTCAAAATGCATAGAGTAAAACCGTGGTAAATCTCGTGCCCAACAAATGACAAAACAACTTGTTAAGTCATTTGTTTGTGTGGTACAAAATCCCCCGCTGACCTGCTGCATAGATTTACCCAATATGGATCTGTGTTCCCGGGGATTTGCCAAATTACTGTATGTTCTACAATCTGCACTGTATTGAGCATATTGACTGTAAGGCCAACCGCTGCCAGTTAGCCAGCCACACCCTTAGCCGCACAGGGCCGCAGATCAATACTGTGTGCTTCTTCACTACATGGGCTCAGGCCCCTGTTGTTATGGACGCAATGTAGCGCACACAGGGCTTCCACATGTAAACTCAACGCGTGCGCCTCCTGCCATGTAAAGGAATTGACAGCAGAGCAAACAAAACATTTGTGGGGCAGGGATTTTGTACACATGTTCATGGCCAACAGTTCCCCCAGAAAATACCAAAGTTGATTTAATTTTTCTGTTTTCGGTGACATCTCCACACGTGTCTTTTGTCAATTTTGTGCTTTTCTGCTCCAGACGGCGTCATTGTTCCCAGTGCTTCTCTGCTGTGACCACACCTCAGGTTGGCACATTGACATAAGAAGCACCGTTATACACAGACATAAGGAGGATCAGGGACACAATAGACCTTCCCTTATCTTCCTGGCAGGCAGTAGCTTGTCCTCTGTCAGGATTAGACAGGAAAAGGGGGCACCAGCAGCTGGAACCAGGAAGTGAGACGCCACGCGACATCGCGGGCCTCACTTCGAGCTCAGTGGCGTATGACTAATCTTGTGTCCTCTGACCGAACACGCTCTGTCTCTTACACTGCTTTATCACCGTGTGTGGGGGGCCAGATTAAGGCCACATTAATTCACAACAGGGAAGCCCTTTTAAACTCAGCCGGTGCGCTGATAAAAATCGAAAGGGCCCTGCTCCACCGAGGGGAGGATGTGCATGCGTAAAGCAGAGGAGAGGGAGGCGGAGAGAGACTTTGTCAAATGTCTTGCAAAAGAGCAATCTAGTGCCTCCCAGTCCAAATGTTTAATAGCATTAGCATTAATACTGGTGAGCTTTATAAAATGATTTTGCAAAACATGTTTCTCAAGGTCTTGCCCCCCTCAGGATGAATCATTACCACTTTGATGATCTTGTATAATTTCCATCTAGTGCCATCATAAGGTCAAAATTTCAATATGTTTTGTATGTCTCTGTTTCATGGCAAAATACTTGCAAAATAAATGGCTTACACACCAGCATCAGCTGTTTTTTGGGTTAGGGCTCATTAACAGGTGTTAGCATGCCCTAAACTTAGAAGGCAAACATTATACCTGCTGAGCATCAGTCACTTCCTTTGAAGCATATTACTATTTCAACACATCCTCATACCTAAACGACTGTATAGGTCGATTGTCAACATCTCCTATCACCATTCCCAAAACAACATGAGCGTTGCAGTTCAGCAGTGACATACGAACGTACCTACATAACCTAGGAAGGCTAACTTAGCTCACATTATGTATGTTACATAACTTCACTTTGTTGCTAAGCTAAAAGAACTCACCGTTGACTTCTGGTTTCACAGTGGACATGAACAGTGATCTCCTGAATTAAAGTCCTGTGCTTGTTAAAACCGACTGTCCATCCCTGACCTCCACTGTATACAGACTTTTCACTGTTTATACTACTACTCCTCACTTCCTCTTTTTCCAGCTATAATAATTACTGCAGTCAATGCGGCCTAACAATAACGGTAAATAAAGGTTTTTTGGACTGTGGTGGGTTTTAGTTTTATTTACACTCATTTTGTAACCCTGAGCATCATAGCATCACACTGTATCTGCATGCTTGGCCAAGCATGGTCCCTGTCCTTATCCCTAAAGCCGAGGGATGTGTTCCTTTGCTTCTCGTCTGCCTTTGAAGTTTTAGGTTAAGTCTGTGTATGGTGTGTCGATGTGTGTGTGTGTGTGTGTGTGTGTATGTGTGCAAGAGGCTGGCCTTGTGCCCCTCTGTAATCCTTTTTAAGCACCTGGACAATAGAAGAACAGCTGGCTTGGCCTTGCTGCACTCTGCAGCGTAGAGGAGAGGATGATGCGCGCGGCATTCAGATGGGGAGCTGAAAATAGAAAAAGATGGACATATCTAGGTATCCATTGATCTATTTCTTCCATCTATCTATCTGTTTTATCTATCTTCCTTCCTCCCTTGGGTCACTGCCGGTGCTCTCCTGGCCCTGGCGCTCCATCCATTCTCATGGTTAAATACTGGCACAGATGTTGTGGAAAGATTGAGAGGCCCACTCGTGCCATTAGTCCAGCAGCAGAGCCTGGGAGCAGCAGGGGAAGACTTCTCTAATCAGTTTTATTGGAGCTCTGCTATTGGGTTAACACAACAGGGGCAGGCCCAGAGCCCGGCAACACTCTTGTGTAAATGTGTCTGTGCGCAGACAGAGGGTATCTGTGTATGTTTACACCCTAAGGCTATAGCACAGATAGTAATGTCTCCCTACCTCTTTGTCTCTTGGTTAGGGGTGGAACCTGAGACTCAGCTGTGTGGCAGATGAGCTCCAGTTGGTTTAGATGCTGTGATCAGATAACTGCGTGGGATCACAACTTACAGATTTATTTTTGGGGGGGGAAACGAGGATGAAACATAGTGTGAATGAATGAAAGGGAAAGAGACTTAAAAGCAAATAAGCACACAGTGCATTGAGCTAAATGCTAACGTCAGCATGAATGCTTAAAACGACTGTTATATTAACATGCTTATGTTTAGGTTGCCTCCCATGTTTGGTAGGATTCATCCTCTGGGAAACATGAATCTGTATTACAATCATTTTGTCACAATCTATCAAGTAGATGTTGAGATATTTCAGTGGATAAGTGAAAAATATGACTTGCAGATGACCCTATAGGAAAAAAATCATTGGGAGTCATCCTCTGGCGACCATGAATATCTGTACCAAATCTTATAGCAATCTGTTAAATAGATATGCACCAGCCAAGAGACCGGCATTGCCACGGCAAAAAACAATTGAGTGTACAAACCAGCTTAGACCAGTCAAAAGAAGAAAGTGTTTTGATCTTGAGCGTAGCATTTTGTCCTAACTGTCACTTCCTGCAAGACGTTAACATTTTGCAGTGGAACAAAGCTCTTCCACGCTTCGTATGCTGATTTTCAGTGAACACAACCTGCTCAGTAGTCAAAGACAAGCCGCTGAGGGGAAACATGAACCTGTGTCCCAGTGCCTGAGGACAACTCCATCCTTATAGGCCACTTGACCCTCCCGGGCCAACCCTGGTGTGAGGTCAGCTGGTCAGACGCCAGTTTGGCTGCTTGCTTATTGAGTAAAGAGGCTATCAAGGTCTCATATTCCCCCCGGTCATGCTGCATGTAGTGGTTAAGTTGCTGTATATATTGAATAGGGAGAGAGAAAGGGGTAACACTGCCTCTGGGGTGTTCGCAATGGTTCAAGAAATGTTGCCATTTGCTTTTCTAAATAGCCTCGTTCAATGGAGCGAAGAAAAAGGAAGTGTTAACGACTGGTTCAACAGTGATTTGAATTGTTTTAATGGCTGACACGCCGAGCTCCAAATGGTTAATTATCACACGTTTTGTCTGTTTTGGAATATGCGTGAATTTGCCTGGCTGCTCAAAGGGGACATTACTAAGATTGGACATTAAAGCACACTGTTTCTACAACAAACCACTAATGAATGATTTTTGCCCAACTGGCAGTCTGCAAATTACGAACAAAAGGTCCCTCTGTGTTTCGTTAAATAGATCCCAGTTTAGCTGTTTTGTCTTATCCTGACTTTTGTGGGCTGACCGCCTATTGTTTCTCTTCTAACTCTGCTCATAATTTGATAATTAAATGACTGGAATCACACGTGCTCCTCTTCTTTTTTTCCTTTTTTTTTTTTTTACAGAGTCAGTCATTTTGCTCGAACAATCGGGATCAGGAGACAATGAGCGGAGGAGAGATAGTCATTATGAGGATTGGATCTGAACGCCGGCCTCCTGCAAAGTAATTAGACAGTAATGAATAGTTACAATGCAATTACTAGAACAAAAAACAGAAAAGGACGCAGCTTTTCAATTACCATCACGTACCATCATTTCCCCTCGGCCTTTAGCTCTGTGCTGTAAGTAGCACTCTAATCGTGTTTTTACCTAGATGAATGGTTCAGAGTGTTAAATAATGTATGGGTTATGGCTATTGAGAGCCGTGTGTGGGTCGCCCTCGGGCTCTTCTCACGCCATTGGCTTTGAGACGCCCGGCTGTCTACGCCAGCAGAAATGCTGCTGTTTTGCATTGATCTTTCCACATGTGGTGTGACGTCTAAAAGTCACGTTAAAGACAAACTTTTTCAACACAGGTGCTTGAGAACTGACTTTGCTGCTAATTGAAGAACCTACAGACCATATTCACACGGCGGCCATTTTCAAATCTTTGTTTGTTGCTTAAAAAGCGGAAATTTAAAAAAATGCTTTCTACTTTGTTCAAGTCTGCAAGTAAAAAAAATGTATCTGAAATCTGAAACACTGTTATAATTTCACCTCTTTCTGATCGATCAGCAACTGAAAAAACGATGGATGGAGGGTCATTGTGCCATATTTCAAGGAAAAATAACATATTTGATAACCTGTTCCGTTAGACAACAGCTAACGTTAGCATTCAACCGCTTCCCAGTTATCATTATTGTTTGATAGTGTTACACAATATGATAGGAAAGGCGTAAACTAACAAAAATATGGACATTGGACTGGAATTGGACACATTTATTTGAATCAGGAAGTGAAACAAACTGGATGTTATCAATCGTTGATGTAAGCGAGGAATCAGCTGAGTGCTAACTTTAGCTGATGGATTATTAAATATGTTGTTTTACCTTCAAACATGGCCTGATGTCCCTCCAGCTTTTCTTTATCCATCTTAATCCATTCTTTATACAACTTGCACTGAATCAACTGAAAGACAATGGGGTGCTGTTTTGAGCATCCTAGAGAGTCATAAATGATATACATGAAGGACACTGTCAAATCATCACAAAACAAAGATCCATATGTTCTGGTGGTGTTTCAGTCCGTCTGCGCTGACGTTAAAGACGCCTCTCCGTCGTATCTGGGTTGTGTCAACGCTGATGTGCTTCAAGCCAAGTTTGTGAGAGGAAGAGAGAGAAAAAGTTTCTACTAGTAACTTATTGAGCAGGCAGTTTGTTGGTATTCTGCATGGCAGGCCTTTGAGCACAGCCCGAATGCGTGATCATCGTTCCTGATTAGATCATGATGCACTGCTCCGTCTGTCGTCAAGGATACTGTGGCCTTTGAACATCTCGGAGAAGGAATAACGCAGCTGTAATTACCTGCCTAGAACTCCGAGATTTCCCTTTTAAAAGTTTATACTCAGATTAAATATGGAGTCCATACTGAGATGGCTCAGAGCTTACCTAACAACTTTCTATTTTCAGAGAGGAACGTGCGAACTGGCCAATTTTCTTTCAATCACAGCCATATAGGACATTATGCTAATGCAGCGTTTTAGGCTGCCTTTGAAGTGCAACATTTTCCCCTGCAGCAAGCTATTTTTGGTTAACCTTTGACTGACTGGCAGATCACACTGACGGACTTTACCATAAAATATGAAACGGCCCGTCCAGCTGTTTGAACCCAGCTCGGCCCTCCTCGTCTTAAAGTTAACTGCCTGTCGGAGGATTTATTGAACATGCAACCTTACAGGTATGACACCACTCTGATGCTGTATTGCCAGTTCGGTTGTTCAGACATCACAGATGATGAAGTAGGCATTTTGTTTGTGCAATATTCCTGATCTGTAAGGGTTCAAATCCTGCGTCTCTTAAAGTTATACGAGTCTCTTCAATTTTATATGAGAGCGTGAGCCAGACATCTGTCCAGTGTCTCCTGTATACAGAGGCAATAGGGGAGGATGATGAAATTGGGGAGAGATGATGGAAAGCGGGTGATATAAACAATAAAAAATATGGGGATAGGCCATAAATGACCACACTGATGATGTCACCTCCAGTGGAAACGGCATTCATCACAGATTGACTTTCCTTTTAGTGGAAAGTGGAACAATAAGATGGAAAATTTCACATTTTTGTTGCATGCTGTTGACACACTTTTAGCTCTCTATGTGTGTGTCCGTCAGCAAATCTGAGCTTATGGATGATCACAGGGCCAGTTTAACCAGACTCTGGTAATATTGCTAATCCCACACTCAGACTGCAAACATCAGCACTGGACGTGAGCAGGAGAGGCTGACAGAAAAAGAACAAAGGAAAATAATAAAAGAAATAGAAGCACCCCCAAAGTTCCTTAGGTGGTGATGTCACCCTTGAGAAGTCACCTTCAGAGGTCAGCGGAGAAAGCGGTGACCTCATTGGAAGGGGACGAGAGTGGACGGAGAGAAAAGGGTTAAGTGTTATCTGGGGGGCTGTATCTGGATCTGCTCCGACGCCCTTGACCGAACCACCATGGTCCTTGTACCTGCATGACTGGTGATAAGAGGGATGACGCATCTGTGCTCTCCGCTCATAGTCTTAGCTGTGACAGCTATTCGTCATGCAGACGCAGTGTAGCTGCCTCTTGACTGGAAGCATTTGCCATAACAGACTTTATATTGTTACGTTCCATTGTAAAGTCAGTCCAGCTACAGTATAAGCTGTACTGACCTCTTGTAAAGAAAGAATGACCCAAACGTCTTTACAAGGAACACTTAAGTTAAGAAAATCTTCAGTACAATACCATGTTGAACACTAAGTGAGTTCCATCCCAGTATATCGCTGAAGGCTGTCCTTACAAACCACAGACTGTACCTCTCATATGACAGTACAATGTGCAGTTTCATATTAATGTGCAACAGACGGACCACAATACAGTAGAACAATATTCTTTATGTAGGCATGTCCTCAGGGAATAAAGCAAATGCTACCATATGTTAATTTATACTGTGAAAGCGTATTAATATTCACCTCTATCTCCCAGAAATTTGTTTTGCAAATGACGTTTTCAGGGGAAATTGATTATAATTTCTGGCAACGTGTTTTCCAGAGAAGGAAGTTCTACTTTTCCGTACCACAGGCGAGTTGTATGGAGGTGGTCAAGTGGAAGGCGATTGACAAAGTACAGGACTTGGAGCCTGATGACCAATTGTAGTTTTAAAAAACAGCATCAATTATGTGTTTAGCTTGTACTTGACTCAGCTTTTGACTTCAGCCAAAAGCAACGTCTAGTGGTAAACTGTCTGAGCAAAATACAACATGATGAGTCCTTCCAAATGTTGAATATTGTAAAGGGACACGTGTCTTAAATCACGGAACATAACCAGCAGTTCTTATCACACATCATCAACTAGAGATGCCACTTATACACACGAATAATGTGCCCTTTAGCATCTGTGTGTGACGTGCAAAGCTTTCCCTTTGGCGTTTATGTGCGCCGCGCAAACTCTTCCTACCAGAAACCCTTTCTAACACGTGGTTACAGTGAAACTGCAGAAGTGGCAAAACAATCTTGCATCACTGTTCGTGGGCTTTAGAGGGTCATGGATATGATGCCGATAGGAAACACCCCCCTGAAGTTTAGCTTCCACAAATCTGTCCAAAGAATTTGACGTGTAGGTTTCCTTACACAAAAAAAGTTCAGCGTGAAAACATCTCATTACAGTTGAACTTTTAATTGTCTCATTCTTCAACTCACTGTCCACGTTTCCAATATTCCACCAAGACCCTGATCTTCCCCTGCCGTTAATCAACGTGCTGTGAGTGCTGAAACACAACCGTAGAAATGTTCATTGACAACTTTTCCTCATTATGTTGATGAAAAATGTAATCTGGGCGGCATTACGTTTCTGTCAAGATATATTTGCCGTGGCAAATTAGCATCCATTTCTAGTGTGACAGGTCTGTAATACCATCACTGCTCTGTCAATTTATCTTTACAGCATCTCTTCCATCTTCCATCCCCTTCTCTGCATCACTCTCCCTTTCCTCCACGACCCCTCCTCTGTCCCCTCATCCCTGCGGAGAGAGGCCAGTTGGGCTGGAAGCTAATTTGAAGCCAATCAATACTAGTCTGTGTTTCTTCCTGTGTGTGTCAGCCCAGTGTCTAACTAGAGAGAGAGAGAGGGAGCATCTGTTTGGTGACTATCGCGCTCTGACTGTAAATCCATGGCGGCCACTAAACACCACTCCTCCGACCATTGTAGTGAGTGCAAAAGGCTATCTGATTGAATCCAAATGAGATTGATTTCGATGCCAAATCCAGTTGTCGAATGTGTGCACGGACAGAGAGCCCTCTCGGTAACTTGATTAACTGTAGGGGATGGCATTTAAACTCCTGTTTGCATTGATTTTTCTGCATTAAAATTTAGGGATTTGGGATTCTGCCGTTTGGCAGAACGTGTACAAACAGATGCAGCCACAACACACACGTCCTTCACTTCGCACACCGGTGCTCAGATACTGAATCTGCCCGAGATAAGACCAGTTACCTCCCTCCTCTCCCAGCCCCCTTCCCTTAAACAGCCAATGAGGACGCCGTCTGTTCATGAGCTGGGAGTAGGAGCAGGCATGTGTAGGCAGCCTCACACAGGAGGAGGTGTGTCTCCGCCAGCCAAAAGTGTGTGTGCGTACCAGTGTGTGCTCACACTGAGAAGAGGAGGTGGCGGAGAGAGAGAGGAGAGAGTGTATGTAGGCATGCAAGAAGTGAGAATCAGGGGAAGGAGTGACAGGCAAGAGGGAAAGAGAAGCGAGGTGCTTTTACTCGTCTCACCACTGATACACTCCCCACAAACACACACACTGAAGGAACTACACCCACAGGCTCCTATAGCAGTGAGCTCATACACGTGTGTGTGTGTGTGCGTGCGTGTGTGTGTGTGTTTCCTGCGCTCGGAGCGAGTGGAGGGGATCTCTGAGGATACACGGATGAGAAAGAGGAGTGGGGGAAGCCAAGGAAGAGGAGCCCGAGTGTGTTTCGCCCCAGGGGGAGCTCACACACACCGCAGACAGCACACACACTCCAGCGGGCACTCGGCACTGTTTCCCTGACAACTAGAATGGGCTGCAATTTGTGCACCTTGCAGAAACGGGAGGAACACTACAAACTGCTGTATGAGATTGCACAGGTAAGTGGGGAGGCTTGTCATCAGTGTTGCTAAACTTGATGACGGCAGAAGGAGAGAAAGTGGAACAGGAATGGACTGAGGAGAGGGGTTTTTGGGAAAGGTTGAAAAAAATGGGGAGAGGGGACCTGATAGAAATGTATTAAAAAAGTGTGAGAGAGCCAGTGTGTCTGTACGTACATATGTGTGTGTGTGTCTGTTCCTCTCTCCATCAAAGTGAGTGCAGCTAGTTATTTCTCCTCAGCAGCAGGAGATGTGAGAAGTTCAGCTCTTTTTTCCCGCGCTGGCTCCAGGGGAATTCATCACATCTCCTCCTCGGTGCCTGCGACTGTCTAGAAGCGGCAAATGTGTTTTGCCTGTTCTCTCCTCTGTTGTCTGTCAGGACCGGACTCGCTTTATTTTTCCATTCTCCTGACCCGATGTGGCGGTTTTCACATTTATTCGTTGGATGAGTTCATTGACCTTTGGCCCTTTTTGTTTACAACATTTCTGCAATGTATAGGTAGAAATCAAACACCGGGAAACACTTTTACCTCCACAAACAATCATTTTGTAATTACGAGCGTAGTAAAACACTGTGAATGTGTAACTTATCTTCTTGTACTGGGCTTGGCTGGAATGTGTTGATTAGATAGGAAGTGTCAGCAAGTGTAAAGCTGCTGAAAAACACCTTCGACATGACGGTCTTTTGGGAAATGGAAAGAAAATGATGTCTGTTCCTTGCCTGTCAGCTGCATTTCAACCAGGTTTCCTCTGTCAACGTGAACGTTAAATTCGAGTGCAGAGGAAGATAAGCATGTGAAGTGTATATGGACGTTTGTACAGCGGAGATATGGTTCTACATGTGGAGCTGATTGTGGGGAAACACGTGCTCCGGGTTTTCACTGTTGTTGAGTGGAGTACGAACGAACACGAAGCCAGCAGCAGCAGCAGCAGCAAGCAGCGAGCACTCATTCATCATTTAGTATCGTACATGGTTACAGACAGCAGGGTAACTGGATACGGCATAATGAGACTGAGCAGTTCTGTTGAATACTTAGTTTTGTGTACTCTTATCCATCCAAAGTGTGCAGTCGTGTCAGAAAAGTGTACATTTATAGCATGGGTTGGGAAAGAAACTCCCTGTTGACCACTAAAGGTGACAATAACTGCCTCTTTTTGTTATCGGCTCCTTAAAATATAGGAAGTATATTATTCCATTGCTTCTAGATGCTACGTTTGTGAACGTCACTCACACTGCTGCAGCCTCAGGCTCATTACGCTCTCTGACTAAATGCCCACATGCTTTAATGAGACGGTGGATATGTGTCTGTGTTGTCTGCCTGTATGGAGCGCAGGAAAATTAGCCCTGTCAGTTTGAGGAAACCCTAGAAGGTCAAGACTCCTTTTGTATTGTTGAGGTTAACGGAATAAACCGGCCAGAACAAAGGGATTAAGTGTTAACATGCTGAGCAGTGTATTGGTATTTGGCTGTTTAAAGACGTACAGCACCAGTGTCGCTGACTGAATTATGCTTATTTTAAGGAATAGTTTCAACATTTTGGTTTCTTGCTAAAAGTTAGATGAGAAGATTGATACCACTCTCATGTAGCCTAGCGAGAGTAGCGGTTGGTTAGCTTCAGACAAGACTGGAAATGGGAGGAAACAGCTCGCCGGGCTTTTTCCCAGGGTAAAGAAATCCACCTATCAAAACCTATAAAGTTAACTTTCTTGCTTGTTAAATCCATTAGCTTCCATCTTGTTTCCAGTTGTTAATGCTAACGTAGCGAACGGGCTACTTGATAGTCTCATATTCACCGTACCGACATGAGACCTTTAAACACGTATTAAATTTAATGTGGCTAATTCAATTTAAATTATAAGTAATATAGTTTAAAGGAATAGTTTCGACATTTTGGTGTTTTGCCAAAAGTTAGATGAGAAGATTGGTACCACTCTCATGAGTATAACGAGAGTTGCGGTTGGTTAGCTTCGGACAAAGACTGGAAACGTCGGGGAAACAGCTCGTCCGGCTTTTTCTAAGGGTAATGAAATCCAACTACCAAAACATCTAAAGCTCACTATCTTGTTTATTGTAGGGACTTCTGTGTTTTGCTGGAAGCCTGTCGCTAGTTAACGTTAACGGACTCCAATTTCTAAACTAACGTTAGCTACTGGTGCTCTCTGTTAGCGGAGCGGAGAGAAGCACTGAGACGAGACTGGGACGGTCGAACTTTTCTTGTCAAACCAGTTGTTTCGTAAAGCCGCTTTAAATCCATTCAAAAGAAGAAGTTTTAAAAATTAGCACTTGCTGTGTAGCTTTCCCTCTTCTTTCCAGTTCTCTATGCTAACGCTACGTCGCTACTGTACTTGACAGCTTCATATTTATTGTGTAGGCACGACAGTGGTGTCTATTTTCTCATTTAACTCTTGGCAGAAAAGAGAATAAGCATGCTTTACAAAATTTCTTACTCTGCCTTTAAGTTTGGACCCTTTTGACAGTATGTGCTGGATGTACTTATCTTACAGTAGACATCCACATATGGCACAAAAGATTAGAGCTATAAAACATCTGTAGCTCACTTAATTTTCATTTCACATATCGTAACAGATGTATGATTGTATCCTAAAGCGTAGTGTTAAGGATATTGGCTTGAACTGGACCCTTATGGTTTCCTTTCCATTTCCACATCGCTCTGTAGGTGTCCTGGCAGTGTGGCAGACGTCCAAGAATATTGCGAGTGTGAGCGAGCACACCCGCTTACTGTTAAACGCGCGGTGGTGTGTATGTGACGGTCGGCGGACACCTACAGTTCTCATTACCAGTGAGAAAGAAAGCGAGAAAGAGAGACAGAAAGAGAGGAAAAGAAAGAAAGAGAGCTCACCAGGCAGTAAGTGTGTCAGTGTGACTTTGTCCCGAAACTGAGGGCTGAGGGGATTCTGCAAATCCAGAGAGACTCCTCAACAATCCCTCTGTCTCTTCTCTCTTTTATCATCCCAGACTCATTTCTTCTCCTTCCTTTTCCCTGCTTTCTCCTCCGCTATAACCTTCATTAGTTTCTCTCCCCCTCTAGTCTTTCTCCCTCTCAGCAATCTGTTTCTCCCCTTTCTCCTTTTACTTTGGCACACACACACAAACACTACAGACTCTAAAAGTGTTTTTGTTCTGTTGCACTTCCAACGGCGCTGCACAATATGACACCACCTGCTCATTATAACAGCAGAAACCAAAGGATGCTGATACTGTACCAGCAACGTAGGGATGAAACAGGTGCAGAGTGGCACTGGACTGGAGCTTTGGGCCTACTGTAACTCTCATTTGTCCTTTTTGTGTGTCTGTCATTTGCTTTCCTGCTGATGAAAATAAGGAAAAGACAATTCACAATTCATCATGTTGTGGTATCATCAATCCATTTTTGATTGCATTAACTTCCACCTTATGGAGACAGGTGTCTAGTTGTGTTTGAACTCTGCACAAGTTTCAGAGCGGCGTGATGTTAATTATGTTAAATCGATTGAAAAAGATGTTATTTGCACTGTTTTTAAAGCTGAAATCTTCATGGTAGCGGCTAAAAGGACCAGGATGAGTGCCAAGCTTTGAAGCCAGTTTTCGTAATGGCAAAACCGTGTGATTTCATCGTCACGTGATGCACTGGGGCCCAAAAAGACTTTTTCCCATAAGCTAACATTGTGAAAGAAGCGTCGGTGGATACATATTTTTAAACGTCACAATCCCTGCGAAGAGACTTTGTTGACTGTCATAATTTGAGCCATTAGATCCAATAACATCTGGAAAGTCTAGAAGAGCCGCACGATTATATTACTTTATCCCCATTCAAGGTAGCCGGGCGCTAAACCGGAAATTAGCCGGCTCGGTCAGCAGAAGTCTGGGCCACACAACATGGAAGATCCAGCTATTTTTGGGCCATTTTAGCTTCATGCACCACTGAACAGCTTTCATAGGAATGAACGGGGCTCCGTCTCCATGGCTGTGTCCAGATATAATTAAATGTCCTTGGTCTGAAGTAGGTGCACTGGCTCGCCCGCACACAGAGGATGTAAATTACATCTTTTCGATGCGATTAGTAGATTTATATCTTTCGTATTAAGTATAACTTTGATTCATAAATTTCTGCCACTGACCTTAAGCAAGCTGTCTCCATAGTGCCCACCTTTGAGGCGATTGGACACTCCAAAATGGAAGAAGCTAACGTAGCTTGTTGTTGTAGCAACCTATTTTCTTACCTATTTTCTGCTGTCAAAGTATAAAAATCACATAAGGAATGGTTCCTAGGCAGTTAGGAGACAGGAAGTAATGGTAAAAATACATTTTGTCTCAATTTATTGCTAAGTTAGGGACTGAGCTAACAAGCTTGCTAACTTACAGCAAGCACTTAGCAAGTTTCTGGACTCTGAGTGTCTTTTTCCTTCTTCAGTAAAACTCCTTATTGATGGACAATCCTGATCCAGGATTGAGTAAATGGTACAGAGCAGAGAACATAGAAGCTATTGTGACTAAAGCCAGCCTGGTCCCAACTGGCTAACTCGTTAGCAGCTAATTAGCCATCAAGAGCAGTCCTGCCAATATAGCTAGCCCTGCCAGTATAGCTTTTATACATCTCAAAGCTGAAAAGACATGATTAATGTTGCTGTGGCACATCCCGATGAGGCCTTTTGGGTGATGTTATATGTTGTTTGTGGACGAAACAATAACACTTCTACAAAACTGATGGCAGCCATTTTCGAGTTACAGAAGCCTAATGATTCCCCCGAAAATGGACATAATCTATAATGTTGGGAACAAACTTGTTTGGCACCTTTCATTGTGAAAAAGTAACAGAGCATTTCAGAAGCCAATTCCAGCTTTAAGCCTGCAGGCTGCCTCAGTGTCTCCTACGCACACAGCGGCTATCTCTGCTCACACAGCCGCTCTATTCTGACAGGTCTGCTGGCTGCCCGACCCCGGCTGCCCAGCGGCCACCGAGAGATTTATGACTCTCGTCAGACCATTTACATTCAACGTTTCATTTGTGATTTGGTGTGTGTGCATCTCTGCACACTCGCGCCGCGGGGCTCCATTCTTGGCTGTAGCAATTGCCATTCCATGTATTTTGCTCGTGGCTGTGTTAAATTGTCCCACAGCCTCTGGCCTCCGGAGCCTGACAGGACAGGTGTTTTGTCACTTTAATTGCACCGAATTTAGCATTTTTTGTGACACACAACAATACCTTAAAGCATAAGTTAAGCTATTAGATGTTGAGCTCAAATAATAGTCAATATTGTCCCCTTTGTACATATGTGGGGGTGCCCACTTGTGACCCAGGCCAATCTTTGGTGTGGGCCTGTCCTCCGGAGGCAGATGCTGTGCCACATGTCCAGCCTGTTAGACAGCATGAAAGGGGGCTAGACAGACACCCCTTCATCCCGCTGCCACCTATGGTGTCCAGAGAGTGCCACACAGAGCAGGGGAAGCTGTGGTCAGACCCACACAGCCGTCACCTCCATATGGCTACCTCAGACCTGGACTATGACTTCATCCAGATAGGGATGTGAAATATGTTGGCGATATTGCTTACAGCAGCCCGAGAGAGTTTTGGAGATACGTGCAAAGCATAAAATGAAGTAAACTTTCGCAAAAAACACAAAATAAGTGATCCAAGAGTGAGCATGCATGTATGGGATTCAGGGAATGGTGATCGATATAATCTGCTCCCAGATCTCACCTCAGATTGATGCGGTTGAGTCATAAAGTGTGCTACAGATGAGCAACAGGGGAAGGAGGGAGATGGCATCACCAGATTCATCAGCTGTCCACTTCTCAGAACTCACTGCTGTCTTTCCTCTCTATTTGAGCTTTTTCCAGAAACTATCGAATGAAGTGACCTTTTCTATTTCTTCGTGCGTTTTTCAGACAAACAAGTTGTCTTCCCCTCTGTGCGGGTCAGTGAGTTTGACCTTTTCACCTGTGAGTGTAATTCCCCTTGACAAGTCTCTCTTGTCCACACACACAAACACACACACCTGGCAAAATCCAAACAACTATCCCTGAAAGACACCTTTATTCTGTTTCCAGTCAGCATGCGTCTGTACTTGCATTTAAATATGGTGATCGGCCTTATTTCTTTTATGTACTTTACTTTCATTCCATCATAAGAAAGCAGTTAAAAAAGTAAGAAAATGACTGCAAAAAAACAAACAAAACGCAACGATCACACTTTCAAAGCTCCGAGGTACTAAATAATAAACTTAGGCAATGATTTCCTCCCTAAAAATGTTAATCTAGCGTTATGGAAATGAACTCTGCCGCTGAACACGGATCATCTGGTGTCTTCCATCATGGTTATAGTTGCTCGTTGGAGCACAGCATGGTGATAATACCACATGATTTAGGGGTGCATATGGCCTCGTCACTGTGGGTAACACGTCTTCTGGTCGCCGGCCAAAAATGGAAAGAGGAAATGGGTGATTATTCAGCATCAGGTTAATGCCGGGTTAAAGGGGCACTATGTAGAAATTCAAACTCAGAACTTTAATATTTACAATATTAATGAGGTAATAACTCAAACTCAGAAATATTAGTTTTTCCCACAACTGAAGAAACAAGCTGTTCTGCCCATTGATCTCCATGCTTAGCTGTCTTTCTTTGTGTATTTGGCTGTATGCAATCATACACACACACCACTTTTATTTGTGTGTGTGTTGGGGGGGTCACAAAGTCAGGGGAAGACCGGTCCCGCCGTGGATGGGGGAACAGCAACAGTCGCCGTTTCGCTCCAGCGGCCAACGATCTCCCCCTGTGTTGGCTCTGATAAGCCCAGCATGAAAGCCCTTTCTGTGGGCAGAGTGACACTCCTCACCCCACCTCCTGCCTCCCCCTCTAGACGAGGCGAAGGATGCGAGCGTGATGCATTCACACACGGCAAACTACACGGCGCCGTTAAGAGGCAGATATGCCTGTTTGCACATACTGTGTAAGTAAAATCACACAGGGTCCATCCATTCATCAGCTTTACAGCGTGTTTTCCTTTTTTTACGACTGTGTAAAAATGTCATTCGAGCTCTTAGCACCCGTCAAGAGGGCTTATCAGTTGTTATCTGCCTCTAGCTGATTACCATGCTCGCCAATTGGCCAAGTGGCCTGGCCAAGATGATAGGAGGTAGGGGGGTAGGGTGGGGGGTGAGGGGGAAATGGAAAGGTAGTGAAACAAAATAAGGGAAAGGTAGGAAGAAAGACGAGATGTGTGCCATCAATAAGTCTTTTAAATCCCCCTATTCTTCTCATTTCTTTCCCACCTCTCTCCCACCTCCTCCTCCCCCTGCTTCCATCACTTATCAGTCGCCAGACACAGTTTCAAGTCCGTTCCGTTCCACTGCCCCTGTCTGTCTTTATGCCTGTTTGTCACTGTCTGTCTATCCGACTCATTAATACACTTTGGCGTGACCCCGCCCTCTGAGGTGCCACGGATGTTCTCCGCGGGTTGCAAAAACCCTGGAAAGAAAAATAGAGTGATGGAAGACACGGCGACTGTCTTGACTGTCTGTCATTCACGTGCTGGAGAGAGACACTAATTTTCTCTTGTCTCGCTGTGAATGCTGTCAGCCGGTCACTGTTATAGGGTTTGAAACCAACCTTGTGCCAGAATAACCCAATAATAAACCTTATGGCCACACGCTGCAGGCAATGTTTTGTCAGGTTAGACAGATGTTACGACGAACCATCTGGAGCCGTTATGGATACGTTACAGGCATTTGCTGCTACAAAACTGCACACACACACAAAATACGCACACAGAAGTTCCCCTAGATATTTAGCCGTTGCAGGGGGAAATGCATATAACACAACTTCTGAGACATAAAACCCCCCAAACGCCCAACATATTAGCATACAATTCCTCTCAGTCAGATCTTTGCAAGAGCTTTTTGGCAGCGAAGGCTCAATTCTCATCTGAGACCAAATGTCAGTTATGCTACAAAAAAGAAAACCTCCACTTTCTTCCTTTGCCAAGAATTTCTCCATCACGCATCATCATTTGGAGGAGAAGGCGGTTTTTGTTACAGCTGTGAGTCGTGAACATTTACAGCCCTTTGCTTGTAATCTCAGTGATGATGTTTCCTCTGACAGCCATCATGACATCTGCTCTACGGCATTGTCAAAGCCAAATAATGCTGCAAACACGAAGGCTGTTAGCTACAGGCTTGAAGATGCACGGTTGTGCTGCCACTGCCATGTGCGGTTTGAACCCACAGGGTGGATCCAGGTGGTCTGAAGGGAGATTGGGTTACAGCAGGACGCTGGTGTTAGATTCCCACTTAACCAACTTGGGTTCAGGAGTCATTAGGCCCACTCAGAGCCTGGCATCGAGTCCAGTTACAGATAGAATGACACTAAACCATCTGCACAGTAGGGGGGATGATTACATTTAGAGCGGGGTGTAATCATAAGCCTTGTGTTGATATGGGAAATGCCCCTCAGGAAGGAGAGTGACCAGAGCACTGTGGATGGGTCTTTGTTGTTGTTGTTGTTGTTTGAGAAAATGTGTTGTCGCTTATATTAGTGCAATTTCATTCAATCTTGTTGGGTTTGGGGGATGTATGAATTATCTCCTTAAATGCAGAGATCACAGCAACTGTTTAACATCAAGAGACATGTAAGATCACTTGAAAACTATGGTTAAACTTTCTACTTGGTTAGGTTCAGGGAAAGACTGTGGTTCGGTTTAGAAATCTACACACAAGGCCCACATTTTCTGGACCTTTCAACCATTTCACTTGGTCTTCTACCAGTGGATAGCTTTTGCTCATTGTCATGTAAGCGTAGATCTTTCTGTTACATTTAGCTCTTTCACAACTTCCCACCCATGTTGCCTTAAAGGTCCTATTTGTCCTATTTTTGAGTCTTATTCAGAACTCGCCAAACACGGTATTATAGGAAGCGGGGAATTTTGAAAAGTTGGCATTGGATGTGAAAAAAAAAACACTTGTCAATCTCCAATATACATATACGGTAAAGTATGTAGAGTTGAATATTTCCATTCAAACAGATGACATGTGGGCCACAAGAAGTTAAAAATCAGTCCCATCTTCTTTGCATACGTTCTTAATCAGTCATCGTCATTTCAACATGCGTCACGCCCTTTTTACATGGAGGCTCGCACAAATTAGGCCTGTGACCCATTTTGAGAATAAATGCTTTGATTTAAAGAGTCAATCTGTAATACAGTCTGAAAATTACCCAAACGCAGTCACTAATCATCATCTGACTGATAATACATTGGTGGCGGATGTGATTAGCCATTCACTCATCATATTGTAGGCTAACGGGAAGTCTTGATTGAGGCGGGTTGAATGAGGACTAAATTGCAACAGTGTGTTTCTCCCACTTAACTAACCAACCATGTTTGGGGATGAAGGTATTTTTCATCGCAGGAAGAGCTGTTTTCGCCCGCTCACAGTTAGCAGAGTGTGAAGTCGTTTTTCTTCTCCACCAAAGGGCGGACCGGGGAAGCTTGGTGTTATGAATAATGCTAATGGGTTAGGTGCTTCCAGTGAGCATAAACATGCAACACTTTAAATGAATAAGGCAAAGGTTTGGTGGGGGGGGGGGGGGGGGGGGGGGGGGGGGGGGGAGGAGGGGAGGGAAAGGATGGTAAGTTCACACTCTAGGCTTCTTAAAAAAAAAACTTAATTTTATGCAAAAAGCAGCACATAAATCTTTGATTTTTTTTTTTCTGCTCCCCAGTAAAATGTTTTCACTTTCCAAGCTTTAGCATGTTTTGCTAATTATGCCCCTGAATCTGGAGCTGGCTCTTTTGCCTTCAACCAAATCCGGGCTCATGTGAATAATAAAGATTCATAGCAAGACTACATTCAATAAGGATGTCCCCTTTTTTCAATATAAGATGATCATTACCCCACTTATTTATGGTGAAGCTGCTGTAGATTAATTCATGACTACAGGATTATGGGTCCCGTGCCCAATATTCTTTCCTCTAGAGTCCTGTCTGTCTGAACTCACAGATTAATGATAAAGATTATAAACGTGGCATTGCTTTTCTAATGTTTCAATGTTTCACAGCTGATAGGCTCTGCTAATTTTCCACAGTCTTAGTCAGCTACCATCTCTTTCTCTGTCTTTGTCAGTTTCATGACACTGTTCAACCCCTGCTAGTGTCCGTATAGTTACCCCACTATTATTTGGTTGCTTGCTACTTTTTTGAAGGTCTATGGCACAGAGGAATAAACTATATCAGGTCTACTTCACTTTTTAATGGGATCTGGTGATGAGAAATACAGCCATATATCACCAGGCTCGTTCTTTAAGCCACATACAGTACAAGAATAGATGACATGCTTGGATGGAGAATGTGTTGTTCAGCTTCCCCATACAGAAGAGTAACACATCACCTCTTTGTGAACCCAGCAGTCTGGATGAATTATGAGGGTCTAATCGGTGACCCCCGAGAGCCTAATTCAAACTCATTGCTAGTATGTGTCAAGGGGCTGGAGGAAGGGCCACTGTATTGTTCAGCCCAGCTCGCTGGCTGTTGTTTTAATGGCAGATGAGAGATTAATGGCGATCTAATGACTGTGGGGAGGACACAGCGCAACAATAGAGTCCTGGTACGACGCAGGCCAAGTACATTAGTCAGTCAAGGCAACTGTCTGCATGGATGCACACACGCAGACACAAACACAAAGCATATATGCGCACACATTTGGTTTATCCCCAGACGCACAAACACATTGGTGTGTACAGATGCACGCAGAGTGCAAATGAAAGCGACTTCTATTGATTTGTCGCTAAAGAAGTTTTGCACTCATCTGCCATCAGTGCACCCCGTCTCATCACGTGCAAAACAAACCGAGCTAATTCTCAACCCGCCAACCCCCCAATGTGACAAAAGAAGGCTAATTTATGCATTGGCGACATGGTGTGCGAGGAATAAGAGTGTGGCAGCGGGGCTGGATGCTCACTCGTGGATCGCGGTAATTGTGATTTGGTTGCTAGGATGTTGAGGGTAATGAATGTCTTGTTGATGCAGTTTGTCATAACTCGTGCCATCCACGGCTGCTTGAGGACACAGAGCCTATTAGTTAAACACAGACACACTGGCCCTGCCATGATGTATGAGCCCAGCAGACAGAAGGCATTAGTCATTTTATGAGCCAAAATGAAGAAAACTGCCAGGCTACAGTTGATGTTGAATAAGATTGTGGATTAAAGTAGGCAGTGTGAAGCAAACCTCTTGACTTCTGCCAGTGGGTTTTTAGTCATTTCATCTAATAGCATACTGAGGTACAAATTAGGGGACAGAATGTTTTAATTGGATTTCATAATGCCTTTGATTACCTCTACGATCATACCGTAGGAGGTTGTTTTCGCTTGAAAGTATCACTGGCACTCCTGCTACTGTGGTTGTCTTATGAATAAAAGAAAAAATACTTGTATTGTGTTTCCAAAAAAGCCAAACACAAGACAAAATCATGTTTCATTCCAAGGTTTTACCAGTGGGAAGTAGCTGTATTCATGAAGCCTAATTGAAAGGAAGCCCGCCTTGAATATGGAAGTGGCACAAAGAACAGGAAATGAGAGGGTTCTTAATGCGTTCGCTGACAGATGATAACCTTTGATTTCCCCCCACTTACATCAGAAATGGCTGCTTGGAATGACAGTCACAAGTCAACAGTGTGTGATGTGTGCGTGCGTGTTCCTACCGCTGGTGTTGTTGCGGCGGGGTGGGGAAGGATAGACATGTGAAGAGCGAGAGGAGAGAAAACCCTCGAGACACACACAAAAAGCACATAGGTAGAAATAGAAAGCGTTGTGCTGTCTGCTTTTAGAGTGCTTTGGCAAAACACAGCCTTTCTTTTTACCCACTGAATCTAAATGAAATGGGCCGACTTACAGTGACAATGACAGACAAAAAGGAACACGCTGACAGCAAGACAAAGAAAAAACATCCAACATAAAGGAGAATAAGATAACATGAAAAAAACCAACTAGACATTTTAAAGAAAATAGAAATTTACACACTCCAGTGCAGATCAGCAGTAAAACTCATTTCCAGGCGCCGCCTCACGGTTGTGGAGGAAAAACATACATATATTTATATTTTATATTTTCAGCCACCACCTTATCTCACCTTGTTCTGCCAACATTCAACTTGTAGACAGAGAAAATGAGAATGGAAAAATCATACTGTTGAAAAACAGTGTGAGAAAGTACCCCCATTCCATCAGGACTTATTATTTCATTATGACAATGACAGACCAGACGAATTTACTGCTGCCTAGTTCACATTAAGTGATAATGACTACATTACTGAAGTGCTTGAGATGAGTTTTTTATTATTATAATTGTTCCATTTAAAGCAGCAGGATATTTAGTGATGGATATGTAGTTTTCCACTCATGGCAATAATGATAAACAGCACATTTAATTGCCACATCTGACAATTAAAGCTAATATAACTTGATGGTATGGCAGCTTGCAGGCTAAAGTTAGCGGCTGAGCTAACGTCAGCTAATATAATAGTGTCACAGAACAAGCTGCTGCTCAGCTCTGAATGTTTGGAGATCCTGATTGAGGAGATTAGATGCACATCTGATGTAACTGAGGGATTATGACTGTTGTTGACCATCTAGCATTAGCTGTTGGTTAGTGCTTCAAAGATGGTTTATTGACCGACAGACACATCACTCTGTTGGTCTCTATGGAGGGTAAAAACAAGTAATTTTGGCTGTGAGTGGCATTTCACTCCCTTAAAAACATCTTTGTCAGAGTGCACTGACACAGCCCTGTTAAGCACGTTTGCCAGACAACAGCAAACACTTCATTTAGTAGTTAACTCATAAAATAACTATTGGCAGCTTATAAAATCTGAAACGTGAGAACCCTGCCAGCACCACCGATCCTACCAGTGATTTTATGGGGGGCAACTTGGCGGAGAGAGAGTGGAGCGAAGAGACTTTTTATGGTTTTAAGGCGTTATTGGTGCAAAATGGCACTCTGGCTGTTATGAAGATTGTCTTAAGTGATTCTGGAAAACGTACGAAACACTATTTTGTTTAAGCCCTCCGCAGAGACATAACAGTGGATGATCAGCTGTACAGCAGCAAAGTCGATCTTGTTGAAGGACACTTCAGCAGTGCGTGAGGGGCTTGCATGCAGGATAACCAGCTGAAGGACAGTTCACCAGCCTGTTGCTTTTAGCGGATGTTATTGGACGGGGACATGTGGGAAGCACTGCTGCGAAACCATTTGAAGCACGCGACTCTTCTGCCAAAAGTTAATACATTTTTAACTCTTAGGCTCCCTCTGAAGCTAAGATCTAAAAGGTAAACACTGTGAAGGGCTTTTCCTCGAGAAAACACAGGCTAATCTACTGCGCACAGATACTCTGTGATGTAGAAGGGATTGACCCAAGCGGGCTACTTAACACCGGTCCCGACAGCAGCTATTTAATCCACGTTTCATGTTGTCATGTGGACCTCCTCCACGCAGAACTAATTGGTTGTTTTCTCCTGTTGTGCAGGAGGCCATGTCTGTGAAAAAGTGTGAAGGACACTCATTACAACTTGGGCGCACAATCGCGGGCGTGGACACGGATGCAGTCATGGGTGCAGACGAGCGCGTAAACACAGTCAGGAAGAGCTGAACTCTTCCGCGACTGAGAGTCCTAACACGAGCGCTGAGCGAAATCTCCTTGAACCCATTGCCATAGCTTATCACACACACACACACACACACATAAACCGAGCTAGCAGCACTACCACCAACACAAACACACCTCTCTCTTTCTCTCTCTCGCCACCCCCCCTCCACACTCTCTCTCCATCTGATTTGCATTTTGGTTAACAGTCTAATTGCCTCTCATTAAATACCTTGTCAGTTTGATTAATTGGCGCGATACAGAAATGTAAAACAGCAGAGCATTACGATGCATAATGAACAGGCGCTGATTGGGAAAGACGAACAGGCCCCGGTTCAAAAATGCAAAACAGAGGTGAAATCCCACCAACTCCTCACTTTTAAAGTTGAGTCAGGGTTTTCTTCTACTCCTGGAGTGAATCTTTTAACACCTGAGAATAAAATGGCACAGTTAAGGAGAACTATCTCACGATTCTGACTGAAATGTAGGCAATGCAACGAGGCGCTGGTGAGCTCTCCTTGCACCTCAAAAATTCATCTCTCTTCTAATCCATTTCTTGTTACAGGGCAAAGATAAATGCTAAGGGCGCCATGAAATAGAGAATCAGAATAAAGGAAGGCCGTCAGAAGCCGGTGGTTGCTCTGGTTAACGGCGCTGAATGATGAGAATGCTGCTAAGATGGGATTCAAAACGCTCCAGAAAACTTCCCTGGCTAAATGTAGGTTGAAATGAATCAGATCAAAGCATAACAGCAGTCATTTAAAGCAGTGAGTCATCATACTCAGCTTGAAATTGGCTATAATTGTGGTGAATTATATATTTTTCTCTCTCAGCCACATCCTCAACAAAGCTACGGGATTCTCTGTCTCCTTTGAAAAGGCAGGTGCACTAAATGCGAGGTAATGTCAGAGTCACTTTCTGACTTCAGAGCACAGAATTTAAAAGTCGCAAACTAAACTTCACTGATATCTACCGTTTGAAGAAGTAGCATGTAATCTTACAAAATCTTGACGTACAAAAGTTCCGTAAGAAGAATTCTGACATTTTTCAACCTGGCAGACGTCGTACTCACAACCTCTGCTGGGGAAACGTTAACTCCGGCAGAACAACGGGTTCCTAAACCTTCCAAATTCCTTATATCATAGATAAATCATTTCAAAACTTTTCTCTTCGTCCAATCGTTTTCCCATTTGCAAATAGTTTAAGCTGTTATAAAATGTTGGACATTAGCTGACAGTATGGTAGAGTGAATAGTCAAAGCAGTTTGAAAACAAAGAATAGAATAAAAAGATTTATTGATTCATTGATTCTGTTTTGCTAGCTCGCCCTGGGTGCTGGGTCACTCAAAAGCAACACTGTAGCCTATTGTCATCCCGAGCAAGGCTAGGGGTCAGTGTGACTCAGTTGACCCAGCATGGCCCACCAGTTAGACATCTCACAAACCTGATGCACAAAAGTTCTGTAACCTAAAGAGAAATTCTGATATTTTTCAACCTGGGAGATGTTAGCTAACAATGGGAGATGCTAACATTGCAGTCACCACCACCGGAGAGGACATTCAGGGAAATGCAAACTCCAGCTTTCCAAATAAACTTTTATTGTAGGTAACTAATTTCAAAACTTTTCTCTTCATCCAATCAAAAGGAAATACAGAAATTAGACCCCTGGATTAGCGACTGACTGCGGCTAAAAGCATGAGGAATTTACGGGGCAACTTGCTAACCAAAGCTGCCTTCAGAAATCCTTTTTTTGACCATTTGAAAATAGTTTAAGCTGTTGAACATTAGCGGATAGTATAGTAGAATGTTTTGGAAAGACAAATAATAGAATAAAACAAATGTACGTCTTCCATTCTGCTTTGCTAGCTCGTCCTGGGTGCTTGTCACACATGCATCAGTAGCATCATGGTATTCTCATCGAGCGCAAGGCAAGGGTCAATGTGATTCAGTCGACCGAGCATGGCCCACCAGTTGCACAGCCTGCCACTCAAATTTATGAAACCATCATCTTCTTTGCCGCCGCTGCGCCGGGTGATATTGCATGTCAGAGACTTTTATTATTGAAATGACACATTTATGACAGGGAGCCCTCGCCACACGAGAGCGGCCCCCTGAATCATCTCAGCTAAAGGAGGAAGAGAAATGAGATATGGCAGATTATCGGAGCACGCCACCTGCGCTGCGTCACTCATCACAATATGCCATTTTCCATGAATGAAAAAACAATCTCACTTGTATTGAGCTCGAGTTCACAAAAATCATGATCTGGGGGGGGTTTGTGGTTGAAAAGCTTTCTGGTGGTCTCCTCAGGGGGAGATGAGGTCGGCCTTGAATAGGCGGGGGGGTTTCTCTCCTCGGATGCTTATTGTTTCGCGGTCCACTGTGAGCCTATTCAGTCGGAGATAGCGGCATTCAGTCGAACATAATGCAAACAACCGCATTGTAGAGCTGTTTTAAGTCCGCTGGGAGCTGATGTAATGTTTAAACTGTTTGTGTGCGTCGGCTCACAATGACACCATATCTGACTGATTTAGCTGTGAGGTTGAGTGGCTTCCATCACGCCCTTATCTCTGCACAGCAAACACACCCATTCACATATATACACACACAGAGAAACACACATTCTTATCTGTTGGCTTTCCTTATCGCCCGTTTGTATTCAAAAGTGGAAACAGCATTTAGCCATCTTAGTGGCCAACTGATTACAGTCAGTGACACATTTAAAGGTTGACACGGGCCCCTCGCTTAAGCATATCGAGAGCCTCAGGCCTGGCACCAATTTGCTTTAACTGTGCTACTTTCAACCCCGTCTCAACACACGCAACGGCCGTTTCCACACCATGGTCCACTAGTAACCTCTCATAGCCAGTGATGTGTGTAATTGGTGCATCCCAGGCAGCAAGATGTTGTATTAATAGGTAACTGAGACTGACCGTTTTCTTTCTGTGTGACCTTAAAAGTCTGTGAGGAGTTGTGTCAGGAAGTGAAACATCAAATTAAAACAAGCCAGAAAGTGAAAGATCAATGTGTATTCGGGCTGAATTCACAGGACTTTTCAGAGCACAAGAGGAGACAGTGCTGTGAATCAGCTACAGATACATTTACTTTCCTAATCCTATACTAGCTAGCTTACCTTAGCAGAGTATGGTTAGCAGTAACTGTCATCCAATCTCCTGAGTTTAAGGAATTCGGGTGCGTTCGAATGTTTTTAGATGCCACAGTAGGGGAGGGTGAGACGAGGGGCGATTAGTTGGTTGCAATCTGCAACCTCAAACCTAGATGCAACTAAATACACACTGGACCGTTCAGCTACCCTAATCCCACATTCAAATGTATTAAATTATAGATTAATTCATTTTCTTCATCGATACTGTGTTTACCTTGCATCCTAAGACTGTATAATAATCAGGACTTAAGATATGTGGCAGATTTTGTTTAAATATTTCCTTGATCTTCATAAAATGAAGACAATTGGCTAACTAATCAATGTATTTTAGCCTTCTATCCCTTTTTTTCCCATTGTAGGCCAGTGTAGATAGATATAAGAACAAAAGAAAGAACCATGCCATAGGTACCTGAAAGAGTAATAACAAGCATACAAAGTGGGCTGATAACAAGAAAATGACATTTTCAGTAAAGGCTGTAGATCGATGATGACACACAAAGTAGAAACACACACACTCACATAAGCTATAGTACGTATGTTCTGTCCAAGCTCCCAAACTGTAGCACATCACTTTGAACCTCGACCTTTAGGAAGAGACAGACAAGAAGCTTTGGTTTAGGGCTACTGGGAACCATTTTTATTGGCAATGGTAACCTTTAACTTGAGAGGTATATGAAGGCTGCGCTGGATTGTTGGTTCATTACAGCCGTCCCTGCGGACCGCCGTGAACTTGGACTATTTTTGGTGTTCTCGAGGAGCTTTCGTGGGTTATACCAGATGATGTAATGGGTTGATATTGTCTCTCCGTCAGCTTGGTCACAGGCGCGCAGTTGAGTAATGAGAAAGGGAGCTTGTAATCAAAATGGAATTACTGTTTGATATTGATGGAATCCGCACACCTACACGTCTCAGTACATCTCACCCGCACTTGTATGTTCTCCATGCATGCTCGCCCCACTCATACACACAGATAGAAGTTAAGATCCCATACTACGACTAAATTAAAGTACAATCCCTATGAGGAAACAACCTGTGCTAAAGTAAACAATAATAGGAACCCAAAAGAAAAAAATACGTAGACGGAAAATGAGGTTATTTCCGCCTCTCAACTGTCACAATGCTTTAAAACCCTCCTTCAACTTGTCTTATCCTCTTTATCTCCTCATTTGTGATTTAATTACCTCAAACGCTGTGTAAATCCAGCGTATACGATCTACAAAATGTGTGTTGCGCGCAAACACGTACACACACATAAAACCTGCTCGTTCTGAGCCATTATCCCCGGTCTTTGTCGCATCTGCTGGCTATTAATCAGCCCCCAGTTAGCTCATCAACAGGCAGATTGAATAGAGGAACAACAGCAGGTAAACACGCTGGCAGGTGTAGCCGCGCAATCACTTCCTGCCTTCCAGAGCACTCCCTCTGATTGGAGATTAATGTGTCCATCTGGACCTCATTACAACTTAAAACAAGTGGAACTTTCTCTATCGTTTTTTTTTCTGAGATGCACATAGGTTCAAACGGGACGATAAAATGATGCTAATGTGAGTGAAGGGGAAGTTTTATGTGGCAAAAACATGTCATAACGAGAAAGGTCACGGGTCCGATGGAGCCATAAGTTAAAGGAGCACTCTGTAGTTTTGGAGAAGAAATTAAAACTCTATATAATAATATTAATGAGGTAATAATTCAAACTCAGAAATATTTATTTTCCATAACTGAATAAAGAAGCTGTTCTCAGTGGAAGCTAGAAAGGTGGCAGGGTCCGCCACATATAAACAAAGTAAAACAGTATGAAATTGTGTTGTCCTTTAATGTCAGTTTGTTTATTTGGTTTATTCACACATGAAAACAAAGAGAGTTTGTTTATTTGGTTTGTTTGTCAAAATGTCTTCCCCAAAACTACATACTGCACCTTTAATAGCCATCATAGGTGCAGATGGCAGTAGGATGAGGACTGATAGGCACCTGTAGCTGCAACACTTTTCTAACTTATTGCACTTATTAGGGTTAGTGTGTCAATGAATTAGTGTGTGTGGGTCCAACATAATGGTATATTTGTTTACATACCCATCCATGATCTATAGTAAACATGATGTCCAATTTGCTGCTGCTAAGCCCTTGAATCAGGCTAAATTGTATGAGATATATCAGAATACAGCTCTTCATATGTCTAATTTGTTCTCCCAATAATGATGCTGACATTTGGCATATGCCTCCACATTTTAACACTCTGACACTGACTCAAAATCAATGCAAACGATCAATTCCAGGGTGCGGCAGGCTGAAAATGAACTTGGCATACAGAGGTTAAACTAATTGGGTTAAACTCAGCGTCAGAGAGTGAGGTGTGTGTGTAATCTCGCAGCTGTCAGTGTGACATCTCTTCTCCGCTGATTCCCTCGTGGTACAACCTTGTCTGATCTCGCAAATTAAGTAGGTGCTGCATGCTAAAACTGATATTCCCCATGGAGTGAGGTCCTCCCCCGCTGCTCCTCCTCACTTTACTGCTCATTTGCTTTAACCAGTATTATTATGTGTCCAGTGGCCTTAATGGTAAAAATGTAAATAATGCTTTGTGCATTGAGGTAAAAGAGATCATTAAAGGTGCACTCAAAACAAATAGGGGGCAGCGGATCATCAGAGTAATCGCTAACTGCTGCTAACTGTAGCTGCCGTAAGGATAACTGGAGTGATGGTGCTTACACAACAAGCACAGGACAGCCTGGGGCTAGCTGGGCCAGACATCAGCCGACATCTCCTTATTATAATACATATACGTCATAAAGTCAGAAATTTAACTTCTTCACATTCTGTTGATAATTTAAGTCCACTTTTGATTGTTTTTCACCTAAAATTCTCACACATTGCACCTAAAGGGGTTTTCTCCTTCAACAAATGCTGCAATCTGGTACATTATCCATTCTCTGTAAATCTGGCAGTAGCCAAAAGGTTAGACAAGTGCCTTTGTGAAAAGCTGGTCAGCAGTTAAAAGGTCTGAACCTGCTGGGGAGGCACGCTGTGCAGGGGAAACAAAGGAGAATATGTCATTTGCTCCCTCCATCAAGAATTACTGCCAAAGTGCCCTTTATAAAAGGCACTTAACTTGTAGTTGTGTTTCTGGAAGCTGTCCGGTGCCTGAATGTGAAGACGTGTGGAGGTACTGTGAAGCTCCCAGGTGTGAATGGGAAACAGTTTATTGCCGTAAAGATCGTGCATGTCTGTCAGATCGTCCTTGGATAAATGAAAGTTAAAACAAAAAGGCCCTGTGATCTTTTAATCTTTGAACACAACGTCTTTTCCCCATAACATCCAACATCAGAGGTGCCTGATTTGGTCCAATCTTCCCCCAGGTGAACGCACGCGACTTCTCCAAGGTCGACCATGACGAGGCAGTGGTGGAGGCCATCAGGCGAGACCCCATCGTCGTCCAGGTTCTCCGGAGAACCCCCACCAGAGCCACGGCTGCTTGCGGACACAACGACAGCGGCACGCCACAGGATGTGTGCGTGGTGGATGTCTGCACGCAAACGGACATCACCTTCGAGCACATCATGGCACTGGCGAAGCTTCGGCCTGCCACCCCGCCCGTCCCTGACATCTGTCCCTTCCTTCTGTCTGACAGGTACAGTTGTAACCAGTAAAAGAATGCTCCATCTCCTGAATGTTAATTAAACACACCGAGATGAAAATTATTACCCTATATTTTGTTATCTGGAACCAAGAGATAGTTCTTTCCATCCCAAATTAGCATTAAGCTTCCCCGAGGCTTCACTGTGGTTCTCTTTCATTTCATGGTAGTTATTAAACAGTTGTATCACAGTGTGGAAACCCCCAGCATAGCTAAGTACTCTGTCCCTGTGATATCATTATGCAGAGCCAAACCTGCATCCAATAATTGCTTCTGTGTGCTACATCCATTTTCTTTAATGGGAGCTTTTGCTGGGCGATTAAAAGCCAATGGGCTGATAGAGCAGGCTTTCTGGCTCTACGTCCATTCTGTGGCTATTTATAGGGCTTTGCGGGGCAGCAGATGAAATCAATTTGTCCTATAAAACCACAAATCTACCAGTCTTGGTGAGTGATCATGGAGAGGCAGTTATCCTAGTGACAATCGACAGAGGTCATGGCTTTGATGAGGCCACACATACAAAATAACAATACTTTTATGTTACGTAAATTTCAAATTTGAGATAACCAACATGGAGACACATAAGGGTGCAAACATTAATGATCTTTAACATGCGCGTCTCTTCTTTTTTCTCTCCAGCTGCCATTCCATCCACACGATGGAACATGAGTTTTATGAATGTCCAGAGTACCTGTCCAATACCCCAGCTGAGGTGGAGAGGACTGAAGAGTATGAGTATGAGGTACAGTTTGACATCTTTCTGCTGAATGTGTACGAATAATGTTTTCCCCCTTTCTTTTCTGATATAATGCTGCATCCTCTTGCACCTCCGACTTCCAGAGTTGAGAAGCCGTTCTTCTGACTTTGGAAGTGTTCATGTGCATCAGTTCGGAGTATGGGTAGCAACATGGATGCCAAAAAGAAGTTTGTCAACTTGTTACTCATTATTTCCATCTTCAGTCTGACATTGCCTCCCACTCTAACTGATTTACGTGGGGGAGGGGCATTTTGGTTTCCCTACTGGCCAACATATTCACCCAAATATTACGTCATTTTAAGTCGACACCAATACATAGCCCTGCTGAGTTTAAGAGTGAAGCAGAGCGAAGTAAGAACAGACTACGATGTTGAGTGATATTGAAAGGACATGCTGTCTTTGTAAAAGCTCAGTTGGTGGAGCGTGTGCCCGAGGCTGTGTACTTGCTGCAGCAGACCTGTGGTCCTTTGCTACATTTCCTTTTTCTTCTCTCTCATCCTGTTTCCTGTCACCCTCAGTTGTAGTGTCAGAATAAAAGCCATGAAAAGACCAAAATAAGTTGCCGTTGTTGGTCATTACTCCCCCTTGGTTATGGCACACCGCCTGTGGTGCTGATTGGCTAATCATTAGCCCCGTGACGACACTCGCTGCATCATCTGCTGTTTCAGACGAGAAACAACTAGTCACAATGCCAGATGACTCAGTCAACTCGGTGGAGTGGATGGATTGACAAGGTCTGGGCCCGGGCAGGTCCTATTCATCTGTCAGTTTGACCAGCTTTGGTCCAGAACAAGATAACTTGACAACATTGGTATCAGATTTGGTATACATTTTCATGGTCCACAGAGGATGAATACTAATGCATTTGGTGACTCCCCTACCTTTCCTCGTATGGCAAAATCAGAAATGTCTTTCTTAAGAAAGAAAGAAACATTAAAATATAATGGGTAAACTTCCATGGACTTTACAAATCAGCCTTCCTCTGCTGCTTTTGTTTGATTGGTTCTGAAAAGGATGTCTCAAACTGGGAGCTTGATAGTGACATGCACAGCGTTGAGTTTTCCAATGGAGATAATGCTGTATCAAGCTCATATGAACCCGCAGGATACACACAGCTCATTACACGGGACACAGAAACGCTCAATTGTGAAGCTATTTGTGGCTCCAATGTAAGTGCATTGAATAGGCTTAACATTTTCTATTGAAGCAGTCGGTCACAAGGCCACTGTTGTGTCAGTAACACACAATATCCCTGGACATAATCCAAGGCTAGCCCTGCCATGCGATGCTCACAGGTCCCATAACAATACAACAAAAATTGTCTACCACAATAATAGAGGAAAATTGGCTGCCCCTTGTGAGAATTGCACCCACTCTTCAGGTTGTTTTGTGTAGCATAGCGAAGTCCCTGGGTTTAAGACGGAAGGCCATTTTTCATTCAATCGTACCAAAAGAAAACCCCTCTCTGAAAGGCCTCCCTGTTGAATTACCTGTGTTTTTCATTCAGACCGCTGTTAGTTTCCTTTTCTTCATGCGCTGTCCCTCAGAATTGTTTGAGCCCCTTTTCAGACAGCCACTTAAAGCTGAACAGAAATTGTGAGTATGTTATGTGTCAAGAAGGACATATTCACTGGAATCAGAATGGATTTGGTGGGCTTTCCATTTACAACTCACAAAATGATTATTAGAGCATAGTTTCGAGGTTTGGGTGAGCAATGACCTTGCACTGATTCATTAATCCGGTTATGTTCATTATTAAGTTATGGTTGGTGGTGTATCTGCCATCTGTGGTATGTATGAAATCAGTTTTATCTACTGTATGTCCACCACTTATACAAGTAAACCTCATAAATAGGAGGCAGCAGATTGTGAATGGAATCAATTCACTCATTGCTCGTTTGTAATGCAACAAATTGTGCTTCTTTACAACGCAAAATGCCTTAAAGCTGCATTACTTCCACATTCCCCTTAAGTAGACATATATATAGTCGAAGATGAACATCTGCAGGCCTGCTAGGATTCTTTGAGGCCGTCTGAAGTGCAACGCTAAGTGATAACGTTGGCGTGCTAACATGATCACAATGAGAATGCTAATGTTGACCCTGTTCATCTTACTTTAGCATGTAAGCGCTAACCTTTGCTAATTAACACTAAAACACAATGTAAGGCTGAGGCTGATGTCGATAAGTTTGAGTTTAAAAAAAAAAATAAAAAAATGTTTTACCTGATAAGAGCATAGAGGAAACATCAGGGGATCACCAAACGACAAACTTAATTACCTGTATTTGTATCTGTATGCAGGTGGCGGGGCTTAATCTGGAGAGGGAGGTGCCTGAATATGAAATGGGTGGGGTTTACAGGAAGTTGTTGATTTAAGCCTTAAATTGATATTGATGGTTGTAATTAGAAAACTACGAAGATTTTGCTTCATCAAGGGTACGGATGTGGAAATACTCAGACGTTACTCAGTTCAACCAAGTGCTCACTCAACCATAGTCGAATGAATATTATAAATAAAATCCAGGGCCATATAATAATTAGATTTTTCACTTAACTCAAGCACTCCCTGTAGTTTAATTGACCAACTCCACTGGCCTTTGTTGAACTGACAACAATTGAATCACATATAAGTTTGTCCAAGTAGCTGGTTATGAATGATGAAACCCAAAACCTGCCTATTTTATTCATACATATTTCATTCAGTGAGCAGCTCCAGTTATGCCAGCTTAAGGTGTACGTACTTTAAAATCTTGTGCTCAGAAGAGGGCAGTCTGCCATTCAGTCGAGTGTCACCCTTGTCAAAGATGCATCATGCCAGTACGACAGTGGCCCTCGGGGTCATGCTAGGTGACAGTGATGGGTGACGTTTGCTACTGTCAGTGGTCCCCCCTGGTTTAATAGGCACTTCCTGGCTCAGTGAACTGCATTGTGGGTCATTAGGATTCCTCTGCTGCCAGCTGTGGCCTTATACCTTACAGCGTCATCTGGATGAAAGAGTCTCCCGTGTGTGTGTTAGAGGTGGGAGCGGGGGTGGGAGGGCTCATGTGTGGTAATAGCAGTAGTATCAGAACAAGGTCAGCTTTACACACACACACACACACACACACACACGTACAGTCAACTCCCACCCCCACCTGCCAGACGTACACACACCAAATCAGCCATCCTCACTTACCTCTGTCCATCCATGTGTATCTAACTGAAACATGAATGGCTTTTCTCCTGGATGGAACAGAATAGGGCTGCCATTACTTCTGACAGGTTTAGCTTCACTTCCAACTGATTGTCCACATGGGTACTCCTGCTGTCATAATACTCCTGCTACTTCTGCCAAATCTACCAAACTATAATGCTGCCAAGTAGCAGACAGTGGATGTAGTAAAGGAGTTTCAGAGCTAACAGTTTTACGGATGCTTTGATTGTTAAAAGTTCACAGTGGAATAGCACGATCCCAATCGCAATTTCCAAAGTTACTAAAAATACTGCTGCGACTATCAGAGTTAATCATGTTCTCAACAGTTGCACCCCTTTCGGATATTAATTTACTTCTCAGGCAAAGTGATTTTAATGAACGCTCTGTTTGGTCACCAGGTTACACAGTGCTGTTAATGAACTGGCAGCAGCCTGCCAGAAAGCAGCCAGTCAGCTGTTTGCCGAATTAATCAAAATAAACATGTCTTAATTATGAATCGTAAACCGGTGCCAAACATCAGAAGCTGGATGTTTTATTAATCCTCAAAAACAAAAAATATTGGTATTCAAAGGGCGTACAGGGGGAGTGTACAGCATATTAGGGGACTTAGAAAAGACAGATTTAATAAAGAATGGTCAAAATTAATGCAGCCTGGGCTAAAATATCCCAGTTTTTACTCTGTCGTACGAGCCAAGCACAAAAATGCTGGATCCTAGAATCCAACATACTGTGTCCTCATACCCTAAACAACTGAATAGGCTGGTTGCCAGCTACTCCCAAAGCAACATGCGAGTGCCAGCACCTGGCAAACTGGACCTTCATCATACACTCGCTGTTTAGTTAGCAATAGTTTTTAAACACAATCCAATAAAACCCCTGATGGCATCCTTAGGGTACCTTTGTCACATTTTGAAAAGCTACCCTCCCCAGCACCAACTGGTTTGTGTTGAGGTTGTCAATGGCCATACTCCCACGATGTACCACCAAGTAGCACTAATGCAAATTAACAAAATGCTGAGGGAAGCTAAAAAAAACATAATTTGTAAGCCTTTCCTGACAGAATCATCATCACTACACTTCAAAGACTGTTGCTGTAAAAACAGTGACAGCTGGAAGGATATCATCACCTGCAAAGTGGAAACAATGAGCCAATGAACAGTAATGGCAGTAATGTCTTTTGAATGAAGCATTAGGTAACTGTTAGGTGCATATTAAAATGAATGTTTCTAACAGATGTGTAATTTGGCTGTAAAAGACCTATTGTCATACGTCTTCATTCCTCGTACACCTTAGTAGCATGTGGTAAATGTGATCTCCTGTTGAAAATTGGGAAAACACAAACAGTAATTTAAGAAGATAAATTCCATTAGTTGTCACTATGCATTATAAGACACGTGAAATTAGTTAGACATCACTGCTGGGCCATAATCCAAACTCCACAGTGGCACATATTAGGATCCAATCATCACTAAATGAGCCTCTCTGCAGTTTCAGCACCCACGGCTCCACACATCTGGAGACCAATCACTGGTGGGCTTCGCTCCACCATAACTGACTCCAGTAATCCAGTAAAATCCAGAATAATGTGCACTGACATTAAGGCGTGCTAAATGCTATCTGATCTCACTGTCAGGGTGTGTACAAATCAGACAGTTAACTTAACCGGTGAGGAGCGTGTGTGGGTAGTCAAGACCAGCATATGGTGTTACTATATTATAAACTCCTAACACACCCCAACCTTTGAAGGTCAGGGCTGTCTGCACAGGGGGTTAAATGCCACAGAAATTAATTACTTCCCCTGTCAATCTCTGCTATCGTGGTTTCCCATGACAGAAAAAAAGGGGGTTGGGGTTTAATTCTTGCCCCCCCATCATCATCCCCTTTTTACCCCGCTCCCCTCCTTTCACAACTTCACCGTGCTGAAATGAATTTGGCAGCGTGGGGTTAATAAAGATTACCCCCCAGAGTTATCTTTATGTGATTACCTTTATACACAGCGGGGATCAAAAGGAGCCAGTAGCTGGTCGGGGGCTAAATTTAGAGATATTTCCTGTGGGAGGGGACCAATCGGTGAAATACCACCACTACAGCCATCAAACACCTGCCCTGTACGTTGCCACATGCTGGATTCAGTTTGATACTAACAGGCTGTTATTCCATTGATGTACAGAACACATGCTGGGGCTGTGTGTGTTTGTGTGTGTGTCTCTGTGTGTGTGTGTTACATTGTACCTTACACTCTATTGTGTGTGTGTACATGTTCATTCATTGTGCTGGCAAGACACCTTTTTCTCTGATAATCTGAATAATAGCTAACAGCCTAGCAGGGTAGCAGCTTGATTTAAGTTATGGAAGATAACCAAAGATGTTTTTTTCAAACTCATTTAGTAATCATCCTTCAAGCTGCACTATATTTATATTTTTATACTGAATTTACAAAAAAAAGACAAAGTGGCTGTGTCGTGGGTGACTGCAGTTGCCCTTAGCTCTAAAGAGCGTTAGCTTCTCTCAGCTAACTGTTTTTAACGGCAACAATTTGACCCTTTTGGTGTACTCACATGCTCTATTCAGCACCATTTCTGGACACAGCAGGCAGTTAAGTTGAAAAATTCTGATAAACCCACAATACATTGTCCAGAACAAATGACAGAATATGTTAGCAACTAGCTGGTGAACATAGCGTAGCATTAAGGAGCTAAAGAGATGTTTCTTGTTCCTGGTCTCTTTTGGAAACTATATTTTGATCTCAATGAGACTGCCTGGTTAAATAAAGATTAAATGAATCCAAATATATGAAATATTTCCTTCAGGAGTTGGTGGAGACCAAAGAAGAGCAAAAAGAAGAGCACCAAATGAATACTAATTTTGCTACGTGTCTGCTGGATGTGTAAGCAGGCAAATGTTTGCCAACACTTTAGTCATATCAACTTAAATTATCAACAGAAAACAACGTCAGTTCTGATAATGTGTCAAAGACGTGGATGTATTGTGTTGCAGAGGTATCTCCTGAAGTTAGCATGCTAACAGCTAGCCCCTGCCATTTCCTGGGGTAGCAATGTAAAGAAGACAAAAACTCACCCGATGCTCGGAGCTCTCAGTCTGGAGCACTAGCTGCATGGCTAACTGATCTAGGCTAAAGAGAGCTACTGTTAGCGAATGCTCAGGTGATATTCTGCGCCCCTATTTCTTTGGAGTATGAATTTCCAGGTGGCCAGTTCTTACATATTGCACCCTTAAAAGCCTTGACATGATAGATAGGCAATCAAGAACATGTACTATTGCAGCCATGTCTCTTAAATAGTCTACATCCAACTGCTTTGGACACCTCCTGTATGTAGCTAGCAACTGTAATGATTAAAGTTCTCACTGGTTATGTTTGGTGGTTAGGCATGTAGTTGTTACAGTCAAGGTTAGGATTAGAGGCTTGGGAATACACTATGCAACAATCCTCGCGCCTGAAGCAAATTCACTACTGAACAAAAACACTCCCAAAGTGATTAGTTACAGTTATGTAGAGCGTAACCATCAAGTTGGACTTCATCTCCCATGGGTGGGGGATGAAGGGTGGGTGGTATCATTTCAGCTGTTCTGTAAAACAGATGAATAAACTCTGCGTTTGAGTTGATATGGTTTTGGAAACCATCAAATCCACTAGGGAAATCATAGGCTCCCAACAGGTGGCCCGTGGGAAAACTTGTTTGGTTTAAAACATTATTGGTGTATTTGTGTGTGTTGTAACAGGAGGTGGAGCTGTGCAGGCAGAACAGCCAGGAGAAGCTTGGCTTGACACTGTGCTACAGGACTGATGATGAGGAGGACACCGGCATCTATGTCAGCCAGGTAGGTACAAAAATACTGTTGCACATTGTTATTTAACTATCTTCTTTTTAGGATTTAATGGCAATTGCTTCTTCATGTCAGACAATTACCTTCCACATAATAGATATTTACTGTTCTGTAAAATAAAATGCGACGCTCAAGAGAGGCACTGGAGTAGAAACAAGCGCTCCCCGATGAAGGCTGCAGGTTTGTTAAATCAAACTCAGGGCGATCACTTTCCTTTGGAGCAGGAAGTTATTAAAAGGTGGCATGAAATCCCATTTGAATTTCCATCCTCACATCCTGAAGCAGGGAGCAAGTCGAAATCAACTAGGGAGTAAGGAGAAAGAAATGTTTGCCAGTCAAATATCAACTCTGAATGAGCCACGCATGGCCAAAGAGGAAGTCAGGTTTGAAATGTGAATCTCATTCTCATTCCTTCTCCTTTAAAGTGATTTAATTGACGGTTTTAATTAGCTCTGAGCTACAACCCTCTCCTCCCCGCCCCCCCGCAGTAAGTGAAATGACACCCATTTTCCCATTTACTGTACCCCCTCTGAATACCAAACACTCACAACAAAGAGGGAACATATTGCAGAGATTCCTTTTTAAAATTCAAATCATTTGCAGCTCAGGAAAAAAAAAAACTTCCTCTTGCAAAATTGTTGATAAGAGAAAATGAAAACAGATTATTGCATTATATGGAATTATTAGGGCTTTAAGCACTACAAGCCGAATTAGAAAATGTTTTGTCTGACAGCAGGTGCGGTTTCAATCCAGTTATGAAGGAGAAAAAAGGCGTGGGAGTGAAAAGTAAAAGCTGTTATGAGGATTAGAACGCTGCCATAACAGTGTGACTGGCAGAAATACAAAGACCTGTGGCTCCTTTTAACCTTTTTAAGATTGCTTATATTTCTCTGGTATTCAGATGAACAATCTGAATACAACAAACAACACCGGTACCAGCTGAACCTCAGCAGATTGTTAAAGCAGCTTCCCTCCGTCATCTATTTTTGTATGTTTGTTAAAACAGCATAAAAATGCTAATTTCCCCTCATTAAAATGTATGTATGGATAGTATCAGTGCAACTTTGGGAAGTGCTTGATACATTTTTTTTCCTCCACATGTAGCTATCTCTCTTGATCTTCAATGTGAGAACAACAAAGTTTATGAAATGATTATCGAGGGCTTGTAGTGTTGTTGCAGATCCGCCGGGATGCGTTTTGAAAAAACGCGAGGTGTTGATTCGTTCAACTAAAATAGAATCACGTCTGTGCCGTAATCACTTGGGACTTTTCTCGAGTCTTCTCCTCACGGTCTCTCGTGGTCTTTCCGCTCATGCTTCATTTATGACTCGCAAGCATCTTTTGTATGATGTCAAGGACTTACATGTTACCTCAGTCAGTGTCGCCAGCTATTAAACTCAGGATAAATGAGAAGCACTGACACAAGAACCTGTGAAAACCCACCTGTGTTGTATGAAAAAGACAGGGTTGTCAGCAGGAAAATAAGCAAAAAGAACAGACTTTTATTCCTGACGGCAGAGATGAGAGAGTGTTAGTGAGAGAGCGGTGCATCAGTGGTGTGTCAGAGATACACAACGACCGGTTGTCAGCATTGATTTTCACCTTCTTTTGTGCAGGTGGAGCCAAACAGCATAGCAGCCAGAGATGGACGTATCAAGGAAGGAGATCGTATTCTACAGGTGTGTGTTTTCATCTCAGTACATTCTCGACAGATTATATTACGAACTCACGTGGCTTTACACATGTCAAGGTTTAAGCCTCAGTATTCTTGACATCACGGACAGGATAATAACTTAACTAAAAAAAAAAAAAAAAACCCTCTACTTCTTGCTTCCTTTGCAAACATGCCATGTAGATCCTCGGAGCCACTTGCAAGGCGGTCTGTTTAGAGGATTTCCAATCTGCTGGTGTCCCCAGTCTGGGCAAGCATATGTATATTTAATGACCTCGTTTTACCAGGGAAATTAAAGTCCCTGGTCGCAGCTACACCAGGCACTACATCATCTCAAGCACTCCTTATCCCTTCTCAGTCTCATTATGCAAAAACACCTATGGGGGTCGGAGATTGTGGATAGTCCTCTCTAACCGAGAACGAGTGAAATGCTGCAACCTTATATTTACTTTCCCAACATATTTATTCTTTGGATTTTATCTGTATCTGTACAGGATTAACAAAAGGTTTCTTGACTCCAGGCTAGCCACGGTAATAAGTCCCTCGTTAAGACTTAACGAGACATCACCTATGCTCTCTATGTTTGATACCAACTCAGATATGGGTATGTAGAGGTGTTTTCTGCATTCATTAGATACTCCTGTAGGCGTGACCTCACCCTATTAGTCGCTGAAGTCATTGAAAACACCTTCTGCCTCTTACTTGCCCTCCTGACATCTGTAAGTTGTGCTGAAGGCTTACAGATCTGTTCGCCTGTGAAGAGTCTCACAGTTCCCTTTTAGTATGCTTTCCTGAATGATGAGGTCATTGCGCTGCAGAGCAGTGTGGTCTTCTTGTAAAGGAGAGGAATATGCAGTGGCAAAACACCTTTTCAAAAATGAGTCTGTATATTGCAAAGACGAGCGCGCCGCTTTGAAGCCATACGCTCAATTTCACCAAACATGATGAAATTTCTCTTTTCAATATGAACTGACATAGACACTGCCCTCAATAAAGAGGGATAAACATCTCAGGCATGTCTCTTCAACAGTGAACTCAGGGCACTTCACTCAATCTTATCGCTTTTGATCATAAGTCAAGTTAGAAAACACACACGTCAGCTTTCAATGCAAAATTTACATTATGCATGCATCCATACTGTAAAAAGATAAATAGAAAATGTGTATTTATTTTCAAATAGAAGGGTTAAAAGGGTAAAAACTGTCTTTATATAATGCAGGTTGAGCTGCAATGATTAATCGTTATTGAACAATTACATGAATTGCAAAACTATTTTGAGAGAAAAAGTCAAGATTCTCTGATTTCAGGTTCTTAAAGATGCAATATGTAAGAATTGGCCACCTGTTCAATTCATACTCCCGACAAATAAGGTCAGCATATCACCAGAGTAACAGCTAACTGCTGCTTACTATGATTGTAGCTATTGTTAGCTAAGTTAGCCATGCAGCTAGCCTACTGGGAGAGTGTTTACTGTAAACCACTAGCACAGGAGCTTTGGGCCGCTAGGAGAATGGTTTTTAGGTCTGGTTGGCTAAGCTGGTTAGCATGCTAACTTCAGTTGATATCGCTGCAACACAAAACATAGCAGTCTTTGAGTCCTGCTAACTAATATTCTTACATATTGCTCCTTTAAATGTGAATATTTTCTAGTTTCCTTACTCCTCTATGACAGTAAGCTGAATATCTTTGGTGTTGTGGAGAAAACAAGACATTTGGGGACGTCATCTTAATCACTAAGCAACATTTTTCATAATTTTCTGACATTTTATGGACCAAACAACTAATCAATCAATCATAAAAGAAATTGAGAGATTAATCGACAGTGTAGGCTACTTGATATTAAAGTGTTCTGTAGTTCTGTATGCGTCCATTAGACAGTTGTGACAGATAGGAAGGCATTATGTACTTTGCCGAATACAACATTGTAGTGGAACTCTGAGCTGTGACATTCACACAGAAAGGAGTACTTTCATATTTATTCTTGTTAGTTTATATAAATCTGATTTCCTGAGGTATTTCCATTACATGTAACGCTAAAATATAGTTTGATGTCGTCTTGTGCACCAGCATTACCTCTCCTCCATATTTATTGTCTATACTGTAACACTGAGTAGCTCTGTTCTCTCCACTGTAGTGCTTCTGTGTCCCAGTGGTGTGAGTGATTGTTGGTAGCGGGGCCTGCTATACTCCAGGCCCTATTATCTTCTCCTGACAGCCCCATTACTCTAGTGAGGAAAAGATGAACGCCACCTGTCAAAGAACAGTTAATTGTGTGTCTGGATGTGTGGTGAGAGCAGACTCTCGTGAGGTCGGACTACGCACTCGCAATTGACTTCCTTACCAAGCGTGCAGTCTACCCAGGCCTTTCCTGGGGTGCGTGGAGTTGGACGAAGTGATGGCAGGAAGGAGGAGGAAAAAAAGTGTGAAAAAAGACTAATGGAGGGAGAAAATGGGTAGAAAGAGTGAGCGAAGAGGAAAGGTGTCAGCATGTGATTACTATAAAATGGATGATAATGATAAAAAGCACAGATTGCCTTTCTCGGGGATGTCTTTGGGACTTTTAACAAGTTCGTTCTTCTTAACATGACCATCTGTACTTGTCTTTGATGTACAGATTAATGGCTGTGAAGTGCAAGACAGAGAGAAAGCCGTTGCCTTGCTGTCAAGTGAAGAAGCCAGGAGCATCATACTACTGGTGACAAGACCAGAAATCCAGGTAAACACACACAACCCTGAACCGGCTCTTTGCCCTATTTTTGACAACCCATGTCATGTCAGATAACAACAGCTGCCTGCTAAGTGCCTTCTCCTTTCCTTCGAACTGTCAGCATGATTGTCTGGAGTTTCTACACACACACAAACACACATACATCGCACATGGCAAGAGAGACAGGGCTTCTGACAGGATTTTGTGATTTCAGCTGGAGGATGAGGTATGGCTTGATGAGGAGCAGCAGCAGCTTGTGGAGGAGCTGAAGATGGAGATCCTGGAGGAGAGGAGGAAGCAGAGGGAACGCAACTTTGACAGGGGAGATGAGGTGAGAGCGTAAACTACGAAAAAACAAGAGACAAATCTCCAACAAAGAGGCAGAAGGGTGTCAGGAAAAGCGGGAGCAAATGTATTGGGGGTAGGGAGGAAGGATAGACTAAATAAACAAAGGAAGCAGAGGAGGAAAGATGATGAGAACACAGGATTTGATCTATGCAACGTTACCATCATTCAGTCCTTTTGCCATACAGGAATGTCGCTGGATTACATTGAATGCCAATGATGCAAAAATTCTTGTTTTTAACCCTGGCAACTCCGGTATAGTGGAGGAAGATCGTGGCCATTACAAATAAACAATAATGAAGCAGGAAAGATTATGATTTTGGTAAATGAAAGGGCAAGCATTAACTGTAGGACTTTGACAGGACAGAAATTTCAACTCTCTAGTGTGAAAGTCAGACGTGCTAATGTCAATCAACCACGGTGAAATTATCACCCTGACTGTCAGCCTCTTTATTATCTTACTCTTTTGCCCTTGAGGAGGACTAACAGTATCTTTCTTTATACACCAGCATCAAGCTGAAGAAGAGATGACAACAGATACCGCTACCTGTTCCTCCAACAATCAAGACAAAGACAGTGGGTTCGGACGATGTACAGACAGTCCGGAGCACCAACCCTTGCTCGGTAGACTCCACAGGAGGACCCCTGCTCATTGCCTGAGGGACCGATGGCGAGCGGAGCATCCACACACAAGACGAGGGACTGTAGTGCCACAGGACACCCAGGGTCCAAGGACATTGTCCAAAGGCCAAGGCCATGAAGGGGTAGTCAGTATTCGCAATGGTGGAGGTGGGATCCTAGGTTTAGAGAATCGCTTCCAACAGCTCTTGGAGCTCAAGTGTCAAATCAGGAACGGAGGCGAGTGTGGGGTGTACTCCATTCGACACAGTATAGAGTGTAGTCTCACTGAGCAGGGAGGAGGGGATGGAGATGACATAGATGGTGTTGGAGGGGAGAATGGAGTGGAGCAGGAGTTGAGGATGCTAAATGAGGAACTGCGCAGCATTGAGCTCGAGTGCCAGAGCATCATGCAGGCGCATCAGCTCCGCCAGGCCAACCAGCTAAACGCCTCACAACCCGCGTCCTCACCTGGACGAAGCCCCAAAGATGGTCACAAGCGGCACGGCAGGTTGGCCGACATCCACGAATACCCAGAAAGGTCGGACAGCGATAAGATCCGAGAGAAGGACAGCTCCAGCGCCTACAACACGGCGGAGAGTGCACGGTCGACACCTCTAGGTATGGAGAGATCTCCTGATCACTCACTGCAGAGACACATCAGCATCACCAACCAGAAAAACCTCAGACTGGCTTCCTCCACACCCTCCAGCCCCATCCCTATCCCCAAGCTCCAGGGCACACCCAGTCATAGCAGACCGGCAGACCCAGGCTCTGTTATCTCAAGCAGCCCAGACCAGAGCAACCCTTCCCGGTCTGAGTCGGATCCTGCCCTTCCTGCAGATGATGAGAGGTGTGAAAAAAAAGGGAGGACCAGAGATTCCAGGAGGGGGCTTCCCTATGGGTCTTCTTATCAGACAACCCCCTATACAGGCCAGGGAGGATCCAGGCAACTTCAGGTAGGTGAAATTGAGACAAGACGTGTCAACCCAATGCTGATATACCTTTGAGGTGTGCTAACAATGTTGTCTGTGTTGCAGAGCTACATGCAGCTACTACAGCAGCACTCATCCCTGGAGTATTCCCAAAGCCAGCTGAGCCTGCTCAGTGTCTGTCGAGATCCTGTGAACCGGAGTGGGCGCCCTGGGGAACCTCGTCTAGAGTGGAAGGTCAAAGTTCGTGCTGATGGCACACGTTACGTGGCCCGGAGGCCCGCTCGTGACCGCATTCTGAGAGAACGAGCACTAAGGATCCGAGAGGAGAGGAGCGGAGGCATGACCACAGACGACGACGCTATGAGCGAGATGAAGATGGGCCGTTACTGGAGCAAAGAGGAGAGGAAGCAGCACTTGGCACGGGCCAGGGAGCAGAGGAAGAGGAGGGAGTTCATGCAAAAGAGCCGCCTCGAGTGTCTAAAAGAGGGGCCGGCCAGTGGAGCCGAGGGCAGGAAGGAGATCAATATCTTGGAGCTAAGTCACAAAAAGATGATGAAGAAACGAAACAAAAAGATCCTGGATAACTGGATGACCATCCAGGAGCTCATGAGCCACGGGGCGAGAGTCCCAGAGGGCTCCAAAGTACATAATGCCTTCCTATCTGTCACAACCGTCTAGTGGACACATACAGAACTACAAAACACTTTAATATCAGGTAGCCTGCATTTCAGGAACTACTGCTTTATGTAAAAATATGTCAGTTTGTGAAATGAAAACTGTCACTGCTGAGGACGTCTGTAGCATCCCGAAGGCAACTTTGTAACTATCACTTTAAGAATGTCCGAAAACTATCATTACAAAACCTCAGCCTTTCAAAACACGACTTTTCACTGTTCTTACACTGGCTTTTTGGTAACGCAGATGACTTTGGTAGCATATTGGTTCAAACTGATGACAAAAAAGTGACGAACCAACACATTAACTTCATGTACACTGTGTATCGTGTCTCCATATTCTCCACTCTTCTGTTTCACTGCGTATGAAGCGACTTCACTTGCCTCGTTCGAGGCGGCATTTTTTTACAACGGGGAAAATACAATATTTTTCACACTTTATAAACTCGGTAACTTTTTGTAATGAATTTTTCTACACTGAATGTCAATGTACTGTAAACATTTTATTGTAATTTCTTATTTATGTTCGTATCACCAAAACCCATCAAGGTCAGAATTGACACTATTTGATTGTACTGTAGCCTGCATCGTATGCCGGACCTACACGAAGAGACGACAGGAGACACTCGGTGAATCCACATTTCAAACGACCCCTTTCCTGAGAAGTTTAGAGCACTCAAATTGAAGCACTGGAAGTATCGTTATGCTTTCTCTGAAGCTCATATTATTCATGAGCTGGGAGGGCTTTTCCTTTTTTAACAGTTTTACCTCAACTTACAGTCACAACTCTGATTTATCAAGGGGTAGAATACCTGGTTAATTCAAACATTGACCCAAACAGTCCTTGGGTCACACCTGAACCATTACTATGAACCATAACTGTGTGAATTATGTTTAAAATGTGAAATAGATTCATATTTATATTGTTTACTGTTATTTCTATTTATTGTAAATTAATTTTTATGGTCCGTCTGATAAATATTTCACATTAAGTGGCTACCCTTGAAAGGCCAACATGTTTCAAGGCATTGTCAAGAAAATGTATCATATTGCAGCCTTTCAACTTAAATCTGCTGCTTTTCACTGTAAAGCTCATTGAAGAGGCCTTGAGTTCAGTATTTGTTGATGGTGATATTTGTAATAAAACAATAATATTAAAAAGATTTCACTTTTAGTCACTTTATTACCTGTACTGGACTTAACCTTCACATGTCAATATATAAATCTTAGTCTTTTAGTCTTGCTAAAGTGTGATACCGACATCTCAAAATTATCCAGTTTTATTACCACTAACACGGCTGGAAAATGTCCAGCTTTCTTTCTACTAACACGGCCGGAAAATGCCCCGACATCACCTAAAAATATTCGGTTTTGTTGCCACAAAGATGGCTGGAAAATGTCCAAATGTATCCTCCACAATATCCGGTTTTGTTGGTGAAAATGTCCCAATGTCTCGTCAGAAATGTCCCAACGTCTCCCCAACACTATCCGGTATCGTTGCCACTAACATGGCCAGAAAATGTCTCGATGTCTCCTCAAATATAGACAGTTCTGTTGGCACAAAGACAGCTGGAAAATGTCACGCACACCCAGTGGTTTCATGCTTACCGCCTCGGACAGCGGTCTCTTCCTTGGCAGCTGTCTGGCCTAGCTCTAACTCCACCACCATCCCCTTCACCTCCTGACTTGACAATCAGCTCATATACGTGTACCGTGGACGTGATATGACCTGTATTTAGTCTAACAGATCAGGCAGAAAAAGTCTTCCTCAGTCATTTTTGCATTCAATAGATATCCTCCATACACTGAGCGGAAACAATCCCAAGTGACCTGGCTGGTGACCTTCTGACTACTTTCTGTGGAAAAACTCAAAATCAGCCACATCATGTTTCTGCTCTCACCCCCTCTGCTCAGAATGAAACGCACAGAGCTCCAAAACTTTTTAGTAATTCAGTTTGAACGTGGTTCAGCCAGCAGTGAGTGATGTCTCCATCATACCCAGCATGCATTATGCATGCAGGCCGGCGGTTCACATGTTTGGATTCGAGAGGCAGAAGAGCAACACCGGCATCTCCCTTCTCCAAAATAAAAACGTGCGTTTCTTTGTGTGGAAAATGTATTATTACCTGCAGAGAACAGCACATTTGATCCGGTGTGCTCGTGCGTGAGAGGAGCCAGGTTGTTTATCTGCTACATCATGCAGGAAAATCCTCGTAAGTGCTGCTCGTGATCAATACCTTGCAATCAGCTTACGCTCTGAAAACAGAGCGTCTATTTGTGAGCGATTTACAAAGAAAATGATTGCGAATCGAACACACGGGAGAATTAGATGGGAACTGCGATGATTGCTGCACCTGGAGAAGTCCTCCACCTTCCTCCAGGCTGAACCAAACCAAGCCTCCAGATCTCCATATTCACACTCTTAGGAAAGTCATAAAGCATTTTGATGTTTTGTGGCTTGATAGCACACGGAGTAATTTACCCTGTCGCTACAGTTTACAGTATTCATGTATTCACACTGGGATGACTGACTGACGGTGTGTGGGGGGTGGGACACGGGTGCACGGAGGCTGTGTGCACGTGGGGGGGGTGCGTGTCCATTTAGCGATAGGAGGCATCAAAGCTAAACTATACTCCCATTTCAAAGCATTAAGGAGATGCCGGTGAAGTCTCCTCATCCCCTGTCAATCTGCTGTGTCTGTCCACAGCCCACTGAACTGAAGAATTAATGAGAGGCATCAGACTGGCATCCCCAGCACCACGGCTTTTTATGCATAATATTAAATCAGGTAAGCACTGCACCCACTTTTTCCTCCCAGCTACCCATCTCTTCTGTATAATATCCAACCGGTTCTATCTGTGTGACAGAAGTGGCACAGGAACTGAGGAATGATGCGTCGCAGTCATCTGACTATTATAAATGATTAATCCCAACGTGCACAGCGAAGGTAATTGAATGTATTTGAATGTTGATCTGTGACAGAGGTAACAACAGTGTGGTGGCCGGCGCTGAAATTGGTGTTGGATATCCATACATGTAATGAAGAACAGTGGCATGACCAAAATACATAGCTTAGGTCTGAGGCGTGACGAAGACATGATATTAAAAGAGAATATCATTATAATTCTGTGACACACTGTAAACCAGAAAACCCCACAGTTTGTTTTAAACTACTACTGCCTGATTATTGAAACTTCACACACTACCTTTCTTATACCTTTCTCATAATCATATATATTGTTAATCATGTGAAAAGTGAAGTATTTTGAAATTACGGATGAAAAAGCAATGAGATAACTATAAACACATAGTCTGGAGTAGCTTAGCTTAGCATACAGACTGGACACAGGGTGAAATAGCTAGCCTAGCTCTGGAAATTTGAAGGACAGCAGCACATCTAAACCTCAATAATTTACCATCTCATTGGTCTAATCCATACAACATTGTCTTTATGCTAAGCTAAGCTAACTGGCTGTAGCATTGTATTCAATGGACGTATGGGGCTATGAGATGGTGGTATGCTAACGTAAGCTAACAGGTTATAGAATATGTTGTTTTACTTTGAAATATGGCCCAACGGATTCATACTATTCCTTCATCTTTTCAGTTGCTGATCAATCGGTAAGCGGTGAAATGATAAAAATGTGTCAGATGTTTATAGAACCTGGAACACGGCAGTCACAGACCTTTTGAAATAAGAGGAAAATGTGAAGAAATACTCCTCACACGCCTTCACACAACAGCCTGCAAAATGTACAAAAACCACCGGTTCAATCCAGGTAACATCCATTGATTTCCCTGTTAAAAAATAAAAGCGCACGGGGCAAAAAGGTTCTTCAACTCCAGGAGGAAGACACCGTGGGGATTTTGTTCATTCGGTAATTAGTGTTTGTGGAAGAGTTGGGCCGGTGTTTGTTGAGAAACTTTACAGCTGTTTATTCTCAAAAAATCTACAGCTCCTCTCAGCAGGATCCTGCTCCAAAACACATAAACACGAATATGTTGAAATCCATATATCCTGCCTCCTCTTCAACCATTCTTCTCATCTGTCTCATTCAAATTCCAACAGCTGAGCGGCCCGGCGCAGCACAGATGAAAAAGCGTGGTATCCTGGCTCTCTTTAATCTAACGATGCCTTTGAAGCAGCTGCGAATGAGTGGGAAAAGAACAAAGTCAGGTGTGGTTTAGCGAGACGGCGGTTTAGGCGACGTGATGGGAAGTAGGTGACATTTTGTGTGTGTGTTTGGGTGTTGACGCCGTGTGTCCTTGAGTGTGATTATACACAGTGTGCCATTATAAACGAAAAATGTAACTTGGGAGATCCTCATGAGATGCTCCCTTTATAAGAGGAGGAAAATGTGGAAAATAGCACGTCTGTGTCCTGATTATTCAGAATGTTCAGGCCACATAAGATCTACACATTCAATCTAAAAATGACATTTTAAGAATTGAACCTTCACTTACCTTTTGTCGTCAAGCCTGTTCCCATTAGTCAGTTATGCTACTGTTGCTTTGCCTGTCACGTTTTCTGTTCTAGCACGCTACAATGGCAAGAATGGTTGATTTACCTCTTCAAACTTGTTGTAACTTTTGAAAAAGTGGATCATGCAGTTGCTGGGAGTGCTAGCATTAACGCTAATGAGGGCAGTAATTAGTTAGCTGGGAATGCTAACATTAACACTACTGCAGGCAGCAAGCTAGTTAGCTGGGAGTGCCAGCATTAACACTACTGCAGGCAGCAAGCTAGTTAGCTGGGAGTGCTAACTTTAACACTATTGGAGGCAGTAACCTAGTTAGCTGGGAGTGCTAACTTTAACACTATTGGAGGCAGTAACCTAGTTAGCTGGGAGTGCTAACTTTATCACTATTGGAGGCTGTACGCTAGTTAGCTGGGAATGCTAACATCAACACTACTGGAGGCAGTAAACTGGTTCGCTGGGAGTGCTAACTTTAACACTATTGGAGGCAGTAACCTAGTTAGCTGGGAATGTTAACATGAACACCAATGGTGGCAGAAAGCTAGTTAGCTGGGAGTGCTAACATTAACACACTGTTGATGCTTTCCTAACAATTATGCTCTGTTGTTGCTCTTTTTGGGTTTGGAAAGGTGATTAAAAAGAAACTGGTTAGCTGTGAATACTTACAGCTTACTTCAGAGGAGACAAACACACTGTTTAATTCTCAACCCTTTTTCTCTTGCGTGTTCTTGTCGACCTGCCAACATGTTAATAAATTCAAAACTTTATAGACCTGCAAGGCCTAGTTATGGTTGCTATGTTTGGATGATCATAATAAGGAGGATCAGTTGGAGATCCTGGGTGAACAATGAATGAAACATCACTTTTTTGTGTTGCTTTAGCTGACTTCAAGATAAGGCTTTGTTGGTGGGATATTGCATGTTCAACTAATCAGGATGAATGTAGCTTAAAGGTTGCTTAAGCTTGCCTCCGTGTGTAAAGCTGCTCATTTGAATCTCTACACCTTGTGGGAAAACCTCGGTGCTGAATGAGTAATGGCTCCACCTACGTCAGCAGCTACCAGTCAGGGGCCCTTGAGCGTGGCAATTAACCCCCTATTGCTCCAGTGAAGTTGGCAAGCGGTAAACGGTGTAAGGCTGCGGATGTACTGGGTCGCTCCCAGGTATTAATGTGTCTCGATATATTACTGAGAAGAGAGGCAATGAGGGAAAAAACACACACGATCAGCAAAATAAGAGGAGAAAACAACGAGCGATGCAAAGTATTGTTAAATGAACGACCTGCAGATGTAGATTTGATCGGAGTTGTTTGTCGCCCCAACAACAGCCAAGTCTGTCACACATTATTATATGCAGCTCAATCAAGAGTTGTGCCTTATTACGGGATAAATGACTGATTGGGGTTGGGGTAATGACTGATAATTTTCCATTCATTACACTTCTATTCATGGCCTCGATTATGTGTTAATGGCTCATTCCCAATTCTAATTAACAAAATGGGTATTTTTCACTGTCTTTTTCTCATGAAGGACACAACTGACTGTACTCCTGTGGAACTTCAGTCACTTTCAAACTGAAATTTTTGCCATTATCTTTTTAATTATTTTCTGGTGCAAGTGAATTACTCTTCTCCCTGCATTAAAATACCGTCATGTTGCTTCAGGCCTCGCGAAGAAAGCCTGTACTTTCTGAATATCTTGTTTTTTCACAACACACAAATCAAGCTCTTGTCGTGTCAATGCCGTGTGTATGCTCTGGTTAGGCTTAGGCACAAAAACCACTTGGTTAAGGTCAGGAAAAGATTATGTTTTGGCTACAGTTTTCCTAGTTTTGCCGCAATCAACACGGCTTGAAATGTCTTGACATCTTGTCAAAATTATCCATTTTTCTCACCACAAACATGGTTGAAAATAATCAAAAATATCTGGTTTGTTGCCACAAACACAGCTAATAAGTTGTCCCAACATCTAATTTAAAATATCCAGCGGTTACACTCTTACAAATGTTGAAATGCAATGGTCCCCCGTTAAAAACATCCAGTGGTTTCATGCTTACAGTCATGTATCAGTGCCATCCTCATCTAGAATTACAACGAATGAGTAGTTGTTCAATGACACAATGTTACAGAAACTCTTTTTTACCACTGGACCACCCTATTTCCACACAGGGAGAACATTGTAGCATTTCAACAGATGAACATTTTAATTTTGCCGGCACCGCTGCAGAACGTTCAACGTAAAGAGCTGCTATTTCAGAATGAAGGCCCATGCAGAGCTGTAGCAGCAACAGTAAAGGTGGCTCAACTCGTGCTTAATGAGCGACTATAAAATATTCAGAGGACCGGTCCCACACAGATTTAACACTGGAGATAATTGGAACAGAATACGTACAGGAGAAGTGGGGTGGCAGGGATCGGAAAGGCTGTAAGTGCTCCTCTGTGGGATGGTGGAGGGAGGAGAAGATGTTATATGAATGACAGGAGCCAATGGCATTCTGGGATTTTCTGAGAATATTGCACGGCTCCCCTAACACCTAAATGAATTAAGTTCTTTGAAATTAAGTTAATAAGTTAATGTTAATCTAACTTATTAACTTAATTTCAAAGAACTTAATTCATTTAGGTGTTACCAATTGAAACAATTCAATTAAGTTGGCCCAGCTATTTTCTTTTTTCAGGTGGATTAACTGACAAAAAGCTAAAAACAAACGTTGTATGCTCAAAACAAATGTACACGTGTGTACAAATGTATCTTTGCTAATTATATGTTGGATTCATTTTAACGTATATATTTTTAGACACATTTAATTTTAACAAAAAAATAAAAACTGACAGACTTTATTTCTTGTTTGTTTGTTTTCTTTCTTTTTATTTGTTTGTTTGTTTGTTGTTTTTATTCTTTCAAAATGTAAAGACAATAGTTTTTACATCACGTCAAAGACGTCTATGTATTGTTTAGCAGAGATATCTAGCATGCTAACCAACTAGCAGAGCTCCGAGCCCGGGCAGAGTCAGCTAACAGGGCCTCGGCTAACCTAGCTAACTTGCTAACGGCAGTTACTGCAGCAGTTAGCAGTTACTCTGGTGATATGCTGCCCCCTATTTGTTTGTAATATGAATTTAACAGGTGGAAAAAAAAGAATCTGAAGCCTTTGAGCACATTTGTTCTTTGTATTTTAAGAGACTGACATGGGAAAAATAAAAAAAACCTCCTACAAGGTGATGGATACCACTTTATTTATTTATTTTGTTTATTTTTTTCTGGATCCACCTACAAGACATAATGCAATGTGAGCATGAAGCTTTGTAACGGTTGTTTTTCTGTCTCTTCAGTGACAATAGCGGTTGGTTGCAGCTGGTTTCATAATCCAGCCGATCTGACACCTGGTTCATCCTGAGAGACAAACATATTCTGCTTCAGTCTCTCCTGTGACGTGAAGGCTTTGATTAGCCCGTGATGTGCTCGACTATTGATCTGACTGACTGCTCCTTACTCGCTCAGTTATTATGGGTTTACTGCAGGCGCTCTGGTGGGCTCTGTGGTTTCGAGTGTTGTGCCGGGAATGTCATCTCTGCTCTGCGGATTCAAAGCTCTCCTGAGTGCAGTGGAGGACGTGAAAACAAAAACAGCGTTTTACACAAACTAGTTTTCTGTAAAATGTTCTGTTAAAAGGCAACATAGACACAACTTACTTTCAACAATACTGTTTCAATTATACAAGGAATCAAAGGCTAGGACTATTTATCTACATAACCTTAAAGAATAATTATAATAATTGTAAAATAGTTTTTTATTTATTTCCTATAATGATGCTCATTAAAACTTGAAAGTATGTGATGTGTTTTTCACAGCTTTTGTTTTTGTCTCTTCGTCGCTACATAAAGAACTCAACAGTGTGAAATGATGGCATAGGTTAAAAAAATAGTTTCATTAAGCGTGATAATCTGTGAGATGAAGTTGTGTCATGGAAACACAACGTTACACGTGTCGTTTAACACGCTGTCTTGCACTAGTTGAGGGGGCGACTTCACAAGTTGTTTTTAATGTATTTAAAGGACAAGTTCACCCAAAAATGATATTTTGTGATTCATTATCTACTCGCCGTCATGCCGACAGAACGTTGGTTTGTTGTGAAGCTCCCGAAATGTTTTTCGGGAATATTGAACTGCAACCAGAGTTGCAGCATTCTCCTTAACAACTGAAGTAGATGGGGACTTGTTTTAAAACATTAAAGAAACAACACGACAAACGTAAATTGGCTCCATACAGTTCTTCCGGCTGATCCAAATCTACGGAAGCCCTGAGATCCCAAATGGATTTCAAAAGAGTTTATGCAACCATGTTCAGATGGGGGTGTGCTAACGCTTTTACCTTTGCAGCTACAGTGAAAGTTTCGGCTTTAGAAAGACTGTAAATAACGTCTTTTCAAATCAGTTTGGGTTTTCAGTGCTTCCAGAGACTTGGATTAAGGCAGGGAAGCTGTATGGAGCTATTGCAATTGTTTTATCAGTTGTTTTTTTTAATGTTTTAAAACAAGTCCCCATCCACTTCAGTTGTTTTAGGAGAATGATGCAACGCTATTTTGCTGTGGAGCTCATTTTTGGGTGAACTTATCCTTTAAGTTATGTTATCCATTAATGATCCCTGTAGAAAGGCTGGTTACCTTTGGCTGTTATTAGCAAAAGTTAGCATTAGCGAAAGTTAGCATTCTAAACCATGATGGTACAACATGGTAATTATACCTGCTAAACAATAGCACGTTAGCACGGTTGCTGTGAGCATGGTAGCAGGCTTACATTTAGCGTGAGTGCAGCCTCAGAGAGAAGCTAGCTTTGCTGTAAACGCTCATTCTTTAGCATTGCTCACTCCTGTGCTACTATTCATCTTGAGAACAGCACAGTTACGTACAATGCAGAACAATTATTTGTTCCATATCCTCTGTATTAGCATTCTTGAAAACATTTTATAAATGCAGTTGATTGAAACTCGCAGAAAAGAACATGAACAAAATTAATGAATAAAAGCAGTAAGTAAAGAAATAAGTATTCCACTTAAGTAAAATAGCACAGATCCCTTTTAGGCTGTGCACTTGCATTTGATCCTTTCAGTAAGTCTATTGACCATATGGATCATTGGATACTGAAGTGTTTTCACCATGTTACTTCATCCTCCATGAATAGCTCCCTGAATGGCCTACTTGGAAATGGGAGCCCTAACCAAGTGTCATTAGGCCTGATGAAAGCAAATTGATTTCAGTGGCAAGAGGATTTCCAGAAGAACAAGTGCCTCTGTGAGATTATCTTAAACAAAGAGAGGGTGTCTCTTTTTTTCCGTCGTTTGGGCAAAGTTGCACAGATGGCGCTCCCTTCTTCTACAGTCCCTGTGAAGCTGTGAAAAATGAGGACAGGAAATTAGACAAAAATCAGGTCCCACTCGGAGTAATTGATCTGGCTTTATGAGAAGCAGCACTGAGATGATTGGGGCCCGTGTGCCAATCGTGCTGAGAAAAAACTAGGTGAAAGGCTGCTTAAAGCTGCACAATAAGTCTGGTGAAATAACAGAAAAGCAATAAAAGCTCTTCAATATGTCGCCTTCTCATTTGTGACTAAATTAGGCCCTGCACGTTTAGATGAGTCGAAAACACATTATGCCCTCATAGTTGTGCACACATACCAACTAATAAGTGCCATGATGTGCCAATGTCATGACGTAGGAAGGACTTAAAAATTCTGCTAAACCTCAAACTGTGTTCCTGACAACAGCCTTCAGCAGCAAATCACCAAACATGACATAAAAGTGAAGAGGAGCCGGAGCAGAACGCTAAATGCTAACGTCAGTATGCAAGCACCCTCACAATGACGGCACTTAAACACTGATGTTTAGCAGGTTTGAAGTGGACCATGTTCACCATCTCAGTTGAGCATATTAGCATGCTAACGCTTACTACTCAGTAACTGCTGGATGTGTAAATAAGCAACTATTTGCCAAAAAGTTTGCTTCATCAACCTGAAAGGTAACGTGTCAATGCTTTTTTTCTATTCTGAAGAATTTTCACTGTCTTTCCATTATTCGTCCATTTAAAAATTAATTTCTGAAGTTATCCGAAAAGATTTTAGAAACGTTTTCCATCTCTCCGTTGTAAAACTGTGAAAGACTTTAGAGGACTGAAGATCCTCTGAATAGAATCTGTTATATCCTGACAAGGCGGCTGTGTGCTGCTGACTCTCGTCTCTATCCTCTGAGCGTGCGTGACATGTTTCGTCATAAAGCCTGAAAACCAGATCTAACTTCTCAAAAGTGCACCTCTTGAATTTTGCAGCAGAGCAAAGACATTTTGAAGGTCGAAATCAATAAAACATTCATCTGAGCGAGGAAAGTAAGTCGGTGCAGCAAAAGAAAACACGAGGAACATCGAGGAATATCAATAACGGCGGCTTTAGAGAAAAGCAGCTTCTTTGACAGCATGACAGAGAAGCGTACGCCGCGGGATCGATGACGCTAATGAACTGTTTCACACAGCGGAGCTCTGTAAATATCAGCTGAACAGCCGGTCAATAAAGACAAACTCAGTACGTTCTACGTGTTGCATTTGTCTCAAACTTACATTTGCTTCACGCGCCGATCGATTGAGTCGCTGTTGTGAAAGAATTTGTCACGCGAGTCATCACCTGTCGCCTGCATCGACAGATTCAATAACCTCTACTGTAAACGATGGGACACGTTTCCTGGTTGTTTTACAATAAACATAACACATTTCTGAAGCACAGAATGAGACACTGAAGCATAAATGTGGGATTGATATGTGAGGCTTACTTTTCAAAATGGTGCCGCAGCAAGAACTGGGACGAGGAGAGTTCATGCGATGATGTTGAAACTTTTATCTCTCAAAGGCTTGGGAACAAACTGAGGTTCCCATACTTCATACTGCAACTTCCAGTTATCCAAGTTTAAAAGTAACTCAATGAATAAATGTTTTAATGTGTTTAATACATTCAGATTGTTTAAAAGTTTCATCCTTCATTGTGATTCTTTTGACTTGAGAAAATACTGCAGAAACTAGCAAGAAAATTGAACATTACATATTGATTTTAATATTTCAATCAATGAATCTGTTTATTTTTGTAGTCAATAAAATATCAGACAGTTGTGAAAAATGCATTTATTGTGGTGGAGCTGCTGTTTGTTCCTGTGTGTTTGTGGTAATGTCCCAACAACCCATCAGCACATGAGTCTCTGTTCAGGATTGACACTGGACATACGCTGTGGATTCACTTTATGTTGTGCTGTGAAAAGCCTGGACGAAGCACTGCCTCTCCTTCCTCGCTCGGCAGATGGTTCAGCAGAACCTCTTCATGACCTTGAACTCCTCCTGCACCTCCTTTGCGCTTCCTCCAGTCTGCTGATTCCTGAAACATCAGCCCTCTCGCCTCTCAGCTGACCTCGCCTTGAAAATGCCGGTGTAAGTAGCTCTCCTTCCCTGCTGCACAAACCCCTAATGATGTCATCAGGGTTACTTTCAGGGAAACTAGATCAATAAAACACTGAAACCAAGTGTTGTTTGAATCTTCAACTTTATTCATTTTAACCATTCAGAGTCAAGTGTAAGTGAGGAGCGATAGAAAGCATCCTGACTGGAAACATCACAAACTGGCATGGTTCGTCACGGCCCAGGACACGAAGGCTCTACAGCGGGTGATTAAATCCGCCCAGAACATCACTGGTACCTGTCCACAGAGCATCGGCGAAGTGAGATGTCTGCACAGAGCCCAAAGGATACTAAAAGACGACACCAACCCCAGCCACAGTCTGTTCACCCTGCTGCCATCGGGCAAAAGATACAGAAGTATCCACTGCCATACCACCAGACTGCAGAGCGGCTTCACTCCTCAGGCTGTGAGACTCCTGAACTCACTCCATGTAGCAGGACTCAAGGACTCTAACATTATTTTGTTTTTGTAAAAGCAAAAACGCCCACAGAAAAGTCTCTTTTACATGAGTGCACATTCAACGAGTCCTGCTTACAGTGTTTTCATGTGTTTCCTTCTCCCCCAGCTGGTTGCCTCTGCCCACATCACAGCCTCCCTGCAGGGCTCTTTATAATCATGTAATCCATCCATTCACTGGATGAAACCTCCTTAAATCCACCTTATATTTACCCCCATGTTCTCCTCGGAGTGCTGAGGCCGACTAATAAGCAATGAGCTACAGTGGAGCTAATGCTACGACTCCTCCAATCCTTCATCGCTGATAGGAGGAAAGACCTGAGGAAAGCCGTGAGGGAGCGAGATAGACATGGCTATTAACACTGGACCACCTCAGCTGTGTGTATATACAAACATTCACATGTGCACACACACACACATATAAACACACAAAGGGCCCCTGTAGACAACTTCTATCTCCCGGGCCCTCTGCTTCGCTTTCCCTATGACTGAATCACGGGGCCGTATGTCTATACTACGTGTCAACACACAATCTAAATGCAAATGGTTAATCGTGTCTTCTGTAGCCCACAGCCTCCCAGGAATCAACGCGCACCCCCAACAGACATTCGTGCCATTATTAGGTTTGTAGGGAAGCGATCACAGGTACGATCAAATAATTAAACCTGCATTTTAAAAACCCTATATTGCTGTGCCGAAAGGCCAAGGGACTCCGCTGCTGTACGTCTGTGCTGAGACTCAGCCGGTGGATGCTACTGTGCAAGTGTACATACTGGTGATTATGGATACTTCATGTTACATACTGTGATCATTTTGTAATTTTCTTTCAAATGCATATTTAGAAAAGGTATTAATGCTGTTTTTGTGTGTAATATGCAATCAATATTTGTGTTTCTTCTTTCTTCCCGAGCTGGGAGAAAAGCTTAATTACATTTCAGTGCCGGTGTAGGCATTTAACCTTTTCTGACACCAATACATTAGCTACACTCCTTGTTCAATATAGCACCGGGGAATAGATCCTCAGAGTCAGACCAATTATTGGTTGGTAGTGTAAGTCTGCACTCGCTCGCCTCTCTCTCCTCTTCTTACAATGCAGGAGAAAGTCTCTCATACTGGAGCCGACGGTAATTAGGAGGGTGGAATATTACAGCAGAAGCTGCTTCTATAGTGGTTTGAATATCACATTATTTCTGATAAATGAGGCCAAATTTCCTTCATTTATAACCCCAAACACCTTCTGCTTCATGTCGGGTATTAGAGGGGATGGTGGTGACAGCTGGGCAAGTGAGAGATCCAGAGCCAGCGTGAAACCACTGGCTGGTTTCAACATTTGTAAGTATGAAACCACAAAGTATTTTTAGTGACATTTCGGGACAATTTCCTGCCATATTTGTGGCAACAAAACTGGACATTATTAACGCGAGGTCAAGCGAGAGACCTCTGTCCAAGCCTGATGTCAAACAAGAGACTGCTAAGCCTGTGTTTAAATAGTTGTAAGCATGAAACCACTGGATATTTTTAATGACACACTGACCGGGACAATTTCCAGCCATGGTTGTGGCAACAGAACCAGGCGGGGCAAGACATGGTCTTTTCCTAACCCTGACCAAGTGGGTGATGAGGTTGCTCTTAGAGTAAGTTTTTGGTGGGTTCAGGGGTGGTGAAATGTCTCTTGAAGGAGGGGCGCTAAGCTTTAGCGTGCTATCATGCAAAAGCAAAAAAACCTGTTCTTGAGAAATCCCTCGAGACTGAACTCAGACTAAAGGCTTCAGCATTCAACTTGTGGCTTGCAGCCTTTTCTTTTTGAATAATTCCTCACTTGCTGAATTAATAATTGCCTTTATGGTCTAGCTGAGAAAAAGACACACAGCAGGGGGGGCTATTATAATGCTATTGTGTCAAAAAAAAAAAAATGTATTGATTTCAGTGCTTGTGGGACTTTTGATGATGGGAAACCGTTTTGGAAGCAGGATCGGGCTGTATCAAAAAGGCAGGGAGACCACCCCTTCGTGTTTTCTAGCACTTTGGCAGAAATCCCTAAAGACTGTGAAAACTGCTGGCTTAGTTAAAGAACTACCAGAGGGCAAGAAGAGAAGTGGCGTAGAGAAAGAGAGCGAGTTTAATGTACTTTGAAGCGCAAGGAAAACAAACCAGATTGCTGCCGTTAAATTGCTGGGATGCCTCGCCGTTAAACTCCCCGCCGCTTTCTTTAAACAACTCAACGCATCACAAAGACGACTAATTCACCTCCAGGCGCCGACGGCGTCTTCCTATTCAAGGCCCCACCCTTTTTTGTGCCTGGTACACATTCATGTACAGAGCATCTGTCAAAATACATATTCTCCCCGAAGCATTCCCAGACACCTCCATCCAAGGACAAATCAATTAGCAGTGAAAGACAGGCAGATGGTTTTGAAGGACGTCGGTGCTTGTGCCTCAGGTGAGAGGCATCGGATGGTAGCAAGCAACTGTCAAGTAGGATACTCGTCTGAGTGATTCCCCGATGTCATCCGCACACACACACACACACATTTCCCTGAGAGCCTCTGCCGATATCAGACACAAGCTGCCACAAAGAGGCAGCTTACTGTGGGATGCGAGAATCAACGCTGAGAGAGAGAGAGCCAGAGAGAGAGAGAGAGAGAGGGAGGGGAGAGTGAATATTTCATATATATATTATCAAACTGAATCCTAGATTAGCGTTCCTTCAAAATTACCCCAGGTGATGCTAAAGAGGCTCTGTGGAACCCGGGCTCGTGAATTTCTGTGCAAAAACAGGAGATCAGAATGTGAATAATTTAAAAAAAAATATCACAAATTGCAGGAAAAAGAGAAATCAAAAGCATATTGTCGACGCTGCAGCGGCGCAGTAAGCAAGCTTATCTCTCCGCTGATCGCTTACTTACAAAGGGACAATGCATCAAAGTGGCTAATTAGGTGATTTCCCGCCGTCTTTCATTCTACCTTCCAACCGATGAGATAACGAGCTAACCGAATTAGCCTAGCCGCTTATCAGCAGGTAACCAGGACGACTGTTTTGGTTTGGTAATAATTGAGGGATGGAGGGAGCAGGTACAAAGGCAGCCATTTTGAGGACCTGTGGCAGGGAATGATAGAGAACCTGCGAGCTGAGAGAAAGGCCTATCAGTTTTACGAGAGCCATTGTCTTCAATTCAGCCATAATTAAGGCGCACAAAGACAAGAGGACCCGGCGCACAGTGGCTAGCGTGGAGAGACAAAGCAGCAAAGATAGGAAATCATTAATTATAAGACAAAAAGGCATCAACAACAGCAGCAGCTGAGAGAAAACAAGGGAATAAAGGCCTGATTTTTTACAAATTCAGCCCATAGATTTCTGTATGAAGCTTAATCTTATGTCAGCAATCACTGACGTGTAAAATAAGTTACTTTTTGTCATATTTCAGTCTGCAATATTTCTCTCTAGCTGTTTTCACTCATCTATTAGCAGCTTATTACCTCCGGCTGACAAGCAGGCCGGTTCCAATCATGGAAATGGACTCCGCATAACTGCCAAAAAACATCCTAATGCTTTGCTAATTGAGATTCATAGCTTCAAATACCAATCAGATAAAGTGATTAAGTCTTAGCTTGTCCAAGATCTTTAAATCACAGCCTCCCCCTCCCAGCTGATCGTCCATGTCTCATCATTTCATTATTAATCTTTTCTTTGTTTTGGAGCGGCGTCGCTCCCTCGAGAGCGCAGACTCAGTTCAATCAGCAGACGTAATTATTCCTCTGCCGCGCTGTAAATCTAAACAATCTATATATCTGTTCTGTGTCTTCAATGAGATTGCCGTACTGTGTTTTGAACACGTGTAAGATCACAATGAAAGACGTGCCAAAGACATTGTGCATCAAACTTGAGTGTGGTTGTGCGACTTGTCACATCAGAGTGGTGCACGACAAAGAAGAAACCACAGCTGGTAAAAGTGAATAAACACTTCAGAAAATGGACAAACAAAGTAAGAAATCCTTGAAAAACGAAACGCTTTTGTAGATATTCATCACTGTAAGCCTTCTGTAAGTCCCTCTTAATCCAATCCATCCCAGTTCATTGTGTACCCTGCCAGCAGTCCTTTGTCAACATCTGCAGCTGGTTAGTACGACAGTATGAGGCAAAGTGATGTGTGATGTGTTAGTAGTGCTGTGTTTTTGTGTATTTTGGGACAATGGCTTGGGCTGGACCAAATGAATTAGCCTACAATTACATGACAACAGGCAGAAACAATAAATATCTCAAGCTGCACTGAAGTGCTCGAAATGGAAATTTGAACATCTGATATGGTGAAAAAAAGCTCCAGAACAGCTACGAAATAGACCGTGTGGTGATTTTTCTTTTGTTGTTACCGAGACAGGCAACGCACAGGATGCGTTCAGGCACAGTATTTAGTGTAGTGCACCTGTGTTTTGGCCAGAGCGTTATCACTAGTACAAGAGTCTGGTCAGTGGCTGTACGTGTCTTTAAGTTTGTTGCAGGTACCTCTCTAGCATCACTTCTTGAAGCGCCCTGTTAGAAAAAAAGTTTAAAGAGTGAGAAAAGTCCAAGTCAAGGACAGACTGGGGTGGTTGGACGGGTGATACACTGGACTTTTCCTCCAGAGACTGGAGTTTGTGTCCCATTTGTGGCTATGAGTCAAGAGTGATGTAAAGTAATGACAGTCCAAAAGTCGTAATGTGTCATATGTGAGCTGTTTGTCAGAAAGAAAGTCCAACCAGATGTTGAATATGAGTAATATGAGCTAACTTGACTTGAGTCTTTCATGTACAAAATGACCCTAGAGGAGTAGAGCATCATAGCTTGAAGCTTGAAGCCACTCATTACTTAATTAAAGAGACCTAGACCTGCTCCGATTGAAAAATGAGATAACTTGTAATAATTGGCGATATATAAATAAAATTGACTTGACCTACACTGATGTATTTGAAGAGTTGGGAGTGAGAAATTGGGTTCCAACAACCACTGAATGGCTGGGATCAGTTCGCCGGGGTGGTTGACCCAAAAGACCGACCAACAGACCAACACCGCCATCGTTAGAGTCTTGCCCACTCCTCATGATATGAAATAATGAGGCGAATCCAAGATAAAAGCCTGGGTTTCTTATTGATTACCCTCGTATTGATATTACATTCTCAGCGTTTCATCTCTCCTGGATCGTAAAGGGGAACAAATGTAGAGCAGATTGCACAGAGGTGACATTCAGCACATGTCCTGCTCCACATTTGGACTCAGCGTCTCAAGTGGCACACACTCCAAAATGCAGATATAGAATACGGCTCGAAGATGTTCCTCATATTTTGCACACTCGGTGTATTTTATAGATATTAACTAATAAATTAGCTCAAGTTACTTTCTTTTCTGTGCCACTGTAATTGCCGTTAGATATTGAAAAGCGGTGTGTATCATTACCAGGAAGCGGAAATGACCTTCCCCTCTAGTGACAGCTTAATCGCTGTTGACCATTATTAAGAGCCTGAATCACCACTGATCAAAATTTAAAGCTTTAATCAGCGTCCGCCGATATAACGCTGACAGTAAGCTGTAGCCGGCGTGACAACTGAAATAGTGTTCACTTCCGCGACGAGAGTGTCTTTTTATGATGGCACTGAATCAAAAAGGAATTAACCACTTTGCAAACACAACATTACTGTGATGAGCTCAGGATAAATTATGATTAGGAATTGTCGTCGTACCGCATACATGGATCATTTTAGTTGCCATCTGTTTTTATTGCTCCCCGGTGAACAAAGAAACGGAGGGATTTTTTTTCTTTTCCCAGAGAACGGTACACTGACAGTACGTCTTCCACCAGCTGTCGAGCTCCAGTCCATATATGCGGCTCAATCAAACGATATAACAATCTCCAAATCGAAATCTTTTTCATTTTCAGTTCACTATATCCATGAATACATCTCGGGCCAGCTGTGCTATTGAAGACATGAGAGAGTGTCTTTTTGGCTCTGAAATGTTAATTAAACCATAAATTGAATCCAGGCCATGAAAAAAGCAACAGCCCATATCTCTGATCGGTATAGGAGAGCCCGCGTTCAGCGAAGACGGGAGGGGTCCATTCATCTTGACTTTGAAGAACATTAGGCCGATGGCTGAGCACAGTCCACTCCTCTCACACACACACACACACTGACAGGGAATGTTCCACTGGATGTAAAATTAATTTCACATCTCGAGTCATTAACCTCTTAATGAATGAGTCCTTAGAAAGTGGCATCGTTCCATCGCAGGACACCCATTTCACTTCTACTTCACCGTCAGAGCGGCAGGAAAAGATCCGGAAGTCGTCACGCTGAGCTCGACCTTGACTGGGACTGTTGCGCTGTGTTTGAGATGCCCGAGCCCTCGCCGCCCTTCCTCTTCAATTGAGTCGTTCCGTGTTCAAAACCCAACATGTGTCAGTGTCTTTTTATTTTGCTTTGTTACCCCTGTCTTCCTCCCAGCGTGTCTCCACGTCTGTGCTCTGGAAAAAGCGAGAGCCGTTTTCTTGCCCCAAAGTGGCGGTGATCGGACTGCTTACATAAACTGTCAGCACTGAGGACGCCGCGTATTCCCAGATCAAAGTGAGGCCTGTCTGAGCAGCTCAAGCGCCCTCAATGTGTTCGCCTCAGCAGGGGGATCCACAGGACGGTTCGGCCTTGTCTCACTGCTGGTTCGTGACTCGATAAGAGACATTTTTATATCAAAGACGGACGGATTAAAGCCCGTGACTGCTCGGGTTTTCAAATAACTAAAACATGGTCTTATGTGCATTTTAAAAAGCAAAAGGCATAATGGGTTGTTGTCAAGTGGTATTGCTAACAATGACTAACAATAGCTAACCGGGTATCCCGACTTAATGTACTGGAGAACAGTATTTATTTTGAAATATACATCAAGAATAAAAAAAATAGTTTGGGATCGATAAAGTTGTTCCGACAGCAGTTGTCCCTCAGGGAGTCATTGACAGGAGACATGACTGTTGACGGACAAACTGTTAGCTGTAGTCTTTGTCTCTCACTGCCTTGTACAGTGTTTTTGTATTGACCTTTTTACTTCACATCTTCTCTCACTCTCCCTCCTTCCCAAGTCTCCCCAGACGGTATGAATCCATCTTTGAGCGAGATGAGTTTCCCCCAATTATATCCTTTTCTCCGTGTTCCTTCGTTAGGAGGCCTCGTTAGTCCCGTGCGATGCTATCAGTGATTGATCACAACCATCGGCCTCATATCCTGTCTCACATCCTCCGCCCGGAACATCAAGAGCTCTAGGCCCGATAAACATCACTGATAAACGTTGAATGCATGTGATTACGGGGGATTTGGAGCCGCGCCAGGACGCCTCATCATTAGTCACTATGCATTTTACCCACTATAATCATTTAGGAACCACAAAGCAGCCGGTGACAGAGCTCGTGTAACTGCGTCACTGCTTTTACCTGGGGAAATAATACAGCCGTAAACAGACATTAAGCCACATCACTAAATTAAGGCGTTTGTTTATATGTGTGAGTATCGGCCCTAATGGGACACTTTAACCTGTCCATCACGTAGCATAACGGCGAAAGTAAAGGGCTTTAATTAACGGAGTGGATCCTTATCGTCATGGGAACAGATGTGATAGGTTGTTCGCGACGTGTTTTGCCACCTTGACAGGTTTTAGAAATACGTGGTGTGAAACAGCGCGCGCGCACACACACACACACACACACACGAACACGCTGTGCTACCATCAATTTGAAGCAGACATTTTGCCTTGTCTTGACAGAGCTTTAGAGCCTTACATGTGTGTCCAAGCAGATCAATAGGTGCTCACTATAAAAAGGACCCAGGCGTAAATTAACACACCGGGGAGCTGCCTGAGCAAGACACGGGCACAAGATTCACCGAGGTGTTATTTCGACAAATACACCTCAGCTGCCTGAGTACACAACAGGTAGTTGGAGGTGCAATTTGCTGTACTGCTCTCCTATTTAAGACGGTAGCTTTCTTTAATGTGATGCGTTATCCTTATTGAACTCAGAATCGCAAGTCAGTAAAGCTACTGTAGGCTGTAAAAGAGCATATAAAACCCTTCAAAAAACATGTCATCATGCCTGGCAGGTTTACGTTGCACGCATCTATTATACATGAAAACATGGTTAATATAGGGTGTAAAAACACTTTATACATACTATATTTTCAAGTGCGCCGCGCTGCTGATCCTCGCCATCGGCTAAATGTGATTATGGTGATCTAACGTGCCATCATCCACATTTTACTTCCACTTGTTACAAACTGCTTTAGATAAAATGCTTTAAATATATTCTTTGCTTGTTCACAAAGGCTCAGACTGCGCGGGTCTAACGGGAGTTCGAGATAAAAGCCAACACAGTGACGGAGACACATCACAACAGGTTCGTATTTCAATGCACCGGCGTCACCAATATAGTGTAAAACCAGTAGGATCGCGCGCCACGAGCTCTCACCTCTTGCAGTTAATGCAAATGAAAACGGCTTCACGCAACGGAGATTTCACACAGAATTCAACAGCTTGACATCTTTGTTGGAGTTTGAAAATGTCCACGGTCAGAGGGCTCCGTCCATATCTGTATCTAAGGTTGAGCATGAATGAGCCTTAACACAGAGTGTTAGAGCCTCACAACCCGCGCAAAATGACTTTTACTGTCAGAATTTTATCCATTTGGTCCAATAACATTTGGTATGTCTAGAAGAGCCGCACCATTAAATTATTTTATCCCCATTCTAGTTAGCCGGGAGCTAAACTGGAAGTTAGCCTGTACAGGCCTCACAACACAGAAGATCCGGGTATTTTCATAGCCAGGAAGTCGATATATCTGCCGTTGTGGCGAACTGCACGATGCCAGCTATTTTTGTTAACCCATGATTGCTGTTTATCTTTGATGATATGCAGCTTTCTTCTTTTTCTTTATCCTCTTCAGGTGTATTAGTGAACTGGAGTGGCAGCTATTTACTCAAAGCATTCAGACACTGCTGCAGTTTTTTCTCTTTGCCACCCTCCACTTACTTTCTGCTCGCGCTGAGAGAAAACCTACTCTGGTTTTGCTCCATAGCGGGGGATTAAAATGTTAACGAAGTAATGAACATGACGTGGTAAACGTGCTGCCCGCTGAATCTAAACTCCTCCAGCCTCCAGGCAAAATCACGCTGCTCAGCTCCCGCTGCACGCCGTTTACATACCCTGAACGCAGCACGGGCATTTACCACCTACAGTCCACATGTTCACGATGACAGTTAGGTTGATTTTTATTAAAAAACACGAACTTTCTAAATTGTCCTCCGTCGCTGCCAAGGTAAATGATTAATTAAGTGCAGCCTTCTCTTGCAGGGCGTCGGCTCTGACACACACACACACACACACACACACACACATACAATAGACCCTTTAGCGCACACAAGCACGACTGCTTAGATGCATTTACAGTACAGACAGTCACTGTTAGACTCACACACTCACACACGCAGGCAAATATATGCACACAGACAATAGCCTGCAACTCCCCTCCAGCCTGGCAGGTAATTGCTGTCTATGGGGGGACAGGTGCTTCTACAATAGAGCGCCAGTGTCCAGGCAGGCTCTATTCAGCACCACTGTAATTACCTAATTGAAAAGCTCGCAGGGGAGAGAGAGAGAGAGAGAGAGAGTGTGTGTGTGTGTGTGTGTGTGTGTGAGCGACAGAGAATGTGGAGAGTGGGGTAAAACGAGAGGAGAAAGGAAAAGATAAGCTCTGGGGTTTTGGAATACAAAAAAGCTATACACTTCACACCACACACACAACTATACACGTACTCACATATTCATACACACACATATGCGTCCAGAGTGCCATTTTTGCACCCATGAGCAAATATTCACACGCGTAAAGACCACACATGAGCACTCACTGAGGTATTTTGTGGATCAGATCGCTCCCGGGGGTAAATATTGTCGAGCTGTGATTGAGGCGTGGAGTGAAGAAGAGAGCAGTAATGGGAAATCTATTGTTGTACGATGAGGATGCGGGAGGGAAAAAAGGAGGAGGGTCAGGGTACGTCGAGATATAAAAGCGCCATGGCCACTCTCATTTCTGATGTCAGCCCCTCTATCTCTGCTTCGGCTTTAAGTTTCATATGGGATTCATAGGCAGGGGAGGGCATGAGGGGTCTGTGTGTGCATGCAGTCCCTGTGTTCATATGTATTGTGCACATGTGCATATATATATGTGCCAATTTGGGTTCCCATACTGCTAATGTTGTAAATGTACTTGGAATATTATTTAATAAAAAAGTTGCTGCAGCGTGTTATCTGGGACTGTTTGGACTGATGTGATCTAAACTTTTTACACCATGTACAACCTCAGAAAACACTAGCCTCCAGTCTATCCTACGTTAACAGTTTGAATTTGAGTTTAGCCTGAAACAAAACTTTTACAGGGAGGACAAAACTTACTTACAACTAAGTATTCTAATGAAAATTCTGTACTATGTTGATAGTATTAACTGTATGTTTTTAAATTAGTTTAATTAAAAAATGCTTTTTCGCTTTCTTGAGGAGAGTAAGACGAGAAGATTGATACCATACTCATGTGTGTACAGTTAATATGTAGCTTTAGCCAGCAGCTAGTTAGCTTAGCTTAGCATAAAATCTGAAAGCAGGAGAAAACTGTTTCCCTGGCTCTGTCCAAAAGTAACAAAATACTCCTAACAGCACCTCTAAAGCATACTAATTCACACAATAAATCTTTTTGGTTTAATCCATACGAAAGCTGAAGTGTAAAAGCTGTGTTCGGTTGTTATGCTAAGTTGCGGTGTAGCCTCGTATTTAACAAACAGATATGAGAGTGGTATTAAACATCTCGGCTAGCTAGAAACAGCTTGCCTGGTTCTGTCCGAAAGTAAAATAAACACTTCCAAAGCTCACCAACTAGCTTCATAATTACTACTTAGAGGTGCAATATGTAAGAATTTTAGTTTAAACCACTTCGAAAATGACCTAAAGTTATCAATGTTGAAACAATTTTGACATTATGTTGTAGATTATCTACTGAAATTGTCATGCTAACCAGTTACCCGCGGGCTTGAAAACCTCTTTCTCCTAGCTGCATGGCTAACTGAGCTAACAAACTAAAACGTAGCTTAAGTGATAATCAGAACACAGAAAGCAGCAGTTAGTTACACTGGTGATATGCTGCCCCTATTTGCTAGAAGTATGAGTTCAACAGGTGGCCAATTCTTACATATTGCACCTTTAATAATAAAAGTAAAAATTACTACAAGTTAAGTTAGCCAGCTGCTGGTGGTAGCTTCATATTAACCATTCAGAAATGAGTATCAATCTTTCCAGAGAATCATGTTATATTTAGCAAATCCAGGTGCTCAAACCACTCAAAAACATCCCAATTTTGTTGCAAGCAGTAACTCGACGATGCTACATGCTTGACAAGACAATCTCGTCTCGTTATTGTCCTTGGATGCGTCTGTTTTACTGTAGCAGCCTTGTTTTGTCTCTTATGTGTGCCTGCGGTCTAGTACAAAGCGAAGCAGCTCATATCCCCAAGGCTAGCATTTGTAAGTAGGCACAGACTCACACTGTTTGGAGGTGAGAACTCCTGCAACACAATCCGTCTTTGAAACCATTCTGTTGCCATTTCTTGCGCAGCATAAAAAAATATGAGCATGTTTGATGAGCGTATTGGGTATTTTTGTATTCGCAGTGTGGTTTGCGTGCCCTTAGATGGGTGCAGGAAAGAAGAAATCAGGCATGAGAAACTGGGTCAGACACTGAAGTGGATTTCAAAGGTGGATTCTTGTAGAAATAATGTGAATTTTGGGGTAAGCAAGAAGCAAGGAATGACGGAGGATGGCACGGTGAAAGGAAATGATTAAAAGGAGGTACGGATGAAAAGGAAGGAACGCGCATACAAAGCAATTAGGACAAAAAAACAAGGACGAGGACTACATTTGGCAGAAAGCCTGATAAAATGGTGGGAGATTCCAGAGAGCTGGCTCCCCTGCGAGCGGCGAGATTTCGCAGAGAGCTGGACAGACATCCTTTGGCTTGGCTTCGTGGCATTTGGCGCGTCAAAGCCCGACAAACACACCGAGAAAAAAAATAAGCTGTGAAGTAAATAAACCAATCTGCTGAAATACCCATCACTCTCCCCTCTCTTTCTCTTCCTGTGACGTGCCCAGTGAATCACCGCAGCGCATTCAGTGTCAGTGTGAGCAAAGATGTCATATTCCATCTCACTGGGCATCAAACGTACCCCGGAGTCGCACACATGTAAATAAGACGTGAGGAACATGACGTTTGGTTTGTGGGGAGCGTTCGGGCCTCTCTCATCTCCTACAGCTGTGATATGTAGACCCTATTACAACATGTAAATGACCCCCCGCTGTGCAATCTAGGAGTACGATATGACATCCATGCTCAAATGTGCGGAGCAGAAGTCGTATAGTATACGAGTGAGCGTATGTGTGTGATGCGTCTCAACCTAATACCCCCGCTCGAACATGTGTGCATTATGCATCCATATTCTGTATGAGTGTTAGATTCAAGCTGTCAGAATTGGACAGATGCTGTCTTGTCTTGTTGGCAAGTCACATGAATAAGAGAAAATTCTACTTTAAGATCAAAGCGGAGATTCACTATAAATGGCACGTATCTACAAGCAAAGCCAAAGCTCGCACAGCCCATATTGAAATAGGTTACACTTTCGAATGAGGCGTACTTACAAAGGGGCTTCTGATGGATAATAAGGCTTCATAGACCAGCAATAAGCTACTAATAAGAACCACTGTGGGTTTGGGCTCCGATGGACAGTTTGCGCCGATTGGTCTCCAGTTGTCAAAGTCCCCTCTTTAAAGGCGCAATATGTAGGAATTTGCCACCTGTCAAATTCACACCCCAACAAACAGGGGGCAGCATATCACCTCTAACTGCAGCGAACTTTAGCCGCTGTTAGCTAGTGAGCTCAGATAACCGTGTAGCTAGCTGTCGTATTAGCTGACTCGGGCCACACCAGGAGCTCTGAGGACTGTTGGTGCTGTTTACTTTCGGACAAGCTGGGTAGGGACTAGCTGATTAGCATGCTAACTTAAATAGATATCTCTAACTTAATAGATATAGGCAACACTCTCGGCAACACAATACATGTCAGGATACTCTGTTGATACCTTTAAAGCCGCACTAATCAATATTTTTATATAAACAATCTGCTCTACGTATAGTTTTAGCTTCTTTCAGCGAATTGTTTTGGTTTCACAGCCCACAAGTGTACTGTTTTGTTTCACTCTCATCGGTGTAATGTCCAGCCACAGCAGGCGCCTCTTTTCATTAACTCACCTTATGCTACCTGCCCAGCACCAAACAGCAAACAGACAACGTTAGCATTTAGCTGGTGAACATGGCGGACAGTTTAGCAGCTAAAGAGCCTGATATTTCACTTGTGCCTCGATGGAGACCAAAAATGGTGACAGGGAGAGTGAATGTTGGAGTTACAATCATCTGGTGGCCGAAACGTGTTTTTAAATGTATGATAATGTCGCACTAGCAGCTCAAGGCTACGTTAGCCACTGCTAGCATAACACAACCTACTGTATGTATTGTGTTGCAGAGATATCTATTTAAGGTGGCATGCTAACCAGCTAGCCTCGAACCATTTTGTACCTCAATAGCCGACAGTCTGATCTTTATCAACACTAACACTCCCCTGATGCTCCCAGTCCAGGCAGAGTCAGCTAATATGACCGCTGGCTGCGCGAGTAAATCCATTAGCCACAAATTATAAAAAAAAGTTTGTGACAGAATTATTGGCTAATTGTTTAAAACATAATAAGGTAGATTGCTCATGCCACACTCATCAGGTTCTGTTTATCCTCGAGTCAAAGATTTGTTTTAGTTTAATTAGTTTCTCCACTTTACATGTGGGGTTTCTCTCTCTGTAGCTCAGTGTGTGCTTTCATTCAACCATTTCAGATTTCTCTGCTGGACTTTTTTATTAGTGGTGATTTGGTTTGATCAGTGAATACAGTTCATAATTAGCCTCATATTTTATTCACGCCGACACTGTAGTCCCATTACGCGGTGCTGGTATGTGTTTGTCTCTCTGTTTCTGTTTTCTTTTGATGACACCATTTTGAGGTGCGACTGTGTTTTCAGGAAAGCTGTATCCGAAAGACAGAGCTCCGGAGCAACAGAGTGCCCTAATTGCTTTATTGGCTATGACAGCCTTGTTCTTGTTCTTTCATCACTAACACACTCCATCAGCCTTTTCTCTGTCCTCCCACTATACACTCGTCTCCCCTCTTCAGCGTTTTGTCCCACGACAATGGAGAAAAAGGGTTCGACCTTACCTGGATTTTTTTCCCCTCCCAAATCCATTTATCTTTATTCTCCATCGCACACACACACACACACGTACACGTACACGTACACTTAATTTATTCTGTCATGTGCCCGTTCTCCCTCATCTTCTCCTCTCTGACCCCGCTCTAAACGCTGGAGGTCACATATTTATTTTGAATAGTTTCTCTTCCAGCCATGATGGCACAAAAGAAATAAAATCAGACTTATTTATTACCATATAAAACATGGAGTTTCTGGAAAATGAAACCTTGGAGGATGGATGATATTGAATTTTTCAACATGGTGCTCATTTCAAGCCCATTGTCTCCCTCTCCCTGGGGACCTGGCCTGTTACATGTTGCATTTAAGCACACAGGTCAATAAAGGTAATTGATAAGCTCTCATATGGATATATAGTGATGAATGAAGGATATTTCTGGGGCAATGAATCAAACGTCCTCCGGAGCCATAAATGGATGGTTGTATCCTCCTCCTAATGGGAATAAGCATAAACTCATTCCCCATAGTCAATGCCATACAGTGTCACAGACAGGCACCTATAGGGCTGCGTTATTGGTCCATCACTTACACTTTATGAGCACCTCAGAGCTGAGGCGGAGATGGTGTAGCATCGCTGGTGGCTTAGTGATAGATTATTGGCAAACCCATCGATCTGCCCCGAGAAGGCGATAGAAACAAAGCATCAATCTTCTTCAACTCAAATCTTTATAGAGGAAACTAACAAAGATGTTTTAAATTGGCTTAAAAGAGAGAAAAATCAAATGAGGTGTTGTATTTGCTTGATCATGTAACAAGGGACCAAAGTCTGGGTATTATGTTAAACAGCAAATTACATTTTAATTAAAAACTCATAAATTGTTTATTTTCAGTTTCTTCAAGTTGTTTTGTTCCCTTTATAATTGTTTCTTTATCATTAATCATGTCTTTCTCCTTCAAAACAACCAGTTTTTTCACATTCCCTTCACAATATATCATCTGTAATCAAAAAATGCTGCCCTCTGGTGGTTAATGTAAAAAAAAGTTCAATTTAATTTTTTTAACACAATGACATATAAACAAGACATCACAAAGGATCGCCTACATTACAAACATACAAACAGAAGCACTGATAACAACAATTTGATTTCAACCCTAAGTGTTTAAAATACATTCAACGGTTCAAAACCCGTCATTATAGTAATAAAAAGAAATACTTTGGCATCAGGAGAGAAACGTGTAGCTTATTCACATGTTCACAGCAATGCATGCTGTCTGTACTGTGTGTCGTATTCTTACTAACACACAGGATTATTAGCATAGCTGCGTGTCTAGACTGACACAACATAACCTTTTTAAAAAGGAGTACATAGTATGTAATTATTCAACAGTGTTCATGAAACATAAGGAAATATACGTAGACTGACACCATACAACATATAAATGACCTTTTCTCAGTGGGAGTGAAAAATACACTGTGTTAATCACCCTGTTTAGCTTGATTTATTTTTATTAAGGTAGCCTGTGTAACAGATAAAATAACAGTACTCTGATAGAGTTTTCATATGCACAACCCTTGCCAAAATCACACGAGAACTTTTGCCAGAAACCTCTTGTTGGTAATGAAGTGGTTTCTAAAGGTTGAAAGTGGCCCAGTGCACACGTCTCTCAAATATGGACCCCGCTGAAAGCCTTCTTCCAGCTCTGATATGATTTTGTCTCTTTTAATAAGAGTGTTTCACAAGGTTCAATAAATTCTCCAATATGGAAAGTCAAACTTTTACACATCTTTTTGCACCATGATGAATATTCACCTTTTGTCAATAACCAAGAGGCACTGAAAGGTGAATAATGACAAGGAAGAGACAAGATGCTTGTTTGTTTAAAGAAAAAAAAAACATCCCAAGTTGTCAGTAAAATATAAAATGTGAAAGTCTGTCAGAGTACCTGGAAAACAAATCCAAGGTTATATGTGTAGTAAATATTTTCCTTCGCTAAGATCTACGAGGCCATCTGGCCCGGACATTTTTCAGCACATTTCAGGCATTCACATCACGCTCTTATCCAGAGCAACTTACAAGAGGTGAGCAGTTACTAGTCTCAGTCTGAGACAAACTATCTTGTTGAGCTTTAAAGCAACTGTTCACCAAAATAATCCAAAAGCTTCACTCATTAGTTGTCCACAAAGTTGACAACTCAAAAAGCTTTGTGTCTGTAGTGGTTACATTTCTTGTATATCGGTCAAAAAAGCCCTGCTTTAAACAGCAGGGTTCAGCTGGCAAGATTAGAAGTAAGCTGTTTAGTTTCTTGCTCGAGGACAAGTATGTATGGCCATGTTTGTTCTGAGCAAGCTTGTAAACGTTAGGCTAAGGCACAGTCTCTCTCCTGTTGGCCTTTTCGTCACCGTCCTCGTGGGGCCTTCCTGTTGACGTCTGCCAGGCTGTGTGCCAGTTTCTTGGTGAAGAGCGGGTGAGTTTTACCACAGTAAGTGTGTGTCGTCTTCATTAGTTCCTCCTCTAGAGGATCCAGCAAAGAAGTCACTGGATCTGCACCAAAAGAGTACTGGGAGGACAAAACAAATTCATTGGTTAGACTTAAAGGAGACATATGCTCATTTTCAGGTTCATCATTTTATTTTGTGTTACTACAAGTAAATAGATTTACATGCTTCTTTTCTAGTTATTTATTCATATTGACTCAACATGATGCATTAAATGTGACCCTTTACAATTGAACTTATGTAATACAATTAGATGGAAAATCTAGATAAAATAAAATACTTAAATGCAACGAATCACAAGGAATTTTTGGAATGTGCTTTCAAAGTGTATTTACACACTTTATGTGCTGAAACAGAGACTTGTTCTGACTATAAAGGCAGGCTCATATGGTATGAAGGAGACTTTTGTGTATCCATCTGCTCTCATGTTGCCAAGAAAGATGCCTTGTATCAGCGTGAGGTTTCTTCACAGAGCGGAAAAGACGGGGGTGGTGGTTGTCTAAAGGTTGGAGGAGTGGGCTCCCGAGCTGAAAATGAGCAGCTGAAATCCCAAACTACTGTCAAAACTCCCCCGAGGACGCCTCTCAACCCCCCACTGTTCCGGCGAAATTGATCAGATTCCCTCAGTAAGTAAGCAAAGTGGTGCTTTGGGCAGCATTTGTGCTTGGAAGATATCTTTCCCTCGATAAATTAAAAACTAAATCCGCGAGGCATGCTGAACTCAGATGGGACTCCAAATCTAATCTGATCGGTCAGCCGGGCAAAACATAAAGGAGCCCACGTTGTTGGAGTCAGTTTTATGCTATAGGCTTACCGTCCGGTGATAAGCAGGGATTACAGAGGAAATTTCATGTCTTTCCAATAATGAAGGAGCCTTTACAACGCTCCGAGGAAATCAAAGGGGAATTACCATTTTTTATGCCAGCTCATTTGCTTGCAGTTGGGTCCCTGATATTGGGTCACAAAGAGAATGGCGTTTTTACGAGTGCACACACACGTGCACATACCCGTCGGTCATAAAGTTGCATTTACAGTTGGTGTATTGATTTTGTGCGGCTGATGGGGCACTGTTGGTGTGCAGACTCTGACTCTAAACGTGCCACCGGCTGTAAAATTTAACTGCTGCTTCCCGGGCTCAGCCTCTCGGAGTGGAGGGAGGGAGGAGACGCTTTATGACGGACAGACCGCTGCGGTCTGTTTAAGACGCAGACGGGCAGACAGACAGGGAGGAGCACTGCTGTTTGTACTCCCGTTTCTTTGTGTGAAGATGCCGGACATGGACACTTTGTCTCCAGTTTATTAGGAATACTAACTGCTGCGAAAGAAACTTGGTATAATTAATGACTTGTGACGTTAAGAACAGATGGATATAGATGGTTATCTATTAGCTGATTAACAGAAAATTACCATCAATTTAGATAATCATTTCACAACTTACGTCATTTTACAAGCAGAAATGCTTATCATTCACTGCCTACAGCTTCTTAAATGGAAACAAAACATCAAAATGAAAATAACTGATGCCCAACATAAATGTTTATCAGCCTTTGTCTTGACAATATGCTTCATTTTTGGGGATGAGTAGGACAATTTTACCTGTTTCCCACACATATATTTTACTTGGGCAGCCCACTTAGGTACATTAACTGCCAAGTATATTTGGCGACCCATTTTATAGGCTACTTTTATTTTTTTAATCTGTCCGCAGGATTGACGCCATCCGCTATCAATTAACAAGACCTAAGTGACAATCTGTCCTTGCCTTGCCAGTATGTGTGCATTAAGGTGGACAATTAAAGCATCATTATATAGGCCTAATGTCTAAGATGTTTTGTCACAGTCACAGTATATAAACCAGGTTGGTGGTAGGATTTTTTTGTTTAAAAATTAAGCAAAAGTGCATCGGAGTCCTCTATCCTGCGCCAGTTTTCCCTACTCCAGCACTGTAATTGAGCTGCCAATGTAGCAAAGTCCTATTAGTTATTCACTCCATAACAACACACACATAGCCGGAGGTTCTGCTGCAGATGAACCAACAAAAAGTGGATGAAATGTGCTGTCCGGTGAGATTAAACACATAGAGGATCAATCTATACTCCTCCATCCTCCTGGCAAACCAGACTTAATCACATATCCATGAAAGTATCAATACTTACACAGACTATTGGAAAACTGTGTGTGTTATTGCCTGCTGTGGCGTTTATTCTCCCGTGTAGCAGCACATACAGCACAGGTACATGTGTGTCTGTAATTGATCCTGTCCTTTAAAGCTGCAGTTTTAACTGCAGGCCATGGATCAGGTATGGATCCGCCATCGCTCTGATCTACGTTCAATGCTTTGTTAATAGGAAAGCAATGAGACTCCAAATGTTGATGGCTTCATTAAGTAAATGCCACTTGTGTCGTCAATATCATTACAGAGCCGGTAAACAACCCATAAACATCCTCATGGGGGAAATTAGCTTTCACTCCAACCTTTTCAAAATGGTGGAGATTTGTGTTCCTCAATGTGGACAATCTGTTGTCGGGAACACTTAGGGTGTTTAGGGTCAGCACCAATCCAGAATCTCATCTGGGAGGGTGAAGAAACAGTTCAATGGAGGAGAGCAGGTGGGTCACCGGGGTTATAAAAGGGCCCTTTTCATCAGACGCTGCACTAAATTACACCTACAAGCCTCTTTTTTGAAAAACTTAAATATACCCATGAGACTCGTAAGAGGGTGCAGTTTTCAGTCACCACTCTGGTAGACACTTGATTTGCTCTACTTTCTACATTCAGTATGTGTAGATGGAAGTGTAACACAATTAAACCTGTGATCATAGCAAGAACGCAATGTCCGCTGTGTCCTCTACTAATGAATGATCCCTTTTCTCTTCTCCTACTGTTAATATCTGCCTGTATCATGTCTGTGGGTCTGGGACACAGCCTTTTGAAGCCTCAGGGGCAGACACTAAAACCTGTTAATATTTTAGATTATTGACTTTTTTTTTGGTTATTAAATGTTACTGTAGATGAATTGCACACATCGTAATAAGTCTTGTTATCTACATTCGGTATTCAATCGTTAGAGGTGAAATAGATTACCAAATGTACCCAGATATGCAAAGACATTTTCAAGAGCTTTTCTTACAAGTCTGTAATGAAGCTGGCTAAAATGAAGCATAAAAAAGCTATTAAAAGATTAATGGAAGTGGAGTTAATTTTATGCACTAGGTGTGAACACTTGGTAACATTAAAGCAGATAAATCTTGGCACTTGATGCATCAGTTGTTGGAGTCAAATACAGCCACTTTAATTCTGTTCTGTCTTTTTCTACAATGTAGAGAGTTCTGTATTTTTCTTTTGCTGATTTTTCTGGCCTGGACATTGCAGAAGAGGCCTATATTGCATACAGTACCTGAATTCACATAGCCTAAATAAGGACTACTGTATTCAAGCTTTTCATTACACAAACATGCATGCCCACCTTTCTTATGGCCTCGTAAACAGCCCTGAAGGCAGGCTGTTTGTAGTCATGGTAAACCCCTCTGTTTCCATGCAGTATGTAGATGCCGTCTTCTTCAGCAGACGCACAATTACTGCCGTAGATACAATGATCTGGACGATAATTCCACTGGCACGGAAACTCCAGCAAGCACTCTGGGAGTGGAGGTGCACAAACAAAGAAAAGCTTTAGTCAACAAATCAATGCAGGGAGGCTGCTCCTCTATTTTTGAGAGGCGAGAGGGATAATTGGTTGAAGTGAATCCTCAGTATCATTTATAATATAGTTTTTCTAGCTATTAGTGTAAAATAACATGACAGGATGTGTTTTTCCCTCCTGTTTGGCCTGATTTTTTGAGTCACCAGCCACCACTGGACTGTGCAGCCTTACCTGGGTTGTGAGAGAAAATGATATTGAGAAGGTCCTGGTCTCCCCAGGTGATGTTGAGTTTGTACTTCTGAAGAAGAGGCATCAGCAGCTCCTCCCAGCGCAGCCCCACAGATGTCATGTCATTCTGTCAACATACACATGGATACACAACAGTCACAAAGATGCCTTTATTGTATGTCAGGTGCTGACAGGATCAAACTGGAATCCTCTCTCAGACCTTAGTGCACAACAACTGCAGCAGAAGGAGGACATCTTGTGGCCATAAAACGTATTACATCGCTACAGTAAACCAAACATGACTGACTAGTCAAATGTCAATGTTTAGTCCTACCTGAAAGAAAAAGCTCCTCATCCTTGTCATGTTCATGAGCATGACTCCTGAGTTGATGCCCGTCCTGCCATAGAAGGGGTGTCGGGCGAAACGGTTGTACCAGGCGATGCGGGGCTCCTCGTGCTCCGGGGCCATGGCTGCCAGCTGGGAGGAATTAAACTGGGACAAGAACGCCCACAGGCGGTCTACAGGCTGCAGGAAGAGGATGTCTGAGTCAACGTACACGACGGAGTCCACGTCCTTTAGGATCAGCTGCAAAGACAGACAAAGAAATCACTTAGAATATTAATAATGTGGATGTTCTCCATTGTTTGAATGACTGTAAGTGTAGATTTGTTCTGCATTTGCTGTCCTTTATCTTGTGTAAGGTGAACTGCCCTTAAACATATATAATATGCTCTTTTATCCATATTTTAATCTGTTGATGTTTAAGTATAAATTCATACCAGAAGTGAAGTTGGTGACTTGTAAAATATGGAAAATTACACTGATGGTTCACATCTACCAATCTCAGTTTTATTGGAGGATTAGGTCATATTTTGCACTTCAGACCTTGATTTCCTAATCTGTTAAGTTTTGTCTTTACAAAGAACTTTGACACATCTTCTCTTTATTTGAAACTCACAGGTAAGAAGAGCCTCTGAGAGGCGCAGGGTTTGAACAGTTTCTTCCACTCTGCTGCGTTCTCACTGGGGAAGCTGATGGAGTAGACTGTGTAGTTGAACTTGGAGCGAATGAAACCAGGCCACGACTCCAACTGGAACACAGATAACATATTGAATTGCATGTACAGATATACAGAACAGGATGTGGTCAACACACGAACTTAAATACACTTCCAAATATTTCCAACTCACAGCTTCCATGAAACTGGCGTGAAGCTGATCTTCAGCGAAGATGTGCAGGTAGAGGCGCTTGATGCTGAAAAGCACAGCAGACTTGATCATGGTGAGAGTCTCCTCCAGCCTGTCCCCACAGGCCACCACAGCCAGGTGCATGGGAGGATCCGGTCTGCTCTGCACGCCGCCACCACCACCCGCCTCCACCTGACCCCTCTGACGCATGATGTACCTGAGAGACAGGATGCAGAGATTTCAGAATGAGTGAGACCTGTGTATAATAATGATATTGCAGCACGGTGTCAGCCATTCTTTCCTGTTAGCATTCAAAGGGCACAGGTTTTCCATGAAGCAGACACACACTGCAGTTTTGCCATATTTGCATAAAGTTTACTGACAGACATCAATGTCAAGCCACCACAGGATGTTTTGAGTAGGCCAGCCCAGCCTTTCACTGTACATATTGAGAAATATAAGTATGTGACACATGAATCCTTGAATCTGTGAAGTTGCTCGACGTCAGTTCAAACTATTATGTGTTCACTTTTAAGTACATCTTCTTCTCAGACTGTTTGATTAACTCCTACCAGTATGTTGTTGTCCTACTATGAAGCAGAACTGGAGTCAAGTCAACTTTTAAGGAAAAATCAGGGCCTGACCGATACTGGATTTTTGGGGCCGATGCCGACAATGGGGCATAAAAAAAAACTCCTGACAACAGTAAACTTTACTGGGATTTAATGCTAATAAATCATCCAAAGCATTTTTTCTGCGTTATGTTCTGTTCAAAAAAAACTTTTTATATCTGCACATATCAGACAAAATATACGCCAATACCCACACATCTGTGATAGTAGTATATTAGTCGGCTCTAGCAGTTTCCTGCCTCTCTAAAGTGAGAAATGGCTGCTTTCCTTTGTACTATGTCAAAGTAAACCCTTTGTTTATGTTGGGAGAAATCACTTTAGGCTTTGAAGAGCTATTATCTGACCTTTTCATAGACCAAATAATTAAGTCAGTATCTAACGGCATGTTTATAATGTCAGAGCTGTGGATTTCATCTCACTGCACCCAGCCTTGCCTGCAGCCATGATGGTGGTTGCCTCTGTGAGGGATTGAAAGGCAGACGAGATCTGTGGTCTCTTTCTTTTGAACTTTATTAGCCACTCCTCCCATCTATCCCCCTCCTCAAACACTGACACAGATAGTCAGCTGTGAAAACAAACAAAGCAGAGTTTGCAACTGCATCGTACATTTAACATTTAACTACATTACAGATGTCACTTCACATGATGAGATACACATTTTCTACACACTTTTTTCAATTAAATTTGGGCAAAATGTGAGGCTGGTTTGGTCTGTGTGAGACACGGTATGATTTACAACTTTAATGACACATCACTTAAAAAGGTGCACTGTGTAGTTTTGGGGAATACATTATAATCAGAAGAGAAAGATCTGATTTGTATGCCTAAATAAACTCTCTTCGTTTTCATGACTTAATAAACTGAATAAACAAACTGACCTTAAAGGACAACACAATTTCATGTTTCACTTTGTTTATATGTGGCGGACCCTGCCACCTCTCTAGCTTCAAAACAGTGTTCTTGGGACCTTATGTTCCTCTGAGAACAGCTTGTTTATGGTAAAGATAAATATTTATGAGTTTGTAGTTTTACCTCATTAATACTGTAAATATTAAAACTCTGAGTTTGATTTTCTTCTCCAAAACTACACAGAGCCCCTTTAATCTGGAAACCTCAGGGGGGCTGCCCTTGAAGTCTCACCTGTCCAAATCTCGCGTCACTTCTGACGTGAACCATGTTATTATATACCGTTAGCTACGTTGCGTGTGTGATGGGCCGTTGAGTCAGTCACCGTCACATTCCTATACATAAAGTGTGGCACCGAGTTCATATCTACATCTGTAGCCACACTTTAAGTATGAAATGTAAATTATTTGGTCGACTATACCCTGTTAAGACAAAAAAGACCTAAAAATCACAGTCCTACCTATTGTACCAGTGTTGGCTTTGGGGCCCAGTTTTGTCCGCGGCCCCTCGCCTGCCTCCGGGGACTCTCGGTGGGCCGAAACCCCTCTTCGGTCCGTTCCCACCGACCGGCACGTCCGAGTAAACCAGCTTACTGTAAACAAACAAGCCCGAAAACACGGCAAACACTGTGCACAGCATTAGTGCACGAATGTAACGCCGCATTATGGAGTTTGTAAACGCAACTCGGAGCTAAAGTCATGACACACAAACTAGCGTTTTATCAGGACTGCGAAGCTAGAGGCTGGGGGCGGCGCACTTCCGGTCTAGGTTTGGAAAATAAAAGTGCTATCAGGCGCTGCGACTGCGCCCTCTGGCGGTCATGTTGACACACTGCAGCTCTTTCACCACATTAATTTTTTTAAGTTTTGGGAGAAATACAATCATAGCTTTGTTTATGAACGAGAAAGAAATCGGAAGACTATACAAGATTACACATAAATTCTTTGTAGCTGTGATTACATAATAAAACTAAATACAGTTGAACAGAAACCTGTGTCATAACATAATTGCTGCAGATCACATTTTGTTAGTGTTATTCACCCTGCAGTACATTATGCTTATGTCTGTCTTCTACTTTAAGTATGTTTGAGGATTTTTGTTAAGCTTTTGCCACACACTGGAAACACTGAAAGCTACCTTTCCTACACTGAGGGTACATGTTCATGCATCGAGTCAGAGAGATTCAAGGTCTGTAATTATTTTAATGACAGAAAGTCATTTTAGTCATTTCTAAACAAAAGCAAACAGAAACTGAATAAGTAGGCACTTGGTCAGTGTGGTCATTAACAACATTTAAGACCTGTTTATTCAGGTATATGCACTAAAAATGGCTCAGATATCTCTTCTGTGCTGTTCACTCTCGTTTTTGAAGACTATATTTTGAGGAAAGGAGAAACTGTTTGCTGTAACCATCGTCTTGAGTCACCTTCCAACAAATTCACCATTTTATTTTTTACCTTTGACAAACTTACTCAGCTACCCCTGAAAGATGGGCTTGGTAATGCACCATAACACATACTTAGTGTGGTCTGAGTTAGTCTATGATTTTACTAAATGACATTTTTTTTATTATCTTTTTATTATCTTTGTAGTGTGAAGTCACATTTCTATTACTGCCTGAATTATTGCACAATTTTTTTTTTTTTTTTGTCTGTCCTTTCCCACCACCTGAGTTACTTGTATACTTTTACTTTGAAGGCGAGGCCACGCTTCCGGGTTGTGTCTCTGTTGTGCTCCCCTTCACTTGATGCACCAGTGAGAAGCAGGAGGTCGGGACCCTAAATGGGGGAAGGGTGGGAGCGATAAGCAAGGCTGATTCTCCCCTCTGTCTCCCCCCTCTCTCCCTCCCTCCCCCCGTCAGCCTCCGTCTGCAGCAACTCTCAATTGATTTCACCTCTGAAAAGACCCATTCATGGCTTTAAGTGACTAGTCGTCTTTATTGAGGTGGCTCCACTAGACAACAGAACTGATGCTCGACTGCATTTCGCATTCAGTGAGAAAATGAAGCAACTGACTGATCTATGTTTCATTATTTAGTGTCTAAACCTTAAATATAATCATGTCATGAAGATGTTTCACTCATAAGTGTGATTCAGTAATCTCTGAACCTACTGTGCTGAAGATGAGCAGCAGTTAAAGGACAAGTTCACCCTAAACTGAACATTCAGTCTTTAACTACTCAACCGCACACCGATCGAAAGTCAGGGGGAAGTTTTATAGTCCGTCAAACATTTCTGGAGCTTCACAGCGAAACAGATTTGCAGCATTCTCTTAAAACAAATGAAGATGGATGGGGACTTGTTTTAAAAATGCAAAAATACATATGAAGTAAGACACAAAATGGCTGCATACAGATTGTCTGGCGTGATCCAAGTCCCCACAAGCTCTAAGATTCCCCTGAAATCTTTGCTGTAGCTGCTAAGCTAAAAGCGTTAGCATGCACCCCATCCCGAAATGTTTCACAAGCTCGACTGCGTGTCGAGGGTGTAAGGAACGTCTTTTCAAATCAATTTTGGATCGCAGAGCTTTCAGAGACTTTGATTACGCCGGACAAGCTTTATGGAGCCATTTTATGTTTTGTTTTCTGTTGTTTTTTCCCCGTTTTAAAACAAGTCCCCATCTACTTCAGTTGTAGAGGAGAACGTTGCTGCAACTGTGACTGCAAAACTTTATCGGACTTTCCATCGGCATTGGGGTGAGTAGACAGTGGCTGAATTTTCATTTTTGGTTCGAACTCATCCTTTAAGTCGTTCACCGGCTAAAAAAAACAAAGATTAGCAAAAACCAATGACAATACAAAGCATGCATGAAGATGTGGGCATAAGAAACAACATGTCTTTTGTTTGAATTTTGTTATTTTCTTATTCAGACATGTAATAAACAAGTTCACACATTTTAAAACAATTGAGCATGGCAAAGCAAAAAGCAAATCAAAAAATATCAACAAGTGACACCAACATATTTTTAAGTGTCTTTCCATTTTTGCCACAAACCGAATAACGAACGTCTGTCGGGACGGTTCTCTCGGCTCCACGCGCACATAGTCCCAGCTAGTGCGGTGAGCCTGCGAGATCTCCGACACATTAAATGATGCTAACAAACTAAGAGACACAGCCTGTCCCACAATATACCGAGACCGTAATATTATCATGCCATGACAGTTTCTCAGGATCTGTGCTAAAATGTAAAAAGTAAAAATCTTGACAATAACACTGGTATGATGGATAATACAACCACATCAAAACATTGTAGTACAATATTTTTAGAAATATCCATTTCATCTGTGTATTATTCTACAGGTTTTTATAAGTTATTGTGTAGTTAGGTTGATCTATAAGTTGTTCTGCTGGGAGTTTAGTAGATTCTAAAGCTCCCCCCACTTTGCTACATCAAAATGGAGGAGTTTAAACAGTCTCTGAAGTCCATCACACTGTGCGCCCATCCCCTATACAGCTGATAAATGTGCATGTCCACAAGTCGAAGCTCTTTTTTTTTTCTGTTGTGCGAGCACCGTGCTGTATATCCAGACTGGGTCCGCTGTGGGGGCAGAACAGTGTGAGCATCCACTCGTTTTTCCAACGCGCAGCCCTGTTTGTGCAGCAGAGATTAAAAGGAGAATACCGGGTGTCATTTACAGCTACAGCCCCTCAAACTACCGTCTACAGTTAGGTGCCAGTTCCTCAGTCGATCCCTTGTGCAATCAGCGTTACTTTTTTGCAAAACGAACTCTCCCGTCACGAACCTGGTTGGAAATAAGTTCGAGAACATAAAAGCATGCACAATAAAAGTGGAAACCTGATGAAATATGACGTCTTTGAAGAATTGTTAGCGTATCTGCGCAGATAATCAGCCTGTGGGAGTCATGTGATTGACAATAACCATGGTGCAACATCATCATGAAGCAGACAGTGACTGGTGACAGAGCTTGTATGATTTTCAAAGCTGCATTAAATGATATTTTTGTATGAGGTTACAGCAAGAATGAAAATTTAGCTCATAAAAACAAAGCCCTGAGAGATAGAATGTGTTCGCAACCGGGGCCCTGTCACAGCCGAACGCGATGCAGTCACGTCTGGTGGAATCGTGACAAAACAAATCCCTTTGAATTTTAAGTTTCCGGCCTTCTAGCAAATATTAAGTACAATAAGTACAAGAAGTCAGCTGCTAGCTTATTTCAATCTTCTGCAATGTCAGGCTGGCATGGTATCGCTAATGCTCGTCTGTTTGTGAGGGTAAGAAAACCAATGTAATGAGCTAAAAGCTGTATATAGCCACATATTTACCCAGATTTTAGCTCTGGTTCGGGGTCTGGACTTGGCGAGTAGCTAGCCATCAAGTAGCTGTAAAATACTTTCTTTACCAGCTACTAGCTAACTTCAATCTTCTGCCATTTTATGCTGGTCTGGTAGTGTTAACAGCAGCTTAGCATATCTGAACTGGCTCGCTGGACATGGTTGATGTATTTGAGGGTCAGAAATTAGCTAAAAGCTGCACAAATCCAATATTTACCCAAATTGTAACTCTGGTTAGGTCCATACTTGGCTAGTAGCTAGCTAGCTAGCTAGTAGCTGCGAAAGACTTTTCTTTTTTTTTAACCAGAAAACCCAAGTAATGAGCCAAAAGCTGCACATATCTGTAGAGTTGCTAATTTTCTACATGTTCTCTATGTTTATACCAAAAATATCACTTAATGCAGGTCTGTGGGTGTTGTTTATATACAGTACAAAATCAACTTCTGCAAAGACGGACAAACAAAAACCCTGATTATATCTCCCACTTAGCTGAATGTGCGCAACAAACTAGGAATAAAGCAAAAAGAGGGGTAGCATTGATTATTGGCACAAACAGAAAACAAGACACCGGTATTATCCTTTTAAAATTATATATTATACCTTCCAGCACCTTTGAAAAGAGGGCTTTCATCAAAACCTGCCCAGTGCCTTTACACGGACACGACGAGCTTTACCTGAACTTAACAACCTGCTCCAAACAATAAGCAAAAAATGGTGCCAGTAGCAGTACGGCCACAATGCTGTGTCAAAAAGTCACTCCTACAGCAGCGGCAGTCCAGAAGTAAAAGCTTAGAGTATCAAGAACAGGAGCAAAGGTTCAGTGTGTAACAGGTGGTTCAGGTTCGTAACAGGTAGGTAAAGATTCCACATGGGGGAAGAAGAGGTCACTCTGCCGGCCGATGAAGATGAAGGGTGGGGCTGCAAGGTTCATTCAACAAAAACACGTAAAAAAAAAGAAACTTGATGACCTTGGCGGGTGCATCTGAAGGAAACCATGCAGGACCATAGAGCTTGTCCAAACAATTACTCAGACGTGTCTCAGGTCAGTCCTGAGGAAGTTCCTCGTCAGAATAAAACTGTCTTAGTAAATATTCTTGTGGCGAGCTTTGGACTGCGTGTGGGATCCTTTTCGATTACACCGAATGTCTGAGTGGAAATGTAGATCAGTAAAAACTTCAGGTGTTTCGTATTGCTTTCTAAATGTAGGATTCCGGTACTGTGAAGAATCTTTAAACTCGCCAACTCGGATGTGTCGGCAACTCTGACAATCCTACTGAAATATCCAAAAGAAAGGAAGCGGGGAAAAAAAAATCGGTATCGTACAGCTGTAGAGGCAGGACGCTCCACCAGTGGCGTGAACTTGCAGATGAGACGTGGGTGGAGGCCGGTGGTGGGAGGAGGTCATGAGCGGGTTGACTCAGTGGGACTCCCCGTTGACCGAGCTCCCCTCTCCTCTCGGTGAGGAGGAGCGGGAAAGCCCCTTCTCTGTGTTTTCCGAGCTGGAGCCGTTCTGGCTGTGGTGGTCGGCCGTGGACGCGGCGCTGGACGACGTAGCCGAGGTGGACGTGGGCTTGGCCTTCTCCTTAAAGTCCGTTATGATGACCGTCAGGTCCCCGACCGTCACCTCGAGGTGCTGGGCGCTGCTCCGGTCGATGTTTTTTAACCTGGGCCTGGTGAGCGAGTGCAAATGGTTGGGAAAAGTGAGAAAAAAAAGCATTTTAAGACGAGTTTTGTTTTCATCAGCCCTTGCTCTTCTATTACAACACTATCTTTTCATCTGATTTACCCAATAGTGCCTTGATCTTTCTTCCAGACACTCCTTTGAAATTTATTTCTGGTGTTTCCCACCCTCCTCACTTCTGTCTTTTGAAGTATTTTATGATATATGACAACACATCAGCCCTAACGTCAGGTGGCAACATAAACACCGTCTATTGAGTTTATTCATGCATCCCCGCACCGTCTGATTCCCGTTGATCCCTCCGCCTCATGTGATCTTGTTTACCTCATCTTCTTGTGACTGTTCTTCTTGAGCGCCGGCTCTCTGTCGCTCTTCTCCCTCTCTACTCTCTCCTTCTTTTCCTTTTTGGGCTGCGAGGGCAACACGAACTGCTGCGTTACCTGCTGCTGCGAGACGAGCTGGGAGACGGGGCGAGGTTTCCTGATCCGGGGGGAGAGGAAAAGAGAAATAGACATGAGAGAGTGTGGGGGGGGGGGGGGGGGGAGAGAGAGACAGAGTGTGGCAGATTAATGAGAGGGAAAATCATGGTGAGCACATGGCTTCATGCTAGCGTACCGCCACAATCAAGAGCCAATAATCACTGCCAGCGCTTGTTAGGACGGAGCTGCTCAAGTGTTCTTAACTCTGGCAGCACGGGGCGACACACGCTGAGTGCATTCAGAATACAACCCGGGATTGAGCCATCTGTGAGATATGAGGTGTACCTGCACAGGCTTGTTTTTAGAGCCGCTCAGGAGGGCAAACACTGACGAGCTGGGATCTGTTTTGGTAAGCACGGAGAAGTGACAGGAATTGTAAGTGTGCAAAAATAACACAGACAGAGTTCAAAACAAGCATGCTAACGCTCAAGAAAATCCAGGAAACTAAGAGTGGTGTGATGCTGTGTAAAGGAGAAAAGTGATTCAAAATGTAAACATTCAAAACTTCACCAAAATATTAATAATAATATTAAATGTTGTTAGCATGCTAACTGTCCCAGTCCAATGTTCTTGTGTTAGCAGTGTGAACGCCACACACTTCTCCAGTCGAGATTGCTAGCTGAATGGCTAACTGAGCTAACTAGCCAATGGCAGCTAGCAACAGGTGGCCAATTTGTACATGTTGCACCTTTAACAGAATGAGATTTTTGACAAATAACCATTGGTAATGTGGATATAATGACTGAGTGAGTAAAGGAAAGTATGAGAAAAAAAGGAGAACGGTCAGGTAAGTTAAAAAAAAATCTAAGACAATATATACAGTCTCATGTCAGGATAACAATATAGTATTTATATATTGACCAGCCCTTGTAATATATAAATACAGACGTAAAATTTAAGTTTGAAAAGCTACAGAACAGAGCTAAAAACTCAAACCATTGAGCTGAAGCTAGCTAGTGAGAGAGCCACAGCTAGCCTTAGCTAAAGCTACATTTCCCACCTCTTCCCTACCTGTGTCTTCGACTTAAAAATCTATTTTGCCAACCCAAAAGTGTAGTAATTCAGTTATCCTGTATGAATGAGGCTTCATCCAACCGTGCAAAAAGTAACAGCAGTTAAACGTGTCCTGCTAAAAGATTACTAGCTAGCTTAGCAAAGTATCATGAGCTGACACGGCCATCTCCGTCCCTGTTGGAAGGTTCTTTTTTTCAGCATCGCATCTTTAAAGGTGTAAAGTAATAAATTAACACCACATTAAATTTACCTGATATATCTAGTGGTCACATTATTTGGCTAATCAGCTTCTAAACTTTCAAACTTTTTTTCTCAGCTTCAACCTTTGTGTAGCTCCTGCTCTCTGTCTTAGCACAGTACATCACATTTTTATCACAATGCCACACCCAACACGTTTTCCCTTTTCCCCCCCTCATGTGAAATGTCCAATTCCTCCTGCACTGCAGTCTTTCTGGAGAGCGTACACAGCCATAAATGGTGTCAGCAGCAGCATCAGGGGCATGATCCCTCACCGGCTTCCCACCCACGATCACTTTAAGTAGCGTTAATGGCTTCTGTCATCGTATAATTATATTTTCCGTGATGGTTTATTGAGATTTTGATTATAGATAATGCACAAACAGAGTGATTTGTTTTTGGCTGCCATGGCATCATATGTTACGGTCCCCGGCTTGTTACTGATGACAGAGAAACACAGTGGCTCGCTGATAACCGAGGATGATACACCTTCTTAACACGGCCTCCACTAACAGGCAAATCTCAAATCAAATATAACTGGAACACGGTTAACTAAATGTTCCTCCTCACAGTCACATTTCCATCCTCCGCGGATGTCTGCTGTCTAAAAAAAATGATACATTATGCAATTGGTCTGGCAACAGTTTGCATGCATGAAGGCTGCGATCGTATTTCTGTGCAGGAGTGTGTGTCTGTGTGCGTGTGTGTGTGTGTTTGGTGCTGGCAAGAGCCCTAGCCGAGAGGCGAGCGTGTTGAAAAGGCCATCTGTTGAGGCGGCCTACACATCTAGTGTCGGATTTTTGCACGCGCACGCACACAAAACGCATTCAGACGCAGACGCGCTTATATGTGTGAATGCACCAGCGCACATCGCTGCATGGAGACACTGCAGCAAAAAAGCCAGAGGGGTGTGTGGAAATCAAAACTGGGTGCAAATGAAAACGTATGCATGCATTATAAACGAATCAACAGACAACGCCGAGGCACGCTGAAGCGCAATCACACACAGACAGACACACACACACAGACACACACACACAGCAGTGAGCAGATGAAGCACGAGGGCATGATGAGAACAGCAGAAGAGCACAGTGTGTTTTCGGAGCCATGTTGAGCAGTCGTATCCGCAATTAGAGCTAAATATTAACACCAACAGCTAATTTCTTAATTCATCGGCCAGGTTTTACAGCTGTTCATTACAACAGATCAGCACATAACATATAAAATATGTATCTTAGACTTTAAAGGAGACGTATTATTCTCATTTTCAGGTTTATACATTTATCTTGGGTTACTGCTAGAATAGGTTTACAGGCTTTAATGCTCAAAAAACACATCAGTTTCCTTGTACTGTCCAGTGCTGCAGCTCTGTATTCCCCCTCTCTGTTTTAGCTCCTGTCTCTTTAAGGCCCCCCCTTCCTCTATACCCAGTCTGCTCCGATTGGTAAGCTCTCACATGCCTGAGTGTAGCAGAGTAGCTGTGCTACATCAATTCTTAAGTGCCAAACCAAATTATGCGAATGTGTGACATGGTGACGTAGTGTGATGTCACAAAGTCACGGAATTAAAGGCGGGACTACTGACGAGGCGTTTCGGGAGCAGCGTTTTCTGTGGGAGAGAGGAGCTTCCGTTGGTGTGGACATTGACCTTTTTTAACTTTCAAGATCTTCTCCTTTAAAGGTGCACTATGTCGTTTTGGCATGACATTTTAATCAGAGGAGACAGATCTTCATTGACTGAATCTCATTAATATCGTTAATATTAAGCTTCTGAGTTTTAATTTCATCTCCCAAAACTCCACAGTTCCCCTTTAAGCTGAGCATTGTATGGATGCTCTTGCACTGTGCCTCTGTTGCACTGCACAACAGCTCCGCTCAAGTGTACTAACCTGTGTGTGAACCCTTTGAAAAGTATCCCAATTACAAAACACTGGCCTCCAGGTGCTTTTCGTGAAAAATGTGCTCTCGCTCTTGTAATTTTAAGGGTGCAACGCAGTCCAAGAACAGAGCGTACAAATGTGCTGGACTTGATAAAATCCATCCGCGAAATTAGTCCGAGCACCAGGCCAAGTTGTTTTTGTGCAATGCGACACATTTTTGCCAAAAAAAGAGCCTCGGTGTCCTATTTAGCTTAATTTAGAGGCTTTTACCTTGTTTTCTAAGGAGGAAATACATCTAAGCGAGGCTGCTGGTCCGCTGTTGTTAAACACTAGTGAGATGACCTAAATTGGGGCCCAGCTTTAAAGGAGTCTCTCCCAGAGTCAGTTTTTTTACTTCTTCCTCCTGAGTTATCATTGCCTCCACAGAACATGCAGCGATAGAGTGAAATGCAAATGGGTCTCTTGGCCTACATAACTTGTCTGATAGGGGAGGAGATGTACAGTAGAGATCCTCTAATACGTCTGTCTTGTCAGCAGCACGACACTGCAGAAGTGCTGACACCTCTTTAAATAAAAGCACAGGCCGCTCGAAGTCCTCCGGTAGCTGCTCTCCTCGCCTTCCTACTTTACCCGAGTGCAATAAAGAAATGACTCTCTCTTTCTGGAGCTCGCACACAAAGTGGATACTGTCACAACGGAGTCGACCGTCCCGCCCTCGGGCCACGTTGCCGCATCCAAAAATAAAAAAACAAGACGACTCACTGACTCCCTCATTCATAGCTTCCCTTTTAGTTTATTTGATTTCTGTTCAGGATGTCATCATGTGTCCTCTCTTCTATGTAATTTACTGCAGACGAACCAGATCAATTACTACCGTCTCATTAGTATGTTTTGCTTGAAGTGCGATCAAGGAAAAATGTCACCTGAGACTAATCGTGATCTTTTCTATTTAATGCTGCATGTGCCTGAGAGCGTATCAACATATTTTTGTACATCCAATCTTCTCCGTGTGTTACAGTGGAGTAGATTTTCACTAATAGAGCCGGTTCAATAACCTGGAGGTGAAAGAGGAGACGGACAACCTAATATTACGTTGAGGCCCAGCAGCAGGCCTAAACAGAGCTGCCTCTGTTAACCCAATCAGATGGTTATTATCTTAGCACTTAGGCCTTCGCTGCTGGCCTCCATCTGGAGGCCGAGTGTGTGTTTGTGTGCGCGTCTATTGATTTCGACAGGAATTTCTGAGCCTAATGTAACGGCCTATTCTTTCTGTCATTAATGCTGCGTGTTGGAGCTGTTGTTCCAAACAACATTTGCTCCACTCACACCATCTATCACACACAGCGGCTAATGGAGTCCCACATGAGGGAATTATGTTCGACTTCGTTACGAGAAGGGACAACGTGGAAAATTCTGTCTGTTGACGGGGGGGGGAGAAAACAATGGATGTTAATCACAATCTCTTTACTTTGTGGGTTTTAATTCAGAGATTTAGAGTAACATTAACATTTCAGAGGGAAAGAGCGAGCGAGACGTCACCCCGGTCACAGTGAATCAGGGCAACACTCGCTGCAGTATTCATAATGCAAAATCCAGAGCTGACCAGGGCAACATGTCTAACCTGAGGAAAAACCGGGTCGGACATAAAATATATCTAAAAGCCAAAGAGTGTATTGTGTTTGACAGCCTGAAAGCCAGGTCCCCTGCAGCAGCTGCAGCTAACGTTAGCACGCCAGTAACCTCAGCTTGTAAAACATAAGGTATTATCAACAACTATTGCCAATGGAAAACCAATATAGAGCGAGTCAGGTACCGTGAAATGGAAATACAGCGTGAGTGGCACCTTTTCAACTGTTTTCTTCCAGTTCACTTCAACTCAAGTTGCATGAACTCGATATTCTCATCTAACATTTCCAGGGCATACCAATGAACCCTCCTTCCATATTTGGTTGAGATCAAACATATAAAATAAGCATAATTCTCACTTTAAAGCCCTTCGTCTCAAAATCTTTTACAGCTTTGGCTTTTAACCTCAAGCTTAAAGACAAACTCATCTCGAGCTGCAGACTGGAGGAGCTGGAGAGCAGAAAAGCTGCCACTGATCCCTCACACATTTCACTGACAGGGGAACTCTGGCTGACCTCTTTGCAAATATGTCACACACACACACACACACACACTATCCCTATCTCTTCTCTACCCTTTTGCACTCTCATCCTCCTTCCACTGCACCCGCTGACCTCACACTCCTCCAACTCTGGCCTGTGACTCCCAGAAGCAACACCACCAGAACATATCTCCTCCAGCTCTGATTGGGTCACGGCCTCAGACCAAATGTTTGTCCATGAAAATTTCAGTAGGTGGTCGAATTATGACTCAGAATGGTTTTGGCCAGACCGCCAAAGTTTCTGCCACAGCGGACAAGCAGGTCACGGATGCCGCAGCAAACAGACACTCAGCAATTGACACAGATGGTGTAGCGGGTCGTGAACGAGGCCAGAATCTGTTTGCAGACAATTCACAACACAAAAAAAGACGACTCAGAAAAACCGCCGGTGGTGTAGTCTTCTAAATGTACCACGAACAATGGGATACACAATCCAAAGGCTATTCAATACATTTTAAACAACACTCAATCAAGTGTGTGATTTGTTTTGACCCCAGTGGACTCTGCAGTTCAGCTCTAAAATCAGCAACGATTGGTTTGCGGCCTCAATTTTTTTCAAATATACCCACACAGTTACTCTCGATTCTTCACGGACCTTGTGCACATTTTGACAGAGACCTACTTTCTACCAAACTATGCCTACCAACTGTTTATCCCCACACAAGGAGGAGGAAACCACTCGAGGTTTATAATGTTTTTGGGTGGACAGACAACACAAGTGTTGGTGCAAGGAGGTCCATACAAATGAGGTGCAGTGATGTCGGTGCAGTATTTTTCTTTTAAAGTCTCTTGCTTTTGAAGTCTTTTATTTTGAAATACATATTTGTGTATGCATGCATCTTCAAAGCTCAAAATAGGTGTCTCCAGAGGCGCCCCAGCAGCTCAGCCGGTGGAGCGCGCACCCCATGTGCAGAGGCTGCGTCCTCGCATGTACAGAGGCTGCATGTCATCCCCCTCGCTCTCATCCTGTTTCCTGTCCAATGAAGCCATAGAAAAGGCCACAAAAAAAATGCCATCTCTATACTGATCATTCCAGGCATTTACTCTCTAAAATGCTGTTTGGTAACGCACTCCACTCAAAAGACGGCAGCGCTGAACTCCACAGATGTTTGGACTGCTTGCTAACATTTGTCGAGTACATTGTGTGGTGAGCAAACAGCCCACAGGACAGCTGATGGACTGAAAATAGCGGACTGGAGTGCGCTACTATAAACAACTCTCATCTCACTGCTCTGTGATGATTGTAAGATCATTGTGAAATAGCTTATTTTATGCCCTGTTGAACACTCTCTCAATCTAGATGTAGGTGTGTGTGTGTTTCAGGTTTTCTATCAGCGGGTTGTAGGCTGCTCCCGGGAGCTCCTCCAACCCGATGATTAATGTCTCTCCCTGCCTGTACATGCTACCACCGTGTGTGTGTGTGTGTGTGTGTGTGCAGGAGAGAGAGAGACAGATGGCTCTCTACGTCCTGTGGTTTATGACACCTTCTACAGCCCGCTAGCCACACTATACACCACATTCTCCTCTCTCATACAGGCCCGGCTGCACACACACACACACACACACACAGAGCAGTATGTCATGCAATCAGTGTCACCGCAGTAATTACAGGCTTATCACGTAGCCATAATCTTGAGCCACAGTGACGTGATAACAGCCAGCTTCATTGTCCTCGGTGTACACACGGTGTTTGTATGCTGTGTGAGCGCTACAACCAGTAAGCCACGCGACAGAGCCGAGTGTGCCCGACGTATACGGAGGATGTTGTCACGTAGATGAGATGAGTGAACATTGATTGGCTGTGTACCATATGTTGTACCCGCGTGATACCCTTTTTTAAAGATTTGTATCAATCGCTTTACTGTAGTACGTTTTCCAAATAAATAACATGTTTTGTGGCTCTCTACCTGCAGATCCGGTTCATGAAACCTTTATCAGCATCTGATACACTTCAATGCCAGGGTTATGAGAACTCTGTAGTTCCACGTATTGTGGTCCTTTCCTTAAAAACAGGCATAAAAACAGTTGCTACTATGCTTTTGTTTGGTAGCTAAGTAGCTAGCGAGCTAACGTTACATTGTTATTGCTGATTTGTGGATAACAGTCCAACATTTTGATGTATTTCAATTAGAATTAGGTAGGGTTAGGAAGGGGGCGTGTCGCAGTTGCCCTGATGGACTGTAGTGCCGCTACACCCGTCTTGTAGCTTGTCTCGTGCCACATCTAAAAGGTGAATTTCGGTATCACCCAATCGGTTTGCAATTTTTTAAATCAGCCCAACCCTAATTTCAATGTTGCGTTCCCCGCACTTTGATTGTAGAGGTAGAAGCATTTGTTGCTAATGTTAGCCCTATGAAGCACCGCTAGTTGCCAGGTAATGAAGTGATGTTATTGCTTATTTGGTGACTTGATAGTGGTGAACAAATTGTGACCGTCCAAGCTCTTCCATCTCCATCAAATAAATGGCAAATGGCATTGTGATAATACCAGGTTTGCCACGGTAACACAACACAAATCACCACAGCTGAAGACGGCATACTGGAGATTTCAACCGCTACCCCTTGTGACTCTGTCCTGAGGGGCGAGGGGGCACTTGAAAACGAGGGGAAGAAAAAGGAACTGAGCCACAATCGCTCATGAAGAACACACACGAACAAAAAAGGCTGGATGTGTTTCATTAATCCCTCCACTTTTCTGAGTATGTGACACTGATATGTAGCACCAAAGGTGTTGCACAACAGCACATAACAACCCCAGCATTTCGATTATTAGCACTTAAGGTGAATGAGTACACACTCCGACTCCGAGGCGAGTCGAATGTGTTGCTCTCTGCTAGTTTGCACATTTTGTGTAATCAGATTGGGTAATTAACAACACCAACATTAACACAGCTGCTAAAAGGTTTGGCTTTCTCCCACACACCCCTGCCTACCAAAGCACCAGATTAGTTTCTGATTTTAAAGGATTTGTTTAATTGTGACCCTGTGAAAGGCCGTAAAAAGTGAGGAGGAGTGTAAACCTTGCCGAGAAGCCAATAATATGTCTGACAGAGATGTAAGGAATGGGTAACTGACTTTATCGCCAAAAGGGGAAACTCTGTATTCAAGTCTTGTTGGAATAAGTGCGTGCACAGGCAGCGGAACAATATGGAAGCACGGCTAATTCACACTTTACACTGTGCATTTCAAATGGATACATTTGTCTTCAGGCTGCGTTTTAATGCATACACATATTGCATTATATATTACTATTCCATGGCTGCTGCACACACTTCTATTACTAATGCAGCTCTTTCCAGAGGATAAACAGATAGAAAAGAGGGATAATGAATGCTTTACTTTTTTGCAGAAGTTCTGTGCAGCATCCTGATTCCAAATTCAGGATCCATCATCCTATTGTGCAGTCAACTGTCTGCCACAGCTCAGTTTCTGTTTCACATGATCAGATAGCTCCAGCAGACTGATCAGTATCTCACAGTCGTGCAAAAGCTTCTAAATGGCAACACTTTCATTACAAATGTTTCCTCTCCGCTCCTTGTTTTTCATTTTTTGTGATCGCAGTTCATTTCATTTCACTGAAATGTCCACGATTTGCAGCTTTTCTCTGTTTTATATCGTTCTGATTGTTGGAACAAGACATTTTATGTGTCACCTTGGAGTTTGGGGACATTTTTCTGACTGCAGCCCGACTTAAAGGTGTTGGTACTTGCCTCAGTCCTTCCTCTGCTTTTATGTTTTGGTTAGAATGTAGCTGCGACGATTAGTCGATTAACTGATTTAGTCAACGAAACAACTACTTCGATAGTCAGTAAATGATTGTTGATGATGATGAAGTGATTGTTCAAGCAAATCTTCAGCAACATTTGCTGGTCCCAACTTGCTTTTGTGTCATTTCTGACAGTAAATGAAGAGTCTTTGGGTTTTGGACTGTTGGTTGGACAAAAGAAGCAATTTGAAGACGTCACTTTGGGTTTTGGGAAGCATGTTTCACAATTTTCTGATATTCAATAGACACTAAATGATTAATCAAGTACTTGTAAAAACATTTGACAGATTAATCAATAATGAAAATAAATAAAACTCTTAACCGACACTTTGTAAAGAGGCCAAACCAGCTGCAATTGAGCCAACCGCACAAGAACAACCCAACTTTTAGTGCGTGCACTGCACATGAACCGCGAGGGCGAGCTAGTGCTGCCGATGATAAAAAAACATCTAAAAAGCCAAACGCTGACAGGTACCCAGCCAGCGCAGAACGGCTCGTGCTTGTTTGACAAAATCTGCACATCAGTCAATCTGTCACTGGGAGATGCCCTGGGTTAAGTTCAACTCCTCGAGAGAGAGAGAGAGAGAGAGAGAGAGAGAGAGAGAGAGAGAGAGAGAGGCAGGTAGAGGGAGTCGGATAGAGAGCCAACATGAAAGGTGGGTAGAAAGTGAACACAAACACTGGAGCCAAAGGCAAAGAGAGGGAGAGGACTGATAGGAACATGATCGAGCTCACTGTCCTGACCTGTAGAAACAGAATGCTGCTAAACAAGCTCCTCATGCACACAGCCAGTGTTTCCCTGGTGGCGACTGGCTTGTCAGAGCTCAGCTCGGTGAACAGATGCAGGTGGTGTAGGCGAGACACCAGAGAAGGTCACACACACACACACACACACACACACACACACACACACACACGCCGCTCTATTACACCCAGTAGTATTTGGCTGAGGGCGGTGTTTGGATTCGGGTCTGTCAGCACCACTTCACATGACATTTTCGGCTTTATTCCGAGACAGCAGCGCTTCACCTTCCATCTGACAGTTTAAACATTAAGATGATACTCTAATCCAGGATGAGTCATAATGGGTGCGCTGGGAGAGGCCCCCTCGAGTTTCTTGCTCAAGGACGCTTTTGCCTGGGCATTTCAGCTGCTGCAGGACTCAAACCTGTGACCTTGCACTTATCAAAACAGCCTCTTTTTAAGCACCAACACCGCTGTACTGTGACTTTTATCCTTCCTGGTGGGTTTCAAAGGCTGGGACTGAGCCCAAAGAGTGGCAGGAGGAGCGACGTCTTAAAGGGTAATGAGGCTGTATGATATGTCTGAAGCACAAACGACTGCATCAGGTTTGTGACCAGGGAGCGTTTTCCTCTATAAGGCACTTTCAATTCGACTTTCCAGCTGCACAAGTTTTTTCCCGAGCCGCTGACAGAATTAGCGAGTCAATCAGCCACTTCGCCTCTTTGTCACTCCCGTCTCCCTCTTCCATTTCACTCGTCCTCCGATAAGCGAGTCCAATCCTGCTGATGTATCCCTGTCTTCAGTCAAAGTCGACGGCGCGCTTTCAATCAGCCGCCAGCTTCGGGGTCCCTGCAGTAGATCATGTCTCCATATCAGAGGGATCTTTAGGCTCTGCGAAGCCTCACCTCCATAAAACAGTCATCTTTATCTCTCGACGGCTGTCGGCTTTCAAACTCTCCGCATCCTAAAATAGTTCTCCATCACGTCCGCGGATGTTGGATTTATTCGGCATCCATCATCTGGAACGCTTGCTGAAAAGATCGGCGCTGATTTGTCATTTTACAGATTTGAGTATTCTTTAAGCAAAAATAGTCAAAATTCTCTGATTGCAGCTTCTTAAAGGTGCAATTTTGAGTTTTGGGGAAGAAATTTCATCAGTCAAGTCAAGAAGAGAAAGATCTTTTAATGCCTAAACAAACTAAATAAACAAACTATCTTCATTTTCATGACTGAATAAACAAACTGACCTTAAAGGACAACACTGTTTCATACTGTTTTACTTTGTTGTGGCGGACCCTGCCACCTTTCTAGCTTCAAACAGTGTTCTGGGGACCTTATTTTCCTCTGAGAACAGCTTGTTTATTCAGTTATGGAACAATACATATTTCTGAGCTTGTATTTCTTCTCCACTACACAGATCCCCTTTATATGTGAATATTTTCTGTTTTTTATCTCGTCTACGCGATAAATGAATTAATATCTTTGGGTTGTAGACAAAATGAGACATTTTTCACCGTGTTCTGACATTTTAATGCCCGAACAACTAACCAAGAAATGAGAAACTCACTAACAGATCAATCACCGATGAACAAAAATTGTTAGTTGCAGCGTCGATACAGATCCTGGTCAGGAAAAAGAGACGTTTTAATGCTGTTAGATGACAAGCTGATTTAAACCCGCTCTCGCAGCACCCACACTGGCCGTCAAACCTGTGACCTTCAGGCTGTGGGACGCTGGACTCTCCACGCCTGTGTCAGGCATTAATTCATTACTCCACAGTAATGGCTCAGTCATGCTTGTTTAGTAACCAGCGAGGGAATTTTGCCATGCCCTACATTTATATTCCGCGTGCCGTTTTGCCCTTTAGCACCTTTCGGCTTGCTCGCCGAGAAATCCGCTTGTCTGTTGTGTTCGCTCGTTAACAGCTGCGACCACCTGTGTGGCCATTTTGCTGCGGCATTAGCCTGGCGTGTGGCGTGAGTGTGTGAGCGTGGAAAAGAAAAAAAAAAAAAAAAACTATTTCTGCAGCACTGCAGTCGAAAAGTGGGTTGTTAAGATTAAATACTCTCACGGACGTTTTTCTAAATTTGTCATCAAGCATCAGGGGGTGTGAGCGAGGAGTTCTGGGTCCTTGCGTCCTTGCCAACTTTCCCCACTGCCCAGATGGGTGAGACAAAAGGGTGTCAGAGCGTTTTGGTGACGCGAGGTATCAGACAGGTTCTTGGCGAAGCTGCGGGCCGCTTGTTTTGAACGGAAGCGCAGACACACAGAGAGAGTCCCTGGAGTGTCCTCTCAACAATCCAACCCAACAGCAGCATGGCCGCCGCTCACTCTCTGCGTCTGCCTGAGCAGAAACTGTGCACTTGAGCGTGTTTGTGTACGAACATGCATGCAGTCATGTGTGAAATTTGCATGTTGAGTGCATCTGTACGTGCACGTGTGTGTATGTGTGTGTGTGTGTGTGTGCACGCGTCTCTGATGACAGCAGGCTGATTAAGCTGTTGCATAGTAATGAGCTATGGCTGTCTGTCTGGCAGCTGCTCTGACAACCTCTTTTCACAACTAGCCCTCCCACACACACACACACACACACGCACACGCATACACAAATGCATGCACCAACATGAGCAAAACCCACAATTCTGAAAAGGCATCAAAGCTGACAACCGCACTGATGTGTTGTTGTTGTTGTTGTTGTAGTTAAATCATTGGGAAAGTTGTGCTAACGCGAGAGAGAATAACCGGCGATGCATTAAAGAGCGAGCGCACACACACACACACACACACACACTTCCTGTCCTTCACCCTTTGTTGTGTTTTCATCCTGATAATGACTGCCACTCAGGGATAACAGTCATTTCCTGCTTCGAATCACCAATGTCAGGACAAACATCAGCAGGCACAGAGTGTGTGTGCACCTACATGTTGTGTATTTGTATGCTTGAGCATGCATGTGTGTGTGTGTGTGTGTGTGTGTGTGTGTGTGTGTGTGTGTGTGTGTGTGTGTGTGTCCCAAATATCACCGGGGCAACAAGATGGATGTGTGTGCCCCCCCTCTCCCTCATTTTACAGAGGTCAGTGTCAACAACCAGGGCAAGAACATGGAGACTAATGCAGCTGAGGATTAAGAAGTGTTGAGTTTGAGGGAAACACGGAAAAAGTAGTTGTCACACAAAAACCATGCAGAACACGAGAGGAAAAGGAGGCAGCCTGTTACATGTGTGTGTTTATAGTGTGAAGGGTTAAATACCCATTGTCTCGTGGTGCAAATGCACTAATTGCCCCCCCCCCCCCCCCGACACACACACACCCCCACCCTCCTTTGCACAAGACACCAGAGGTAACGTACATATCCACGGCCTTACCTTGTTGATGTCCCCTTCCTGACATCACACATCATGCACTTGAAAGCTTCTGCCGTGTTCTTGTACGTGCACACGCTGCAGTCCCAAAACCCCTCGTCGGAGGAGGGCTTCGGTTGACGCTTCGGCCTTTAAAACAATACAAAAATAAATAAAAAAAAACAGAGAGAAGAAAAGAACATTAAAAAATGAAGGAGAGAAAAAAAGGGGGTCGAGGAGAGGGACGGAGGAGGAGGAGAGGGGGCGAGAGAGGAGGCAAGAGTGAGTTGAGCTCGCATCCACGAAGGCTATCGATAGCAAACATCTGGGTAAGCCTATAGGATTTGGGGGAAATCATCTGCAAGCGCGCTGTGATCCGACCACACTGTAATTGGCGATGAGGTTTTAACACCCCGCACACACACACACATACACACACACACGCAGAGAGAGAGAGAGAGAGGGAGAGGGAGAGAGAGAGAGACCGTGGAGAAACCCATTTTTTTTCCCGATGTCCGCTCCCCCTCTCCTAGCTTGAATATCTCGGACGCCGCGGCTCGGTGGTTACCTTGTGGGACTCCTCTTGTCGCCCATGCCAGACCAGGGTTTATCTGGAGGTGCTGAGACGAGCACAAGTCGCGTTATTTCCGATTATTTCACCGAAGAAGCGATGCGCCCGTGCCGCTCGGCTTCCAGCTGTCGTGGAAACTCCGCTTGGGAAATGGTCACGTGACTCGGCGCGGCCAATCAGAGGCCGGGTTACTTCCCGAGGCTGACATTCCTCTTGATGAATCTATGCCGCCTTCGCGCACCCGCTGTAAAGCTCGTACTTCTGGGCACCAAGATTTTTTTTCTTTTCTTTTTAATACATAATTCAAATTTACAAACTGTAAGGCAACAATTGATTACAGTTGGGAACTTTCCTGAGTTAACAGACACTTATTAAAGGGGCACTATCTCGTTTTGGAGAAGAAACTCAAACTCAGAATTGTAATATTTACAATATTAATGAAGTAATAATACAAACTCAGACATATTTTTTTCCCCATAAGTGAATAAATAAGCTGCAAATAAGGTCACTTGTGTTGTCCTTTAAGGTCTGTTTGTTTATTTAGTTTGTTTTAGCATTAAAAAAATCAGCCAATGATCTTTTTATTAAAAATGTCTTCCCCAAAACTACACTGTCATAATGTCACTAATTTCCATTTTGAATCAGGAAATGACTCAGAGAAACGCCTTCTCATGCTGTCTTTGATTTAAATGTCACTGTCACCTGCTCGATTCACTTTGAATACAAACACAGAGCAGCTTATGCCAAAAAAAGAAAGGACTATAAAACCATAAATCTAATTGATATACAATTAACGCATATTTTTTAAAAACTTTATATACAAAATTCAAATGTACACACTGTAAGGCCACATTAAATACAATGACAACATTCCAGAGTGAACAGACACTTCTGAGCACATTAAAAAGGACATAAAACATTAACAGAGACAATAATAGGGGGAAAAAATAGATCAAGGCATTATATTGGTGCTGTCACTTTCTAGTAATACAAAGAGATGTATACGTTTGTACTTTAATCAATTCATTTCTAATAACACGTGAAGATGGGTGGGGTTTTCTTTTTATACATGTATGCATACAGAAAATTTGCTAAGATTATCAAAACATTGACCATTCCGGCTTGTTTTGTGTCTTATGACGCCATAAATAATACTTTTATGATCTGAAACTCGTCACACGTAAGAGACAAGCGCTTTCTACACAGCAGCTACATCTTCATCTCACGGCGTTATCATTTCCGACAGCGCCTGAACGCAACAAAAGCCCTCGCTAATGTTGCGTCTCCGGTAATAAATGTGTTAACGCGGCTGCTCGGCTCACAGCACCGGGGATCCTCTCACATCCCTGCATCTGAACCGTGTCAGACCCGCAGAGATGCCGCAGCAGTGACAGACAACACGCGCATAAAACAGAAAACATGCGGGGAATCCCTCGCTTTATCTGCGTGCTGACGCAAGCGGGCATCGATAAAAGCACATTTCCAAGCGAACCACCGTACCGTGACTTTCCATTTAACACGCTGCTTTTCCAGGGCTGGGACTGTCCCCAAAACGTTTTCATATCAAGGGCAACCAAATGGATTCTCCTTTATCTCCCGACGACGGGATTTTACCGCAGGGGAACCCCGACTGCTGCATTTTAGCTGCTGCAATATTTAGGATTCACACTGTGTCTCACAGCGAGGGGCTCAGAACTGCTCATTCACTTGTGATAATCGCTTAATCCTTTTCAGTAATGTATCAAGTGGCCAGAGAAGAGGCAAAGCCCTGGTTGTTCTGTTCACTGTCAAATAAAGAGACAATTTTATTATTTCTTTTATCGTTTTTATAGAGAAATAATAAGAATTCAAACACTTTTAACTGATTGTACTCACTGTACATACTTTAACTTCCGGTTTTCACTGCAGGGCTTTTAGACTACTTGTATTTTCCATAATGGAACCTGACTAAGTACATTTACTCAAGTAGTACTGTAGTACAATTTTGAGGTACTTGTACTCCACTACAGTTTGAAGGCACGTTTTGTAATTTTACTCCAACACATTTATTTTTAAGACTTTAGTTACTAGTAACTCTGCATGCTGCATCAAAGCTAAAGCATGAATTTTTTTAAATGAATTGATTTCATTAGCAATCAGATTAAAGGTGCACTGTGTAGTTTTGGGGAAGACATTTTATTCAGAAGAGAAAGATCTTCATTAACTCTTTGTTTTCATGACTGAATAAACAAACTGACCTTAAAGGTCAACACAATTTCATACTGTTTTACTTTGTTTATATGTGGCGGACCCTGCCACCTTTTAAAATTTAATTTTTGGATACTTTATAAAACACTGCTGTTTTTATACTGTAGTATTTGTTCTTTTATTTAAGTAAAGGATCTCAATACTTCTTTCATCATTGCCGGTTATTTAGCTAGACAAGCAACACCTTACATGCATTTGTAAAAGCCCAGTTCAGTTCTGTTAACTTTTCTTACAGTAAATAACCTTTTTTCTTCAGCATTCTTTATCTGATTCTGCAGTTAATAGTGGATCAACCAGCAACTAATTTGGCTTGTCGTTACGAAGGTTTTATTGACTGAAACAGAAAAACACGTATAAATACAGTCAAGCAATCAACCAAGTGTTTCTATCACCATAAAAAAAAAGGTCTCAGTTCTATGTACAAGGAGAAAATCATCCAACTTACAAAAATAAAACAATATTTTGACAAATGTCCAAACTGTGTCTTTAGTCACTGAGCTCCTCCTCGTCACTGAAGTATGCGCTCTTTTTGATCCTTGGTTTCTTAGAGTCTGAGGATGTTGAAGCGTGAGCACCCTCTTCTTGAGACAAAAGCCTCTGCTTCCTCCGCGTCTCCTCCTCTTCCTCAATACGGGCCGCCTGCAGGGACACAAAAGTTTGCACATATTCAACTTTCCAGTTCCCATAACCTCAGTTTTACCTCATATTACCTCCTTGCTCCCATCTTTTTTTGAGGCAGTGTGTATGTTGCGTTTGAGTAAGGACGTTGCAGGTGATGTTTAGGACGCTGACTATTTAGTTTTCTGTACCTGCACACTTACCTGAAAAGCAATAGCTTGGCTCAGACTATCTAAGGCTGGGTCCTCTCCCTCGTCTTCACTTTCTTCTTCTTCTTCACTATAAGGGAAAAGACGCATAAATTACAAAAACGGCACAGTGTACTATACAATATCTCACAACAGCTATTCAGCTACAAAATACTTACACATGCTCAGGTTGTTGATCCTTCTTCTTCTTTTTCTTTTCCTTCTTCTTCGGAGGTTCTCTCTCACCCAGCATGTTTTTGGGGCATGCGTAGCTCAGATGACCTGTGTCCTGTAATGTAAAAAAAAAAAAAAAGATTATGCTCACAATTTAAAATAAAATTTGACAATATCACAGGACAAAAAAAATGTTGAATATGCACTGACCCCACATTCGTAGCATTTAGTTTTGTCTACGTAGTTCCGTCTCCTTATAAACTCAGTCGCTCGCCCGTTGTCGACGGCAATGCTCGCCTTCAGTGTCCTGCCAAACAACTGGGATACAAACACAATCTTAAAGTCCGACAAGTGAACATCCGTTCTAAGAAACATTGACAAGCAGACTGCAGCTTATGTGAAGACTAATGAACTGAATGCGACACAGACTCACCTGCTTGTTGTTCACAGCTCTGACACAGTTATGAGCCGAATCTCTGTCCAGGAAGAGAACAAACGCCACTCCTTTACTCTGGCGGGTGTCTTTATCTTTAACGATTGTAACCCTGGAATAAGACAATTATTATTACATATTTAAAACCCATGTTAAAACTAAAAACTACTACATTACTACAGAGCCTTTCACTGGTTGTTGTGGGTTATGTGTTCCTCATGTGGTTACACATTGCTGTATAACATATATTTAAAAAGTTGATGACAGAACCTCACTTACTTTACAACTTTTCCATATTTGGTGAATAGCTGAAATGGGAAAAAAGCGTTTGGTTTCATTAAGGAAGTTGCTTACATTTGGAGACCAGAGTGGAACTATTTTGCCATGACACTGATAAACACTTCCATAAGTGACTAAAAGGGCTAACTTACCTTGTGTAGGTCATTGTTGGTAAGAGAGAATGGCAGGTTCGACACATAAACAGTGCTTTTGCTCGGTGCCAAACCTCCGCTCATACTGAACGCATCCGACAAACTATAAAAAACAAACTCAGATAGCCAAATGATCATAAGCTATGTCTAATGCATAGCTAGCTGCTTTGCTAGCTTGGTAAGTCCACTCGGCTAAGTAGTTAATGTAGCGGTAGCTTTATACACTTTAACGTTACTTTAAGCACCAGATGACTTACCAACACAGCCTCCAACGTTTGAATAATATCTAAATTTGTCTAGAAATTGCAGAAATGTGTGTATTTGCAAGCAGCTAGCAAACAGCAACAAACGCCATAGCCGTGCGTCGCAGCTTGATGACGTAGCGCACTCCTCGTCCAATAATACAACCTTTGTACATGTAGCTAACGGAAAGGCTAGGCTATCTAAACGATAGACGAAGGTGAGCCTGTTTTGCTAACTTGTGTGGAATAAATTGCCTTTACCGCGGGTTATTTGGCACACCTTCATGTATAAGGTGCCATATTTCGCCGTAGATATTTATTTATCATTTTTGTGTGTCAGTATCGATGAGTTAACTGGCCCTTAGATGAAATAAAACGTGCGGGTGTTTGCAGCATATATGGGGGCTAGCTAATTAGCAACGCTAGCTGTCCGTTCTACATGGACCTGCAGCAGTTAGTAAATTAACCGATAGAGAAAATGTTGATTTGGTTTTTGTAACCTACCGGGTAGGTGGTTGTCGGACGGGTGCTGTCAAGCTTGTGCTATGTTGAAATGGGCACCCGATTGTGTGTCAGTCTATTCTGCAGGGCAACATCAGCCGGCTCATGTTGTTAGATTACATCACAAAGTGCTCTATCTTATCTTATTTCACACTGTGTCGCACTTCTGGCAAAATAGAGTTGTTGTTTTTTAATTTTCCATATAGCTTACAAAAGATCTGTCTTGTTTGTTGTCTTTCATGGGCTTGATTAAGATCAAAACAGTCGCTTGAAAATATAATCCAAGTGTCTTAACTCTGTATCTGTCTTAATATCTTTTTACAGATTGCGGTGAAGTTCTTGTTTTCACAACATCACACTGATTTACAGAAGTTCCTGTGTCCAAAAGTAAGTTATTACCTAACACTTTTCTGTGCATTACATTCATTCATCAACACGTTGTTTTACACCAAACAAGAGAACTGCTCCTACTGCTTAAACTGATCTGAAAATAAAGATTAAGATCACGACATTTCTCAAGTAGGGCATGCAAAAATTGGGACAGTATTCAAAGCATTTTGTATATCGTTAACAGTGTTTTTGCAAGAGCAGTCTTGGTGTTGCAGCCAGGTGTTTTTCTAAGGAAAAAAACCCAAAATGCTTTCACATAAATAGACAAACACAAACCTTTCCAGTCTCACAGTTGTCATCAAAATAGATGTAGACTACAGTTGACACTACTAAGAAATACAGAAACTAGTTTTCAGTATTTATTTTGTGGAACCACCCTTGTGCAAACACATGTATCTTTTGCTCTTTGCCTTTCGCAGTGACGTACAGGAGAGACAGGAGTATACGAGAGATGTATGATGAACGCTTTATAACAGAGAGACCGGTGAGTGTATGTGAAGTGATTTCACAGTTTAATTTCTTCATGTCATGTCACTTTAGACCTTGTTTTATCACAGTCATAGGTATGCAGACATAAACATAAGCAGGAAAACTTAGTAGTCTTCTATATCTAAACGATATCGCTCCCACCCAGAGATTTATTTCCACATCAGGTCCAGAAGTCTTTAGCTAACATGTTTCCTAAGTCATGAGTCACTTGAGCAGACAGATATCAAGCAGAAGTTGTTGAAATAAAATCTGCAACTGTTTTTTAAAAAACAAACAAAAAACGTGTAACTGAAATGTACAATCATACAATGTGCACATGTATAGGGTCCGTACCCACGGGGAGCTGGAGCACCGGAGAGGAGAGGCCCCTTTGGCAGGCCAGAGGACGACTACGGCCGCGGCGGGTACGAATACGAAGGAGGTCCGCGCTTTTTTCCGAATGGAGGAGGCCCACGAAATTATCATGAAGACCAGAGGGGCTACCATAGCGACAGTCTCCATTTCCCCGCTGAACGCAGAGCTGGTCCACCTTCAAGGAGGGTGAGTGCATAGATGTAATAGAAAATGAATTGCCCAATATTTTGATAATCGAGTAATTGTTTCAGTCATTTTTCAAGCAAAAAGTTCAAACATCTGCTGGTTCCAGATTCTTCAATGAAAGAATTTGTCATTTATGATGGGTAATGACAAGTGTTTGGGTTTTGGACTGTTGATTCAACAAAAGTGGCAAAAATTGCGATGAGACTTTTTCACCACTTTTTAATAATTGAATTGAGGAAGCGATTAATTGATAAATCGTGAAAATAATCGGCAGATTTATTGATAATGAAAATAATCATTAGTTGCAGCCCTAATGAACACGTTGGATAAAAGTTTATGGAGTAAAACATTCTGAAGCAGAAATCAAAACAAAAATATATTGTGAACTTGCAAAGACTCTGGAGAAAAAGTCAAACAAACAATAAATAGATTCAAGTTAATGTTGAACAAACAGTATTCATTAAAAAATATAGAAGCACATAGAGTTGCAAATAAGATGTTCAATTCAATCAGATGTGAATGTTGGGCAAAAAGTTTTGAAAGTCAGAAATATGAGCAGCAAAGTAATTGTTAAATCATTTTGTTAAGTATTTTTGTCATTATTTTTATTGTTTTATTATTATTAATAGGTTTCTAAGTATTATTTTAAAATTATTTTCATTATATTTTAGACCAACTGACTGCATATATCAATTTACACAGACATTTTGATTTATAAACTTTAAAGGAAAGTGAATACGATGAGTAAGATCTGAATAAGAATATTGTTGGTTTAATGTGCACACTAATAACTGGCCAGCTGGGGGCGCTATAGTTGAACTTTCAGGGTGAAATATTTTCAAGCCACACAATGTGTACTACATTTTAGCTGTTTATTATGGTGTGCACATCAGTTGCTACTTGGATTTTGTTTTGTTTGATTTTGAAAACTTTTTATTATTTTAGGTCATGATCACACTGTATGAAGAAGAATGTGTCACTTTCTGTTTTCCATAGGAGGACTATCCTTACAGAGGACCCAGGGAAGACCCACACACAGGACGGCCTTTGGAGTTTGGGTAAACTTCTTTCTGTTTGTTTTAAAGGGGGTACATTTTCCTCCACCAAATAATGAATCTTTACTACCAAGTCGTACTTCATACCTAACATCACTTATTAAAATTGGATCTTATCATTCTGGACAGCAGGGGACAGTCTTTTTCCATGTGCTTGTGCTGTGAACAAGTCCTCTGTGTGGGTTTCTGCAGGGGCAGGCCTCCGTTTTCAGTATGTCTTTGAAATGTTTGTTTAAATAGCAGCAATCATGAATCATGGTCTGCTCTGACCCATATTGGCCATATTTCTCCCTGCGCTCACCTGGCTCCACACTGTAATAGGTTAGATGACTCCTCAGTCTTAGCTGAACAGTGTCTGTATTTAGGCCACAGATTGGGTTGCAAAAATTGAGGCTCCAGATTTTAGTTGACAGGTTTATGATATTCATTCAGAGTCCTTGGCTGTGGTCCCACTCAGTCATTTCAGTAAACATACTGTACGTTATAGTTAATGGGGAAAATTAAAGCAAACTGACAACAGATAGCAAACGCATTTACTCACTTGTAACGTTTATCATCTCAAAAATCTTAGCTTAAAACTATATAAAATAAACATTCAATTATATAAAAAGGTCAAAAATATTGATTAAGATGAATTCAGATGTTGCCTATTCATGTTTTCAAGTAATTTAGTCGCTATGATTTTGAAGAAGAGCGTCATTTTGCATATTTGTAACACCTCAAAGTTAAAATCCCTTGTTTTCTAAAGAATTAAGTTAATTAAAACACTAAAACTGGTGCATTTGACGATGCAAAATGCTGATGATCAGGCTTTCAAGTCGCATCTGTGCTGTTTGATGGTGCCAAAATGATTCATCTGTTTTTGCTGTCGATGGAGGTTTCCTTAGCTGGATAAAACAACAAAGGTAAAATAAGATGACACAAATCAGCACGACACCAGATGCTCTGCCATCTTTGTTGTACTTCAATGTCATGTGAAGAGTTCCATGATTTCTGCTTAAATCTCTTGAATCTTATAAACTGCACTGTTGTTTTCAGTTGCAAAATCAGGAAAGAAAGTGAGACAAATTATACTCATTGGATGAACTACGAAATTCTTTTAATGCTACCCGGCCCTAAATATAAATTGACCAAATGAAACTTCCTCCCATGTCATGCAGTGTGTTTCTGTACAGTAGTTATCTGTAACTGATCACATATTTATGTGTTTTTTATCCCCTCAGCGCCCGTGCACCACCTCCTCATAGCGTGCGAAACCAGGGCATCTACCCAGCACCCAGATCACTCCCAGAGAGCGGGGAGGACACACTAGTACAAGCCATCCTTAACCTGGACAGAGGGTACGCCTGAATACATAATTAATCACATAATTAATCATGTGCTTTCATTCAACTTTTCATTCAACCTTCATTTCAACTACAGCCACCAGTGCGTATGAAGTGTATTTGGTCAGAATGACAACCTACATATATTTTTGGCTCATAGCAGTGTTTCCATCAGTGTTTTTTTATGCACGTTCAAGTGTAGTATTAGATTTGATTAGTTTGTTTCCAGATTGAAACCATGTTCATGTCAACATTTAGATGTCTGTTTTTTGTCTGTCTAGCACATCTACAATTTGCTGTTTTAATGTGTAACTCTCCCTGTTTAATCTTTTGCTTATTGTCTGTCATCTCTCTCTCACACTCTTTATCGAAATTGTAATTCTGGCTGAGCATCACTGTAGCTGTAGCATACTTCAAGTTTTTACACAGAGTATTCACAGTTATGTGTTGCTAGATGGCAGCGTTGAGCCACGTTTGCACAAAACCAGGAATGGCTGAAGTACTTGTGTTTTAAATTTTCTGAAGCAGCTGTGGCAGATATTATAACTCGAGACCTTTTTGTCAGATGAGGAAAAGGAGCTAATGTGTCATTCACACAAACCTTTGGATGTTCGGACCATTAAAGTACCGACAGCCCACACACTCTCCTCTGATTTTCCAGGGAGGACAGAGACCACTACAGGAGAAAGGCAGCCCCGTTCCCTCCTCTCAGAGAACGCTCCCCTGTGCGCCGCGAGGTGGCCCGCTCCCCCCACAGTCGCTCCGGCTCCAGCGTCAGCAGCAGGGGCTACTCACCAGACAGAGCCAAGAGCCTGCCGTTTCCCTCACAGCAAGGCAAGAGTATGTAGAACTTAGAGTTAGCACTCCCCTGATGCAGTAAGGAGCTCCTGTGAAACCCTTTTGTGAGCATCATTGCTCACACAGAATTTTTATACTAGGAATATAAGATTTGTAGTCGGAGTCGATCTTAAAATGTACAAATGGATAAAACTGCAGTATAAGCTGATAGAACCTGCTCATATACAACCAGCAACACTTCCAAAATGAAGCAGACCATTTATAGTCACTGCCTACAGTTAAAGTGTTAGTCATGACTCATTTAGTGCCAAGAACTCATAAAAAAGGACGTGCACTCACTGAGTAAAACATCATTTGAAAATCAGCCCTGCATACAAAAATAAACAAAACGATTGGGAAAAGATCAGTTAGGCCTTTGTCCAGGACAAATCCTCTTCATGTTCCTCTTTTATCTCACTGTCTCTTCCATGACTGATAATCTGGCTGACTGGCTTTTCAGGTGCAGACGGTCCAGAAGGTCACGCAGGTGTCGCTGAGCACGCCTGGGCGCCGCTCTTTTCCCAACAGAGTGGACATGATACTTTGGGTCTGTACATTGAGCCATGCGAACGAGCTCGGACTTGGGTGACAGTGGGCTGATACGTTGTTCTTCGCACGTCTCCTTGCATCCTTGTCATGTCAGAAAATGTGAGAGGGAAATATTGTTGCGTCCTCAGAGATGTCTGGAGAAGGATGCAAGGACAGGACAGAATGATTTCAAGTTTAAACCTATAGGATATAATGAAGCGTATGCAGTGTAATCTATAGAATACAATTAAAAAAACAGACCCTAATGAATTTCAACCACAATGAACTTCTGTCACCCATGTCTGAAGTAAGATAGATCATACATTTTGTTTCTTAGCCGGTAGCTAGTGGTTCCTTTTACTTTCCTTTACCTTTTTATAGAAACCATCTCTACTAACTGTTGTGGAGGTACATTAGCACTTTACATTGTTCCGACACACACATCTTTGAATTAATTAAATTTAGGGGGCAGGTGTGGAGCAATATATGAAGATTTACTGTAAATTAATCTCCTCACCAAGTAAGATTGGTCCTCTTATGTTGTCCCATGTTATTATCAATTCAGACCAGACATGACTCGCACTAAACAAAAACTACTTTGCAGTTCAGTTTGTCTGCTCAGGGAATAATAACTGTTACAATGTGTAGGAACAGCCTTTATCAAAGCTTATAGGCAAGCGTGGACATGTAGCAAAATTGCTAACTAGCTATTTTAAAGGTGCACAATGCTGCTTTTTCAGTAACTGTTTGAAATACATGCCCTTTTTGCTCTAATGTAAAAGTGGCTTAAAGTAGATTTAAAACTCATGTTGCAGACTCATGATTAAGACCTCTGTCTCTGTTTATAGGACCAAAAAAAGTTGCATACTGCACCTTTAATGCCTGTCAGATGAAATTAAATGTTTTTATTGACCTTGCTGACAGTGGACCCAACACCAGTTTCCCAGTTATTTAACAATAAATCTTGAATTAAGCGGACTATTAAAAAGTGCTAAAGTATCTCCTTGTTTACTGCATGTTGTTTGTAAGTTTGTAGACCTCCCAAACTCCCCGTTTCCTCAAGTAATCCAGTGTTATTTAGGTCTGCTCCATCAGTGCTGGTTACGTTTCCTTTTAAAACTCCATCTTGATTGTGCTCCTTACTCACAAAATGAGCTTAACAGACCTCCAAAATGGGGCTAATCATGCTGATATGGCCAAAAATGTTTGGTAATTTGAAATGCATGATTGTAACCTGATTGAAGCAGAGCTCAACATTATTACTCATATTTTTAGTGAAGCATCAGGGGAGTGAGTGTGCTCGCTAGATTACTGTAAGATAAGAAGGCCAAGTTATGATGTGCTCAGCCAGTGACCTTACGGTTTGGTCTTCCTACAGGTTATGAAGAGACTTTTTCGCAGATCAAGATGACTGGTAAGTACAGATCAGTTGAGTTGTTGTAGACAGGAGGGAACCGTTGCATCAAAAACAGTTTGGCAGTGTTTAATCAGACAATTTAAGCACTGCTCCTACATGACACAGTACATGTTATTACCATCTTTCAATTGATTTTCAATCCAAATTACTGAAAGCGAGACGAGATGACATGCAGAGGATTTGTTTCGGAAACATACAAAGGTTACAATCGTTAAACTTAACCTATTCCCAGTCTGGGTAACCCGAGAGAGACAGAGAGCGTTTCTAATGTGTCCCGCAGCCAGTCGTCCTCCCCGCTCCATCTGCCACTTTGTCAGGCCTCATAAAGATGCCACCAGGTCGTGTGTGGAAGGACGAGGAAAGGGTATAGGATGTCTGATGGATATTCCTGAAGCTTCCACATCGGGGTGTTTTTGTTTCATAGCGAGGTTCTTGGAGTTCATGTTTGGTGGTAGACGTGTCTGCAGAGTCTCGGATGCTTGAGGGAAGTTGGTAGAAGAGCAAATAGAAAGTGAGAGAGGAGATGGTGTCTGTCTGGTTGTACAAGAGAGAAATGTACTTTACAGTGAATCCACCCGCTGTAGGACCGTAAAACATCTGTTTCTTGATTGTTCCAGCTGTTCTAGCCTCGGCACCGTCAACACCTTTACAGAACGCTGATTACCATAAACAGACTCACTCACTTTCCAGACATACTAATTGTCCTTTTTCCATTGGATTTCTGCTTCCCGCTGCTTTCCTCCTTTCTTTTGTTTATCATTGACTTATTCCAAATCCTGTTATTTTGCTCCTCACTCAAATCACATGATGACAAACTCTTTTTTGTCTGTTTCTTAATCCTTCAGACAAAATTCCTGGCCTGTCGAGAGAAGGCTCCCCACACAGCGCAACTTCAAATAAGGTGAGCATAAGTTGAGTTAAAGGTGAAATACTATGTAGTTTTGGAGAAGAAATTCAAACTCAGAATTTAAAAATTTGCAACACTAATGAGGAAATAATACAAACTCAATAATAGAAATATTAATCTTTTTGATAACTGAATAAACAAGCTGTTCTCAGAGGAAAATAAGGTCCCCAGAGCACTGTTTGAAGCTAGAAAGGTGGCAGGGTCCGCCATATATAAAACAAAATTAATCGGAATGAAATTGTGTTGTCCTTTTTAAGGTCAGTTTGTTTATTTAGCTTGTTTAGGTGTGAAAAATTATATATATTATACATAATAATGAAAATCCTAAAAATATTGATGTTCTTTGTGCTTAAATTTTACTTTACGTTTACTTGACTGAACAGGAACATAACACAAGCCCTCGCTTTGTTTCATCAATATAAGCTTTTGTCTTGACATTATAAATCAAGCAGTTCAGTCCACGATGTACTGTGGGCCGTTCTGTTCATTATATATGGTGGACTTTGTCACTGTACAGCCGGACACATCTGGAACTTCTTAAATTCCATCCTTTTTAATAAGTGTTTAGTCCCATTGAAGTATGTTAATGGGTTTTAAAGTGGCCCTCACGCAGAGCATAAAAGCCATCGGGCCTGCGCTTTGTTTACCTGTGCTGTAAGCAGACTTCAATCACAAGAACTCGTAACGCTGAAGGGAAAAGGGCTCAGGTGTCGCCGAGAATACGAGCTGTCCTCCCTCAAGGCGCTCGTGTTCTTAAAAAATACTTTGACTGTTTTGAGTAGGTATTGGATGTAGATCTCCACCACCTGTTTTGAAAATAATAGCTTGTTTTGCTGATATCATCCATTTCCAACTGTGCAGAGAAGTGTAAATACAATCAGATGTGATTAGGCGCAATGCGTCTGGCTGCGGCCACCCAGAAGTGAAGAGGCTAACTCAGTAGCCCGAGTCATAGCTTTATCATAGGATCTTAGCCGCAAAGCCCGGAGAAGTCCCCGTGGAGCTCATTGGGATGTGTTTGGAGCGTTTACAATGAACAATCGCTTCCTTTAACTGTTGGAGAGTATGACCGACTGCGCTTGGTTCCTGTGACAGCCTGGCAGATGTAGAAGGTCTTGTGCTTGTGAGTAAATACTGTAAATTGACAAAATGACAGTAAATGCTTTACATTTTGGTTTAATAACACTGAACAACAGACTTTGGCTGGTGTGAGGCGTTCTTGTTTTCTTGGTTGTTCAGACACTTCAGTGTTTAGTGCCAGTGGATATATTGCAGCTTTCAGAAAAATCTCAGTTACCCAAAAATAATCACACCTAGGAAGTTAGAAACACATAATTACAATACTGTAACTCTGATGTGACAGAGCCTTAGGGAACAGACTATCACGTGTCATTCAGCAAGACTAAGACATTACATCCGAACTCTGCCGCCTAACTACATTATTTGATTTTAAAAAATGTGTTAAAACCAGAATCTGACTTTTCAGTATGTTATATATCGGTGGTAACTACACTCTAGTTTGGTAATCTAGAGGCTACCATTGCGTTCTGTAACCAAGAGACAGCCAACCAACAGTTAAAGCAAGAGAGCTAAGGTAGCTGCTGAGGTCGCCACGGCTAGTCCTAGCTAAAGCTATAAACAAATTTGCTCATTAATTTTTTTCATCTGTTACTGAAAAATACATTTTTATGAACTGACAACTTGATAATTCAGTTTCTTATTTCACGCAACTTAAAGAGAAACTAGTTACAGTAGCTAGCAGCTAGCTAGCCTAGCAGAGTAGCAGTAACTTCTGTCACAGCTTTTAACTCCAGCAAAATGAATGCAAGTTGGTAATGTTAACCCACCTTTAAATCACATTTGATTGATTTTTTGTTAAAATAACCACCATCCTAAAACAATGTAGAATTAAGGGACACGGTTTACTAGCTGGCCTGAAAACTTTAAACCCTTGTTTCTCAACTACAGTGCTTGTGTAGTTCTTGCTGTTGTCCTGTGACAGAGACTCTTTCATTATAAGGCAAACAGCCTAACATTCTCATGAAGTCACTTTGATCAAAAACCCCATAAAACTGCACCTTTTAATGCGTTTCTGTCCAAGCAGTCTTATTATTTATCCCATTAGCAGCCCCTTAGATCTTTTCTGAACATGCTGGAGGTAATTTTTATGTTGCCATGTTTTTGTTGTTTTTTTTTTACATTTTCACTGGTTGGTCCTTTTGTCTGGCACGGTGGGCACTTGGATATCTTTGTAAACCCATGCATTGCTTCGTATGTCCAAAATTACAAGACACAAAAGTAGTCCTTTCCTCTCCTCCTTACGTGCGTCTTTGTAAGAACCACCCACCAACACCCAATCAACTGCTGTGATGAAAGTTGTACAAAGTGCCCCACCCCTCCACACACACACATTGACACACACACAGACTCTTGCATTTTCTGTTTGATCTAGCCTGTGGTGCATTGTTGTTTTCTGTTCTGGGGGCACAAACCCATAACCTTGGCCAAGATGAAAGGCCCCTTCGCTGTGCCCCCAGTAAAGCTTGCACTTATGGCCCCAGCCGCTGCCTGCTGTGGGGATTCAACAAACACACACGCAGGCTTTCTGGAGCCATCCCAGACACAAGAGACCAAAGAGGGGACCTAAAGAGCACCTCCGGCTCTGGCTGCGGGCCACCGTGGCCGAGAGGGTGGGAGAGCATGTCCTGTAACTGAAAAGGTCACCCAAAGGTTTTATCCCAACACAAGGCATCCAATTCCTGTCAGTCACAGGACGATAACATTTTGCTAACTAAGATAATTGCTCAGATCTTGGTTGTGGGAACAGGTCAAAGGAACACATGTGGTCAAAGGATCACACAGCTCATAAACCTGTTGCTAATTTGGAAGGTGGATGGAGGGATATCAGTCATTCTTCTCCTAGTAAACTCCTGTAGCACCACCATTAGGTTTACATCCATGGTCTGAAATATGTTAACAACTATTGGATAATTGACATTTGGTACAGACGTTCATGTTTACCACAAGATTAACTATAAAAACTGGCCTGGCCCTGGTTGGATATAATCAGTTTGTGATCGGTCGGTGGTTCGATTCCTGGTCCCTGCAGCCTTCATGTCAAAGTGTCCCTGGGCAAGACACTGAACCCAACTTGCAAATTGCTCACCACCTGATGAGCAGGTGGCGCCTTGCATGGTAGCCTCTGCCACCAGTGCATGACTGTGTGTGTGAATGGGTGAATGCTGACTTGTTGTCGGCGTGTTGTAAAGTGCTCTGTGTGGTCACTAAGACTAGAAAAGTGCAATATAAATGCAGTGTTTTCTCTGTGTTTTTTAGGGCCAGACCATTTTTTGAGCCCAAAAAGTGGTCTGGCCATCTCCCTATAAATGGTCCCTCAAACTTTTATCCTTCCCCAGATGTCTTTGGCAGGTTATCAGTGAAAATAAGAGAGCTACACCACCAAACCACTTGTTAAAAACGCAGTAATTAGGAATCTACAGCACTCCTCACTTTAAAGGTCAGTTAATTGTTCACCAGACTAAGTGAGCTGTTTTCTCAGCACAAAATTAAGAGGAAAAAAAAAATCTCTATTACCCTTTTGTTAAATTCATTTTCAGCTTGACATTAAAAAGAGACTGCCCGACCTGCCAATGGATGACATTTGATTTTAATCCAGTTTGCACAAAACATATCTGCCAAGGCTCTGTATTGATGGTGTAACCTCCCCTCTAGGTTGAGCCGTGCCCAGCAAGTTGAAGTGAAACACTAAGACAGGGTTATTTTTCTCACTGAGTCTAAGAAGGCTGAAGACTGACAAATGCGATCTCACATACATGTACAAGCGTACCGTTTCTCCCAAGCATAGCTCCAGGGGAGAAATTGGAAGAAGGAATAATTGGATGATGCTTTATGAGCTGTGCTTTTTATTTTAGACCACACTCGGCGCTGTGATGTACCATCTCCTGGAATTACTTCCCTCAGTCATCTAGAGATTTAATATGACTTAGTCCCTGGCCTGTTTCCCTTAATGTATGAGTGGACTTTAGTCATGGCTGGGCAGTTCTGCTCCCTGGCCTTCAAACTCTAATAGTATCAGGAAATGAGCAAAAGAAATTGAGCGGTGATCCAAGTTGGCCTCATTTCTCCCCTTTGCTCTTTCTTTTGGCGTTCACAGTAATACTTATGGGTACGGGAGTTTCCAGTCTACCCATTAGAAGGCTCATCATGGCTCGTCTGGCCAGAATTCCTGTTCTCGAGATATAAAAACAGCTGAAATGTCAGTTTGCAAAATTTGCATAGAGACATGGTTTTGTTGCCGAAGCCAGGTTTTATTCACAGTTTGCTAAGTAATGAGATCAGTGTTACATCTCATGTTTTAGTGCCGTAATTCCAATGAATCCCTGATTCTTTGACTAGAAATGTACTCAATGTACACTCTGGCTGTTCAACTGCAGAAGCTAAAGGAAAGAGGAGGTTGATGAGGCGTATGAAAGGATGATGCTTATATACACAGGAAAGTTAAACAGTCAGTAGGTCAGGTCAGAGCATTGCGCTGACTGTCTGTGGGCTATAAGTTGCTGACCTACGTCTTTTCACATCTTTTCCTGTTCTCTGCATCGTGTAATTGCGAGCATTGTGTCATTCCTGTCATTTTGACCGCAGTAGTAGATCACGTCTCTGGTCATTTGCCATGCATCCATCTTGATTTTAAAAACTTTTCGTTTGTCTCACGCTTTGACTTTGATATTTTTTTTCCTTCGAGCGCCGACTCACCCCATTCTTTCCCCTACTTTTAGGAGGAGAACCATCCTCCAGAGGGAGAACGAGAGGAGCCGCTGGTGGCCCCAGTTGTGGAGGAGAGCCAAAAGTTGTCTGCAGACAACTTTCAAGAGCGACGAGCCCATGCCATCGCCGCCAAAGCTCATGACATAGAGAAGGTACTTATCCACCCTCGTCCCGAATCTAACATCCTTAAATTCATATTTAGCTGCTCAAGGCGTTTTAACAGGTCAGTGTAAAAATAACACCTAAGCTCTGTGTGGTTTTATAATCTCTCAACTTTAGGCTTTCGGATATGTCACTATTTTGTATCGATAGGGTATCAAGAATCCTTTACTGTATTTACGTAGCATTTATAAAGGTACATTTATCTGTAAATGAACATTTTTGTGTCAGTCACTGTCAATTGCCTCCTCTGGAAAGTCGCTGCATTTACAGTCCTCTCATTACAAGTTGGTAATTTGTAAAACTTTTCTATAAATGTCAGCTTGGTGCATGCGTGACACACGCTGCAACCCTGGCAAACAACCTCGTACATATGGTGTCCTCGACTCCTCTGACTCACACATGTGGATTATTTTACTGGATAGGCATTACTGGAACAGCCACCTATTATGTTTCCCTAACAAGGCAGGAAATTAACTTTCCTGTCCACCAGGCACAGTGGTGAGTACATCCTAAAATTCACCAGATTGCCAGCCAGGTATCGTTTTCAGAACAGTATTTAAGTGATGGGTAATTATCTGCCAAAGTTGCCAGATTTATCAGCATTTTCTGTTGGCTCTCTCCTAACTGCAGCTCATTAAATCCTGCACCGGCTTAATATCCCACATGGCTCACATCTCTCCTTCAGCGTTTGACTCATCTTTGCATATGCACGTACACATACAGTATAGGCATGCACACATAGAGTTGGAAACACTGGGATTATATACATGCCACGGGAACGCATAAACAAAAGCAGAAACACAAGCGCGGCCCCAGACACGGTATTGGTTTTGCGCGTACAATAAATTGGGAGGCCGACCACTTAACGGAGCTGAAACCACCCGAGGCTCGAGGTTCCAGCTCTGCTCAGTTATCTAATGAAGCCCATTCCTGCACCAGTGAGCACTACCGCTGCTTTACTGGGACCATTAAACCTGAGCCAGCTCTGCCCCGGAGCACACACACTGCTGCGTTCTCACATATAGCAGCGCCATAGAGCCTATAGGTTGTTATAACACTGTTGCTGACGCTGCAGCTTCTGGCCTGTTTTATAGCCTGTCTCTTTCTCCCCCGTCTGTGTCTCCTCGCGTTCATTTGAGCTCTATTGTGTGAGTTTTATTTCATATTTTCCAGTAGAATGTACCAAGATACACCAAGATCCGTGTGAAGAATAACCTTTTGGGTTTTGTTTTTTTTTATAATAGTTGAAAATGAAAAACGAGAGAGAGCGGTGCATTCCAGATATAAGAGTTTTCAGGTTTTCTTTCCAGGATTTAGAAAGGGAAAAGGTAAAACAAAATCTTTCATCCCTGTCTTTGGCTTTCGTTATGCCCAGATCACTTGCATGAAGGTTGTTTGTAGTTTGGCAGTCCTCACTTTGTCCACCATGAAAGGCTGGCTTGATTAGTCACGACTGTAAGTGAAGTCGGCCCTTGTTTCTTTCGCACACAAGCAGGTCAGAAAGAGAAGTTTAGTAATCAAATCAAATCATTTCTGCCCAGTGTTTTTTCCTTATACCGGCGCTCCAGACTAACTTTTCCCCCTTCTGTCTTGGAACCGACCCAAAAGCCAGTTTTAACCATCCCGAATTCAAAATGTTGTCATTTAACTCGGCTGAAGTGCATGTACATGTATTTACAGTAAACATTTTGTGTTGTCACATTCAACTGCAGTTCAGTTTTTTTTTTGTTTTCAGTCAGGAATATGCTCAGACTAAGGTGTGTGCCACAGGAAGGAATATTTAGCTAACTTTGGTTGCATGCCAGCTGTGTAACATGTGCAGTGTATGCATAACATTAGTGTTTCATAAGTTTTCTAATGAAATATTTCACACACCTTGCAGGCTAACCTCCTCACTTATTTTGTTTGGGTAATGCTCTGCATGCATGAAAAAAACAGAAAATGTGCCTCTCTCATGTTAGCGGTGGCATTTCTATCCATCCGCAATTAAATAATTTCATTGCATTGAACCCTAGGGGCGCACATCCATATGTACTAACGCACAACCAGCTATGGAAGAAACAAGGTGTTAGCTGTTAGCTCTGTTAGCCAAACACACTGCAGGACTATGTTGCCCACTGGCTACTAAGAGCTAACAGCTAACTAGCTGTCCTCCAGATGATTCCAACATGGGTTTGTTGTTCACAATGTAGCATTATTAGGGATAAAATAGGTTTGGTTGGCAACTGGAAAATGTATAAGCACTTGTCTGGTGGCTGGTGTTCATTTCCCATCGTGCCCAGAACAGACAGCTAAAACACTCTCCAGTTGGACTCGCTCTTTCAGTCTGAAACAACAAAGTCACTTTCACATGCGCTCTGCGAAGTCGCAGCAGCGCTTCTGTTGCAGTATGGCTGCGTTCAACAACCTGACAAGTGTTGGCCAGATGTTTGGCTTTCTGCTGCCAATCTGGTCTAGCCATCTCTTCTAAACACAGGGACACAAACACACTCCAGTCCAGTAGCTCCCCTCACAAGCTCACCAACTGTCTTTACACTTCTCACAGATCACACGCTGAACTTTCCATCATTGGCCAGACGTCGTGCTGGGCAGCGCTATACCAGCGCCTCAGTGTGTGTGTTTGTGTAGCTAAGTGAAATTGGTCTGCAGAAATTCAACCTGAGCCCCGTTCTCATTGTCAAAGTTGACTTTGGCTGCAGTACAGACTAACTGGTTATAGTGAGTGACAAGGCATGAGAGGCTATAAAGGGTATTATGTTTTACTCCTCACAGGCCAGGCTCTGATACAAAGGGAGTTTTATTTCATTTGTTGAGGAATCTAAATATATTTGGCTACAAGACAGACAGCCAGACAGTTCCAGCCTCAGTGGGTTTTTTTAGGTACAAAGATGGCAGAACTGGACTCGGGCCCCAACTCTTTCACTCGTCTTTTCTGTAGCCAGGCAGGCTCTCACGCTCGCTCCTCCTAATCCTGTTTTAACCGGCTATAGAAACCGAAGTTTAAAGTTTTCAGAAGCAGAGACAGTTCTGGAGCGACCCCACCCCAAAGTCGAGAACTGGTCCTTTTCCTTCCTGATTGGATAACAAGGGAGGGATTTCAGGAAGTGCGTTCCTATACAGGAAGTACATTTTCAGCGCATTGTTATCTAGGAACGACTATTCAGAGAAGTTGTTGTCAGCACACTTGATTGGATACTTCCTCCGAGAGGTTGATAAATAAAATCACAGTCATCTTTTATCAGCTGTTGAATGAGACCCCAGGACATTAAGATTCAAAGGACAATGTATTGATGCTAAATTAAGCACAGCAGAGAAAGTTGCTTCTTGTACAGATTTGATAGTCTGGCTGTTGTGTAACATCTTCCTCTTGATCCTTCGTTGTACGCGTGGAATGTATAGAAACGCCCTGAGGAGGTGGTGTGTTCATTTCACGTCTTTCCTTAAATTGTTTATATCTAAATTTCCCGTGGATTGATTATCCTATTGTTAGATTTAGGTCACCTTAAGAGGTGGAACTGAAAACTCATCACTGCTTTGTTGTATTTCAAGAGGGAAGCAACTAAGAAAACATTTCGGTTACTTATTCTGCATTGTATAATATCCAAAAATAAATTTCTGTCCCTAAATCCCCGTTTGCAGATAAAGCACATGGCTTATGCAACAGCGGAAATGTAAGTGTTTAATGCAGATTTTGGAAAGCAGCCATCTGTTGTCGCAAGCATATTAACTGTGTTTGACAGCAGATCTTTATTTGTGTCCTCTCTCCTCTACTCTGACCATCCTCGCTGTTGAGGGAACATAGTGGAAAGCTATAAATAAGCCAGTGAGTTCGAAAACACCCCGCAGCACAGAGGCCACTGTTGGTATCCAGTGAATGACTGAAACTCACACTCGCCTGGCCTAATTTTACACACAGGCACACGTGTAAACACACACATCCCGACACAGGCCTCGTCATTGTAGGTGCCAATGTTTGCTGCAGCACGGAGGCCTGACTCTCACAGTGATGGGCTGATGTGCGAGTTAATAAGTAGCAGCATCAGTGGGTTGAATCACATTCACTGAATGAGGAATGGAGGGTAAGACGAAAGGACGCACAGAGAGACTATTTCCATGATGCATGTCCTTCTCTAGTAAAAGGGACAGATGGAGAGTAGAGAGCAGCATCCCCAGAATAAGAGAGTTGTGTCCCTGAGGGTTGTCAGTGTGGACTTTTATAGAGAAGTCCAGTTAGAGAAGGTCCTGATGTGTGATGTGTATTTATATTTATTATTGCATTTTTTGCTTTTATTAGACTGGATCTCTGGATAACAAGGGATGAGGTGCAGGATTTGTTGAGTTTTCTTGTTTGTGGGAATCCATCCACAGCATGTCTGAAGCTTTGAAGAAAAACAAAAACTGACATTTAAAAAAATTACGATCAGCTTAGGTGACCGATACTTCCTCCCCCATGAGTTGGTATTTTGCGAATCATCCAGTTTATATGGCAGCACTGGGCTCCCTCCATTGTTTAATGAGACATTTGAGGCTCGGTGTGAAATAGCAGCTCCCCAACAAGATACCAGCACCTCTTCCTCATTGTCCCTCCAACACCTGTTTTGAGCCTCTGAGCCACCATTAAGTGGGGTTTTATTGCCTCTTGGGCTACCCTGTCCTACATAAAGGGCCCTTATTAAACTTGAGAGGAGAAGTGTTTATCTTTTGACACTAGATGATGTGTGTTAACACCAGAATGATCAGCTCAGGCTCAATGATGCTGGAATATTAACACCTAGGCGCCAGGTAGAGCAGGAAGGAAACAACTTTTTATCTCCTCAATTAAGAGTGCCTCTCTCATCAGGTTTGACCTCTGCCTGTTGTCTCTTTGCCAGTGTTGCAAAATCTACTCAAAATTATGAAATACTTGAGTAAAAGTAAAAATATAGTGTTAAAATATCACTTTGGTAGAAGAGAATTGAGAAGAGAGAAGAATTGTGATTTAAAATTAAGCTACTTTGGCTCTGATGCTCGTGTTATCTGCAAAGTAACTTGTAAGTAAAGTAATTACATTACTTTGTTGGAGTAAAATGTAAAATATTTGCCTCCAAAATGCTGTGGAAGTATAAAGTAGCAGGAAATTGAAATACTCAGGTAAAGGACAAGTACCTCAAAATTGTACTGAAGCACAGTACTTGAGTAAATGTACTTACATTCCTCTCTTCAGTCCTCCTGAAAGTGTTTTGAATGAAAAGTGTTGTCTTTTCTTATTTTTTAATTTGTGCACCTCAGGCCTTTATGCTTTTCTGACTCATGTTCTCATCCACTTCCAGATGTACCGTCAGGACTGTGAGACATTTGGCATGGTGGTAAAGATGCTGGTAGCTAAAGACCCCAACCTGGAGAAGCAGCTACAGGTCCCCCTCAGGGAGAACCTCGGGGAGATCCGTGAACGTTGCCTGGAAGACCTGAAACACTTCATCAGCGAGCTGGACGAGGCGGTCCGGCAGCCAGAACCGTCCGTCTGCGACTCGACCACCCCGCCTACGACTCTGACGGGTCATAAACTTTCAAAGACAGGAGTCAACCACAGCTCATCTTATTGACACATAGGCCTGTTCTGCTCTCTGTGAGACTGAGCATTATGGGACTTACTGCTTAACAGGATGGATTTCTGGGATACATTTTGGATTGCTGGACTGAACCGGTGCTACAGCACAGCAACCTGAATAGCAGCTCAACACGGCAAGGATGCAGTGTTGCGTTGTATGTAGGGATGAACAGTGTTAGTTTTGAACAGACCGTTTTTACCTTCAAGATTTCTGTTGATTTTAAAATATTACGTTTTTTTTCCTAAAAAATGTTGGCAAAAAAACACATCTTTTATTTAAAAAGCTACCAGTCTTACACCAATGTGGAAATGGTCAGCATGGGTTTCATTATTTAACCGGTTTTGATGAAAATATGTCGTTGAGAATAGAGTCCTACAGCATGATCAGAGTTGTGCAAAAGAAAACTCAGATGGGGACAATGTTTTGTTTTGTACTATGTTTTGTAGCAGTCAGATGGATGACCCGGTGCTGCTAAATTTACAGTTCTACATTCTTGTATAAATTTGTACTGTCCAGAGATGCCAGTTGGGTTCCTTTTTCATTGTGTTGTCTCATTTTGCTTATCAAACTTTATATCCAATATGCCCCAACGAAAAAACCTGCACAAAGCTTGATTATTTTGATGACATTGAGATGAAGCTTTGCACAATCTGGGATGCATCTGAAGGTTCTAGTAAAGATGATTTCTATTAACTTTGTTTTATTGTGATCTATTAACACAAGTTACATTATTATTATCCCAAGCATGGAATACCTAATCTGTAATTATCTCACTGGCATTGTTAAACTCTATTTTAGGCTGTCATTGCATGTCTCCCTGAGATTTTAGTAAGAGTTCAAACGTGCCTTACATGCCAAACTACCTTACTTTTTTCTTCGGATGTGCATGTTACATATCATGAAGTGTGGATAGAAGTTTAGACAATTTCAACAAGGATGGCACAAAATCCCCTAAAGTCTGTGATACACCTCCAATATAAAAACACCAATACATTCTGAGGTCTAAAAAATCTGTTAAAACATTTGATGACAAAAAAAAATCATTCCTGAAGGTTTGAGAGGAGAAAAATATTTATTACGAGCGTCTTTACATCACAAAGCATTTAGCTGGTTATGTCAGAGCAAGGGTAGTGAACAGTTCAGCTGAATATGGAAATTGCAGGTGTTACTGCCGTTACGTTTTATATTTTGTACACCGATAGTGAGCATTGTGGAGTATATGTTATAATCGACATTGTTACAGAGTAACATGGCACTTGACTGTGAAGAACACAGTTTATGAAGTGGCACCTTCTTTGTTCTTTCTCATAAAATAGGAGGTCTGTTTGTTTACCGTTACAACTGCTATTGTTTTATATCAAACACTTCAAAAGAAACAATTCTTTAAACCACAGATATAAAAATACCAGTATTAAAATCTTAACTTAGTATATACATTATCATTTTGTACTATTATGCATTAAATAATTATTTGGTTTGTTTTCTATTTTCTACTTTATCAGCCATTGTGTACAATATGTTGCCATTTTAAAGCACACAAAGGTATTGCTGCAAAACCTTTAACTGAACATAAAACATTAAAAGAAAAAAACTTAATGGCAAATGTTGAAATGAGAGAAAAAGTATGATGTGGCCACTCTGCCAACTCTGTACATAATTTTGGTCTGTACTGTCGAAAGGAAGGCTTCCAAATGTACCAGTCCATGCATCATATTAGTGCTAAAATTCAATAAGACCTGGTATCTAGGCCAAGTTTGCACGCACAAAAATAGATCTTCTGACTAAATGTTACACAGATCCAGTCTTTCCTATGCTGTCTTTGCAGTTTGAATTGATTTATTCTTTCAGCAGATTAGAGTCTCTAAAATATGATATGCATTTTGACATTTTGGCCATGCATCTTCTGTTCGGGTGTACTATACAGACTGCATGGTAGGTCTTTCTAAAACCACATCTGATCTGCAAAACCCACACGATTAGAAAATCTGACTTAACTTTGGAGTGCAGATTATAATGTAAATACACTCTGAGCTGTTATGAGATGATACAGTTTTTGGAGCGGTGGCTCTTTTTGCGACCAGTCTGTGAGCCGTGGCTGTGGGAAGAGAGGGCTGTAACCCTTGTTGGGTAGTCCTCAGCATAGTAGCGCCCGGCCGGTCGAGGCTGAGGGATCGGCTGGCCCAGGAAATAGCCTTCCTCCTCAGAGTCTGACGATGAGGAAGAGCAAGTGGAGCAAAAGTCATCCTCATCTCTGTAGAGACCCATGAAATGCTCAACCCGTGGGTCTCCTTGAGCTGAGCCCTGAGGCATGAAGTCAGATCGGCTCTGGGAATAGGCCATGGGCGGCCTGTGTGCGGGATGCTGTAGGAGCATAGCACCACAAGGAGGGTTTACCAAACCCGGCTGCTGGGGCTCATACGGCCTCTGTGCTCTCTCCAAAGGCACCATGTGAAGGTTGTTGTCCGAGCGGGTTTTGCGGCTCTTGTGATGCCGACCCTGTCGGTGGGGGTGCTGCCTGCTGCGCCCGTGGTGGCTCGATGGGCGGCTTCTTTCTCGACCCATCTCATCTGGGCAGTACACCCTCCTCTGCGGCCTCTCACTCATGGGATGCTTTCTAATATTGACATCAAACCCATCATTATATCCATTATCCACAGTGTCTTCTGAGAATTTGACCATCTGAGGAGGCCTGGACTGGGATTTGCTCCTCCTCAGAGCTGGAGCATGGACAAAGGAGGCAGGGAGGCCTTCTGAATGTGGGGAGAGAAGTCCTCCTGATGTGCTTCCTCTTATTCCCAATGTTACCCCCTCCTCATCTCCCTTCTCTATGTTAAGATTGAGAGAGTTGGCACTGTGGTGAAGATGAGATGAATTAAAGGTTCCCATGTTGCTCATCTTCTCACAGTCATCTGTCACTGAAGGATCCTGCATGGCAAGGGTGTAGACTATGGGTCTGTCCCTGCCATCTCCATCCACTGATGCACCTAAAAAGAACAGACAGGAGAGACAAGTGTTAAACAGCTGCTCGATATAAAAATAAAGCACATTTTTCCACTGAACGCATGCAGTCATCAGTCTCCTTACCAGTGATGTTTGAGAGCGCTAGGGAGTCCATGGAGTCTCCAGCACCCTGCTCGACTTTCCTCAGTTCATCAGCAATGCACTCAAGAGAGTCTTCATACCACTGCCTGTTGTCTGGCCAGAAGGCCTGTCTTCCTGTCCCAGATTGGTCTTGATCCTGGTCCAGCTCCAGCTCTTGGATCTTCCTGGCACTGGCAGGACCTGGATGACTTCCATAGGCGGAGTCTCCCAACCCGTCCTGGGACTGGGCCCAGTACATTTCAGGCAGGTGCTTCTTGCTCATCAGTCCAGGGCTAAGGCTGTGGGCTCTGGATTGATTGGAAATCTGGCTCTGGGTGGGGCTGGCAGGTGTTGGAGATGAGGCGGGAACCCCCAAAGATGTACTATCAGGCTTTAGCCAGGGGTCAGAGGCAGGTATTAGTCTGTTTCTGTCACTGGTAGGGCTGGGAGATTTTAGGGAAGGTTGCTGAAGTTGGTGTAACATCCCGCGGTCACCAAACTTAAGCAGGAGCTGAGTCATATAGTCCTCATGCTGTGCCCACTCCTCTGGATCCTCCTCTCCACCGGCATCCTGCTCTTCGCGCTCCCTCCAGAATCTCTCCTCCTCCAGACCTAGACGGGCCAGCTTGCGCCCTACGATACCAATGTCACAATCGGCATCTCCATCACCCTCTCCATCTCTATCTCCGAACTTGTACTCAAATGAAGGGACGGTGGGGGGTGGGTTAAACAGCTGTGACTGCCTCCACTGTTCGGCAGGTCTGCTGCTCTTCCCCATGCGGACACTGCGCCTTGACTCACGTGAGCGGGCAGACTGGAAGGCAGAATCAGACGAATCGGAGGCATGAATATCTTCCCCCTGGCTGCAGGCCTTTGAGCAATAGATGCGACCCTGCTTTGGTAGGAAGGGACAGCCCAGCAAGGATGTCTTGCACTGGGCACAACAGAAGCACTTGTCTGTGGCATGCCAGTGTACACCTTCATAGGTCATCTGGGCATGGTCAACACCTGAAGGATCGTGGGATGAAGAGAAGAGGCGCATGGCATTAGCAATAGTACTTCTTAATACAAAGTCATAGAAATATCAACAGGATCTTATGTTCAATCTTAGATCTTTCTGGCACCTGACGATTATAACCTACCAATGTTTTCACCACAGGCCTCGCAGTACTCTGCATACAGCGACTCAAAGCAGCCACAACAGTAGGGCCGGCCATCTTTCATGATGTAGCGCTGCCCCCCGAGCATTGTCTCACACTCGAAACAGGCAAAGTGCTTCATGTGCCAGTGACGACCTTCTGCTTCAGTGCATTCATCCGAAAATATGATCTGAAGGGAAAAATACATACCATGTTAGTGATTTCCTAGGAACTCTTTGTAACTTGGTAGTGATATTGCCATGGTTCATTGTGAAACACAAAGGGCAGTGGTACTGTTAGTACGTCTTACCTCATCACAAGAAGAGCATCGTGGTTTGAGGAGCTCAGCGTGGTGTCTCCCGCAGAGGATCTTGCCATTTTGGTAGAAATAGATCAGATCCACCAGCAGCTCTTGACACGTGGCGCACACAAAGCATGCTGGGTGCCAGCAGGGGCTCGGCCCAGCTCTGGAGGCAAAAATTGCCATCTCCCCTCCATTGATGCCTCCACCACACTGACAATCGAAAACAAACAACAGATGATCCATGAGATTTATATTTCAAGCATCTCGTTGATACGGTTTGTCAAAGTGGCTCACATGGTGTGGGGGACAAAACATGTTCATCATCGAGCTTATGACCTTGCTTATTATATATCAGTAATAAACCTGGTGATAAGTATGCTACCTTGAGAATGAAATGTGATGATGATTAGATGTGTGGGACATTCGATGCCTGTAACACTTGAGGAATGCTACATAAACAACAGAGAGATTATGGAGATAACTATTCATAATACATCACATATCTGCTGATGTTTCATTTGCAGTGATGCTTAAACAAAAGAAGGCCAAACAACAGGTGATCATACTGTAAGTGCCAGAGGAATATGATCCATTCTAAACACATCAGTGCATCCTAGAGTGGTGACAACCGTCGCCAGAAAACAGTTGATAACACAGTGGGTGCAATTTATCTTTTCAAGGCAACGAAAACACAGATTGCATCTGTGACAACTCCACCAAATATCCTCCTGAGCTTAACTCTTTGTTCTGACATGGGGTCAGATACTTAAACATTTCAAAACTCTTATAAATCTAGCACTCCTAGCATAACTTCTTCACTAGAGGTTGTAGGACAAATGCTGGCTCAAGTTAAGCGACTTGTTTTCTCTATGTTTCACTTGGTGCCTGTTTCCCTTAAGTAAAAAGTAATCAATTATTCACTGGGTGTTGCTGAGGAACTGGACAGCATTTCGGTCCTGTAAGATTAAACAGAATACACTGGCCTTGGTCCTGAGTCAAAAGATCGTATGACTCCACAGAGATCGTCGGAGCGTGTCTGAACGTGCAATCAAGGCTTTATATAACCCAGCAGAGCTACGAGACGCCCATAGGCAGCTATGAGATAGCATGCCCAGCTGTTAACCATTATTACCAGGCTGGACATACAGGGGCCTTGGATACAGGAGGGGGCTGTGTGTCCCTGGGAGTGCGGCACCACGAAACTGGAGCCTGACAAAGTGTGTGTGAATGATGTATCCTTTTGAGCATGTACAGTATGTGTGTAGGTGTGCCTGTATGGATGAGTGAGTAGGTGGTTATAGCGTAACACCGCTTGCAGAACATATGTGAAAACACATGCATGTCTTAAGGATTTGAGTGCATCCGTTGTTGTTCCTGCGTGTAACCTTGCATCTCTGTGGCAGCATCTGTGTTTGAGTGCTGACAGACATCATCTGCCTGTCTGGGGGTATTAACATGGCTTGCCTGCTCTTCCTGGATGCCTGGCAGAGGATGTGGTTTTACTCACTGGTCAGGGCTCAATTTGCTGGAAGCCACATAACACTAATATTTATGTTTGTTGCATTGAAAGGGAATTTTTCACCAGTATGATGAAGGGAAGCTTGAATAGCACTGGACGTTATGTTGAAACCTCCATCACCAAATCAAAAGTAGGAAAAGGAGGTCATGTTTAAGAACTGTTTTCTGGAATGCACTTTGGTTGATAGTTTTCATGCCTATCCTTTATAGAAAAGTCCTCAAACCAGCTGCATGTACTGAGTGGAGCTGTAATTATACCAGGAGATGTGGAGTTCTGTGCCACATACTGTGTCGTGTTTGGAAAAAGTAGGATTTTAAGACTTTATGCAAGAATTACTTGTTAACATGTACATTCTGTTGCAGCCTGTCATGCTGAGATATAGACGGGTAGCAGGAAATTTGCTGAATTCCTCCTGAGGAACTGGCTTTCTCCGCTCGGCTTGAGCACGAGCCTCTTAATTTCCCTGCTTCCCCTCTCGTCCTAATGAGGAAGTTTATGTCCATGATTAAAACCATCACGTTAGCCAATCAGGAACGGCCTCGGGGTGCCACCAATGGGATGGGATAGTGGGTGTTGGCTGCTTGTGATATAAATAACTCAAGACCCACAAGTTGGTTTCCTTGTAATGCTAGCTTACCTAATGGCTACATGAGCACGAAATGATGCAAGCGTTGTGTGCATATGCATGTGTGTGTGTGTGCTCATGGGTATCCACGTGTGGCACCTACATGTTCACAGCGGGTGTGTTGCAGAGCTCGAGGCAGGATCTTGGGTGTTCCTCTCCCCAGTGCCTCCCTCTTCCTCTGGGCACTGAACATGTGGAGCTCCCTCTTCTCCTCCTCACTCAGAGAGTGGCAATAACGCACCTAAAAGAAAAGACAGAGGGAAATCATGAGTGGAGCTGACAGACTTAAAGAACAAGAGAGCTTTATTTTACGCCAAGAGCACTGTTCATTTTGTTGATGAAAACTGAAAATGCTCGTGAGCAATCATTTTTTCCATGACTAAGACGAGACACTGACGAGCTAAAACTAGACCTTTGAAAGTAAAAACTGAAGAAATCTACGTTTAGTTATCTTAAAAGATTGTGAATCCAGTGGGAAGTATACAACTAACCTGAAGAGACTCTTGAAGCTACACCACCCTGCTATTAATGCCACGGCAAGTATGCTAACCTAAGTCTAATGTTTACTTAGCATATACATTTACTAATGTTTAAAGTGCAATATTAGCATCCTATCAGTTTTATACTCAAAACAAACAGAGGAAGCATATCACAAGATTAACTGCTAACTGTTGCTAACTGTAGCTGCTGTTAGCTCAGTTAGCTATGTAGCTAGCAGCGGAGACTGGGAGCTCGGAGCATCGGGAACAGCTTTAGACTGGGACGGGACGGGCTAGCTGGTTAGCATGCCAACTTCAGTAGATATCAACACAATAAAGACATTAAAATGGCAAAACTGTTATTTCTTCACATTCTGTTGATAAGTTTAATTATTTTTTTTTATGTTTTCAACTAAAATTTTCGTATATATTGCACCTTCAACTTAATGTTTGTCATCTTGCTTTGGAAGTGAGTTTTTTCTTGCTAACAAAGGTTTTCAGTTTGCGGTAACATTGGCTGGGTTAATTTGTTAGCTAATGTCAGTTTGCTAGCTTCAAAGCTTGTGAGTGAAACATACAGGGCTTGACAATTAACATAATCATTGTTTTAATTTGTCTGGGACAAGTTAACGATTTGGTCGTACAAGTGAAATGCTTTACCATGTATTGTTCTATGGTTATTATTCAAGTAAAACAAAACCGCGTTAGCTAAGTTAAGCTAAGAGAGAAAACATTTTGACATTTCGTCAACCAAACTGGACCAAAATGTTTTGAGTTGAAGGGTAAAATGACTAGAGAAAAATGCCCATTAGCTTTAGTCACACTAAAGACTAGACTTAATCTAAAATGGCTGCCAAAATTAACACTGGCGAAGAGAGAAACCGGTTAGAAGGAGAAGCAGATAATGCTTAATGACATCCAGCCATTACCGCTGATGGTTCATCTCTCATCTTCGCTTTCAACTTTAGGGAAGTGTATCACACGCGATCCATATATGGTTGGAAAAAGGGTTTAATTAAAGCTGATTCCTCTGAAGGCTGCGTTGAAAGGATGGCGTGAGCGATACACAAACCCTTCCTCTGTGTTTAGAGATGGTGATGAAGGCCCAGATAAAAGACCAAGAGTATCCTAACAACCAGCTCGGTTGTTCTCTAAACAACAGTAAACGATGCCGGTGTGTGAGCTCACACACACACTGTCTCAGTCTCTCCCTTTCACACACACACACAACACACACATAGTGCTTATCCCTCCGAACCACAGTTACGCAAGGAATCCTCCGGCGGTTTGCCTCCTCAACCGCCAGGTCTGCCGACAAACATCATAAAACCCGCTCAGTCAAACACTGTGCGGTTGTGTGTCTTTATTGTGCGTTTTCCATGTGTGTACACAGAGACCACCTCCGTCAGACAGTAGCCCCCCCTCCCCGGTCATCCCCTCTGGTGATAACCCCTCCACCATATCTCCTAATGTAAACTCTATTAACACAGATGTGAAAGGAGTGCTGGTTTACACACCGTAAAGCTCTTATACACAAGAGGCCGGCATGTGCTTTACTGTCACAAGAGGGTTTTTTGTCAGTTGAGGGAATGCGGCCATTGTTTCAGTTTTATTAGAAAAGGTCAGCAAGATTGTTTGAGCTTTACTCAGCTGCTGGCTTTAGGTCAGTTAATGCTGGGTATAGTTTGTCATTTGTAATTGTCAATATGTGAGCAAAATGATACCAAAACTATACTTTTATGTTCACTTTACTTTGAGGGATTGTTTTACATTCAACAAAAACACCAAACTTTTTAAATGTTACTAAATACAAGCAGCTGTTAAAGAACATTGCCCAAAACAATAGTATCAAAACTAGAAACGGCAAAAATAATAATAATACTAATTTAAATGCAAAGACTGTAAACAGATTCAGATGTCCTAAAATGTTTTTGTTTTTTTCTCATGGAAGTTGCAATTGAAGCTGTAAAGTAGTTAAACTGTTGTTTAAAGTTGAAGCATTGAAAGCATTTGAAGTGTCCGCTTAATTGAAAGAGCCCCTGAGCAGCTGAAATCAGTTGAAGTGTAATCAGTGAAAGCATTTTTTTTTCACCCTTGCTCGTCCTTGCATCATCTTTGACACTGATTTGGAGCCACTTTACCATAAACTGGATCTTCAACTCCTTTCAGCACCTTCATCTCAACCCATATTTCAGTGTCAGCTCCCTCTTTCACCTCCTTCAGCACTTTCACTTTAATTGTAGCAGGTATTTTCGCTAAGTATTTCCACAATTTCAAATGTTTCAGCTGCAAAATCAAGCGGTGAGCACGGAAAGACTTTAACCTTTTCTAGTTTTAAGTTAAAGTTTGTGAGCGTGTGAAAACAATTCAGTTCACACAGGTATGTGAGCACTGAAAGTAGTTGAAGAGCAGTATGCCCTTATGACAGAACGTGATTTGATGCACGCAGAGCGCTGCATGGCCGCTTTCCTCGCCGCCGCAAAAAGCCGTTGTGGCTTTGAATATTGAATAATATAATATCTGAATATTAAGTTAGTAAGTTGAAGGTTATAGTGTTAACTTCATGTTGTCTCACATGTAGATATAAAGCAGCGACCCCTGTTTGACTGTCTGCCGCAGACTGTTCCTATCTCCATCTCTCTCTCCCTCACACACACACACACTGTCATGTCAGTGTCTCTCTCTCGTCATCTCTACCTCGTTGTCTTGCGGAGGCAGCTGGTAGACGAGCTGTCGGATCCTGTGCTTCTCTCCGGGGCTGTTGACGTACGGCACCTTTTCCTCCGGCAGACAGGAGAAGTACATCTGTACCTGCGGATGAAGACAGATGGATGAACTTTAAAGGACAGAAAGAAATGGCATTTTGTCATTTCATTGGTAGATTTGTGCTGTAGACTTGGTCAGGGGGGGAAAACAAGATGGAGTGCCAGATTCTCATAATGCAATATTTGAGATTCTCTTTCTGAGTGAGACATGATGCCGCGGGCGGTGTTATCAGTACACAGAAGCCAGCTGGAGAATGACTGCCGCTCTGTGTGTCCCTTGTTCTGGGACACTGTGGGGCAAACATGTCAATCTCGATCCAGTCGCAGGTGCCTGACTGTGAAATCTCTCCACATATAAGAGACAGCAGTGGACTGGAAATGCTAATGTTTGCCTGGGAGAATTGCCGCTGACAGGGGAAAAGGAAACGGTGACAACATTTAGTTTGTCTCCGTTAAAAATATGGGAATATGTGGGAGAGCTCAAACAGTTCCCGAACATGTGTATCTAAAATTAATAAATGTGAAAAAATCCCTTTGCCAGATGTTGGACATCAGCATGTGGCACCACTAATCCGCTCGTAGGGCACAGAGAGCAGAAGGTCGGCACACATAACCTTATTTGAACTAAAACCATGTTCTGTTATCATGCAGATTAATACTGTCATCCTCTTAAGGAATGCTGATGCGCAATAAATGTGTGGTTGGTGTGCCCACAACCTTAAATTACATTCAAGTACTTTTCAAGAACTTTCAAGGTACCAAGACCAAAAAGACTGTCAAAGCCTTTATCAACACATCTCAATTGTTACTATAAATGCAACAGTGAAAAATTAAGTTTGCAGAATCCCTTTATACCAGCAGTAATCACTGTATACCATCTCACTTCCTTGTTTTTTATAAACTTTGATTAAATATTCTCATAATGATTATTTAATGGTGGGTTAGTCTGGTGTGAGATGCCAGAAGACAAGAAATATATATGACGGGTTAGTTTGTTTGAAACAAGGTGTTTCTTGCAGTGTAATAAGGTATTTCAGCCATAAACATGGAGAAATACACTTGGTAAGAACTTGAGTTTTTGCAGTGTAACAGGCCACGGTACCAACCTGCTCAGGCCTGACTCCCGGTGGCACCCACGCGTACTCCTCCAACGCACACCCGGAGTCATCATCCGAGGTGGAGCTCCTCTGGAAGCCCACGGTGATCTTCCCCATCTTTCCCCCGGCGCGAGGCTCCATGTCCGGGCCCCGCGGTGAAGGACGCTCCCCTCTCTCACTGCGCTCCAGGTTCATCACACACGAGCGCTGTGGATAAAGAGAGGGTTTAAAGGATCACATTTACAGAATCCACCTTTCATTTTTTTTAAATAGCCTTTTCAATCCCCTCTCTGTTCGATAATTGCTCTAATTGGCTGGGATAATGCTGACTAGGATTTTTTTGCACTTATTGTAAACTCCTCTGCATTCTTGTATATGCCTGCAACATCGATTAGCTTTAATCGCTGTTTCTCAATGAGATAATGGTTTTTCCCAGCAGTGTTTTAAGAGTTCAACATAACGGCTTGAACAAACACTGAGAAGAGCTGCGAAGAGAACCAGAACAAAGACTCTTCTTAACAAATCACACAATTTCCATCCTTTCTCAATTCAACCCCTTGAGTCACACTCAAGAATAACTGATATGTTATTTTCCATCGCATTAGCGCGGTGTGTCATACTTCCTTTGTTTATCCGTGACAGAATTATGCTTGATACCTTAAAAGGTAACGTAAGACAATCTTAGGGTGATATATAATGGAAAAATCATAGCAGGGTTTTTCCATTATGATGCACTTATTCAACAACAATATGTGACTCTTGCCAGCTGGACTGGACTTATGTTGGATTGCATGAATGACACACGGAGGTAAAACAGCAGCATTGTTAAATACAGAAGGTTTTAAATCCTGTATTTAAATTTAAAGGAGCGGTATGTAAGAATGGCTCACCTGTCCAATTCTTACTCAAAACAACAAATAGGGGGCAGCATATCACCAGAGTAACTGCGAACTGCTAACTTTAGCTGCTGTTAGCTAGTTAGCTCAGTTAGCCATGCGGCTAGTGGTCCCGATCAGGGCATTGTTGGTGTTGACACCGCTAGCACAGGAGCTTTGGGGTGGGGATAGCTGGTTAGCATGCTAACTTCAGTGGATAGCTCTGTAATAGGTCTACATAGACATCAAAACTGTCATTTCCTCATGTTGTGTTGCTAATTTCTGCATGTTTTCAACTTAAATTCCAACACATTGCACCTTTAAATCTCAAAATCTATATCAGAATAAAGCATTTACTTGCTGTGTCTTACAAATGTAAAACCTTTTCGACTGGCTTCCCTCCTTTTAACTGCAGCCGTGAACAAAATGTACACCGGGTACATTTGGGCGGCGCTCTTGAACTAGGATTGTAATGCTGTGACCTAACATGATGCAACAGAAATTTCCAGCTGTTACCCACCAAACATCTGTTGCTCTTAACCGCTGTGCTCAAAAGTGCTGAAGGTTGTGAAACACGTGTAAGCAGCCTAGCACGTTACGCCGACGGTGATTTACAACTATGTGCAGGAAGTCACGTCTGCTATGATCGAGAAATTGCAAATGAAGGGGCAAAAAAACTGATATAAATCTTAAGTCAACCGCAGCATGAATCCACTCTCAGCAGCATTTCAAGCAGTTTTTATTCCCCTTCTTTACAAGCTGATAACAGTTGACCCGTAACATGTACAGGAATTAATCTGTCTCGTCATCGTGCGTCTCCCGCCTTCAGCAGTAGCCTCTCTTATCTCAGACGCGGCCATGGTCTTCAGAGCCCCCTCAGCCTGCCCTGATAGCCGCACTTTGGTCTCAAAGGTGTTGAAAAAGCCACTTGCGACTCGCCCCGCTCCGAGTCTTTCACATGCAAATCTGAACCAGAATAGAGCTTGTTTGGGTGAAAACAGTCAGAGGACTTCACACAGGCCCTCCAACTTTACATGGGTTTGATCTTTTACACAAAAGCAGCGCCTACGAGGGACATTAAGGTCATGATGGCTTCTATTGACCAAACGTTATGCCTGTTAACTGACTGTAGAGCAGTTCGGTTCAATTCATTTAAAAACCAGGGCTTGTCCCAGGTGATAATCAGCTACTTAGGGACTGTATGGAAGTTATTGGAATGGGGTGGAGGGCAAAATGTAAGAAAACAAAAACATAACCAGTAATCAGATTACAAACTTGTACATAGAAAATAGAAATCCTGTATATTCTTGTACTTAAAGACCTCTTCCTCATCTTTTCTTGCTGCATCTAAACATAGCAGTTGTGCAGCCTCACCCTTGTAGAAATGTCCAATCTGTCATCTCTCAGTTCACCCTCTAGTCCTCCAGCCACCACGTAGTCAAACCTCAGTAACAACACTCGGGAAATATCAGCTCTCCCCCGATTAGCATACAGTTGAATGAAGCCCAGGGCCTCAAAACACTGAATTTACAGATTAGAAATGCAGTTAAAAGTCAAACCAGAGCTGTTATCACAGAACAAAAGGGCATCTGACTGTCGCTTTGTTCTTCAGTGACTAATCTATCAGGTTTTATGGTGGGACAGATAATGTTATCACCCAGAAGCTTTTCTTTACCGGCTCTACTTTATCTCAGCTAAACTAGTTAAGACCAGTAAGTGGTGCAATTAGATCAAGTTAGTTTTTCTTTTCTCCAAGATTATTTTGAGCCACTATCTCAACAGTGGTGATTGTCTGTAAGATATGTTTGTGCAGCTTGGACTTTAGGAATGACTTCAGGAATGAGTAGGTGGCTGCAGGGCTCCACACTAACAAATGTTTCATCCACTCATCCATCATAATTGACTAAATAAAGCAGATAAAACCAGAGCATGTTCAGCATTTCTGCTTTAAAAGTGAATAAAATGATTAAGTTACTGTTAAACTGCCAATAGTCTGGCATCCCCTCACTCCTGTCTGTCCTCCTCTGCCCTTCAGCTCTCACCCCACAAGTTTCTGTGGAAAGGTGACTGCGGATTCCTGAGCCAACACACACAGCAACTCACATTACACCATGTCACCCGCTGGCAATCGCACAAAGGCTGTCTTTGTCAAAAACAAAAACAAAATGTCCAACCATTCCACCTTTAAACCCGACGGAGACGTGACAGGAGGAGGTTAAGGGGGTTAAAAAGGGAAACTTTTTTGAAAAAGGCATTTAAAGAGTCACAACATCGGGCCTGTGTAAACACGGGCCAGATGTAGCCGGCTAACGGTTAATCACGTGCGCCTCCCCCGCTTAACTGACACTTTTAAAAGGGTTCTCCTCAGTTAGTCAAACACATATAGTTTCAAATGAACACAACCTCAGGCGACCTAAAGGAATACATCCTAATTCACCGAGAGGTTTGACTTTTATGAGCCGATATATGAGTAGATATTTATTTAAAGGTGCAGTATGTAGAAAATTAAATCAGAGGAGAAAGATCTTCATTGACTGATTTTTTTATGCCCAAACTAAGTAAATAAACAAACTCTTCGTTTTCATGACTTGTTTTCATACTTTTTTTTATATGTGGCGGACCCTGCCACCTTTCTAGCTTCAAACAGTGTTCTGGGGACCTCATTTTCCTCTAAGAACAGCTTGTTTAATCACTTATGGAACAAATAAATATTTCTGAGTTTGTATTATTACCTGATGCCTAATTCTGAGTTTAAATTTATTCTCCAAAACTACATAGTGTCCCTTTAAATATCAAAAAGTTACAGATTTAGTTGATTTAGTTGATTCAAAGGACAGATCTGGAGAGGTTGAGCACTTGCTGAAACCAAAACAGTTCAAAAAAAGAATATTTTTCCTAAACGTCACGGGATTTACTTTAGGAAAACCATTAAATAGTGGAGTTCAAAGGCCGAGGTCATCACTCTTTGACTGGTGAGGAGTGTTATTTTTAGGCCAAATGGGTGTCAGGGGGTGCACAGGAGACTTAACACAGCTGGAGTGAGACCACCAGCACACACAGGCACAAGATGCAAGACCTACACACACAAATAGAGCCGTGCACACATGAAGGATCACCTCTCAGGCGCACGGCACTTTAATCTCGAGCCAAGCTCAGCTATTCACTCTCCTCAGCACTTCACAAATCTACCCACAATCCATTGCACGGCGTCTCATCGACGGAGCCGAGTAACGGTGGAACTTTGGGTGCAAGCATTTTCCACAGTGCCCTTCAGTCAACAGAAATCCCTCTGCGTCTGCAAGTTTCAGGAAGTGTACTCATCTGTGCTCCTCTTACCTCCAGGAAAAGCATCCCTCTTTCCACCTTCGCATAAAGCTCTCATTCACTGCCACAATCCCCCTGGTCGCACACGTTGGAGGGCTGGCTACATGTCTGCAGCATCAAGCTCAATGGGTCCACGTTTTTAATCGGATCCAGATCAGCCGGGAAGTATTCTCCAAAAAGTTTTAGCCGTCTGAAGAGATGCACTCACTGCTCAGCTGGAGGAGCAACTCATTTGGATCCAAAATCTATTAAGTCCAAAGAGCGACAAGGAGGGCAGAGAGGTGACGTCTCTATCTGGAGTGTCTCTGATCCCTGTGAGTGTGGGAGTGAGTGGACGAGTGTGTGTGTGTGTGTGGGTGCTCCAGGGGCAGCCAAGCCTTGTCAGCCCCTCCCTCATTCCTCCCCTCCAGAGCAAATCGCCTGCCACTGCACTTCAATCACACACACACACACACACACAGTCAACACCCCACCTATCCCCACACCCCTTCCTCCTCCAGAGTGACACCAAGCCCTCCACCCCACCCCCCAACTGTGCTGCAGGATTCCTGAGAGCCAGATGACATGCCCACTCTACTCTCACACTCTTTTCTTTCAGTCAGTCTTATTCTTTCTGAATGTTTTTGTTCTACAAGCCAGACAGCTGTTCACCGCCTTCTAAGAAAGTAGTCAAGGGTAACTGATCCCAAAGTCAATTTCAAACTCTGAGGAAAAAAAGGGCTCGCCTTCCTTCCCTACGTAAAAGTGTAAAAGAGCAAATGCAATTTGATTTTGAAATCACTGATTCCTCCGTGGCAAAAGTTTCTATTTAAAATTCAAGCGGCTACACCCTCCCGCCGCTCTCTCAGTCATTAAATGGTTCCTGGGGTCATCCAGTCTGATCCACCTCATGTCATTTGCTCTAATAATGTCACATTAATTTCCACTCAGCTGCTGATTAGATCTCATGCTGGTTAATGCAAGTGTTCTCGGTCCAGCCGCTCCGTTATCCCATCGATGAAATGGATCATTCGTGCACAAATATGAGCGAAATTAGAGCAAGAAAAGGGTTTGACTATAAATGCTTTTTAATGAAAAGCAAGCTTAGGTATGGCACTTTAGCACATCCAGCAGAAACAGGGACATCAGAAGTGATTTGGAGTCCAATATTGAATCTCTTTTAGCTCTTTTTTTGGTCTCCACCAACTCTTGTTCACCAGCTAATAGCTAACTTTGTTTGTCTGGTTTCTGATGCTGGTAAGTGGGGGTACAGTTGTTTTTTATATAATTTTTTGGATGAAAACAATAGTTATCTGCCAGAAAACCAAAACAAGAAGCTGAAAGCTGCTAAAAAGCTCCATAAAGCTGAAGTGTGGGATCATTCCACATTGTTTTTTACTGTAATACATGCAGTCATGTGGCTAATTGTTAATAAAAAAAAATTGATGACTTAAATCATTGTTTGACAACATACTAACACCTTGAAAAGCTGTGATTCAGAGGAATCGAGTCATTTGAAAGCAGCAAATGGCTTCCCAAAACTAAACCCCCTTGTGTCTTCTTGAAGTTTTTCTGGTTAAATATTGACTGCGCTTCCTCCCAAGTCGGCCTCATCCATCTCAGGAAGTTTCTCACGCAGGGGACCTGTCCGCTCACCCCGTCCCTGATAACACCACCCCCCTTCCTATTTTGAAGATCTGAATGAGCGAGAGGGGAGGGGTCCCCTGTCGTCATCTCTCACTTCAGCACAGCATCACAATGACGTTATTGTCAGAAAGCACTTCACTTCAGGAAACTCCTGACAATCCGGCAGAACTAGGAGTGAAGAGGTTTGCTCCGAAATGACCACCGTGTGAAGAACGTGACACCTGCTCGACCGCTTATAACATGTATGAAGAAAAAGTGCAAAAACCAGTGCCGAAAAACAATCTGCACGCAAAACAGTAAACAAAAAAAATCCCTTGATATGCCTGGGGAAGTTTGTAATGTAATTTATTTGGACAAGCTCTGCACCATCCGTCATTGTGAAAGGCTGAAAAGCAGCAACGGCTTCATTTAAGGAGTCTAAAATGACAAATGAGTTTACTCAATTGTCCGGCGGACAAAGGCGCCCTCTCCCCTGACAACCCCACAAAGTGACTTGCGGCGAGGGCAACGGAGCTGTTTGTCACATGCCAAAATACCTGTTACAAATGAGAAACGACTCCGTTAGCTAACTAGCTGAGAACAGCGAGATAAAGCGACAGATTCTCCCTGTGCACAGAGATGGGATTGTCTGTGTGCTTTGCCAACACGGCCTTCTTTCCTGGCATCCCGACGCATATTTGAAATTTGACTGAGAGGAGAGAGAGGAGCTTGGCAGTCCAGTCGGAGGGTAAACCTTTCAGAAAAGCTCTCAAGTTTTCCAGGGGTCTTGGCGCCGCTCGGCAAAAGCCACTTTGTGTTTAACCCTCCGAAAGATGTGCATTGAGTTTCCTGAGATATTTATCTGGATATGCGTTCTGAAAGCTCTGGGGTACGAGATAAGGAGGAAAACCGACAAGTGCTTAGTTCGAAATAGACAATGAGCGGGTGAGGGATGCTCTGGTGTGAATAGAGGACAGGTCAGAGGATGAGTGGCTTTATCCCAGACAATGGGGCAGATATCAGCCCGTTAGACTTGTGGCCAAAGACCCGTAGTTCTTTGGAAAGCACAAGAGGAGAGTTGACCTTGTTGTCTCCTCTGCTTCCTCTCTGAGGAGGGAAGGCGCGACAGGGCAGAAAGTATCAAAAGTTCAAATGGAGCCTCTTGGATGGCGGGTGCGTTCGTAAATATAATCTGGCGCTCTACACTAAAATGAGAGCCTTGCTGTTAAAAGTAAGGCTTTCTAGGACCACAACTGCAACATCTCTTTAGGAGACCAGAACTTCTGCCTTTTTCAAATATAAACTGAGATTTTAATGGCCGCTATAAGGCAAAGACGTCATGTATCAGCCACTGGACATGTGAATGAGACCAGGGTATCATCCATTCAGCACATGTCTGAGGCTGACGAGCAGGAACTAACTAATGGAGGGTTTATGCAGTGGCCTTTGACCCGAGCGCCTACAAATACAAACTGATGCTAAAATAGCACATGTGCACAGATACATAAGAAAATGGCAAAAACGTGCAGCCTCACATTCCTTAAGCAGCTATTTCATACTGCTTGATCGACCCCAGGCTGTTCTACGGCAGAGAAACATACTGACTTTAAATCAAAATGTATCTGATTTCATGGAGGAACCTTTGGCTGATATCCAGTATTATTTAAAAGGACATTATTGTCCAAAAATATCAGTCTAGCCTTCAGCCAAGTAAAGTCACAAGCAATTTCGTCACAATCCTTTTGATCAAGTCTCTCAAAGGACTTTCTGAGCAGAGTTTTCTTTCCTTGGCAAACTCGTTGCTCAGACAAGATCTAGTGGCCTTTTCTATTCTTGAAATCCAAGACCAAGTCTGGACTACACACTCACTGTACACACACACACACACACACACACACACTCTTACACATACCAGGCACACTTACTCACTCTTTCTGGCTGCACATTTCATTTATCTATTGGAACACAACTCGACTGGTAATTTGGCCTTTTCTTAACCTTTATTGTGCTGCACAGACGTGCTCTTTTCTGCAGCGCCGTGCTTCATTTTCATTTATAACAGTCGTTCACACCTGGACTCTAGCAGCAGCAGCACTGTGCTTCATCCCCAGGAGGCAAGAAGTGGTTTAACTGATCCCTTCCAATGCAAATATCAGGTGAGATGTCCCTCTGGTTATTCGAAACAGACATCAACAAGGACAGAGACGTGTCCCGACTTGTTTTTTTCGTCATATAAACAGCCAAACTCAAACAGAGCATGGAGACCATTCCTGATGTTAAAGTAGCATAAAGTACAAATAGCTTTACAAGATTGCGAAACAGCTCTCATACACGAGATTAAAGCCAACACAGGCTTTAAAGGTCCGCTTTGTAAGAATGTTGATTTTTTGAGTCTCGTCCCAGACTTGTTAAATACCGATGCTTTGGGATGGCGACCGACCCGACCTACGATCCCAGAGAGTTGGAAGTGGACCTTCACCCTAATGCCAACGCTTACAGCCAAGCCACATTCATATAATTCTGTTGAATGTAAGGTAGTGGAGGTCATAGTGGTGATGCAAATTCTAGGTATAATTTGTCCGTCTTGTGGAACAAATCTTGATGGGATAACGTTAATTATCAGGTTTTGCACCAACTTGTGGAGTCCATACCAGCTCGAGTGCATGATGTCATCAAAGCAAAAGGGGGAAATGCTAAGATATTATGATTTTCATGGACGTTACAGGAACAATCTTCAAGAAGTTCCACAGCAACACAACAAGTTACACCGCTGAACCGAAGTAACAAGCCCAGACAAATAAATCACCATGGGGGCATTTCAAACTCTTCAAGTTAAACTTGATTTTCTCCTGAAAAACTGTCTTTAAAGTATATTTTACATTTCTAGTCCTCTGCATTTCCCTCTAGACTAATTTGTTTTTCATACATCTACACGAACACCAGCAAGAACAAGTAGCTTAACAAATAAAGACATACAGTATCTGCATCTATTTCTGATTTTAATCAGCAACGTCCCACTTACAAAGGCCACATGCACAGCAGCTGACAAACCAGCTCACACACACACATATCTGCCTCACATAAAGACCTCAGATCCGCGTCTCAATTCACATCCATTATTCCTTCCCCATTCAGCCCCATTCACGCCGACAGACGCCTCTCAGCGGCCTTTCACACCAGGAAATAGATCTTTAGCCGTCGCTAACCAGGCCCACCGGCTCGACTCGCCACCGCACTTCAAGTTCGTGGAGGTGCTGCTCAGCGGTCTTGCCAGTCCGGTGTTAATATTCCCTGACACTCCCAGGCAGAGTGTGATTTAAGTTTCAGGTCATAAAACCCTCCGCCGAGATTTGTTAACCACCGCAGGGTGTTACCTGCACACCTCTGGGACAATGGGAGCAGCTATAAAAGTGCCGTAAAATGGAGGAAATTGTCAAGTACCTGTGATGGGAGCTTAGGTAGGGATTGGGTTGGGAAGCTTCGGGTAAGATTCTTCTTGTTCAGAACTCAACTACCATTTACAAGTGAAATGCAGAGTCCATTTTTGAAGTTCTCAGTCCATCTGCACCTTGGAAAACACTAGAATAACCCAACAGCTGTTGGATGGATTGCAATGAAATTTTTAAACAAACATTTATGGTGCTCAGAGGATGAAACCTTAATGACTTTGGTGATCCCCTGACTCTTTCTGTATTGCCAACATGAGATGAAATTCATTTCCAGCTTCGGTTCTGAGGAAACCTTTCCATCTGCAGCTGCTGTTTGTGATTTCTCACAAGATCAATAAAGCTATCTGCTCCAGGGTAGGAAACTAGAGCAGATTTCAGTCAACGGCGCACAACCGACAGATGCTTTTAAATGCTCTATTCATTCTCATCCAAAACAGTAGGAATCTCATTTTGGATAAATCGCTGCAAAATGGAAATAATCGCTGCTTCAATGCAGCTTCTGTTCACCCTTACACGTGTCTGTCAATCTTTACTGTGCTTTTTTCTGACGTTCAAGTGGATTTTCTGTAAATCCCTTCGCTACTCACAGGCTGATTAGAGTATGTTGAGGAATTATGCTGAAAACAGTACAGGGGCTTTTACAGTACGTGTCTAGAGATAACTTCTTCTTTATCATCATCATTATGCTCATGATTTGGCAGGGTCTACCTCACTTAAACTGCTAAATACGTGTCATTACCTGAATCGGACTGCATGCGAGTGTTGGTGCTCCCGTAGGCTAAAATGTCTTGCCAAGCCGAAGCATCCTCTTGGATACAAACTGTTTCATCATCTGTTGTGGGCAAAATAACTGATAATAGATGATGAATGATAACTGCATTTCAAAATAATAGTAACCCAGGTCTTGGAACATGCTGATCCCACTGTGCGATGTAAATCCATCTACAGCTGCACTGAACACATGCACTTGTATTTCTACATTAATTGTTGCTGTGTATTTATAATAATAGACACACTCCATAACCTGTAATTTATGAATGAATCTGTGATGTCTCATTCGTTGGAAGGGATGGAGTCCGTGCTGCTTCTATTAAGAGCTGCAGCAATTAGTTCCCAAGTCTTTTGATAATAGTTATTATCGTTTAAGGAATTTTTCAAGCAAAAAATGTAAAAAACATTTGCTTTTCACACCATTACCCACAATGCAACATAACCACTAACACTTAACACACGCAGCTTCTTCTGGAGCCGCAAAAGACTTTATACTACTTTTTTCACATATGCAGTATTACTCCCCAACACCTGTAAACACACTTTAATGTGTGAAATTGTCGGAGTTACCCTTTAAATGTAAGGATTTGCTGCTTTTCTTTGTCATTTATGACAGTAAATGAAGAGTCTTTTGGTTTTGGACTGTTGGTTTTGACAAAAGAAGCAATTTGAGGACGTCATTCTGGGCTTTGGGAAATTGCGATGAGCATTTTTCACATTTTTAAAATATATTTAATAGATTAATCAATTCATTCTGAACAAAAACGAATCGTCCAATTACTTGTTAATGCAAATAATCTTAAGCTTCAGTCCCAGATTCTCTGGCACCACATGCGAGCTACATATCAAGTTACACACTCCTCTTCAGACAGTACATGGTGTCAATAATAAAGGCTAAAACCTTGGCAGCAGTAGACAGTGAACACAGTCTTCTTCCTCCTGTATTCACATTTTCGTCGAGGGCATTCGAGGTTTGATGTCCACATGCAAACAATTAACCTGCCAAATCTAATGAATTCTTGAGTTTTGTTTGGTCATATTTTGAAACACAGATGAGCCTTCTCTAGTGGAGCTAAAATGGTCAGTGACATTAAAGAAAATCACTCTCAGCTGACCACAATGTGACCAATCCATTATAATACCAGGAATTTGGATGAAATAAGGACGTAGTTTCACACATTCCTCCCACTTCAAGCGTCTTAAAGGAGACCTATTATGCTTTTTGTTTTTTTCCTTTCCATAAGTGTTTTATTCAGGTTCTTGATCATGTAAAAGATCTTGAAAGTTAAAAAGGTCAAAGTCCACACCAACAGAAGCTCCTCTCTCCCACAGAAAACACCGCTCCTGAAACGCCTCGTCAGTAGTCCCGCCTTAAATTCTGTAACTCAGTGACATCACAGAGTTACACATTTGCAGTTTGGCATGTAAGAATTGATTTAGCACAGCTGCTCTTTTGTTGTTAGCCGTGCTGGGTCAGGCGTGTGTGAGCTGACCAATCAGAGCAGACTGGGGATCCTGGAGGGGGTCTTAAAGAGGCAGGAGCTAAAACAGAGCGTTTCAGACAGAGGGGGAATACAGAGCTGCAGTACTGGACAGTTTGAGAAAATGTATGTGTTTTTTGAGCACTAAAGCATGTCAACCTATTCTAGTAGTAACTTGGCACAGAGGTGAGCAATAGAATTATGATAATAATGAAAAATGTCCAGAAGAACCAGATCGTCTTGTTCTTGTTTACAGGGTAGAAAGGTACGTGACACTTTAGTTCTGCTTCACTTGAAGTCATGTTTGGGCTGATGTAGGGCCCACAAACTGTAAATAAAGGAGTAATACTGAAATATCCCAGCTGCCAAGAGTCACAAAAAACTGTTGTTGGGCCACAGATGTAAGGCAACAATAAAAAAAATAAGAAACCAGTTCCTCTTGTTCTTGTTCAGAAGAAAATAAAAGTGACACACTGCAGCTGCACACCTCAGAATAAACTTGTTTTTAACCACGAACGACGCAGCTTCGTTATTGCTATTACGGGAAGTTCGTCCATCAATCCATGCATCCATCTGACTGATTTACGGTGTGTCACACTTTCAGCCAAGCCAAACAGATAAGTCAGGGCTTTTAATGAACTGTGCCAATCAAACTATGTCGAAGCATCGCTTATGAAAACAAATCCATAAAAACAACAAACAGAGAGGGAGAAGGAAATGTAAAAACAGATGCATCTGATGACATATCATGCAAGACAAGCAGCAGCGTTGCATCACATTCAGTATGGGAAAGCTGTATGTGGTTGTGTGCGTGTGGTTGTGTGTGTGTGTCTGTGTGTGTGTATGAATCCCCCCATATGAATTCTGAATAAGAGATAGATGTAGGCCAGGGATTGGGGTTGTGTACACAGAGGCTTAATGACAGGGACCCTGGAGGGATGGTATATCAGTCAAGCAGAACAGACAAACACACACACACACACACACACCGGCTGTGTATTACACAACCAGCACCCTCACTTTCCCATAATTTAGCACTGGAAAGACAACAAGGGCTGGGAACGGCGGGTCTGACCAAGTTCGCAGCCTCGGGCACTTTGTCACACGCTGGCTGTGCAGTTTGGCCTACATGTGACGGCACAGTTCTCAAGGCAGAGCACAGTGTCAGAGAAGGGTGTGTGTGTGAAACCATATAGCCCTTTAGTTCCAAGAGCTCATTCCCCAGGTGCTTTTTGTTTAGCTTTATGTGGGTTACTGAGCCAGAGATTTTGAAAAGAGACAGATTACAAAACAGCTGAGTGATATCAGCTCAGCACGGTAACATTTTGGTGGCGGGTTTGGATTGCCACGAGGGCGCCAGATATCGAGGCTATGTGCTATGTGAAAGTCGCTTTGAGCTCCGTGCTTAAATAAGCTCACTATCACAGGGAAAGTGGCGTGACTGGCCGTTTTTGCGGGGCTGTTTGCCTCCCCTCCTCTCCCAGGGACTGCGGTTGAATTTGGCCAGGCAGCCGCTGTTGGCATTCCACACTGACCCTCGAGTAGCGGGCCTGAGGTTCATGGGTAAACAGACAAACCGTTTGGTGGGCTCGCTGTGTAATTTTGGAGCCTGCCTTACCCCCTGTTACTCCCCCCTTGCCTCTCCTCTCAGCCAGCCATATCCTCAGTTGGCCTCTCTGTTAATTCAGACCTACCTGACAGTTCTGACTAAAACCTTCTGGGTTTACTATCTGTCCCGCTCGGCGACAGGCTCAGCTCTCTAAACACACACTGAAGACTAATCTGCAACAGATGGGACGCGGACCGGGGAGGAAGTAGTATAAAAGGATATACAGCATATTTGTACCCCTCTGAAGCAAACGATAGGGTTTCAGCGGAGCTCCAAGCAAAGCCGGAGGAAGGCTGTAATGATGTGCACTGCGGCGGCTCCCACAGGCTTAACTGGACATATTACTTGGAGATATAAGCTGTCCATCCGCAACCAGATGTCTGAAAAGGTCCCTGAGGGGGATTCTTGAGGGCTTTCTATGAAGGGAACCTGCACACACAGTCATTCACACACCCTACAGGATGTATGTGAAGTGCCGAGTGCATCAAAACGTATGGAAACAAGTAAATGTGCATGGATACATACATTGTGTACACAAATAAACAAGCCCGCACATGTTGGATTTCATGGGTGGCTGGTTTGGGATAATGAACGCCTCAGCCCCCCCAGTTAACTGTCTGGTTTTCGAGGTCATTAGTGTAAACACAAAAGACATTTATTTACTACCTCATTAATGCAAGTGGCAATTTAAGCTCCCCTTTCTCAGGCGGGAAAAAAAAAAGAAAAAAAAAAAAGGAGCGGATGGATCTCACTGTGCCAAAACCCAGACGGCTGTCAAATCACTGTTTGTATTGGTTTTGCGACGAGCGCTTGGAAAGCCCCAAGCTTTCATCAGCTAACCACCACGAGTGAATATCTGTTACATTCTCCCTCTTGTCCTAGCTGAAGGATACACCGCCTCTTGATTACTTGCCGCAGAGCACAACAGCAGTTGGGGGCTTGTTAATGTTATATAAGAAGAAGGTTTACCTCTTATAAGAAAGTGTAGGCGTTCATTTGAGGAGTCTATAACATTGAAAAATGCATGGCATGTGGGTTTGTGCACATGCAAATGTAATTTAAAGCCACTTGGGAGCAGCGGGACATCAGTTTTCATACCATATTGTGGTATGATGGTTGATACCATGTACTTGATATTGAATTTTACCATTTTTGTGCTATTAAAAGCATAAAATTTAGTTCAAAATAATAAAGTTGCGTAACCAGAAAACAAAAACAAGGAGCTCAAAGGTGCTAAAACACTGTACAGCAGTCTCTTTTGTGGCTTTGGCGCACAAGATCGGCCACTGTCGCATCACACAAAGTCATTTGATCAATTGTCACTATGAAAATATAAGTTATAGCAGCTTTCATGTACTTTTCAAACTTAAAGGTGCAATATGTAGGAAGTGTCCACCTGTCACATTCACACGTAAATCAAATAGGGGGCATCATGTCACCAGAGTAACTGCTTACTGCTGCTAACAGTACATGTCAGTCTGGGTATTAGGAGCTCTGTGATCAGGGGAGGGTTAGTGCTAACATCGCTAGCACAGGTGCTTTGCACCAGGATTGGCCGGGGCTAGCATGCTAACTTCAGTAGATATCCCTGCAACACAATACATAGACATCATGATGTCCAAACTGCTTTTTATCCACATTCCGTTGATAATTTTAGCTAATTTCTGAACATTTTTTACTAAACTTCTGACGTATTGCCCCTTTAAAGCAGGACTCCTGTGAGTGCTGAGGCAAAGGCAAGTGTTGAGCTTTTGGCGAATTTGGTGAAACTCCTGTAATCTTCCCCACCCTCACTTACACAGCATTTATCACAACAGGCCATTTCCTGACTCCGAGTGCCATCAGATTGGACGTATTCCTCTGGGGTTGCGTGAGGCTGCATGGAGATACAGCGACAGATAGGACTCGTCTCCGGAGACTGTTACAGAGACAGGCGACCACCCAACAGCAGAGGGTTTTACGTAAATGTCTTGTAAGAGCTTCGTCATAGTAATGTCTTCATGAAACTGTACGACTTCAAAATCCTTCTCTTCTTCGTCTGCCTCTGTTTGTTTGAAGCAGACCGACCAAACAGAGTTGGACTCGTGAGGACGTCCCGTGTCGTTTTGGGCAGAAATGGAGGAAGAGACAGAGACAGCAAAGAGCAGACTGTCTCTGATTAGGCCTGAGATGAGACATTCAGCTCAGAAGCTCGCCTTAGCCTCAGGATCAGAGTCCAACACATGAGACCACATGAGACTGATTTAGGGACTAAGCAGGAGCTAAGTCATGTTTTCCTGATGCACCCAGCCAAACATTGATCCAAGACACACATATAAAATGTTTCCCCTTGGAATATTTATGAAAATGATCATTTTTATGTTGCTTTTAACCTGGTTCTGTCTTTTAAATGCAGCTTCTTTTAACACGACAGCTCAATAATGGCTTTCTGCGTCTAACATCCACAATACGCTTTATTCTCATGCCAAAAAGAGTAGGTGTCACTCGCGTTTCAGGACACACTGCATGACGCAAACAGCTGCAAGTTTGAAACAAAACCGTGTTTTGATCGCACCCGCGAGGCTCGCGACGTCACTGTTGCACGTAAAACCGTTTATCTCCAAAATGTCAGCTTCTCGCCAACAACAGCCGGATTGTTTTCGGTTCTGCGTTTATGACATTATCGGATTGGATTTAGAAAGAAAGGGCGGTCCTCCGCCTGAGCTGCAAACATGAAACCACCAAACATCAAACTGTGAGACGCGATGGAGCTCCACATCGCAGACGGCAACATTGTACGAGTGATGTCGCACCCAACAAACCCGAATCTGTTATGGAGACCTTTTATGTTTTCTACCGAATCAAAAACAAGACTGAAAGCTATCATTTGTGTTCTGCCTCAGGGTGGTCATTTGACTGGGAGTAATTACGTGGTTGTCGCGCTCCCTCGCAATCTCGTCTTCCTATACGAGACTTTGCTTCTATCTATACTGTTTACCTTTACCTGAGCTTGAAAGCCTTTTAATTATTATCATCTAATAATCATCACCTTTAATGTCTCCACAACCACTGCGGCTGGCGACTGGCAGTGTCTGGGCGGGTGTGTGTGTGTGTGTGTGTGTATCTGTGTGTGTGAGTGGCTTTAATCATCATCAAATAGAGCTGTGTGTATAGGTAATTAAGGTGGTGCCAAATCGACTCTCACTCGGAGGCACGAGTCAGGAACTCTCAACAACACCTCGGCTTTGCATCGCTTAGCAAACGCTGGGGGCAACTTTATTCCAGCTCTGCTGCAAGTTTTAACACAGAGTTCAGTGCAACTCCCTCTCAGAGTCCATTACTCAGTGTCTGATAGGCTTCTAAGCCCTGGATTACTTTTCCTCCCCACAAGCTGACCATAATACCAGGCTTGGGGAGCCAATGCGGCCTGCAGGGTTTGGTCTGTAACCACTCAATGAGCACAAGGATCACGATTAGTGTTCGCAAGATCAAGGACTGCTTTTCCAGCCCTCCCGCCCTGACACACACATTCACACACTGCACCCTTCACCTCCTCTGCCTCGCCATGGTTTATGGCTACTGTAAGCCAATAAACACGTACAATATTAGCTTATCTTTCAACATTTATAGTGCAATATTTCCCTCAAACAAGAGTGAACTTGAACAGGCATTTCAGACACAGCTATTTCAGTGTTGGGCTGCGGAAAATAATTATTTACATTTTCTACTGATCTCTTGATTGATTGTTTAGTCTATAAAATGTGAAAACACGCCCATCGTAATTGCTCGGAACCCTAGCTGACATCTTTACTTTGCTTTTTACAGTCGAAAACTCCCCATTTATAATATATAATTAAACAAAAATCGAGAAAAGCAGCAATTGACCGTATTCACACGGCGCATATTTTCTTCTGACGCCACGCTCAGAGTAGGAAGCTCTAATGTTAGAGTAAGCTTTCAACCATTCCTAGCTAACGTTACTGTTTGATTACATCCAGTGTGTTTCACTTCCAGACTTAGATAACAGTGTCCACGATGTGCGTTGTTATTTTAGAGTTAATTCAAGTCTATACTATCGTTTTACGTGACATGTAGCAAACGCTAATGTTAGCGAGGAAGAGGCTGGATGCTCACGTTAGCTGTTGACTTTTCAGTTGCCGATAATAAAACTAAATGCATAAAACACACATCTACGACACATTTATTTAAGCCTGGAAGTGAAACACACTGTAATCAAATGCTGATGTTAGCTAGGAAGTGGTTGAATGCTAATGTTAGCTTATTCAAATATGCTGTTTTACCTTGAAATATAGCCAAATGTGCCTCCAGTGGTGAAATGAACCTTTTTTTGGGGGGGGGCATGTCAGGGGAAAATGGCCGCCATGTGACTATGGCCTATTCCTCACATTTGGGAAACCGTGACCAGGAAATGTTCGGCATTTTTGCTCGGTCAAGGTTGCTCCCAGCGCTGGTTGTATGTAATCTCCCACCGCACCAACGCTAATACTGCTGATAGCTGGTTTAACTGGGTGGTCCGAGCGTAAAATTCTGAATATTACTCCGAGACTCGTTTTGTCTCCCTTCTTCCAGGAAATGTCTGTTTTTCATTGTTCACTGTTCTGTTTCTGCCGTTCAGTGATTGGCCCTTCACTCTGTTTGGCCCTTCATACACAACTGCAGGGGATAGCTGCTTGGCAAGCGCGTGTGCGTACGTGTGTGTGAGTGTGCGAGGGTGTTTTCTGAGGTTTGGAATGATTTACACAACCCCACACTCGATTAATTCCAGTATGACAGCACAAACTTGCCTGTGTGTACACACGTTGGTCGGAGGTATTAGGCTGACAGCGGCGCACAGACTGAACAGTGTTGACTGATTAATAGATGGAGGTCTCTCTCTCTCGCTCTCTCTCTCTCTTTTTTTACGGACACGCACACATGCAAACACACACACACTTCACATTCGTGTTTATGTTTCTTATTGGTTCCATTTATTTAATCTGATGCCAATCTGTGCTCCAACTCAAACAGCGGGACAGAAGAAATCTGTGAATGCTGCTCGACGCCCCCCTCTATCGGAGTTGGCCAGCAGCAAATCATCCAAAATGTATACACTATTAGCTTGTGTTTGTAATATTATGCACTATAAATGTGAGAAACTGCTCTAAAAACACTTGAAAAAGCAAAGATTTACGTTACCTACTCACATTCAAAAGTTGATTTGTCCCCATGTTGCTTTAAATGCCAACAATCCCCCTTTTAGATTGAATCTGTTCTGCTTAAAAACATAAAAGGTGAAACACGGCACATCCTGAGCCCTTCAAACACTTTAACGGCTCTGATCAGATGAGGTGCTTCAGCCGAGAAGCCAATGGCTCTAAATCCAGAACACCCTCGGTCGCCGAGCAAAAAGGTTTTCCAGGAGACTGTCCAACAATATCAAAACAATCTCCAGGCTGGATTTCCTCTCTGGCACTCAAACCCCACTGGAGAATGAGAATCTGGGTTGCATATGAGAGAGGACTGTAGGATGAAGGATCGAGAGACAGTGCTCTGAAAAATGAGTCTGTCAATTCAGCAGTTCGCCCATAAACAAAAAGTCAGCAGGGGCCTCAGAAAAGCAATGAAACAAAAAATAAAAGTCAAGGATGCATTCATTATCTGTCCAACGTCGCCTGCCAAAGCTAGGCTCATCATCGTATGACGTTACGCGTCTAGTCATCCTTCACTGAAACCTCAAAGGTCATCTCTTCAAGAACTGCTTCACATCCTCCCCTCTGATTCACATCCTCCTCAGCCGGGAACATCTTCCTTCTCTCCTCGCTTTGACATGTTTAAACAAAATCAACCCCGGCTCTCTTTGATAATTGTTAAGCTAGCAAGAAACTTCCGACAAGCTTCACAATGTAGGACGTGCATGACTTCTAACTGAGTCGACTATTGGGAAATACTCTTATTAGCTTTCTCGAGGGAGAGTTAGATGAAAAGATTGATACCACTCTTATGTCTCTACGCTAAATGTGTTGCTACAGCAAGCAGTTAGCTTAGCTTAGCATAAAAACTGGAAACAGGAGGAGAGGTCTAGCTTGGCTCGCTCCAACGGTGTCAAAAGCACATCTTAAGCTCATTTGCTACAATTTATTTTTTAATATTTTGTATAAATATCAAAGTATAAAAATGATTTTTTTTCATGGTTTTATAGTTGGTGAAGTGTTTCTTCGTATTTTATGTGCCGTGTAGTTTTGTAGTTTATCGTCTTTGATATATCACTGCTGGCTGGTCTAACTGCTACTGCTAGCTTTGCTAACTAAAGCAGTCATTTTCTTCAGTTTGTGGCCCAACAGGTAAATAAGGTCTCCAACCTTATGTTAGCGAAAGTGTTGTTATATAAAAGCATCATTAATAACATCATAAAAAAGTAAATTACATTGTAGCTATGTAGCCAAAGCTAGCCTATGTGATGCAGTAGCCTCCTTTCAACTTATTGTAACCAACATTGTGATTGGTTCTTTAGATTAAATGAATGAGATATAATGTTACAATGTTAAAATTAGTGAGCTTTTGACCTGTTCAAAAAAGCCAGGCTAGCTCTTTCCCTGTTTCACATATTTAAGCTAATGGGCTGCTTGCTCTAGCTGCTAGCTACATATTTAGCGGTCAGAAACGTGAAAGCAAATGAGTGTATTTCCCAAAATGTTCAACTATTTCTTTAAAGGGGCTCTGTGTTGTGCTGGAAGCCTATTGTTAAGTTATGTTAGCGGAGTCCATTTCTAGCGAACGTTAGCTAAGGTTGCTCTCTGAGGCACTAAGACGTATAATAAACAACTTGAGCAAATCATCCACAGGCTTGTGTAGGCAACCGAGAGAGACGGAGAAGGTCTAATTTTTCACGTCACCTTACAAACCGCCCACATATAGCCAATAGAAAAAGTGATCAATACATGTAAGTTACCGCAAAATGTTACACGGAGCCCCTTTGAACTAATTCTGCTGCTGCACACAAGTCCCTATGGATGATAGCATTAATTATAAAGACTCTAGAGACAGAAGACCCTGTTCAGTATACATTAAAAGCATAGAATCGATGTTATGTCTCATAGCGGGCGGCGGTCGAGCCAAACATGCCGATCATTTCAGCTACTGCCTGACTCGACTCTCCCGTGTGGTTCGAATGGCTGACCAATTAACAGCAGCTTAACTCCTGGTTCCAAACACCTCTCTCTCTCTCTCTCTCTCTCTCTCACACACACACACACACACACACACAAGTAACAGACATGCAGATCCACGAGCACTGGCGCCCGGTACCACACACAGGCAAGGACACACACATACGCACACACACGCAGATACTCATTAACAAAGGCTTAGCATTTCAGAGTGTGTACCCCCAGCAAAGTGCAGCATAGTCTGGCTGACTGGCCCCCCACAGAGGGGGAACACACCTCAGTCACCTGATCCTGGGCTGCTCTCATCATCCTGGATCTGCTAACTGCAGCAGTTTGTCATTGACCGACTCTACAAGATTATTTTAAACGATTAAAGGGGCACTGTGTAGTTTTGGGGAAGAGATTCAGACTTAGAATTTTAATATTTACGATATTAATGAGGTAATGACACAAACTCAGACATATTTATTGTCTCCATAACTGAATAAACAAGCTGCTCTCAGAGGTAAATAAGGTCCCCAGAAGACTGTTTGAAGCTAGAAAGGTGGCAGGGTCCGCCACAAATAAACAAAGTGTGAAACTGTGTTGTCCTTTAAGGTCAGTTTGTTTATTCAGTCATGAAAATAAAAAGTTTGTTCATTTAGTTTGTTCATGCACAATGAAGCTCTTTCTCTTCCCCAAAACTACAGAATGCACCTTTAACTACAGATCACACTGAAGTCATATTAGCGAACAGGCTTTCTTCATGTTTTAGGACTCAGACTCAAAGGATCCAAAGCTTGCAGCATCTTTGCAAACCTCTCCTACCACTAGGTGCCACCACTGGCTTCAATACTGATCCCACAGCGCTGAAAAGTCTAAATCTAAAGACGTCACTGGGACTCAAATATATATTTTTTAATGCTCTTTAAACACATTTTTATGCAGACAAAAGATAGTATCTCCAAAACAAAGACAGATGAGTGAAATTACATGGAGACCAATAGAACAATTTGACTTCAAACACTTCAAAGTTTGTTTAAAAAAGATCTCAGTCTGCAGTTTTGATTGAATTGCGCCTCGCACGGTCAATTGTTCTGTGCGGCTCAAGTGATGTGGCTTCACTTCGGGCTGTGGTCTGTCAGCGCTGATGCCGATCCTGAGGTGATCAAGAGCCGCATGAAAGGGGCTCTGAAGTCAGCCCGCAAGACGGACGGAGAAAGCCAGAGAGAGAGAGACCACCTGAGTGACAAGCAACAGCTGAGTTCACACATCTGGAAACCTGAACGCGACCCCCCCTCCATTACGCGCGTCTTTACGCACACACGCACTCTCCAAAGCTGGACGCAGCCACAGATTCACTTTTTTCCCCTTCAAATAACTCTCCTCTGGTGTGTCTTTGCTATGAAGTCATGGAGAGGCAAATCATTCCCATCTCTTCACCTTGATGACGTCTCATTTCTTCTTATTAAAACCCTTTGACGCGCACTTGCATGGTTGCAACACTTAAAGAAAAAAAAAGAGGAAATGATTGTAAAAGTTCTGAGCCACTCACCTCTCAGAAGCAACAACTTGGTGCGGGCAAAGTCTTGAATATTCCGTTTATCTGAGCAAAATCACGACTCTGGAGGCATCCGGGCTGACTGCATCCAAACAAACACTCACAACTTCGAGTCCCGAATCAGCTCGATGGATGTAGTCTGTCAGTGCATGGTCGTAGATAGAGACAGAGTCAGGGGACGTTCACCAGGGTTGAGCGCTGCGCAGCTCTGGCACCGAGCTAAAGCGTCGAGAAATGACATTAGCGCTGCTCTGCTCCTATTGGCTCAAACGTGAAGCCCCCCTCATCCCTCCTCCTCCTCCTCCTCACACACACACACACACACACACACGCCTCCCTCTCCTTCTCACTTACAGGCAGACAGCATACTGTATACATTCATGACTTTATGGATGTATTTTTAGAAGCCTAATCAAGTCCACGTGGTCTGTTAGGAGGTTCCCATTAGATTATATGTGTTGGAGCACCATAAAGTCTGATCAGGTCATTGGGAACTCATTAGTGACACTACTCGCAGGAATACAGCAGCAAGCAGGCGATAAAATGTCCCTTAGGTTCACCTCTTTATCATAAATTATACTCAAGAGCTTTACGAGGAGAACGCAATACACACAGTCTGTTAAATCCAAATTGTTAAAGGGGCAATATGTAATAAGTTTTTGTTGTAAACATTTAAAAATCATCTAAAACTATCAACAGAATGTGAAAAGAATCAACAATTCTGATGTCGCGACATCTATGTGGTGTTTTGCAGAGTTAGCATGCTAACCAGCTAGCCCCGAGCTCATGTGCTAGCGGTGTAGGCCTAGACACCAACACTCCAGTGGTGCTCCGAGCTCCCGCTAGATGCGTGGCTAACCGAGCTAAGCTAGCTAACAGCAGCTATGGTCCAAACCCCGCAGGAGAGCCAGGCTCTGAAGACAGTTTTCATAGTGGCCAAACCGTGTAATTACAACATCGCGTGACGCACTGGGGCCCAAAAAGACAAGCTAATACCCCTTTTCCACTGGTGCATTTACATTGGTATCACCTCGGCTATGATCTAAATGTATGAGTGATGTACAACGTAACGCTCCAGAAAAAAATCACAAGGACGGGCTGCCTTGCTTGCGGGAACTGGGAATGGGGTCGATGGGTGATTTTTAGCAGGTTGACCCGCATTTAAGGAGTCTCCATTGCACACGCTCTGTGGTCAGATGAGTTTATCTTTACCCAGTGCTCCACTGGTCAGTGAAGTGGTCGCACTGGTTAGCTCCATCACTCTGGATTCAAAGTTGTTGTGTGTCACATTGTGAATGACACCAAAGACACTTTGAAATTCAATTTGAGCGGCCACAGCGTCTGTAGAAATCTGACTGTTATGGCATTTCAAACCAACTCCAAATGTGGCTTGGATCTGGTTTGTAAACATCATATTTCATGTGGTTTTTGTAAAGTCCAGACTTCATAAAATCAATCTGGATACGGCAAAAAAAATGGAATTGGGCTGGCAGGTTAAACAAGGCCATGGTTGGGTGTGCAACAGACAATTATAGTACATTAAAGTACAATAGACGGAGTCTTTACAGGTGAGAAAAGACCGGCCAATTGTATAACAATGTTGCTGTCAAGTGGTATCTGTGTTGCGTCAGCATTCAACAGTCTTGGTAGTTGCCAGTTTGTGGGGAAAAAATACGTAAGAATGGCAAAAGTTACAGTACTCGGCTTGCATAGGCCCATAGTGGACAAACTGGCAACTTCTTAAGGGGGCAGATGATTCGAACTACAGCGGTGTTGTGACGTGAAGGCAATGGTGGAGGAGCTGGAATGCTACATCTAGAGGCTGAATGTTATCGATGACACCTTACATTTCCATCGTGACTGACTGCTCAGTTCAGCTTGTTCGTTTCCACAGTATTGTATCAGTATACGGCTCATGTCCTAGTTTAATGTAAACAGAGATGGATAGACGTTATAAAGAGTTTCCAAAGGCAGCGGATCCTGATTTGTGGAGCGGAGCCCGTGGATTGAAGTTTCAGTCTCAGCTGTGGAGTCAGGGGAGTGAAGAGAGCCGTCTGAATGTCCGTGAACCTGGCACAGGCACAGACAGGGCAGGTCAAAACAGTATGGCTTATTGTCCCTGCCAGCCAGTCGGCCGGCCCACACAGCGAGGGACCCACGGACGCCCTCGTTCACCTTGCTGCTCTGACAGCATCTGACAGCATGATTTACAACTTAGATTTCACATATAACTTTTTTTTTTAAGTTTCAGTAGGATAAGCTGCAATTCATCCGCTGAATACAGGCAGTGGTACGGCTGCTGGGAGCCTGGTAACAGATGTAAACAAATATTTCAATTGTTGCCTTAAAAAAAAGTGGAAAAAAAGTTGAACGAGGCGATGAATGAAGCAGAAAAACCCACATTACAAACACACACATCTACGGCCACGCACTTTAAGCACGCACGTAGCTTGCTGAACTTTTTTAACGGGAAATCCGATCATCTTCTCTGTCCCGATCGCTCTCTTTCCACCTGTTCTCCTCGCCTCCGCGTCGAATAGAGCCGGCCTCTGTGCTTCGCCTCGCCTCTTTGTGCTCGCACACAGACATCTGTAACATTAAGCCTATTTACAGCAGACACAGAGCGAGAGGGAGAGAGGGGTATAAAAGGTAAGCCTATAGGCCTACACATGCAGCCGGAGAGGAAGCCGAGGATCAGTGCAGCGTGGAGAGCACAAAAGGGGCCTCTGGGTCAGTAAATCCTGCCCCTGTCACCTTCTGCGGCGTGGAAACGGTTGATGAAAGTGTCATAGGCAGGCGCAGCACGTTGTACATCTCGGATCCCCGCCCTTTTATCTCCGTCCTTTCACCCCCTCTTGTCTTTTTCTTTATGGAACACTGCTTTGAAAACAATCCAGATTGATGTGGGACTGCGTGCTTTGTGACGGCAGCTTGGATGTCATGAGCGATGAATGGCAAGCTCCGGCATAAGGAGGTTATCTCCCGATCAGCGTATCTGGTGGTTGTGAGACAGTAAAAGGCTCATCTGTCATGCAGCGGGCTCTCACAGTTATGATTCTGCATCTCTGCTTATGTTAAATCTGGAAAAAGACAACTCTAGTGTGCAATATATCTGATGGCAGTGGAGTGAAACTAAAAAATGTGGCATATAATATCAGGCCTGTTCTGAAAGGTGATATCAGGTCATTAAAAACCTGAGATAACCTCACACCGTGTCGTTAACCTGACTGATGAATTTCTGCCTAAAAGTCACATTTAACCCTTTCAAACTATGTCAAACAGACGAGTTAACGACCAGCTGGGAAAACTACAAATAGCCACAAGCACAAGCGCTGTGAATCCGGGTATTTTCACCTAGAAGCTCTGGGATCCTAGCTAAAATTAAAGGTGCACCATGTAGTTTTTGGGGAAGAAACGTTAAATCCGAAGAGAAAGATTTTGTTTATGCCTAAACAAACTAAATAAACTATTTTAGTTTTCACGACTGAAATAAACCGAATAAACAAACTGACCTTAAAGGACAACACAATTTTATACTGTTTTACTTTGTTGTGGCGGACCCTGCCACCTTTCTAGCTTCAAACAGTGTTCTGGGGACCTTATTTTCCTCTGAGAACAGCTTGTTTATTCACTTATGGAGGAAATATTTCTGACTTTGTATTATTACCTCATTAATATTGTAAATATAGAGTTTGAATTTCTACATAGTGCCCCTTTAAGCTGGCTGGGAAATGAGTTTGGGATCGTCAAGCAATATGCAGAAAAAAAATGTGTTTCCTTTCCTGGTCTTGACCCATCGGGCCCCTTCTCTCTCTATGACCCTGTATAACCCAGCTCCAAAACCTCCAACCCCCTTCAGTGAGAATGAGGTAAGTGTTTCCAGATTTGGCCTCAAGGAAAACTGTCAATCAAGCTGTGGGAATCTGGGCTGCGTTTCGCAACGGTCCGGTCGCCCCCAAAACATCATCTGGATTAGACGGTGAACGGGAATGTCGTCTGATTCATCCTCTGACTGTCCTAGCCAAAAATACACTCAGGGCAGAGCTTCTTTGTCCTTGAGATGAAAGCAGAAGAACATTATTGTTAAGTATTATTAAGTCGACAAAAAGTACAAGCCTAGTCTTGCATTTTGATTCCAGTTATTTTATAGTAAATGAACGTCCAGTCAGTGTCACTCATTACATATATCTACCTGTAATCTATGTTGTCTCACGGCCCTGTCATTAGGGGGTGCACTGTTATCACTCAGCTGTCATCAAAAGCGTCAGTTCACTGAAGTCAGGCACGGTTGGGATGCTCATTTCATACTTAGCTGAAAAGATTTACAGTGGCTACATGTATGTGCCGTATACTTACACGCACACATGGGTTGTTGTCAAACAGTTGTAACTTTAAACAAATATGTACAAACGTATGTGCCTTCCAACACATTCTCATACTTAAACCACTGATGGGTACTGTATCCCCTATTGCCAGTCATTGGGCTAAACCCAGCTAACTGACTGCGGGCAGTGAGTCAGCTTACAGTACAGATTTTGGCAAAATAAAGCTTATTTCATCAAATGTCAAACTTTGAAATAAACACAATTTTAACAAATAAAACAGCTGCTGCCTAAAGTGCGGTGTCCTGTCCAAGCCTAACTCAGTCTGGCACCTCATCACTACCTGCATGCGCAACGGAAGTCATTTCAAAGAGGAATGAGTAACTCAAAATGACGGCTGGACCTCGAAGGGTGAGATGTGGTATGACACAAGAGAGGCTTAGCCAACTAATACAACTAATTCAACTAATTCAGGTATTTTTATGAGAGGAAGGGCTCCGAGTGGGATGCAGTCCTTCCTCATTTCTGGAATTCCTGCCACCTGCGAGTGGTAATTGTTGGATGAATTAAATCAACAGCCGGTGCCCCCCCACAGGGACCGTCACGCACACACGTACAGACGCACACGGTTTCCTGACTCACTGGTGTGGTGTTTTTTTAGACAGGTGTGACAGCGAGTGAGTGCGCTGGTTAAATGTTAATCCCATTAAGTGGATGTGCTGTTCGTTGCTCAAGGCACATGTAGTTCCTCCACATACTTCTATGGTGATACCTCTCAAACTGCCCTAATTAGGCTAAGGACACTAAGGACATCCGGCGTGCTACCTACAACCTCTGCAGGACCTCCAGCAGTTAAGCTACCATAGCTGGCATACCTGAGCACTTTGTCAGGTACTTGAACCCCCCCGAGAGCTCGCCTGTTTAACTCTTGAGTCTTTGACCATATTAGGTTGGGTGGTCGTTAAGCTCAACTCGAGTGGATGGAAGTCGCCACATCGCTCGCTGCCTGCAGCTTCCTGTCGAGTCCCCACTCCTGAACGCAATTACTGGACATGTCAGTCACTGCCTGGCCAAAAGACCCACACTTGACTCGCATAAAAGGATTTAATGGCAGGCTTTAAGAAGAGAAGTTAACGGGGTTTACACGTCAAATATGTCTGTAATATAAAGACACGTGGTTGATGTGTGAAATCATTATGTTACATTTTATAAATTAATGCTTACATTCGTTTTTTATATACTTTTTGGTTCATTTAATGATGTATTCATATATTTATTGAGTCATTTATTCATTTTTTGGTTTATTTTTTATTTCCATAAACATCTACGTAGATTCAAAAAGGCTAAACACTTAAACTAATGTTTGGCCTGCATCCACATCTGCAATGTAACACCTGACTGTGTCTCTGGAGTGGAGTTCCCCCCTCAGGGCTGCCCAGTGAGCAGCGCTGGTCATCCTGTAACTCAAGATTTAGGGTTCGGATCGTTACGTCGGGTTGCTGACAACCGATTGTTGTTCCTGTGGTTTAGGGTGAATGAAATGAACTTAACTTTAATAATGAGTTAGAGACAGTAAATATAGTCTAAGAGTAAGTTAGCTTAAAAACACATCATATATAAATCATTATCCTTGGTCTTGACACTGGCAGTACATTTAATAGATTTGTGTTTGCTGTTCATGGATCAGATCTGTGCCCATATACGGGACCACTGTATAGATGTTGAAGTGATTACCTCACTCTTTGAGTTAATGCTAAACCTCTCCTATATGACACTGTCTAATCTTTAAGCCTTCACCGACCCGAGGACCACCATACATGATCAGCTCTCCACAGCAGCTAAACAAAGGAGCTATTTTTAAATGGATGTCACATTTTAAAGATGACAGATTTATCTTATGTCTCGTTTGTTACTGACCAATTAAGTGTGTGGGTGAATATATTAGTCACTGAAGTGTAAATTACGATATATTAATTACAAATATGATGGATTCCAGCTAAATATTAAGTATAAAGTCGAGCGCAGGTACGCGAGGCATGAGAAAGAAGATGATCACTCATTAAAATGCAAACTGACGGCTGCGACAGTTACATCATTTATTTGTTTCGACACGATTTACGAGAGGGAGCTCCTGCAAGCGCACACACCAGACTCTGTGTGTGTCTGTGAGTGCGCGAGGGGGGGGGTTAAACAAATGAACCTTTTGGCTCGGTGCTTACTGAGGCGAGCGAAAAAGCAAACAACATCAGGCATTTAGGCGAGTTGAAAACACACACACACACACACACACACACACACACACACACACACACACACACACATACATGCACTACCTTGCAGATAGAATGACAGGGGGGGCCTCACTGGTATGTTTCAGTCTAATAAAGGAGGTAACCTGTCAACTGTGCATGATATCACATCACCAATCTTCAACATTCATCTACTACTCGTGCTCACAGGAGGTTCTTGGTGAGTATTATGTGTGTGTGTGTGTGTGTGTGTGTGTGTGTGTGTGTGTGTGTGTGTGTACTGTACACATGAGCAAAGGTTTCAACATACCTGCGCACCTTTTGTGCATTTTTCAAAAGTATTTTCAAGTCGTGAGCCAAGCTCCCTCCTCTTCCTCCTCAGGGTTTCGGGCCTCGGGGAGGAAGTGTGTGACAGCACGGAGCTCCTGGACCGTACTGAGGAATGTCTCACACAGAAACACACACACACATACACACGCACGAACACACACACGAAATCCAGGGGATATGTCAGCCAAGGGCAAGGGTGGAGATTGGATGGAAGGGGCGAGACAAAGTGAGTCAAGGAAAGGAAAGGAAAGGAAAGGAAAGGAAAGGAAGGAAGAAGAAAGACCTCAGATTGCACTCTCGCCTTGGGAGGCCGGAGAGAACAAATGTCTTTGACAGTCCAGAAATGAATTTTCCTGCCGTTGTTGCAACTGCAGCCAAATGCTTCAAACCCTCCCTGCAGTCCCCAGACCGCAGCGCGTCAAAGACAGATAAAATATTAGGAAAATACTTTGAAAACTCTTTCAAGGCTCCCTAACTGAGGTGTCCCGGGGGACGCTTCCTTTCTCTCGCAGATGAAGTGTTCAAGTCCAAACCGCTGTTTAAAACAATTTGGCATCCACTTGGCAACAGCATTTTCATTTTGTCCATCAAACACTTATCAAGAAGTTACCGACTTTGCTTTACTTGTTTTGCCTTTTGGAACCATCAGGTTTGTAGTTTGAATGCTTTCTTTGTTCTGGTTTACTAAACTGTAAAGAGTTTTGTTTGACATTTGGGGAAATTCACAGCCGGTTAGCTTAGCTTAACATAAAGACTAGAAACAGGGGGGAAACAGCACACCAATCCAAGAACGGGCAAAGCGGTGGAGAATGGGTGGACCTGAGGCGAGCCAAATGAAGCCAGGTTACTGAAACATGCCCACTTAGCTTCAAGCTACCAAGGCTAGCTAAGGCTAGCTAGGTTAGCTAAGGCTAACAAGCTGATTTTGTTACCTTTGGCTTGCTGTTTTCCCATTTCCAGCCTTTTTTGCTAATTTAACCTGTTGATAGCAGCAGGTTTATATTTACAACACAAATATGAGAGTGGTATCAATCACTCTTGACAAGGAAGCTAATATCTCCTAAAATGTTGAACTCTTTAACTCGAGAAAACTACATTTGGTGGTCAAAACACTATAGCATACTCTTATGACACCCCTGTTCCCTGTCATTCAGTGAGACATATATGTGGTCCGAAGCATTACAGTTCTCCTCTTCACATCTGTAACCTTAGAACAATCTATTTTTTCAACCTGTCTCATATCTCCGTCCGCACATAAACCCAGAGGCTTTGGAGGTGAGAACCTGGCTCAGATAGGCAAATGAAACGCAATGAAACGCAATGAGAAACACATGTTACACACATGGAGAGTCTCTGATGTACGAACGAGATACACACACGCACAGAGCTCGGCTGTGTAACGTTTCAGATGATATATGCACCTTCTGTATACACACAGGGCGTAATCAGCGATCCGGCCTGTGTGACATATAGTAGTGATGATGCAATGCTGTGTTTTATGCCTTCCTATCAAACTACACCCACTGAAATGTGGACTGTATGAACTTAACTAAAGCTCACAGCCTTGTCCAGCAGAAAATCAGGCTCCCACAGGCTCAAAAGAGAAAACAAGTGCAGATTTTGGCCTGATAGTACGTTTCATTATTTGCTTTGAGAAGAAACAAAACACTTTCTGGCAACGAAATATGTGTCTGGCAATTTCATGGAGCTCTGCACCAAATCATACTGATTTAAGCTTGGAGTTCAACGGGTTAGATTGATGCACCTTCTTCTGCATTATGTCTGTTGCTCACCAGTTTAAATTACTCCAGAAATTATCGTCTGTTCCAAGTCTTTTTAAAAATATTTGCACAGTCCATTTCAGATGCTCGATGACAGCGAATGTCAGCAGAGTCCAGGGCTTTCCAGTGGCTGCGAGCTCGAATGCGCAGAGTTGGTTTGTGTCCACTGCCTGCAAAGGGCACCGTTACGAGACACAATCCAGATAAAGAAGAAAAGATACTCAACGAGCATGATTTCCCTCATCTGCACAATCACATTAACACGAGGGGACACCCATTCTCTCAGTTCCATTAATCATAAAATCAAAGACGGTAGAAAGAACCCAAAACCAGATGTACGAGCATTAGCTTACTTCATTAAGATGATTCAAACTTGAACTGCGAAGCTACTTTGTGGAGCTTTGAATCCAAAGACGCAGCAACACATTGTGATCGGCTTAAGACACAAGCAGATGTCAGCAGATATGCTTTTGTCCACACATGTAGCGTTGTCTGAATGCCAATGCATCCTCGCATGATCGCTCAGCCCCAAGGTTTTCAAAGACCCCTGCTGCCTTCATAAATTATACTTAGGTACAGTACATGAGTAAATTTACTTAGTTACATTCCATCACTACCGCACACATTACTAGAGACACAGTCTTACGCCAGATGTGAACTGTAGCCTTTTTTTTTAACTCTGTTATCAGAGAACTGGGGATTACGTTAAGTAACCACAGATATACTGTATGTGGAAAATACACAAGTGAAAATAAACAGTTGACATATTTTGGGAGATACACTTATTTGCTTTACTGCTCAGAGTTCGATGAGAGGATCGATACCAATCTCAATATCCAGCAGCCGGTTAGCCTAGCTTAGCATAAACACCTCTAAATCTCACTAATGAACACATTATATTTTTTTTTTTATATTTTTTTCATCTGTACAGAATGACAAGTTGTAGTTTTATGGAGTCACACTGCTTCCAGTCATTATGCTAAGCTAAGCTAATAGCCTGCTGGCTGGAGCCTCATATTTACTGCACAAACATGAGAGTGGTATTGTTCCACTTATCTAACTCAGCAAGAAAGCGAACAAACGTAATTGTTAAACTGTTTTTTGAACAGGAATAAGCCGTAACGGCACTGATGCACAGCTAAAGGATTAGCATACTGTATACTACATACATGTATTGCTCGACATGGTACAGGGTAAATAGGATCTCATAGCAGGGGAATCAGGCATGTAGACTGGCTGCAGACTTGACCGTATGTTCCATCACCGTCTCCTCAGCCCAGGTGGGTATGGTGAGCTTGAATTAATCCATTCAACATGTGTTCTGTGTATGGGCGTGCATGTTCGTTGGTGTGTGTCTAGAGGCTCTGGAGTGTTCATCTGCGCAACACGTGCCAAGGAAGTTCTGTCATCACCTCGGCGAGGAGCGAAGGAGAGAGGGAGAAGAGCGGCGAGAAGGAAGGGGAGACAGATGGAGGAGTATCAGGGGAGGGGAGAGCTATAAAAAGAGAAGGGAAGAGGGGGAATATGAGGGATAGGGGGGAATTTGGGTGGGACGTACAGAGTGTAGGGGAGGAGCTGGAACCCTCCAGGGAAGGATGTGAGAAAGCTCTCCCTGTTGGGTTGCACCCCTCCGGCAGAAATGTTGGCTTGTGTCCACTGAACATGCCTCCTCTGTGCCTGCTCCATCTATCATTCTGTCTCTCACACTTTCTCCCCCACTCTGTTGCTTCGTCTCGCATCCATCTCTCGGAAGTATCGAAAGCAGAGCCGAGCCAAAGTTCGGACACTCTCATAATCAGACTCTGAATAGCTTCATTTGCCAAGTGCAATAAATGGACAGGGATTTTGTTTTAGTGAAGAGACCGCTGGAGGCGCGTGTCAACAAATAATGAGTTAAAACACGTAAACACTGGAACACTTGGCCGAGGGGCATCAAGTCGGTGCAAACAGACAGTTATATTAAATATATACACGTTTATTACTATAAACAAACATTCAGAATTCAAACACTGTCAGTCGTTCTGCACCAGCAGAGAGGACGGCGCTACATTTACTGTGGAGGACAAAATATGTTAACCATTTACTCTCCAGGTAGGTTTGAACATAAGGGGTGATTTTAAAGGGGCACTATGTAGTTCATACTTTAATATAACTAATCAGGTAATAACATGAACTTGTCATGACTCTGTCTGTTGTGGTTTTATATTGTCATGATTCAGTGTTTTGTTCATTATTGTCATGATTCTGTGTCTGTTTGGTTTAGTTCCTGTTTTATTTTGAAATTGTTCCCTTGTGTGTCACAGTCTACTTGTCACTTCCCCCTGTGTTGTTTCCACTGATTCCCTCACCTGTCCGTGCTGCTCCACCTGTACCTCGTCTCGTCATTAGTGTCTGTGTATATAGCCTTTGTTCTCCCTCATGTCTTTGTCTGATCGTTCCTCCTTTCCGTTTCGTTTCCCTCTATAGTCTATGTGCTCCATGTCTTGTAATTCGATGTCCCGCTCCTGTTCCCATGCCTTCGTTATGTTAGCCTTCGTGTTTGTTTGTAGCTTGTGTTAGCATGTGTCCGTCTTCGTTCGTCACCCTCCGTCTTGGTCTGTCTTCCCCCGTGTTTGCCTCCCAACTTGGTCCTCAGTGTCTCCTCGTGTCTCCAGGTCCTCATGTTTCCAGTGTTGGTATGTTTTGTAGTTTTGTTTCTCTGTTAATTTTGTACTTTGCGTTTGTTTAAACTTTGCTTGCCTTTTGTTTTGTCTAGTTCGTTCCCCGTGTTTACTCTGTTGGTTTTTTTGTATTCAGCTTTTATTAAAAGCTCGCTTTTTGTTTTCCCCTATTCTGCCTCCTGTGTGTGTCTGCATCTGGGTCCTCCCCCTTTAATATATATCCGTTAAAAAACCGTGACAGAACGATCAGACCAGTATGGACCCAGCAGACATCGCCGCACTTAGAGGCATCATAGATTCATGGTCTGCTTATCTTGCTGGCAGGGTAGAGCTAGAGGATGCGCTTCAGGTTCTCTTAGACGTTGAAGAAGAACTGTTAGATCGGCCCTCATTTTGGGAGATTCAGGGGACAGTAGGAGTATTAGCTGAGGCTAAGAGACTGAAGGGGCTTATGGAGGAGTGGCAGGGCAGTGACCCCTATTTAGTCGCCTGCCAGCTGCCTGTGAGCATCTCGTCAGCCCCGGGGCTAGCTAGCCGTCAGCCAGCTAGCCTCCTGTCTACTGCAGGATCTGGCGGTGGTTCTCAGTCGGCGGCCCTGCCGGCGCCTGACCCTGTCCCTCGGCCGGAGGTCCGACCGAGTCCTGTCCCTGCCTCAGCCTCAACCCCAGACAAGCCCCCAGTGGACCCATTCTGGGGAACCCGCCTGGCATACAAGATGCCTCCCCGGAGAAGGCGACGTTCTCAGCAGCGTCGTGGCTCCCAGTCGGCGGCCCGGTCGACACCAGCCAGTGGCTCCCAGTCGGCGGCCCGGTCGACACCAGCCAGTGGCTCCCAGTCGGCGGCCCGGTCGACACCAGCCAGTGGCTCCCAGTCGGCGGCCCGGTCGACACCAGCCAGTGGCTCCCAGTCGGCGGCCCGGTCGACACCAGCCAGTGGCTCCCAGTCGGCGGCCCGGTCGACACCAGCTCCTGGCTCCCAGTCGGCGGCCCGGTCGACACCTGCTCCTGGCTCCCAGTCGGCGGCCCGGTCGACACCTGCTCCTGGCTCCCAGTCGGCGGCCCGGCCGACACCTGCTCCTGGCTCCCAGTCGGCGGCCCGGCCGACACCTGCTCCTGGCTCCCAGTCGGCGGCCCGGCCGACACCTGCTCCTGGCTCCCAGTCGGCGGCCCGGCCGACACCTGCTCCTGGCTCCCAGTCGGCGGCCCGGCCGACACCTGCTCCTGGCTCCCAGTCGGCGGCCCGGCCGACACCTGCTCCTGGCTCCCAGTCGGCGGCCCGGCCGACACCTGCTCCTGGCTCCCAGTCGGCGGCCCGGCCGACACCTGCTCCTGGCTCCCAGTCGGCGGCCCGGCCGACACCTGCTCCTGGCTCCCAGTCGGCGGCCCGGCCGACACCTGCTCCACGGTCGGCTCCCAGGCCGACTCCTGACCCTGCTCCACGGTCGGCTCCCAGGCCGACGCCTGACCCTGCTCCACGGTCGGCTCCCAGGCCGACGCCTGACCCTGCTCCACGGTCGGCTCCCAGGCCGACGCCTGACCCTGCTCCACGGTCGGCTCCCAGGCCGACGCCTGACCCTGCTCCACGGTCGGCTCCCAGGCCGACTCCTGACCCTGCTCCACGGTCGGCTCCCAAGCCGACTCCTGCTCCTCGGTCGGCTCCCAGGCCGACTCCCGACCCTGCTCCTCCGTCGGCTCCCAGGCCGACAGCAGCCAGTGATCCTCCGCCGGCTCCCAGGCCGACAGCAACCTGTGATCCTCCGCTGGTGGTCCTACCGACATCCAGGAGTGTTTCCCAGACGGTGCTTCGGCTTCCAGTGGGTCACAGCCTTCGCCTCCGCCGCCGGCTTCCAGTGGGTCACAGCCTTCGCCTCCGCCGCCGGCCTCCGGAGGGTCACAGCCCACGCCTTCGCCTCCGCCGCCGGCCTCCGGAGGGTCACAGCCCCCGCCTTCGCCTCCGCCACCGGTCTCCGGAGGGTCACAGCCCACGCCTTCGCCTCCGCCGCTGGCCTCCGGAGGGTCACAGCCCACGCCTTCGCCGTCGCCGACGGCCTCCGGAGGGTTCCAACCTTCACCGACGGTCCCCTGAGGGCTTTTGCCGTCGTCAACGTCCCCCAGAAGGGCCCTGCAGGTGCCGCGGGCCTTCTGATCGGCCCCTGCCCCATGCCTTGACCTCCTGGTCTCCCCCTACCCTGACTTTGGCCCCCCCTCCGGACCCCCCTCCACCCTCCCGGCTTCATTTGAACTTTAGCCCTCCTCCAGACCCCCCTCCGCCCGCCCGGCTTCTTTTGGACTCTCTTTTTTTTTGGTTGTTTGGGGCATCTGGAATCTGCCCCTTGAGAAGGGGGTACTGTCATGACTCTGTCTGTTGTGGTTTTATATTGTCATGATTCAGTGTTTTGTTCATTATTGTCATGATTCTGTGTCTGTTTGGTTTAGTTCCTGTTTTATTTTGAAATTGTTCCCTTGTGTGTCACAGTCTACTTGTCACTTCCCCCTGTGTTGTTTCCACTGATTCCCTCACCTGTCCGTGCTGCTCCACCTGTACCTCGTCTCGTCATTAGTGTCTGTGTATATAGCCTTTGTTCTCCCTCATGTCTTTGTCTGATCGTTCCTCCTTTCCGTTTCGTTTCCCTCTATAGTCTATGTGCTCCATGTCTTGTAATTCGATGTCCCGCTCCTGTTCCCATGCCTTCGTTATGTTAGCCTTCGTGTTTGTTTGTAGCTTGTGTTAGCATGTGTCCGTCTTCGTTCGTCACCCTCCGTCTTGGTCTGTCTTCCCCCGTGTTTGCCTCCCAACTTGGTCCTCAGTGTCTCCTCGTGTCTCCAGGTCCTCATGTTTCCAGTGTTGGTATGTTTTGTAGTTTTGTTTCTCTGTTAATTTTGTACTTTGCGTTTGTTTAAACTTTGCTTGCCTTTTGTTTTGTCTAGTTCGTTCCCCGTGTTTACTCTGTTGGTTTTTTTGTATTCAGCTTTTATTAAAAGCTCGCTTTTTGTTTTCCCCTATTCTGCCTCCTGTGTGTGTCTGCATCTGGGTCCTCCCCCTTTAATATATATCCGTTAAAAAACCGTGACAGAACTCAGAAATATTTGTTTTTTCCATAACTGACTAAACAAGCTGTTCTCAGAGGAAAATAAGGTCCCCAGAACACTGTTTGAAGCTAGAAAGGTGGCAGGGTCCGCCACATATAAACAAAGTAAAACAGTAACTGTCCGGTCAGTTTGTTTATTCAGACATTTATTTAGTTTGTTCAAGCATAAAAAATCAGTAAATTGAAATGTCTTCCCCAAAACTACATAGTGCACCTTTAATATTCACATGGTTGCACTGAAGCTGTTGATATCCACCATTTTGTGCCAAATTTCAACAATTCTTCCCATTTTTATGCCATAAAGTCCCCAATTTTTATGCGAAACTCTCCTGTACAACAATGTTTAGACCCTCTCAGGTGAAAAACTCCTCTCACAGTAGCTTAAAATTAAGAATTTATTCACAGAGAAAACATTACACGTCGTGTCATCGTAACATTCACGGCTCAACTTTCAGTCCTGTAACACCATCCCAGCAGAGTAAGAGGAGAACTTCCCAAACAGTGATTAGCGAGCAGAGAAGCACCAGTTTATCCTAATGAGCTGTGGCTAATGGTAAAGTGTGTCAGTGATGTAACGCTACACCTGCCCGAGCTCTCCCGGGGCCGCTGCTGGGTGTACAATAACACACTCACAGGTGAGCTCAGGTGTGTGTGAGGGGAAGAAAAAGAGCGAGAGCTGCTGTTTTTTATTCACCCGCAGTCCCGCAGTGCTGCTCCTGACAAACTATCTGCAAAGTAAAGACGCCACCCTCGGGAGCCCATATGTTGTTTACAACCGTGTCGCCGCAGCGCAAGGAACACAAAGTTATAATGACTCTACTTCTAGTCGGATCATGTCACACGGCTCTATTTGCATTCGTGCTGTGGACGCTCTGCAAACACTCTCATTACTGTGATTTACAGCGGATGAGCAAAACAGTCAGAACAGCTCAAACTGAGTGAATACTTGGCTCGTAATGGCAACAAATGGGAAGCTGTATAGAGTGAAGCTGTGACCTGTATGTTACAGGACCATTTGTCCATAGTGTCAGCCTCTTGAATGTACGTAAATTATGATTTACCATTTGCTATTTGGGGTCAGTCCAGTTAAAAATATTAACTCTTCTTTTAATTAAGGAGACCTATGTTTTTTTTAAAATGTTTTTTCGCTCTCCTTCAGTGTTTTATATAAGTTCTTGCACATGTAGAAGATCTTGAAAGTCAAAAAGGTCAAAGTCGGAACCAACAGAAGCTCCTCTTTCCCACACAAAATACTGCTCCTGAAATGCCTCGTCAGTAGCCGTGCCTTTAATTCTGTGACTTTGTGACATCACACTCCTTCACAGGGTCGAGCATTTGCCTAATTAATGCCTAGCGGCTAGTTTGTCACGTAAGAATGATTTAGCACAGTTGTTCTGCTGAGTTTAGCGGTGCTGGGTCAGGCGTGTGTGAGCTGACCAATCAGAGCAGACCGGGTATTCGGGAGGGGGTGGGCCTTAAAGAGACAGTAGCTAAAACAACATAAAATGACCTGAAAATGAGCATAATATGTGAACTTTAATCAACTAATTCGATCAGGGCTTTTAATTTTCATCTGATTTTGTTCGTTTGCTATAAATCCACTCCCTCCACCTGATCTGTGTTGCTGCACACCACACTACATTTGCGTCCAATGAGGCATAAAGCCACCAGAGCTGCGCCGTGCTTTGCTGTGCTGTGCTAACCCCTCAGCTGATATTTACAGGTTAGCGACTGGAGAGGAGGGAGAAGCAATCGATTCCTCCATCTAATCACAGCTCTAGATCATTAATGGGGGCTTTTGATGCAAACGCAGGCCACGAACGCTGATGTGCGCATGCAGGCGCGGACATAAGCTTGCACACACACATTTATGCACGCGGCCCACCCCCATAGATTTCTGCAGCCAGGCACGGCATCGCCATCTCCTCAAGTATGTAAACAAAGTGATCACCAGGAGGCTTAATGCCGTCTTCTGCCGAGGTTGTTTGTTTGTTTGATCGCGGGCCCAACTCCTCTGCAAGAACGTGTTGTTTGACGGTGCTGAGGCCCGGTGTTTGAGTGGGTTGGAAAAAATCATGTGATTTTGAAGCGAGCACGGACGAAGAAGAAATAAATAGACACGAAGGAAATATACAAATAGAGACAGCGTGATGGAGAGGGAACACTCTTCAGGTCAATTCCAACTTGAATCAAAGGAGCTGCTGCATCTGCACTGCACCTGGTTTCATCCCTGTCCGGTGTGTGTGTGTGTGTGCGCGTGTGTGTGTGTTGTAATGACTGGGTGCCATGGCTCCTCGCTGTGTTCTTGCTAGCTATGACTCACCATCACTGCCGCACCAGGCTGCTGCCTTGGCATGACACACACTCAGCCACCACGGCAGCCAACTCCCACAGAGTCAGTGTGTGTGTGTCGAGAGAGAAAAAGAGAATTTACAGCGAGAGAAAGGACAAGAACTGACACAAAACATACATATTTTGCTAAAGCAGAAGTCTTCCACTCGTCCTCCACTAAAGGTGCTTTCTAAGGGACCTTTTAAGCTGTTTTGAAGGAACACAACCATCTGCGTGCAGCAGCGGGGAAGACAGGAATTGAGATAAAACCTGCCGCTGAGATCAATGAGTCTCCGAGGACCAAAGCCATCAGAAGATGCCCCTGTGGATAAGCTCTTAATTTTATCCCAAATGCAACTCCATCTCCTGGAGCCTTTGGTTTGGGTCTAATTTTGGTTCATTTCCTTGAGAGGTGTTTAAATGTTTGAGGGCAAGAAAAGCTAAAATCCCCTTGTATTTTTCTAACAATCAACAGAGGAGGGATGGAAGTGTCAGAGCGAGGGCTTCTTGATCATTGAAGTAATTGTTGGAACAGTTATTGCACCCAAAACGGATATAATATATTTTATTTTTAAACTGGATTTCGTATTACATAAAAGAACAGCTTGAAGCACAGCTTGAAAAAAACAGTGGAGGCCAGAGATGGTTCAGCACGGCAGCAGGTCTTAATGATTAATTTACCAACAGATGACAGGCCTACAGGATATACACAGATTACATAAGGTTAGAGATCCCTCTGTCTACACACAAACACACACTGAGAGACTCACGGTGTTAATGATGAACTGGCGTTGTCGGCAGTTAATTGGCTGCTTTGTACCGGCAGTATGACGGAGACAGTGGTCGAGTTTTGTCATCAAGTGGAGGCTCACTGCAGTTTCATCCACTGGCAGCGAAGCAGCACACGTGTGGGCAGAGAGCATTGCTCATATTAACATTTCAGTGTGATTGTGCTGCATAAATTCACATTTTGCAGAAGAGGGTGGTGAAGAGGTCAGTGGATTTTCCATTCACGAGGCAGGAGGCCTGTGAAAATGTGGAAAGTGAGCAGGATGTGCTGTTTGAAGAAGGTAACACCTCGGGAGGCAAAGTCCCACCCCCTCTTTTGGACCACCATGGGACCTTATATCAGGAAAAAGTATGTACAGTAGGCAAGCAAAGGGCAAGATCCTGTTTGAGTGCCATGGTGCCAGGAATTGCATATATGTTTGTCAATTGACTAGCGCGTAGCCCATTAGCAACTGGAAATTTATGGTAACATTTGATTGGATAACTTTGTTTAAAAGATTAGCTGTTAATAGGCACAATGTCGCGGTGCCAACGTCAGCATGCTAGCATGCTCCCAAGGATAATGTTAGCATACTTGATGTTTAGCAGGTAAAGTCACATTAGTTTAGCATGTTAGCATAGTCATGGCACAGCATTGTGACAGTAGCTCACATTGAGCACAGAACCAAACACAAAGTAGCACATAGCTTTGGTCATAAACCGAAGTGCTGGACAAATTTAAAACTTTGACTTGATGATGGGGCAAGTCGGTTTATCCTCTAAGGACCACGAATGTCAGAATTAGTGCTGTCATGATATCAGATTTTCACCACACTGTTATCGTGGCCAAAAGAATTTACAATCACAATAATTAGCCACGCTATGGGTAGTGTCTTGTTCACCAACCTGCTGTATACAGTATTGCCTGTAACCATGAATCAGCGGACTATAGCTTGAGCACACGAAAAGATGTAAATAGATGGGACATAAATGCATTTGAAGTAGAAACATAGCAGAGTGAGACATGTCAGGTAACTGCGGTCAGTAAGAATAAGCCCGTCTGACACAAACAGTGCTTTTACTTGATGAATGAGAGGTTTCGGGGGTGAAGTTTGTAAAAGGGATGAATGAAAAAGTGAAAGGGAAGAAAAGAAAAGAGAAAATTCTTCATGCATGTGATAGAAACCAGACTTGTGTGGGTGAAACTTGTTGCTTGTTGCCAAATAAAGTCACCCCGATGAGAAAGGGAGGCAGACAAAGCCAAATAAAAAGGGCACACATACGCAAGCATGCGTGCGTACTCATACATGTGCTCACTCAACTAGTACGACCAATCCTCCCAGATTCCTAATGAAAGCTTTCATTATGCCTACACGGCCACTACTTAGAGCGTCTCGCAGACTAATGATACCTATTTCCACCACTCTAAACTCTGACACCAAAGACTCGCATCGTAAATCACTCGCTACTCATTGCACTAATTAATAAAGCCGTGCCAGACTTTGTGACTCTGGGGAAATTTAATAATGCTCACAAGAAAACCTTCAAAGTCAAATTTGATTATCAAAACCAAGTAACCAGGGAGTTTGTTTTCGCTGACTCAGCAGCCAAGCGCAGGAGCTCGGTGTGTGAGTACATATGATTGCCTGAATGTGTGTGTCTGTGGCCTTGGGGTTCCAGGCCTCCAACCCCTCTCAGTGTGAATGCGGCCTCGTAACTGCCGAGGTCAAAGCACGGTGACCCCGAGGCTACCAGTTGGATCAAAGGTCACCCGTCCTCAGGGGAATCAGTGGCGACACTCCGGACCTACAGGCTTGACTCAACAGTCTGAACGCTACATCGAACCTGACAGCCAAAACCTTACCCCGACAATGTCCAAGGAGGAAGAAAAAAAATTAATCTCATTCGTCCCAACAGATTTATTAATTGCTTAAATTGCATCTTGTAGGACCGTGTTTGCTAAATAATAAGCTGTGAGACCCTTCAGACAGACTCTTGCCCTCTCTGCAACTCGCCAGGCTCATTTAACCCGCTATTAGCCCGAGGACACAGCACAAAGTGACCTCGGTTCACCACAACCAAAACAAAGACATTCCCAAGGTCGCGTGTGTTACATTAAACGGTTGTGAAATGTTTGGGAGCCGACAGAGAATACTGAGGTAGCAGTTTCCTGTTTTCCTGCCAACAGTTCTCGGAAAGTGAAAAGATTAAGAGATTTCTTCCCAAAACTTTTATATCCACGGTGGACAACTGTGGCATGCTTATTGCTCTATATATTCAAAGAAACACAGAAAGTGTTCTGAGATAGCTAATAAGCCTTTTAACCAGGCTGTAGTGGCATGGCTTTATAGACGTCAACTAAAATATCAGGAGTCTTGATTTCGTCCTACCATTCATGGTCCTCAGTGGATGAACCCATTGACATTAGTGGTCCCTTATGAGGTTGACAGTTTTGTGTTATAGCTAAATATCTCAACAACTGTTGGACGGATTGACCCTGAAAAATGTGGTGCAGACATTCAAAGTCCCCAGAGGATGAATTGTACATACTTTGGTAATCTCATCATCTAGCAGCACCATCAGGTCAAACTTTGAGGGAAGTTGATTTTTCATCTGAATCTTCAAATACTGACACGTTGGGATGGCAGCCAACCCGACCTACAATCCCAAAGCATCAGTATTTGTCAAATTCAGAAGTCGTATAAATTAAAATTTTAACTTTGTCCAGTATTTTTGTTTATGACCACCTGCTAAACTGCAAAACTAGTAAAATTCTGTTCAGCCTCAGATGTACTATGTCTTCAGTGCTAATTAGCAAATGCTAACATACTAAATTAATATGGTGAACATGGTAAACATCACCTGCTTAACATCAGCATGTTAGCATTGTCACTGGGGGTATGTTAGCCTTCTCATGTAAGCCTTTAGCACAAAGCACCACCAAATGCTAGCAGAGCTGCTAGCATAGATTCTTAGCTTTGTCAAGATTGTCAGATTAACACATTCAAAAAAAGTTATTCCAGTTGTTCCACTTTCAACTTCCTATTTCTTGTCGCACATCGGCAGACTGGCGTCCTTTGTGCAGTCATGCGACCTTCATTTTGGGCTGAAAGAATCAAGCCTGGTGGGCAGGACGAATACGCAGATGGTGTCATTTTTCTACAGTCATTACATTGTGAGAATGATATTGGCTTTTTTTTTTTTTGAATGACCTTCAACTGCCAAAATGCAGAAACACAGAACAAAGCTGCTTAATAGGCATCATGTGCAAATCTGGTTTGGAAACGTCCTTTTACAAAACTCAATCACATTAAGCACAGTTCTAAGTGTTTAGTCCGAAACTAAATAGATTGCCTGTTAGTTTGATGGATGTGCATTTCCTGCCAACCAGCTCCCAGTCTGAGAGCAAACCATACATCATGTTTGATTATGTCCCTCTTTGCGTGCCCTACAACTGTGACACCTCCACTAAACTGATTGCTTCCCAGAAGTGTCACAATCACAAGTCTGCAGCTTTTAAAGTCACATTTCTGTGCCGACCGACAGTCTGGTAATCACATCACAGCCTTCTAATGTTGTTACCGGCGTGGGCTCCCTCCAAAATCCGGTTTTCAAGGCAACCTGAGACATGTTTTCTGTTTTATGCATAGCTAATCTTGTCATTTTGAATAAAAAAGACAAGGTTTTTGGTCAGTAATTCACTCCTGCTCCAGTCTGCGCTTGAACTGAGACCACCTAGGAGATAGGTCCTTGCTGCAGCCATCCATGCTGAATAAAGACACTATTCATTGACTTACTGGCCCGATTACTGTTGACTTAGGCAGAGGGGGAAGAAAACACGAAAACATATGCTGATTTAGTATGCCTCAGAACCTCCAGGCCTGCCTGGATGAATTTAAATGTGAGTTCTGAGTAAGCTGTTTACCCCGAAGTAACATGATTTGAGAACACTATCTATATCAAGTGAATCACTAAAAGCAATAATGCAACGGCATTCCCGAACACTGAAACACACACAAAGGAATGGTTTCTTGCTTAGATCAGATAATCCTTTCTTCTTTGACCTCTCTACTGTGTTGTGTGATCTGAAAGTGTGTGTAAACCTCTCCTCTTCTGCACGGTTTGTCCCTCACACCCTCTGATCCTTTGTTTACTGCAGATCATCTCCTAATGCCCAACCGTGTCCTGCAGAAAGCCCATGCTCGTTATTCACACCCGATTGACTCACAATGAAACGCAACGCTGGGACAAGCGCACGGTCCATATAGCAGCACAGCCACTCTCCGGGCCCGGAGGGGACTTAGCTATGGAAAGGAGGGCGGCAAATGACCATTGTGGATCACATAAGGTACAGCCTGTATACATTTGCCCTGTCCAACTCCACATTATCATGCTCAGTTATGTCAGCTGGTACGAGAGCCAGAGGTCACAGAAAAGGACCAACAACCTAAATGTGGCGACACTGACCGCCGTCCGAGAATACTGTAATTATTTTTCATTATGATCACATGAACATGAGTCAGTCTCTTTAACAATGATGTACATGTAAGGCCACTAATTGACCGTCGCTTAACCCCCCCGAGCCATAACAAGGCATGGCAGGACTGTCAAGCTTTGAATTTCTTTGCATGTTGACGGTGTGCACGGGACAGTTGTAAGAGTGATACTGTGTCATTTGGAGGTTGTGTTTTTTTCAAACCAGATACAAAACCAAACCAAGTATGTGTGCTCGGACATAAGCTGCATACATTAGCATGTCCAGCTCACTAGAATGGATGTTTTAAGGAGAAACTGGAGATGGCGTCGGAGGCGGAGCCCCATTCATTCCTGTGAAAACTGTTCAGTGGTGCAGTGGAGCCAAGAAATATGTGACTTCTAGGTATGAAATTAGCCGTGACTTCCACCTTCAGGTTCAGCCCTTTAGCTACAGTAACGCGAATTAGGATAAATTATTTAACTGTGGGGCTCTTTAGACTTTCCAAATGTTATCGGACTGAAGTGATCAAAACAAGTTAAACGGGTCATTTTGTAGGGGGCTGTTATTCTTTCACAATGTAAGTCTATGGGAAAAAAGTAATTTTTGCAATTGTGCAGCATTATTTTGTGGGATAACAGATTCGGTGCCACAGGTTGCTACGGTGAAAGTGTCTAATAATAAAGCCCAAAGTCAAACATACTGAAATGAATCTGCTTAAACATAAAAAAAACAAAAAAAATCAGTGTTAGCTTAATTAGCTACGCAGCAACGGCAAAAAACAGAATCTGGTAGCGACAGTCGTAATCTCAGTTGGCAAAACTGAAGAAGAAGAAATGAGAAGCCTGCTTTTGTCTTCTTTTCCTGGAAAGTATAAAGCTGAAACCTAAAGGTGGAGATGGTATCGAGCAGCACAGCAGACAGTGAACAAGAGGGCACTGACAACAATCACAGCAGCTGAAGGGGGGGGGGGGGGGGGGCTGAATCAAGCCATCTTGATTAACCCCGTTTGCTTGAGTGCCCATTAGTGTGAGCGTGCACATACATAGTGCGTACGTGCATGCGTTTTCTCTTTGTGCGACAGCCTACGAACGCTGTCCTTGGTGTGTATACATGTGTGTTTATGTATGTGTGTGTGGCTGCCTGTTATTACAGTGGCGCTCATTAAAGCCTTACCAGCGGGGTGCCCCCCCCCCCCTACAGCTCAAAGCTTAATGTAAACAGAAGAACCAGGCACTAACAGGACCGTTTTACACTCAGAGCTCTTCAAAAGTCAGCTGCGACGCATGAAGCTAACCGCACATCCATCACGTCAAGAAATGTCAAATTTATTTAGAAAGCATTCTTGAAAATAAACAGGTTAATTACAAGGTAGTACGCAGAGCAACAGACGACATCACTCCACAGCCTGGGGGACCGGGCGAGCCAACACCGACCACATTAGGAGAGGCATTGTATGTGATGTGGCTGAGGTTTGGCACGGCTGTGAGAAAGAAGTAAGAGTGTAGCGCAGTAATACAATGAGCTGCTGTACATTAACGAGGGATGCTCCGCATTCTGCAGAGGCACAGGATTAACCAGCCCTTTGTTTTGTAATCTGTGCATTCAGGATTTAGTGAGCCACATGTTCATTATGTGGGTTTACTGTACATTGAGTGATTATAACACAAAAGCTTAAATTGTTGTGATGTTACTATTTCTATTACAAACACTCTGTGTTTTCAGTTTTCCCACCAGCTTTATAGGTCGCCACCATGCAGTCTCGTTGATTGAAATGCATTTACGTGGAAACTATAGAAATTATGTGACCACTATTTCCATAAAAGATAATATAAAATCTCCCGTGTGTCATGTTTCAGTTTGTGTTTCTGTGATTTCCTGTTTTATTTTGTAAATAAATACATTTTATTTATATATTTTGAAGTTTTGCCCTCATGTGTCGCGTTTTGCTTTTCATTTCCACCTTTTTGCTGTGTCTTGTCTGTTAATCAGACAGACTTGAGTCCCCTCGCCCACTTTATTGATGCCTCAATCAGCCTGAGCAGGCTCACCTGGCGAGAGGAAGAAAACAACAGACCATGAGTAAGTGACATCAGGGCATCACATGATCAGAAAGGGGGGAGGATGTAACACTCTATGGTAGGCCTACTCGGATTTTTCCTTTAAAGGAATGTTTCAGCGTTTTATATAGATTCTTGTGCATGTAAAAGGTCTTGAAATCTAAAATCCTAAAGTCCACACAGACTGGAGCTCCTCTCTCCCACAGAAAACACTGCTCCCGAAACACCTCGTCAGTCGTCCCGCCTTTAAATCTGTGACTTCTATCACCATGTCACACATTGTAAATGCTCCTTTCGGTCGGGTTCCACTTGCATGCAAAGCTTTTACATGTCGAATTAAATTATTTACCATGTAGACTGTACTGTTGAGGATCCACACGGGCAGCTTTGTGTGTCAACATGTGTGTCACATGTCTGTCAGGATCAGATAAGTCCATAGTATCACCATGAGAGCTAGAAGGCCGATCAATCCGCTCGGTAATGTTGACTCAGGATGGAGGCAACAGGATGACATGTCCTCTCTGTCTCTCTCTTGCACAACACACCCAGTTGCTGCCCTGCAGAATAAGTAATTATTAGTGGATGTGTGCGATTAATGGCCAAACATATCTAACATCATTTCCTCCACCACACCCAGTTATTATAGTCTCGCTGTGCCCGGTTGCTGCTGTCCTAATAGCCATATAATCACATCTCACATTGGCCAAACATCAATATCACACCATGGTGTTTGCATTCCCATCATTTTTAACTATTTCTGGAATCAGGCTGACATTTATTCCTTTACCGCACCAACTGTTTATCTAGAGAGGAGGGGGGCTAATCAAGAGATATATTAAATACAGTACCTGTAAACGATGACAAAAACAATATGTCTGGAAAAATGTCTTTATTTAAGGTTCATAGCTTATTAGACCATATTTACACAGTGGCCATTTTCTTCTGACATCACGGTGATACTGGGTGATACTGCTGTGATCGTTAGCTAACGTTAGCATTCAACCTCTTTCTAGCTAACGTTATTGTTTGTTGGTGTTCCACGATATATGATAGTAAAGGCATAAATTCATTCTAAAATAACAACACATATCTCGAACACCTTTATCTAAACCTGGGAATGATGTGCGGCGGTTGAAACCGAACTGTAATGTTAACTAGAAAGTGACTGAATGCTAACATTAGCTAATGGGTTATCAGATATGTTGTTTTACCTTGAGATACGGCTAGGTGTCCCTCCAGACTTAAGGCAGACAAGGTAAAACAACATATTTGATAACTCACTAGCTAACGTTAGCATTCAACCTCTTCCTAGCTAACATTATTGTTTGGAAGTGTTCCAGGATATGATAGGAAAGGCAGATTATAACAATTACGTTTTAGGACTTGCTACCTGGAACACAGCAGCAAGACATTAGCTTCCCACCCTGAACGTGACTTAAGAGGAAAATGGCCGCCGTGTGAACCTGTTCTTTCTGTTTTGGAAACACCTCACCATCCTCACATTCCCCACAAATAAAAGCTTCACATTAAAGCAAAATAAGAGTGGAAATGTATGTTAAGACCTTTTGAGGGATTTGTAATTCATCTCATGTTGACGTGACAAACACATCTTACAAATGACAGCCTCTGCTTTACATTCCACAGTAGTTTTCCTCTAACCTTTCTAATTTTGATGACCTTAATGTCGGTTAAATGCCAAAAATCCGCCACCAACTTCAGTGCCATCCTCCACCCAGTGGGACGCACTGAGTCGAAGGTTTAAAAACCTTGTTGTTCACTCTCAGCGTTGCCCTTTCTGGCTGACTCCTCTGAGATTTTCACTTTATGCGGAATGACACATCGATCATCTGCCAGACGGAAAGACAGACAGAGACGGCCAGCTGTGTCTGAACTCTGCGTGACTTTTCATTCGTCCTCGAACACAAGCCCGTCATTCTCAGCTTGTAACTGTCAAGCTGCAGCTTTCCTCGACCTATCAGACGATGAAACGTGTGCACCTGTGGCAGTGGTAGTTTATTTAAACACACTTCGACCTGTGGCACGGTTTCGCTCCGCTAACTTCAGGCCATTTTACAGCTTATTGCAGAATTATAGACCTGCTGTTATTATGATTAATTCAAGGTGAAGGAAAGAGTTTCTTCCATACAGGGGATGTTTTCACTCTCATTCTCAGTGTTCTACTATACGCAGTTTCAGCTAAAGCTATTGTTCCTGCAAAATGCATAAATAGACGGGCCCCAGGGCTGACAGCAATTTATTCATAATGAAATGAAAAATACTGAGCTTGACCCCTTTTCTTTGAATAGACATCCTGCATTAGAATAATGCCCTGACTCGTCCGACCACGGTGGCCTTCATACAAATCATTTGTGACAGGTTCACCAGCCTCGGCTTCACTGATTACTCTTCTCATTACCATGTCCTGTTTAGAAATTCTCCAAATATGTGGAAATCAAGCGAAAAATAACCACATCTGACTTCTTGGAAATGACAAATGCTACCTGAACCACGTCACAATAAAGCTCTCAATCACGTTTAACATGGACAAAAGCATAAAAATAGAGTTTTAATTACGCAGGCAACTTATATTTACGCCATTATGACATTGTCACATAAGAAACATGCGTATCCAGTCAAGATCAGCGGGGTGATGAGTCCTCAGGTTCCACGTCAGCACGGGGGCCGATCAATTATGTATATGATAGTGTGGGTTGGCATGGTATTGACAGTGTGGCAGCATGACACTGGAGGAACAGGCCCGCGGCAGGAATCAGACATGGGAAAGCAATTATAGGTTTATATAAACCACATCTACGCAAACCCAGCTCATGCTCAAACACGTACAAAGACCGAATTCTCACACATACAAAAAAGTAAAATCAGAAATTTGTCTTCGAGATGAGTTAATGTGAGAATAAAGGCTTTATATTTTGCATATTTAATGTCTTAAAACATTTCCATTGCCCAAAAAAGTGACCGATATTACAACTCTGTCTGTTTTTTGTCCATCAAAGCGGTATTTAGACCACCTGCTCTGATTGGTCAGCTCACACACGCCTGAGTCAGCGCCTCTCGCCATGTCTTCTGTCGGCTTTCTGTTTTCAGCTTCTAGTTAGCTTCGTTTCTACCATGAATATAGGCATAAGTAATGCAAATGTGTGGCATGGTGATGTTGTGTGCTGTCAAGTAGTCACAGAATTAAAGGCGGGACTACTGACGAGGTGTTCCAGGAGCAGTGTTTTCTGTGGGAGAAAGGAGCTCCTCTTTGTGCAAACTTTTGTTTTTTCAGGATCTTATACATGCAAAAGAACCTATATAACACACTGAAGGAAAGGAGGGAAAAAAACAAAAAACATAACAGGTCTCCTTTAACATTTTCAGGTTTCACAGCTCCTCCGAGCTGCCTGACCCACTATTCCTATTCAGCTGCAGGTGAAACTCCCAGTCTTTAATATAGACTCAATTTAGAGAAACAATTTACAACCGTTAAATGAAAAAAAAAAGATATAAAGAAAATTAAATGTTCAAAGACTTGTTTGATGTGGCTGTGGTTCGAGAGAAACGAAAACCTCAATACGGGTTTGGCAGACTGGTTTATTCCTTGTGAGAACTGTGAATGTTTAAAGGGATAAACACACTGTAAATAAAGGAAACAGTTGGTAAAACTCACACACAAGAGGGAAGTTTCCTGAACTTAATACCCATTTCCTTTTTACATGCAGAGAGAAGATTCCCTATGAGTCCCCGGAGGTTTGCTGTCAGACACGGCTGAAGCCCCTCCACAGACCTGCGTCTGCTGGGCCCCATAAAATAGTTTTACCTCATGATGAGATATCCACCCTGGACGGTAACGCAAAATCTGCCTTTACAAAATGACACACATTGTTACTCGGTCTAGGAGCATGAATAAGCCCTCGAGCCTATATGTTTGATTCTACAAATAGGTGACTCAGTTCATTCATTTTCAGCGCTGAAGATGAATGAAAATAATAATCCTGCTCTCTGTCCTATATTCGGCAGCCTTGTCGTCCTCATTATGACAGATTACATGAAGGAAATACACAAATAACCGTTCCAGCCCCTCCTTCCACTGACATGACATCCTCATACTGTACAATTACTTGTGACACCCAGACTGTACAATTCCCTTCCCCCCCATCCCACTTACTTTATGTATATAATGGCTGGACCAAGTTTTCTCTCTACCATACATTATATTTGTTGACATTTTGCAGATACTTTAATCTAAGATGCCAAAATGCTGGTTACATTTTAGGATTTACACTTTTGTATATATATTATTAAGCCGGTCTACCACCTCCTCAACCAGCCATCATTATCTGCCTTCATCCTCATAATATACAGACTGAGCCGTCGCCTTAATTTGACCCCAATCACAACCCAACCCCCACTCCCCCGGTCTATATGTCCAGATGATGCGGGACAGCTTGACAAACAATGGCTCTCGCAGCCCCGTCTGCGCCGCTTCTCTGTGCACACATCCTTCCAATTATGTAACATAGATCGTAGATAGATAGTATCTCAGTGTAAAAACAAATTAAGTTCCAAGGCTGCTGTCAGAGTTTTGACAAGTCTCCGAAGCCGTGACTCACGCTGACCACGAGTGACCGAGAAAACCTTCAATTAAAGTCAACAGAAAGATTTGTTGTACAAACTGTTACTAGTTTTATATGAGACAGACATTTGTAAAATATAACTATTATTGTATCCCGTCACTGAGGTGTTTTTAGGCTTTATAAAAAAAAGACTTTCTAGGAATATTTTTCTGTTTATCTACTTTACCACATCACAAACCCGTAACACTCGCTGGCCCTCCATCCTAAAAGTTGGTTTAGCATACATTAAGCTGAGCAGCTAACCTCACCCTTAAGCTGCTTCAATCAACAGCTATGTAAACAATGGACGCAGTGTGGAAGTGTCAGGTGAAAAGGCTCATTCCTAGAGAAAAAACGCAAAGGGAATCATCAACCAGCTCTTCTGCAGCTCCGTTTTAGCTTGTTTCAGCTCATTGTTTTGGTTTTATGTCTTGCAACTTCGTCCTGTTTCTGGCTGCTGCATGCAGCTGTTTTAAGTAAGTGAATGCTACCTGTACCGGCCCCATACCACAGAAAAACAAAGTAAGCAATTATTAGGTGAACATATGCGGACCATGTAGTGACTTAAGAACCTTGTGTGTCCCTCTTGGGTTAGACTGTAAAACAAAAAAAGCCAGAAGGAGAGTGAATATTGGACCTAAATTCATCAGGTGGACGCAAACATGCAACACATGCTCAAACCTAAACGACTGAATAGGTCGATTGCCAGTGACTCAGTGGTTCCCAAAACAACATGACTTCTGCAGCACACCAGCGACCGGTGTACTGGACCTTTGTTGTACAGTTGCAGTTTGGTTAGGTTCAGGCACTGAAACTACTTGGTTAGGTATAGGAAAACTTTGTAGTTAGGCTTAAACGGCCTGCAAACATGACTCTTATGACTCAATTAGTATCAAATGCCATAAAAGTTTCAGAGCAGCTATAGGTCCATTGTTCAGATAATATCCAGCCTGAGTGAATGCTCCATATTGGACGTACAGTATGGACGACTTTGGCGCCTGTGTTCCCATCACTTAACAGGTATGCTGACCAGCGGGCCAACCTGAGCATATTTCTTTAACACATACATACATCTCTGCAGCCTCTCCGAGGAGCGGAGATTAACGAGGAGAGAGGCTGAGTCTGAGAGGTTTTTGTTGACAGGGCTCTCTATCTCTGTGTGTCTCTACTCGACCCCCTGGAGTCTCACAAAACTCAGAAGGGCCCCACTCGGAGGCAGGATCTCTGCTTGAAACCGTAGTGCACACACATGACAAGGGCATGCACACACTCTCCTCCTCTGTCAGACACACACTCCACTTGAGGCGAGTATATAAAACATTTAATTGCAAGCTCTTCTACGCAGGGGATAATCCTTGAGCATATCTGCACAGCGAGGACATATTTTGTGGACAGCTGCAGGATGAATCACAGAGAAGGAGAAACAATAGGACAAGGGAGAAAAAAAGAGAGAACAAGAAGACAGAGATCTGTTTAGTAGAGGGAAGACAGCGAGACAGTTTTGGGATGCTGCATGTGTTTTCATGTCAGTTGTTATTTGGTACCAGGGTACAGGGAGGACATACAGGACTGATTTCAGTTGCACTTGAGGCCACTTTGCTCTGGCCAGTGTTCATGCTCTGCCGAGTAAAAATCAGTGACATGTGTGGAACATTTGTAGTCTAATCCGCCAATGATCCACTTTACAAATTTGGAATATTTGCTTTTAACTGATCCCAGGACAGCTTTTGTGTGTTGAGAAATATTTGGCCAAGGTATGCAAGGAGATCATTTTAGAAGCTTTATTCCTGGTTGTTATTGTATTTTGAAAAGTAACTTTAACATGGACTAGTAAGTTTTTCCTACGCTGAGTTAACTAGAGGTGTGGACATTTCTTGATTATAAGATGATGCGGACATTGAAGATTCTGTATCGATTAAGAGAAAGAGCATAATCGGGAGACAGCAGCCTGCATCTATTTTTGATTTTCCGGCCTCGCTGGATGATAAAGTTGTAAAGTTATGGCGTAATGTCGCTCTCATGCCTTGAATTATGGGTGGACAATGGTGGTCAGTCAGGTAATATCGCGGAAGGAGGCCGAGAGTCATTAAAAACAAAGCTCTCAGGTCAAAATTGGTCAAAATTCTAACTTGTCTCAAAAGACTAATGACATACCCATCAGTTCCTTGTGTTTAGTGCTAATTAGCAACGTAACAGTAGTGCTTGGATCTCAATGCTAATGTAAGCATGCTAACATGCTCACAGTGACAAAGCCAACACTGATGTTTAGCAGGTATAGCCTACTGCTCACCATGTATCACACTGCTGTGCGTGTGTGGGCTTCAGCCTCTTAGCTAGCAGCCGAGAGAGCTAGCATGGCCTGTCTTGTTTATCTGATACAGCATGTACAAGTGTGTGCATTAGCATATATAATATATATAGCTGGATGTTGATCTGTAAGATCACAATAACAACAATAATAGCTTTTGTGTAGCGGTGGCAGAATATTAATAAATATATAAATATACATTTTGCATATGGATATTCAGTAGAGGAAACAATAGCGGTGGAAGAAAAGGCTCGTAGCGGCTGACTTAATGATGTGCAGTGGACGTGTTTACAGGCATGTGAATGTGTGTGAGTTTGCATTAGCATTAGCATTAGCAGGTACGTGAATAGGGTTGCTCTTGTACATGTATCTGTGTGCTGCAAATGTTCCGATACAGAAGAGAGACTGTTCTCAGGACCCTGTCCCTCCCCATTCCTCTACAAGTCCACATGTGTTTTATTAGCAGGCAGGCCTACAGGACTGTAAATTCCAGCAGCGGGCTGGCCTGGGGATATGCACGGCCCGAGGTTGGGAAAGATCACAGAAAAAAAAATGACAGGCACGGGAGGAATCACCTCTTTCCTGTCCTCTATTTTCCTAGTGTCCTCTTGCATGTCTCCCATGTTTGATTCTCTCTCTCTGTATCTGTCTCTCATTGATTACTTCTCTCTCATATAGTTTATTTCTAGCTCTTGTTTGCATGCACATTTTTGGTGCCGGGGTCTTTGTCTTTCTCGTTGTAGCTTTGTCTCTGGAGCTCCCTCTCTCCCTCTCTTCTTCCCTCCATCTGCTCTCGCTCTCCTCCTCACTTTGTTTCTGTTTCTGTTAGTGCAACACTAAGTTCTTGTTCTGTGACTCCGAAACCACAGCATTCCCACTACAGCAAACACTTAGGAGACAAGAGCTGTGGCTTAAACAATGGTTTCCGTTTGCCCCGGGACAAAATAACTCACTCTCCTCCTCCCCTACACACACAAACTCTCTCTCTCTCTCTCTGTCATTCACACACACACACACACACACACACACACACACACACACACACACACACACACACACACACACACACACACACACAAACACTCACATTTCCACGGCCCAGTACCTATCATTAAAATTTATGTTAGCTTGCTAATTTTCCAGTCTCTTTCCTCTCCATCAACATGACAATCACAATTAGAGCGTGACATGGCAGGTCGTGACCTGCACCCCTCTGATTCCCCCTGAACCCTGACACCCTCCTCAGGGTATAGTCTCACTTTGACTGTATCAGGGGAGGGAGTGGGAGAAAAGTGCAAGTGATAAGCTTTAACCCAAAAATGACATGATGATCATTAAAATAAACAAAAAAAAAACACTTAGTTTTCAATTAGTAAATGTCACAAAGTCATTCCTTGCTCCTAAACTATGTAATTAAGTAGCACTCTCACAGAGAGGTAGCGATATTAACCTTGGGACTACCTTGGTTACACATTTATAAAGTCAATAATTCAATGTTAACAAAGAAATTACACATTAGATTGATTGGATCAACTTTCTGTGTACACACATTAACTGCCACTCCAGACATGTGCATTTACAATACAATATAACTTTATTGTCCACTTTGAAATTTGTCTTTTTCCACACCTTGAGAGTAAGGCAAAAAAAACACTTAACTTTTATACAAAAGACAATAAAGCTGACGTATCGTCACTTGTTAAAAGTTGTGATGGTGAACATGTTAGTTAACAGTTACCTCTTTACATATCCAACAGACGCAGACAACATTAGCATTCATTTGTCCAATCTTCACTCGTTTTCACCGTTGTTTAGGCACTTACCAACCCCTGAAGGAAATATATGGTGTGTAATACCCTTTTCACACTGGACAAAAAACAAAAAGTTTCGATCAGCTTTAATGAAAACACAAAACCCAGGAGAACACGTTAATTTTCGCGCCTTCTCAGGCGCAGTGATACGACGTGTGTTGAAGTTAAGGACGCTTTTCCATCCATCTCTGTTCAAGAGGCGCTCAAACATCATTCAGTTGGTGCTGTGTTTGAAAGAGAAGACTGAAGTAAAGGCTGTTTTAAAAAAGTTACCTTTCCAGCCAGCTGCCTGATTGGTACGGCTCATGTGCAACCCTCGACAGAGATCAGAAAGAAGCGAGATGCCTCACTCCTTTGCAACTTCCGTTATCAGCTCGGGACAAAAACATTAAGCCTAGAAATCAAGTGTAACACTGCTGTAGAATCTGTAACTCTTCACCTCTGAGCAAAGCTGCCACTTCAATTGCGACATAACGTTAGTAGACAGCCAATAATTGTGCTGAACTTGGCTAATCTAAACCTGGAACAGTCTGCTTCCACCAGCAAATTGCAAGCAGAGATGTAGAAAACAGCATCCACGGGTTTGTCTGATTTTGGGCACATCGGAAAAAACAGTAACCTTCACCAAAGACCAAAGTATGTTTATTGTCCTTTATTGGCAAATAAGAAATTCTTCAAGGGGCTTCACTGTGTTAAGTTAAAGGGCTGAAGGTTTAAGTTATGTGTGCTGTAATTTGCATATGATAATTTAGACAAGAAACAAGGAAATGAAAATGATAAACAACAGCAGCTGAAGTGAAGCAGTCACAGTTGGCACTGCGCTGACTTTTGCACACTTCAAATGATATTATACGCTGTCACCCAATTCAGTGTAATCACCCTTCACAGATCTTGGATACACGGGACCCGATAGGAAAAGAAGGAAGAGTTAGGAGGTAAAAACTTCTCTTGAAGAGTTTACGAGTGGTGACGCCATTGTGCTGCGCAGTTTAATTACCTCTCAACCAGCAGGTCTGGTTCCCATTATGTGTGCTAACAGCCAGCTCTCCTCTGCGCCGCTCTCCTCCCCGCTGCCTTGTCCTCAGTTGGCATCTCTCTCGCCACACAAAATACTCATCTCAACAAGTATTTCACTCTGACATTCGGACCTACAGTCCTGTTTTTGCTGCAGTAAGTCAGAATGTTTGCCAGTGTAGTTATAAAGATGCACTTCTTTAAGTTAACTGTATTTGTATTTCTAATTTTCTAATGCTACTTGTGGTGTACTTACATAAAATGTCAGTCACAATGGGATACCTGCATCGAGCTGTGCTATAACCAGCACGTTAATCCGCACAGTGATGCTGCCCCATCATGGCTGTTTTTCCATAAGATAAACTTGGCAGTGGCAAAGGTGTTGCATATTTAAAGCTTTAAATTTGACATTTCAATGGCAATCACCCAAAAGATGTTAAGATGGCTCCAACATACATGCATGTGAGCTGCATAGAATCCATTTTTTCTTTTCCCCTTAGCTTCGAAAGGCAGGATGTGGATTGTGAAACCACCGAGCTAAAGACAAACAGCAATGAGGAGTGAAATCAAACCGTGGGGCTTAAAGACGAGCCTTTACTGAGGGGAGGATGTGGTCACAGCATCCCCTCTCTGAACAAAATAGTATTATTCCATACAATGTCTGAATGACGCATGTAATGATGTTTGCAACACATTCCGGGAATGGATGCTTTATTGTTTTCAGAGTTTGGTCAGTTTTGACCATGAACATTTGTCTTACTTTCCAATGCACAGACCTACATATGTTGTCTCAATGTGATGTATTGTGTTGAGAGCGTGCACAACATTGTCTGTCTGTTGGTCGTCCAGTTTGTTCCGGATAGACAACAACTCTCAGATGTGTTGCCATGAGACTTGTACATACATTCACGGGCCCAAGATGATGTGTCCTTCTGCCTTTTTTGCATCACTTTATTTTGTCTTTTGTTGACTTAAATATGTTTAAAACGATTGGATAGATTGCTATGAAATTTGGTATAGATATTCATGATCGCCAAAGAATGAATCCCAATGACTTTTTTGATCCCCCGACTTCTCATTTAGCACCACTAGAAGGTCAACATTGTGATTGAGACAACATATGCTGATGACTAATGACTTTCCCTTCAGTGCCAACATGAGGTTGATGTTTGTAGTTTTCAGTGAAGTTCACAACAACTACTGGATCGATTGCCATAAAATTTGGTATGTATTAAAGTCGTATACATGTCAAATTTGGTCACGTTTGCCAACTTTCCCCTCACTCTGATGTATCATCTGATGAGCCACAGCGACAGGTGATCAAATGAAACACACCGGTACCTTGAGTATACTTGTGGATTTCTCTGGGTTTGAACATTGTTGGAAACATTTGGGATAATGTAAGTACACAACTCAACAAGTATCCAAGTATCATCTGATGTATGTTGGATATTTGGGACACTGAAAGATGAAACTGACATCATCTGACGCTGAGTTTCATGGCAAAATGCACTCAAATACTGTTCTTTGTATTTTCCCATGGTGTTGCAGGCTGCCACTTAGGGCAATCAGCTGCAAACTGTGGTCACTCACTTTCACATGACTCTAGCCAGATGCTCAGTGTCTTTTTTTATCATGTGCTCGCAGGCACATTACAGTCAGTGGGTGCCAAATCACATCCTCAAATACAAATTAGTGTTGTCAGCAGTGGCATCTGATGCAAATCGGATTCAAATGACATCCATTAAGGATCTTGTTTCTGTTGCTGAACACACGAGAGCGCAGAGTTGAGGATGTGCAGCTGAAGCCAATGTTCAATTTGATGACCATTCAAAATCATTCACGTATCTGTTTCTCATTACGTCCTCTCTCGGCTGGTGGGATCCTCATGAAGCCAACAGTAAAATTGTGTAATTACAAAACTTTTCCACAGGTTAATACACAGGTTAATTAACTGGAAGAGAGCCGCAAGTTAATACACTGCAGCAAATTGGAGAGTAATTCCCCCTGCAGAGCCAAAAACATGGTAGGAAGGGATGTTAATCATGTCATCCCCTGCTGCCCCTTTAAGAGGCAACACCCCCACTGTCTCGTTACCTGCAGGGCTTTAGGGTGAAGAGGATGTGGTCTGCTTAGCCAGGATTTGCTAATGTTTTCCCCCCAACACAATGTGCAGACTCCAGCTGTGGGCTCAGACGCACAAGTTCATGTGCCTCTACATGTACATACTGTACACACGCGATTAGTCCAAGGCGGCCGATCAGGCAGCGCATGCCAAACACTGACCTCACAGCTACATGTGGAGGACGTTTAATGATGAAAAAGACAGATAAGAAAAGGCAAAAGATCAACAGGGAGAAGAAGAAGAGGGTCATAGAAGTGCTTCCATCACAAGTAATCATCACATTGTGGTGCTTTATTATTCAGCTGTGAATGTGTGTTTATCAGTGTGAGTGGGTGCGCAGCCATTAGTTGGCACACCTTTGCATTACAGTGTGGTCATAGTGGGGTCAGCCAGCAGTGTGTGGGCAGACACAGGGATATAACTCATATACCCACATCGAGGGCTGCTTCTTAAACTGCGAACATTTGCGTTAACACTGGGAATCGGGGTGTCACAGAGCATTTCCTGGCTCTTTTTCAGCTGAACTGAGAGAGGGAGAAAGACACAAGACACATGAAGGAGGCACAAAGGGGTAAAAGTGAAGGAAGAGCGTAGGATGTGAAAAATGGGACAGCGAAATGAGGAGTGCGGTGTGGGAAAGAAAGGGGGGAAAGACACGGATATGATTGGTGCTTAGCCTGTAGCTCCCTTTGTAGCTTGTCCAGGCCGTCTCCTTATCTGGGTCGTGCCGCATACCAGACAAATGCAGCACTACGTCTACTCGCTCCATCTCTGAGATGCTGCTAATGTATCCATTATCTCAGTGATTTGGTGATAGGGGGTGTCCGGCAACACTCTTCTCAGTTAATTACAGGCTAGCTAGCCTCAGCCAGGTCAGGTCAGGTCTGGAAAAAGTAAGTTTGCCGCTAATGAAAGAAAAGTTAATAATGTGAAAAGTCATGTAACTACGGAAAAGGATTAGGGTACCTGAAAAAAACACTTACATTGCAGAATTCATATGACAACTCTCCAAACTCCCTACATTTTTCCCTATTAGCAGTTTGTATGAGTCATCAGAGGTGGTGCCAAGTTTTACAAAAAGGTCACATATGTCTGATGCAAAAAATTTGAAACAACCAAGAAGTAAGGCTAAGTGGGAAAAATGGCCTCCGTGCATGATTGCTATTACGCTCGAGAGCTCATCACTCACTCCCAGGAGGTGAAATGTAGCCGTGGGCATAAGGACCAGCTTGACCCTCCAGTCGTCTGAGTAATTGCCCGAGTGAGAAATGTCTGGTTTGATACTCTGGATGGAGGAAGACAAAGGAGTCAGACAAGGGGAGTCAAACAAATTATCTATCGCATAGAAATGTTGATTACTGTCAAGAGAAACTGGGAGAAAGAAAGAATGAGAGACAGTGAGAGATAATGGACTAATGGACTGGGATGGGCTCTAAGTCTGCAGGTAAGGCTGATACCATCTCTCTGGAAGGTATTTTCCTCACCACAGTAGACTGTAAATCAATCACAGCGACTCAGTAAACGCCTAAGGGCGGCTGGCCTTCCACAAACGCTAAACCTTAACTTTACACTGTGTATACAGTACAGCATATGTACGTGCAGGCCTCACCATGTCTAATGAACGTTTGAGTTTCCCACAAACTGCAAGTCCTTCACCTAAAATGTTTGTCTGTATAAAACTGTCACTCAAAAAAGTGATTACAAATATCCACATCCACAAACCAACAATCACTTACTATGACATCCAGCAGGTGTTTTCCCTTAAACACATATAGTTAGGCATCTGAGTTACATTACTAGATACCACACGTCTGTGTAACCTAGCATAAAGACTCACCTTGTGAGGCAGCTTCATTTGCAGAACTATGTGGCTATGTGATCTCGCCAGTCCAGTGCTGGCAGCTACAGCGGTTTAAGTGTGACGACTGGCGAGAGAAGCTGCTGCTCGTTTTAAACTAATGGCGGCTCCTCCTGAGGTAAGCTTAGCTGCTTTAGCATCAGTTATATCAGAACTGGAGAGTATATTTCATTGAAAGAAGAGCAAAGAACAGGAATGAAGACTTTTCTCAACTGTAAAGATGTTTTTGCTCGGAATGGCTTTGGTAAGTATTTGATTTACCAGCTCACTCTGCTGGTAGTGCTATCTTACTGTTGCTCTGATTGGTTGAGGTTAGCCTATCATGTTATATAAAGTCTGAAAACAGCTAGTCTGCCCCTCTCAGGCAAGTCCAAAAGGATGCTTATCATTGCATATAAGGCTCACTGATGGTTGTATCTTATTTGTTTGAATGCTAAACAGCAATGTAAAGACATAATGTTTACCTTTAAGCCTCAAACTGCTGAAATGAACCTTAAAGTGTTTTTCACTTGAAAACACAATGAGCCAGAAGCAAACTCACACCAAAAAGCAAACCAGGGATTCTGAATTTCAGATCAGCTATTAACGGATGACTATTATTCAAAGTTGTTCAGTCTTTTTTTTCCCCAACTAACAAGCCTGTTAATCGTCCCCAAACTGGCTGGGTTGCCTTGGTCACTCATCAGCAGGAAGTGAATGGACTTCCGCTGACATGCCGATGGTGTTGCTTGCAGTGTGAACAAGGAGCTCAGCCTTGTGTCCACCAGTCGCCTCTTTTATTAGCTTGCAGTGTTAAACAGATGCTTGTGGGAAGTGCAAGTCTTGATTGTTGTCGTTACAAAGTGACTACTGGAAATCTGCTTGAAGGACAGAGTACGTGCCATACATAAATGAATAAGGACACAGTTGGGTGACCAACATATATGTGTTTTGTCAAGAGTCATGACTTGTAGGATGGAGCTGTGAAAATGCTTTTCTCATTGGCCTGCACCTCCTGCTGACTTTCTGAGTAAGTGTGGAAAGGCTCATTGGAGAACACTTTGGAGGGCAATATTTCTTCCTTTCAGTCGGCTGTGAAGTTAACTTCTGCCCAGAAACTTTGAGCTTGCATGCTGAATTAATAAAAAAAGATGGAGAGAATAACACGGAGGGAGGCGGATAAGGACAAGATAATTCAGAGCAAGAGAGGAGGAAAAAACGGATGCAAGAGAAAGAAAAATTTAAGTGGAAAAATGTAAAAAAACAAGACAGTGAACTCTTTACTGCTTTGATTTAAGAGGCGGTTATCCGTCCAATGGGAGGAGGATGCGGTTTTTATAAGACAGAGCAGTAAAAGTGAGCTGGATACCAGAGAGCATTTTAAATCAATAAAGAGATATTTGTTAAAGAACACAGAGGATGAGGATGAGACTGCTGAGGAAACTTGATCATGAAGGTGGAGCTGATTGATATTTGATCAGAGTTAAAGCGTGATGCTATCATACGTGATTCAACTTTACTCTGCACGAAGGATCCGTTGCTTTGATTTTACTTTCTAACTACAACTCTTAAAATCCCTCTCTGAAGGCCATGATGCAGAGGAAGCCTCCACAGAAATGAGCCGGTAAAATGAACCATAAACATTGCAGCCTGATGCATGATAGTGGTACAACAGAAAAACACCATCTGATTCATGTAACATGGCAATAAGCACGTAGCAGGGCTGGGTAAGACGTACAATGTCAGCTGCTTCTTCCCTATGTGTTGTTTTATAGCTATACCATTCATCTTCCCATTCACACAACTATGCACAACCATTTGTCTGTGTTATGTTGGGAGGATGTCATAAATCTGACCACTGAGAGTGTGTGTGCACATATTCGTGTGTGTGTGTGTGTGTGTTTGCATCTCTGGTTTAAGTTACAAAACAGGCATGATATCTGTGGATGTGTTTGCGCGGATGTTTTGGGATCCTGTTTTCTCCAGTTACATTATCCCTGTCGTTTGGTTGCCGGGCAAAAAACAGTGTGTTATGCTCATTTGTCCATTTTGTTTTAATGATGCTGAGGCCCATAATTGTTTTAAGATGCTCTTGTGCTTTCTGGCCATCTTGAGAGGCTTAACAGTGAATATGCTGCGATTTTTAAGGAGCACGGAGGGATTTGGGGAATGAGAGCAGAGGAGCTCTGTTGAAAATTAGAGAGCAACCGAATGAAGTGCCACAGAACAGATTGATTGGGGGCTTCGTTAAGAAATCTTGCAAAACGGTAGCTCTTAATGGCTACTTAAATCCTTGGTTGGCATACACGTTTACAGGGTAGATCATCTAAAGCAAGTAAATCAATATTTTTATATTAACAATACATCACATAATACTCGTATGTTAATGATATACCCAGACAGCGGGCAGTGGTTTAATGCCAACAAAGTTATAAAACTAGAATTACTGCCATGTGGTCGTATGCCTTTACGCACCATTCAAGTTGCTGTTCCTGAGTTATGCCGTTGAATACACGTTGGCAGAGTTTATGCAGTACGTTACGATGTCACGGTGAAGTTGACCTTTGACCTTTTGGATATAAAATGTCATCATTTCATCCTATAAGACCTATATTTGTGCAAAATTTTGTCGTAATTATCATGAATTGGTGAGTATTGGCCAAATTTGATTTGTGAGGTAACAGTGACCTTAAACTTTGACCTTTGGCCACTAAATTCTAATCATTTTATCCTTGAGTCCAAGTGAACATTCCTGCCAAATTTGAAGAAATTCCCTCCAGGTGATTCTGAGATGTCACCTTCACAAGAATGAGACTGACGGATGTAAGTACGGACGGATAACCCAAAAACATAATGCCTCCGGCCACGGCTAGCGCTGGCGCGAAGGCACAACTCCGACTGCCCAACACTGAACTGCAGACAGACAAAGTTAGCGACTAGCTGGTGAACATAGTGGAGCATTTAGCAGCTAAAGAGCAAGATACATTTCTCTCAGGAGCTGGTGGAGACCAAAAACAGAGCAAAAAATAGACTAAATATTGATCTTTGATATCGTCATGTGGCCAGAAACTAGGCTGCAGGATGTACGTGCAAATGAAATATGTTGTTTCTTAACAAATTTGCCAGATCATCTGTTTAAGTCTTGCATAACATGTTAGTGTTCAGTTCAAAGTGGTCAGCTGTTACAGCTTAAATTCAGGTCATGATTTGATTCTGCCATATTTCCCCCACATTTCGTCTGCTATGACTACATCCACACCAGTGTTGGGCAGTAACGCATTAATCAGTGGATGTGGACGGAGGATGAGGGAGAGAGGTTTTTAGCAGTGAGTTTGTCTCAGTCAAACTTTGTGCGAGCAGCAAAACGCTTTCAGCAGCGAAAAATCCAACATGTGAATTACTGAAGCATCTGATATGGCAGCACTCTACACAACACAAACTGGATTTCAGAGCACAACGTGGTTGTAGAGAGATGTTGAGAGGATAAGATGTAAAGAAGCTTGTCGCTGGGTAAGTTATATCGTGGAGTCGATGTTACCTATGTAAAAGTAATAGAGTAATATAACAAATAAGGTAACTAATTAGTTTTGATACAGAGTAGTAAGTAAAGTACCCTGACTACTTTGTAACGGAGAAATAAGTAAGGAGTAACTGGTCTATACTCACTCACACACCTTGAAAACCGGGATTTTTGTAAAAATGATTAATTACATCTCACGTCAGTCAGCTCAGACAGACAGGAGGATACAGGGTGATCAAAAACGCTGGCACGCGCTCTTGCGTTGAGCGCAGCTGTTGTGCTCACTGTTGCTGGTTGATAAAAGAGGACACGTTTTTGGAGTCAACTTGACAAATAGCTTCCTTTCAGCTTTTGTAGGATCCGATGAAGTGTCTGGTCATCACAAACACTGGAGACGGGGATTTCCATGTCTCATTTATTGGAGGAGGTGTGATTAGATCACAGGAAGCAAGATTTCCTGTTGTCTGAGCTTTTCGGTGTGGACGTGGACATGAAAAAAACCTCATAATGCCAAAGTGTACACGCATTTTTACACATTTTCAAATTTTAGCGTGGCAACATCGTCATATTTGATTCCTCTCACCTCTTTGGATTTCTCTCTCTTAACCCCTTTAGACCATATTTCCATTTCACATGTGTATATTTTAACACCCATCTTACCCACATCACTGGCTTTTTGCATAGATCGCACTGAGGTGACTTTTAATTTAGAGATCTGGCTGATCCCTCTCTCTTTCCCTCTCTCTGTCTCTCTCCCCTTATGCGTGATCGTCTGGTATGGCTGGAATGTCACACATCACACACGCAGAGCCAGCAGCCGTCACGGCGACCACACACTCTCCTGAGTTTACGGTCAGTTGACAAGTGGATTATGGGACCTTGAGGTACAGGGACACCAGGCACATACTCACACACATGTACTCTCCCGTGCTGTTCACAAATATATATTTAAATATGGTTTGAAAGAATGCCAAAATGGGCAACCCCCGCTGAAAGTTTTTTTTAGTTTAGTCCCAGTATTCCCAGGAACACCGCACAGGAATCCAGACCGGCCAAGTCCCCCTCAAGACGCCTCAGATGATGACTATCTCACTCTCAGCATGCTTGTTGGCTCACTGTTACACCCCAGACACACAACCCTTGGAACAGGTCAGCAGACAGGGGTCAAAGGTCAGTCTGTTTACCTAATGAGAGACGAAGACTGATGGAGCTACAGCTCCAGAGTGAGATGATCTGTACAAGGAAATCAGGAAAATCACAAGCAGAAAATGTTAAATCTACTTTTTGCTATTTTCTAGCATTTTTTGACCGGTTCGTTTTCAAAGTTTCATCAATAATATTTGAAAAACAGGCGTGAACTTTTTTTTTTTTTTTCTGGACAGTAAATGCATTCACATGGACCCTAATATTCCACTAATAATCAGAATAAACGCCCAATCAGAATAAAAATGCCTCATGGAAACACCTCAACTGAAAGAGACGATCAGGTCTGATCATGATGATATTAATCATGTAAACGCTCAATCCGATTGTTTCTCTCTGGTTGAAATACATATAATCTGTCTGATCATGCTCGGCCCAAAACAAAACTGGTCTGTGGCCGACACAACTTATTTGCTGGAGGTCTTAAAGGTCTTGTGTGTTTGAAAAGATGAGCGAAGACGGAATCCAGCGAACCACTGACCGAATCAAGTACCGCTGTAGAAGTTTGAAAGGAGCCTACTAAGTACAATCAGTAACTGTAGACATCACGGTGCTGATCACCATCCAGTTGGGAGATATGTTGACCTTGGCTCCATCCAGAGGAAATGTCATAATGCTTACTTAGGAGTTCAGCTCCCATATGATGAGGTGCATACAGCCTCATGCATTAGGTTAATGTGATTTCAAGAACCTCTCTAATAATAAGGGAGTGGACAGAAAGGTCGTGTCTGCTTCACAGAACAAGAGAGGGAGGAGAGCGAAAGACACAAGAAGATAAAAAAGACAGATGTACGAGAAGATCATAAGGAACGAAGAGAAAACAAAGGAAAGGAAGTGGAAAGAGAATTATGTGACAAGAAATGAATTCAGGGGGACGGTCACAAGCTAAAAACTGCGGCTGAAGCCACAGTGACCGTCGAAAATGGTTTACTCATTCAATACTGCCTTTATGGCTTTATCTGACATTGCATTGCATATTTCCTAATTGCCCGTCTCTTTTTCCACTGGAGACAAATGACTTAATGTTTTTCACATCAGACGCATTCCCCTAAGCCATGGGAGCATCGTGTGTGATGCAGTGTTTCCATTGTTGCTGTATCGATTCAAAGGACAGGGACTGCGGTTGGATGAAGACATTTACATCGTCATAGTCTCCTCAGCAAAGTCATACATGGATGAAGATACTTATTATAACCACAGAAGAAGTTAGAGGTTAAGATGTGTGTTTTTCATCAAATGCAGTCACATTACTTCAAACTGTTTTTGTCACTGTTTTCTTCTGAACACGGTGCAGAGAATGTTACAGTGGTTAGTCAGTTTGTCCAGACTGAAGTATCTCAACAGCAATTGAAAGGATTACCATGAAATGTTGTACATACATTCATGGTCACCAGAGGATAAATCCTAATGACTGTGGTGATCGCCTGAATTTAACTTTAGCGGCACCCACAGCTCAAGGTTTTCACTTATCCAATGAAACATCTACTTGATGGATTGCTGTCCAATTTTATATGTGCATACATTCATGGTCACCAGAGGATGAATCCCACTGACTTTGGTGATCTCCTAAATTTTATCTTCAGTGCCAACCGCAGGTCAAGGTTTTCAGTTATCCAGTGGAATACCTACTTGATAGCTTGTCGTTGAATTTCTCACATACATTCATGGTTTCCGATGGATGAATCCTTAAGATTTTGTTGACTTTCCCTCTCAAATCATCACATGTGCTGTTTAAAGAGAAATAGAAATCCTCTGGTCTCAATAATAAAAGATTTCTTTATAAAAAAAAAAATGTTTTTGTCTTTTTCACCAAGCACCCTTGAAAAAGTTTGATAGATGCCCGAGTGCGGCTTGGGACGCAACCCATGACCGAACGGTCCTGAACCGAGACATCATTTGTCAAAACCCGGCCCACCGGGGTTCAGGTTGGCTGTCCATGCTTCCATGCTCTAATGCCCATTCTGCTCAAGGACAGGACTGTACAAGCACAAGTGTGTATTTACTTGTAATCCAAATACAACGTGAACGAGATAAAATGCATGGATGGGAAAACTTATAGGTCTGTATTTTTAATGGCATAAATGCATGTGTAAATGTGTTTGTGTTTTTACTTTCATAGGGAAGTTCTTGTGAAGACCTTTAATCCTTAGAAATTGTGAATAAAAGAACAAACACTAAAAAACACAGCAAGTAAAAGAGGCGCAATAATTTCCTGATTTACCACTAAGTTTTTTTTATGTCGGAAAGCTGAGAAAATAAAACATTCTGATTTATCATAAACATCAGTGATAATATCAGTCATTATTAAAACACAGTCCTGCTGCTACAAAGTAATTGTGTCTGCCACTGAAGAAAATGTACAAATAATATATCTTTTCTTGGCAGATTTATGACAGTGGAAAGAAATAGTTTTCTGTCTCAGCCGGATGCAAGGGGGAGTGGTCGTTTATCTGCAGATCATATACACTCACACAAATATATACACACTTGGGCCTCTTTTAGGGAGATCCCTCCAGTCTGTCTGTCACAGTGGAATGAGTTTAGATTGATGAAAGAGGAAGAGAAAGTCACAGTAGAAGAGTCAACATATCACTGGAGGACTCAAGAAGAGAAAAGAGAGAGACAAGAAGTGGGGAAGATAGTGAAAGGCGTTGAGGCGGGGGGACTGAAATAGCCCAGGGGCATTCCTCAAACATCTATCAAGGCAGCAACATATGATTCACGGCACTCCCACTTGAAACAACCCCCCCAGCAGCTGCCCAGGAAAGACACTGACAGACAGGGAGAGCCAAAACCAGTCACCCACTCGTCTGATGTGGGGAAGATTTCTACAGGCAGGCCCACAGACAGAAAAAACTAATGAGTGGCAGCGGTTAACTGAGTACTGACAAGCTGACTGACAGGCAGAGAGGGCAGACAAATAGAGAGCGTCATGCAGAGGTTTACAGTTCAATGATGACTGATGAGATGATGGAAAGACACACGGAGAGGGTGTAAAAGGTGACAGAGTATTCTACTTTATGAAGGCCACTTTATGTAGAATGTTATGCTATTGGCATCGTTCTTAATTTTTTATGATGGTAAAAGTTTTATTTTAGAGAAAATAAGACAATCTGGGAGAAAATCGGCACACTGTATGTGTCGCTTACAGCCCTTTATTAACCCCAGATTCTTTCTTAATACTACCACTAGGGGCACCTACAGTAAACAGAGTTATGTTTATCTCCAGCGTTGTACATTGCTGTACCTGTGTTGCACCACCATTTGTTGATTGGTGGAAAAATGTGAAACTGGCGTGAAACCACTGGTGTTTGGCCGCAAATTTTGAAATGTTAGCTTAAACAGCGGTCTCTTGTTGAAAAGCATCCAGTGGCTTCATGCTTACAAATGTTGAAATGTCAACTTTAACAGTGGTCTCTTGTTTAACAGATCCCGTGGTTTTGTGCTTGCATGTGTTGAAAAGCCGTCTCGAACAGTGGTCTCTCATTAAAAGTATCTAGTGGTTTCATGTCTACAAATATTGAAATGCTGTCTCCAAACATTGGTGTCTCGTGAAAAGTATCCAGTGGTTTCACACTTGCAAGTGTTCTTGACTTTAAATGCAATACATGCCACTACTAAAATACCCTTTGCATTCTGTCTGGACCATCCTGGAAGGAAAAAAAGGATTTAATGAACTCCTGCCAGCTTTTTCATTTGGCCCTACATCTCATGCAATCCATTACAACTCTGTATTCTTCGCATAAACATTTACATCTAAGGCGTCTTCCTCATGCTCTTATCCAGAGTGACTTACGCTGAGAGCAACAACTGAGTGAGCTTCATTTCTCAGATGACTAACTTCGCAGGCAACCAGAGAGCTGAAAGTACGTATAATAAATATTCCCCTTTTTCCCCTGGCAATAGCAAGGAAGGTAATAGAACAGATTCAAGTGGAACAAGAAACAATCTACAGTGCATCTCTTTTATCCACGATTGAGACAACAAAAACTGGAAAAAGTTAAAGTAAGACACTGAAAGTGATGCATTACAAAAGAAAAGAAAGTAGAGAGGGAGAAAAGAAAAGAGAGTTAAAGCCGGGCAAAGCCACAGTCAACACAACCATGTTGAAATGATCAGATAGACCTCTCAGCAGACATCTTATCAATCAGGGACATGAGACCACAGCGCTGTGTGTGTGTGTGTGTGTGTGTGTTAAAAAAAGAGAGAGCATGTGATCTGATCTGCCAAGAGATGTTTGTCTTAAGGCTGAGTACAAAGAAATGCTAACAAATGCTGTGGCAGAGGTCCGAGTTGAGTGTACACAGACTGAGGCTCGACACACACACACACACACACACACCACACACCACACACACTGACACACACACAAAGATGCACGCTAAAAAAAGCACACACACATTCATGCACGTGCAGTCGCACTGAGAAATTGCTCTCTGTGGGTCTGCAAATTTGATAGAGATCTTGCAGATTCAGGGCACTTAGCCCTGGCAGCTGAACAGACAGAGTGATTGCATCTGCGTGTGCATCATGTGTGTGTCCGCATGTGCGCGTCGTCCTCTCGCTGAAGACGCTCTTCAGAACAGGAAAAGACGATGAGGAAAAAGAAAAGAAAGAAAAAAAAAAAAGATGCTCACAATGATCTCACAGCTGGAAACATGCACCGAAACCCAAGGACAGCCCTCCTCCAGAAAACAACTCTGCTTTCAGAAAGTTGCTCTGACTTCTTCCACTGAATCTGTCATCTGCTCCTGTATCTTTAATAAAAGTAATACACGCATTACTTGGAGGTGAGCGCACAGAAAGAATTTGTCTGCCGCCACATTCGGCCAAATGCTTTCTACCACTTTGGGAATCAATCAGTCTGACGCAGCAAAAAGTGCGATATTTAATCCTGGGATTTGGGCTTTAACTCGAAATCCATGGCTTCAATTTATCGCAGTGTGGAGCCGCGCTTGGCCGGCCTTTCAACAAGGAGTGCCATTCTTCATGGAGGGGAATATTTTAAGAGTCTGAAGTGCAATGCATGAAACTTTCCCACCTGAATATCATCAGTCAAATGAAGATTTAGATACAAGTATTCAAATCCTCTGGAAAAGTGATTATATTTTGTGCTGTCAGACTTTTTAAAGCCAGTTTTCAAATAACGGATTTTTGAATGATAAATTTGATCCAATAATAATCATATCTGACGATATTAATGTCTTGGAAGATGACCCTCAGTTTAATCACAGAGGTTTTTTATGTTTAAACTGTGGACATCATATGAAGGATCGTCCTTGTGTGTGCTGTGAGGAAATGGCTGGTTGGTGGTGTGAGAGAGACGGCACCTATCAAACCCAATCAGTTACGTTAGGGAAGCAACTGTATCTGATGTTTTGTTCCTGGAACATTATAATTAATGTTGCCCCAGGATCATCATTTCTGCTTATCAAAGAGTCACACATCAAGAGTCAGCTGTTGTGGCTGTATGCGTGAGGTACAGGACTTCCACCCACGAGACTGGAGTTTACCGTTTTAACGCCAAGTTCACCCATTTTCTTTTTGCTTTTGGTTTTCTGTCGCAGTTTGGTTAGGTTTAGGAAAAGATACTCTGGGTTAAGGTTACTCTCCACAGCACTGTATCAGCACTCAGGAAAAGTTTCATTCTGGTATAGAGGAAAAAAACCTCCTGGCTTGTTTGCATATCTTTAAACCAATCACAGTCTTGGGTGGCGCTGAACCCTCTCTGTTTTAGATGAGATATTTTGAGAGTTATTATCATATAATCTTGTACATCAAGTCAAAGTGTGAGCATGTCTGCTTGTGCAGCGGCTCATCAAAAGGTACGTAACAGCTAGTGTAAAAACTAACGTGAAAAAAAATGTGTCAAAGTTTGGTCATAAGTCTAAATATTGTTTTTTGTCCTGTATATTTGTGTTTATGTATATGTGTATATGCACATATACATATACATACAGGCCTCACAGCAGACATCATGGCTTGTCAAGCACATGTGTTGCTAATAACGTTAACAAGGGCTCTGATCTCGTTTGTGTCCCAGTAAGCCGTGACAGTGTGACAGTGTGACAGCCTGCACAACATGTCTCAATTCAATCATAATATTTACACTTTATGCTTTTCTGTTAAAAAAAAAGGTATATTGTCTATGTTTTAATTCAGATTCCCTTGTAGGCATTTTGATCACAGCACTTAATAAGTTAATTGAAAACACCTTCTGCCTCGTACCACCTGATTGGCTGGTCCTGTGCGTGTGTGACAGCCTATTTAAGTCTCTACAGTTTCATGCTCTGTAAGCTGTGCTGGAAATAGCCTTGTGACTGAAACTCCTCACTTTTCACCCCTCTGCATTTCATACTTCTCCAAGTCCTCTGAAGTTGTTGAGGCCATTTAACACACCTGACACCACTTCTTGACCCAGGAGCGAACACCTTTCCACATTGTGAATGAACTGAAAGACTCGTATTTAACTCAAGATTAAAAGGAAACATTTCACACACATCTCCACAAAGTAATGGGTATTTTTTTAATTTGCATAATCTCAGATATCAGATTTTCAGTATTGCCCAGTCATCAAAAACAAATCTAATTTTCTATTAACTTCAATCACCTTCAGAGGTTCCAGCGTTTGACATGTCAAAGCTAATTAAATCATTTTTTTCTCTCTCTCAGCATATTTTGTGTGCGTGTCCGACCACGTCTTACCTGCTGCTGCTGTGCAGATTGATTTTCGCTACACAGCCTGTCATCATGGCATCCATACTAAGTAGGTGGACTTAATGTATTCACAGATGGCCTTTGATTTGTGGCTTATTACGGAGACAAGGAGCTGTCAAGGAGAAATGGAATAATATAAGCGAGCTTCTCCACTTTGAAGCAAGGCTGGGATTTTTACTGGACAACAAGGCTGAATAATTACACTGAAGAAAAGAAAATCTGTTTTATGCCAAGTTACAAATGTGTGGAGAATCAGGGACGTCTCCAGCCAGCATGCCACAGTTTATTGGGGCCTGAGCTGTTGACACAATACAGGACTGTGATTCGACCATCTGCAGATCAGACTGTCTTTATTTCCCAGCGCTCACGTGGATCCTGCGATTCTCCACACGGCTAAATGCACCCTCATGTTCCCCCGAAACAGAACCCCCACTGCACTGTCCGACTCCGTCTGCCTCTCCGCGTCGCTCGTTCCCCTATATTCAAAATTGCAGCCACATGTCCGAGGGGACCCCAGGTTCAAACACCTTGAGAAACAACACTATTATCTTCAATTGACTTTCAACTTCAAGTGTATAAAGAGGGCGAGCAATCGTTCAGGGAGAAGGTGGAAGGGGAGATAGGGAGATTAAAAAAGCGAGAGACAGACGAGGTTAAGAGGGGTGATCCCTCGATGTGTGTTTCTGTGTGTGTGCGTGCATTCGCCCCCCCCTGCCGTTGTCTAAATCCCGGGGAAGATTGATTGCCTTCCAAGGATAATCTGTCCCAGACACTTTAAAGAACCACCCCCCTCCTTCTCCTTCTCCCATCCACCTCAAACTCCTCTCCTCTGTCTCCCCTTTCTCACCCCTGTCTACCTTCCCCTGCCCTTTGCTCTCCCAGTTGCCGTAACCTCCCCATCCTGTCTGAGCAACCCCCGAAAACCCTCTGCCTCCCTCCTTAGGCACTTTTCCTACCTCCCCTCATGATTTGTTTTCTTCGTTTTGACACCCACCTCTGCAGAAGAAGGCGAGGAAGTGCGAAAAGCATTGTCCAGATCCTACATTTCACCTAAATCTTTAGGTGAAGCGGAGATTTATGTGAAGGTTCACATGTCCAAAGGAAATGTATCACACTCTCTGTCTTCTCTGCTGTCTCAGAAGAAAAACATCACACTCTTTCCATGGTTAGTGTCTTTTAATAACCCTTGATTTCCTTCTCTCCATGCCCAACCCGAACCTATGTGTCTCAAGAATTTATATGACAGGCTGCGTAACAAACCTCTTCCATCTGGCTTTAAGATACAAAATGAATAAAACATATGACAGACGGAGAGAGGCACCTTTACGTCTCCTTTTCTTGTCCTCTTTGTCCTCTACACCCTGCCACCAATAAAGAAATATAGAACGACGACAGAGCACCTTTGGGTGATAAGGTCAAGGTAGCATCTGAATCTGTGGGTTAAACAGCAGACATGCTAGGGGTGACGGTCTCTAGGTGATGTTGATGAGCTGTAATCTATGACAAAATTTAACGGGGCTCTATTCTAAGCTGGTGACAATTCCCGGCGTTGCTGACAGGATTTATTTCCCGGGGACTGACGCAGGATGTCACAGCGCTGGTAACGTCATGGGGGGGTTAACTAACTGAAGTAGGCGTGACAAGTGCCGACTTTACCTGCTGGCTACACTATCATTCTAACATGACAATCAACATTGTGATGTTTAACAGGTATACCATGTTCGCCATCAGTGTCGCATTTTAACATGCTAACATTTGTTAATTAGCAGTAAACAGTGCACCCTCGAGTCAGATTTTCAAATCACGCCAACCCCAACCACAAAATCCATGTGAAAGCTGTAGAGTATAGTCCACTACAGTATTTTTACTTCTTCTGTCTTATTTGTGTCTCATCAGTCTCACGCTCAGAATACTGTCCAACGTCTATCTGTGGACATGCTGCAACAGTGTTTTATGTGTACAAAACACCACATGATGCAGTGCTTTCAACTGGTATCGCTATTGGCTAACAACGGCTAACCTGGCTGGATTGCTAGCATTGACTTACAAGGTGAATGGAACCGTCAAAAGACCAGCTGACACTGGAATGTCTTTCGATGTAGTACTGGTATAAAGTCCTAAACCAGAGGACAAATTTAGACCTTAAGATGGTGCTTCATGAACAGTCTGAGGATGGCCAAAGTTGTTATAATTCATCGTTTGGGGGGCATGAATGTCTGTACCAAGTTTCGTGGCATCAAAGGAAACCTTAGAGGGTCATCAGAGTCAGTAGGATTCAACATCTGGGAACCATGAATATCTGAACTACATTCTGTGTTAAATCAACCAGTAGATGTTGAGATATTGTGCGGGGTGAGTGGTAAGTTTGACTAGCTGATGGCACTAAAACAAAAGTCAGACTTATTACCAAATATATCACAATTCATCTTCTGGGGACCATGACTGCAAAATCCCATGCTAATTCATAGATGGAAAGATATTTCAGTCTAGACCAAAGTGATGAACCAACAATTTGACAATTTGACGTTACCATTTATGGAGCTTGCTAACATAAACTGTTTAAAGTAAGTATTGTGCCTGCCATAGTTTGTGTGTTTGTGTCTACAAACACCCTAATCTACTCTCAAATAAACAAATACAGACATGCAAGCACACCTACCACCTGAAGCATAATATAGTCCAGCACAAAGAAACAACAGGAACTGGTCAAACCAGCTCTGATTCAGTCATGATGGAGCTAATAAACACTGAGCTCAAAACCAAAAGCCTCAATCACGGGAACGGGCCTCACTACTTACGGCATGGCTAATTATGAAAATGATGCCCTGCGTCCCTTGAACTCCTCCTGACCTGCTCACAGCATTCAAATGATGCCCCTGCGCTGATGTTTAACCTCTGCATGGAAACAACCTCCCCAGCTATCCTTGGAAAATTGCAGGGTATGAGCAGCATTAGCCCGGGAGCGCACATGGCTATCTGTTGCTGAGGCGTCTGCGGGGAGAGAAAACACATTGTTGCCATTAGCGTGTGACGCTGCCTTTAACAAACGGCTGATCTGTTGTGACACGCTCTTCTTTTTCCTGGTGGATGTACAGAGATGGGCTGCTGTCGGCTCGACTCAGCCAGCCACAAACAGTCGTACATGAGATTTGTTAAGGGGGAATTTAAGCTCGGTTGATTATCTTTAAGCCCAGAAATAACAACCTTTATATCTGGTTTAGGAAAAAAAAGTTCGTGCCCCTTAGTTTGAGAGTTTGTATACCGGGATAGATCCAAAAACATCTTGAGATATTAAAAACGTCATTAAAAGTGTTGGATGCATGTATTTAGGGTTACAAAATGTGTTTATCAGAGAGTGAAGACATATTTTAAGTTTCACTTAAACTCCACCTACCAGGTGTGCAGGATGAGCCACATTGAATACGTCTACTTTTGATTTTGCCCCAGAAAGAAAGAAAGAATCAATGATTTAAAAGAAGTCACAGCTGCTCTTACAAATGATTCACACTGAGGAACAAAATGAAAGCACATTGAGGTTACTTAAGTTGACAAACCAGCAGGAGGTTTTATGAGCTGATGATGAACCGTTTGACAAAGATTTCCTTAACAGGCATCTTAATGCGCGCATGTGTTTTCAATCTCAGAGGAGATTCAGGTCAGCAACTTAAAATTTGAAAAGCGCTGATGGATGTTTTCATCCTTATCTCATGTGTCAGCTACGCCGTTAAAACTAATTCCATTACAGGAAAGCACTTAAATGCCACAAAGCATTTTTAAGTGTAGGTGTCATTCTTGTCAGATGGAGGATATCTCATGTTGGCATGAACCGGCGTTTTGTCTAAAGCAGACATGCTCAAGAGCTTTGAGCCAGGAGTCGGATCGCAAGATAAAGTTTTGTTTTGGCCTCAGTCTGGAGAGCATGCAGCCGGGACACACTGTAAAAATGTCAGTTTTTATAGGTTTTCCAATTGATGTCAATTAAGTCCTTTTGTCTTCTTTTTAAATGTGAAAACATTCTGGTTAGGGTGATAAAATTTCACTTGTGGCCAATTAAAATCAACATTCTGCTTGAGGAGACACTTGAATGGGTCATGAATGCCTTTTTAAAAGTTGAGTCCCTGAAACTTAAAGCTGCTATAATCACTATTTATGTTAACAATAAACCAAATCTGTTGGACCTCAAACTTACCCGGCACCAACAGCAGACAGACAAAGTTAGCAGCTAGCTAAACACAATAGAACATTTAAATGCTAAAGTGCTACATACTGTTTTTACCTGAGTTGGTGGAGACCAAAAACAGAGCTACGAGAAGTGTGAAAATTGGACTTGCACTTTTGACTCATAAACACGCTAGCCTTTTTGCTAACATATTTGCCATAAAGTAAATAGATGGTAATACTTAGGTGTTGCCTACAGCTTGTTTCCATTAAAGCTGAGGTTGATAATTTATTTTAGAAGATTTTGTAGAAAACCTCATTTTAATCGGCTTAAATCAAATAATTGGATGACCTGTCTACCCATGTACCGCACTCCTGTGTCTTCTACAAGGCATGGAGGGTATAACCTATTGCTAAAGCTATTAGCATGCTAGTCACACTGAGATTGCAGAGAAAGTGCAGCAAAACATTCCCAATACTAAAATGACAGCTGTGAGTACTAGCAATAGCCATGTCCGTTGTTTTCGTTCTTTATGATAATTTTAGGTGTTTTCTTACATGTGAAGGAGACATGAGAAAGTTGGATACGGTTGACAACAATTTGCTGCACTCAAAGCCCCTCAGCCTAAGAAGTACGTGCTGTAGCGGTGACAGAGCGGCGTTCAGCAGCTAACAATAAAATGAAAGTCTTGTAACTATTACTAAATGCTAAAATCATCTCAGAATAAGAACAAATGATTATTGTCGTGTAAGGCGGGTATACTTTTGCCTATCCCAATTCTCTAACACATGTCAGAGCTTGGCAGTGAATTCTCCTATTACTCAACAATAACATCCATTAGTGACAGAATTATTAACCTGATCCAGTTTGTATTGGCTGGCTGCACCTTTCACATGGCCAAGGAGGGAAAAAAATGGCAAAGAAAGAAAGAAAAAAAAAGAAGCCAGAGGCATTAAGGCACTATCACGCGCTAATTTAGACGCATTTCACTAAATCCTGTCGTATGGAGTTTAGTCTGGGACATTGCTCTGGGTCTTTATGGAGGTTTAATCCAGGCTGAAGGTGATGGCCTGTGACACTAATAACCAGCCACCCAGTGACACGGACCACCACCTTAAAAAAAATAAAAAAAGTCCTTATGTCCTTACACTTTCTTTTAAATTGAGACTGAATATCTGATATTGGCGCCAATAATATGCTTGCCAGTGAATTAGATCATTTCATTTGTTTTCCAGTGCAATAAACATTGGTTTTCCTCAGTGGACGAGGACACTGAAGTCCACCAGCTCACTTCTCTGAAGCTGATCCATGGGTGGAGGTGAGCAATCAGGGTTGCAGTACCCTTGGGTGAAAAATGGTCTGAAGGTCAAAAATATGGATATTATTGTTTCCATCATTATATCCCTTGAGTCCCAGTTAAAAGTTTTTTAGTTTTTAATAAACTGGCCTCACAAGATGAATTCCATACCTCAGGACTGCAATCAGTGACATACAGTGTCAGTAACATACAGTCTATTCCCAACAGAAACCAAGCCCTTTGTGCTATTTTAACGACAACTTGACTGACTTTTCTCCTGGGCCTTTTCTATTGTTACAAGCAGATCTGTCCTTAATCAGCACTGTGCTCTGATGGGTGGTTCAACAGTACTTTTCGTGATGAAACTGTACGCTCGATGGTAAAACCTCAAGCCGGGAACAATAAACATCACAAACACATGTTTGTTTACTCACCAGCCAGCTCCGAACATGTGGATGCGGTGTCGTAAACCGGTGATACTGAGATGTAGAGAGCCTGATGCTTGTGGGAAATGGATTAGTTACAGATTTAGTGTAAGTCCTCTTTTTTCTCTCTCTCTCACTCAGAGACTCACACACGGTGACTGAAAGCCACTAAAATCTTCCCTCAAAGGCATGTGTGAAGCTGTTCTTTCCGACTGTAAAATGGCCGTTGTCCATCCATTCACGTGACAGTGCTGAACTTTGATTCCCGTTTCTCACCCTTTACTCCGTCGACCTGAGGAATATGAGTCCCACGGGGGTGTTGTAAAAGCACTGGGAGGGCTTACAACAAAAGGTCACAGCAGGAGCATAAAACATCATGACACTTCACAAAAACCCAAGGACCTCACAGCAGCGTGATCAGACATATAGTCCATCATGGAAATGTCAGCATCTGGGTCAAAAGTCAAGGACGCTGGGTTACTTCCTTTAAAGGAATGCTTAGACATTTTGGGAAATATCAGCTTTCTTGCCGAGAGTTATGCCCTGGTCAGGCTACACAACTCGTCAGATCGCTGTACTGTACTGCAACTTTCTGTCTTGTGATTGGAAATCTTGAAGTCGTGGTTTGCACAACACATGATCGATCAGTGACAGGAGGTCCCTGGAAATGAGGTGATACCATGCAGGATTTTCTTCCTGCAAAATTGATGTCCCCAAGTAACAAGCAGTCCGAGTTGTTTGGGCGCCGATTTGCAGCGAATGTGGTTTCTGGCCGATGCTCTGGTGCTCTTCTGTCTCTTGTTCTTGACTCCTCCCCCCCACAGCCCACGTCCGCTGTCTTTGACTGATACTCACGGCTCCCAATTCAACATGATATTTAGCCCCCTAGTTAGTTTTTGGGCGCTTGCAAGGTAATGGCAAAGCTCTTGGATCTGGTCTCTGCGAGTGGAAAATCAGGGCTACAATCCTTCAGTGTGAACTCTGTTTCCTCCTGTTTCCAAAAAGAAAGTGAAGAAAGTGATTTGCGACCCAATTGCACGAATGAACGTTAGCCAAGTACATTTCTGTAAAACCGCAGATCAGTTAAAACTGAGAGTTTCTTTATCTTGCAACTTCACGTTTGTCGAGGTGGAATTTTCTATGTTTGTCATCACAATGCTGTGCTTATGGTCTGGTTGGTTTGCCTAGGGTTAAGAAAGCATCATGGTTTGACTTTTTTTTGGTTGCCACTAAAACAGCCGCCTCGGACGTATCTGTGGTTTGCAGAATCGTTAACTGAAAACATTATATCCTGGCAACTGGGCTGGGTATTTGCCAAATTTCTGTTTTGTCTATATTCCTACATACTTAACTTTCTATTTTTATTCCTGTCATCTGATCTTTCTTTCTTTTTTTCTTTCTTTCTTCCTTCATCTAACCTTTTGGCCTTTTTCTCACAAGTATCTGGTGTTCATCTTAATCTGGCCGACAGCCTAAGCTTGTCTCCTTTCTTATCTCAGTATACATGAACAAGTGTGCATGCTTTGGTGCATTTTGCATGCTGTGTACTCTTACACTTTGTACCTGTGCGAGGACATCTCGCTGTGGATCTTCTGCGTAGGTGTCTGCGTCCCTATCTATGAGGGCCAGTCCTGGCAGAGGCAGCGAGGCACGTGTGAGGCCCGATCGCGCGGTCTCGAACCCTCCCCCCCCCCCAGCCCACTCTCCCATGCCTGACTGGGAGTGTGGGAATGTGTCATCCGATATCATACCTCCAGCGGGACCTGTGAGGACAGGGAAGGCAATCCAGCCGGTGCAGGAGAGGGGGTGCGTTCTAATCAGATCATCTCGGCAATGCATATGGGAAGCTAAAGCAGTGATATTTTGCAGTGCATTGCTGATCTCTGTGTTTCAATGCCTGTTTAAGCAAGCCAAAAGTAAAGATGGCGAGCAGACGTTGGAACCTGGGCTATGTGTCAATTTAAATTCCTTAAAAAGGGCTAACAGCTGCTCAGGTGCTGTAACCTGCCTATTCAGCTGCAATGGAAACACCCTCATGGCTGTCCCTGACCTCAACCCAAACGAACACCACCAGGAGAATTTAAATCAGTGTCACACACTCTATACTGAATCAAGGCCAACGTATACTGAAACTGTTTTGGCAGTTTGTAATGGCCCAGCACTCTATTAAGACACGTGTGCAGGTGTTTTTCTTTAATTTAGGGATTTCCTTTTCGTCCAAATCAACAGGTCACACCATTATAATCTTTTCCATTATGTAAGTGTTGAATGCTTCACGCACAGTCTTAACATACAGTATGTTTGACATTAGAAACTGTCACCCGTCCTGGTCAAAGTGTAAATGGGAATCACATGACTTTTCCACTCCCACCTTAAAAAATGACGCAGTGAGCTAAATTAAAACGTAAAATCCCCTAAATAAAATATTCTGGAAATCAGTCCCTTCTTTGTTTCTCTTTTAAATCTTCTACCATGGAGTCTCATTCCTTTAACGGATAATGAATAAAATGGATGAATCACTACTGCAGTATAATATTCTGATATATACATTAAAGGTGCAATATGTAAGAATTGACCACCTGTCAAGTTCATACTCAAAACAAATAGGGAGCAGCATCTCAATAGACTAACCCTTAACAGCTGCTGTTAGCTAGTTAGCTCAGCTCACTGTCTTTTCAAGCAAGTCGCTAACTTTGTCAGCCTGTCATTTAAAGTTGGAGAGTAGCTTTTACTTGGTTTTAGAGCTTTTTCGTGAATAACAGGCGCTCCATGTGGCCGAAATCAACACAGGGAGCAGTGAGAGTTGATCAAAACAATCAAGTTTTAGACTGTGAAACCAAAGAAATGAGCTGAAAGATGCTAAAAATCCCACATTATTGATATCACATTGCACATTAGTCATTTCATCCATTGTAATGTTTGTGATGAGAGCAGTTTTAAGTATTGGAGTCCATCTCCATGCAAAGCAGATGGACAACTCACGAGATACAACCCAAACACAACCACTGAAAATTTCATTTCCAAATCCAGTTTCTTGATCGCATAATACTCAATATCAACATTTAAAGGAATCCATCTGTTCAAGTTTGGTCGTGTGACAACTTTGAGCAGTTACAATGAAGTCAAAGATTTCATCTTAGATGTCTCGTAATAAAATCCACTTTGTAGTTCCATAACACAGATGTATGACAACACCTCAAACCCAGCCTGCCTGACCGTCACATGCTGTCCAAACCACAGAGGTCTGGCTTTCTTAAAACGCCATTCAGAGTCTATTAAGTCACTCACTTAGCTGAGAGGGAGAACAGGGAGATGGATAGAAGACGCAAAAAGACAAACGAGAGAGAGAAGACAAATGAGAGAAGTCAGACAGAAACAGATACGGAGAGAGTCTGTTGTAAATTTATACGATTGAGTAACAAAAAATGAGTGATCCTGTGAATAATTTAATTTTAAGTTTTGCCAACATTAATAAGTAAAATGAGGCGCAGCCAGAAGAAGTTTGGTGGGAACAATTTCTTGATCCTTTTGGTCCCTATGAGGCCATCAGCACCACTAATCCCAATTGAGCAGTTCACAGGAGAGAGGAATTAAAGAGACGAGTTACGTAATCGCTCGTAAGCACGGTGTTTGCTTTTTCTAGCCCTTATCGGCCATATAGTTTAGACAGTGTTTCTTTAACCACTGAGTCCAAATATACCTAAGTAGGATAATTTCCCTCTCTCTCGTCGAAAACATGTGACAAAGGTTGATGCAATAACCCAGATGTGACAGAAGTGTGGAAACCTTGGATCACACCGTATATACACCCCAGCAGATGTTCACATGTGCTCATGTCAGAATCCGACTTGAATTTTCTTTGAACGTTAAGTTTTCCCATAGAAGACTGTTCAGTGATCTTCTCTGGCAGATTGTGCATTATGATAAAGAAAAATATGTTAAAGGTAACAAGTGACTCCTGCTGGAAATCAACTATACTTAGTCCAAAGCTACTCAGCCCTTATCTTGATAAATCACACAGACTTCACAACAAAACTGAGGGACAGAGTCAAGAGCTCCAGCCCTGAGTCATTTCTGAAATCCTGGCCATGGCTAACTCAATGTGAGCAGCTTTTTCCACTGCCATGCACATGACTTTACAAAGTAGCAGAATTGGACAGTGCCTTTGAAATTGGCTGATGAATTTCACACCCTGGTGTGTTGCCAGTGTGTCGTAGCGTTATTTGCAATGGAAGCCTATACTTTTTTTGGGTGATAGTGATTTAACCGTGCCAGCTTATTTCACACGACTTGCCAGCTGAATTTAGAGATCTGCTTCCCATTGAGCGCAGTCTGGGTCACAAATTAGCAAATACCAGTGCTAATGATCCACATAATACTCTCCATAGGAAGAGTTCATATCCAGAATGGTAGCCATGCATTACAGAAAGAACATGTAATTATTAGCCCCCTTCAGCTCATCATTGAACAGTTCTGAAGCAAACAAACCCATGAAGATCAGGTTATATTTTATTTTATAACAACATTTTACACCATTTTCTTAAATAATAAATACAGTGGTAATAAAAGCTGATACAACAGCTCATAGGACAAGACTAACACTCTAAAACCATGCTAGCAGCTCTGTGATGCTCAATTTTGGTTTAGTAGTGCTAACATCAGCATGCTAACATGCTCACAATCACAATGTTAACATGCTGATGTTTAGCAAATTTGTTAACCATTGTCACCATCTTAGTTAAGTGTCTTAGCATGCTAACATTTGCTAATTAGCAACACAAAATGCCGCTGAGGTACTGTTGATGGCGCTATATAAAAGTTAAGAGGTCAAGAGTTGGGGGCATTTCATCATAAAGGGAATATGAGTGTCTATACCAAAATTCATGGCAATCCATCGAATCGTTAATGAGAAATTTCACTGAAAACCACAAATTTCAACCTCATGTTGGCCTTGGGTCACCCTCTGGGAGCCATGAATGTTGTAACCAAACCTTGTGCCTATCTGTTGGCTGGATATCAAGGTAATTTATCGGATGAGTGAGAATTTTGACCTGCTGGTGGCGCCGGAGGTAAAAATTGAGGGGATGACCAAATTCAGTAAGATCCATCCTCTGGGGAGCATGAACACCAGATTTCATGGTGAAATTTCAAGGAAATAGGCAGCTATAGATTTTCATGGTGAAATGTTATGCTCTCATCTTTGATGTAGTTAACTCCATCTAAGATGCTGTCTTTTAGTTACTTATCTGCCTTTTCATGCTGTACAGAGCATCTTCATTTCTGGAGCAGGGCAGCTGGATAAGTGGGCTGAAATCTTTTCAGTTTGTATTTACTCGTGAAACACTTCCAGGGCTCAGCTGAGCGGCTTATCCAGACCATGAGTCATCCTTGAAATGTATGTTTATTATTTCTATTTCATAAGCAGTTGGAGAGACAGTTTCTGTGGCCTGTTATCACGAACATTTCTGGAGATTAAAACCGCATTTCTCCTGAATTCACAAATGTGAGCGCTCAATGTCAAACATCAGTCAAAAGAGGCCTCCGATGAGATTTCTCTTGACAGGTTGACTGTGTTTTGACGTAGGAGATGAATCCATGTGGGATAACTTGTTCTCATGTCTCTGTCTGAATGTGTTGAACTCCCATACATGATCAGTGAGACATGCAGGCTTTGTGCTCCTCCAAAGAACCATGTCGGTGTATAAAAAGGAGGGCATGGCAGTCCATTGAGCCTGTGTATTTACACAAATCATGGCAAGGAGCTGATAAGAGATTTCAGCAATCGAGGGAAAATGGCTGAGGTGTTTTTGTCATGTAGCTACAGAGTGGTTATATTTTATCATCTCAAGCATCTACAAAAAGCAATATTTATGTGTTTCTCCTTGTGTGGCCTTAAATGTTTTATCCCCAAATCAGCAGCATATCATCCCATCTGTTGTGCTCAGTTGTTTCTACTCAACAAAACGCCACCGATGCTGTGTTTTCACGTCATTTATGATGAATGATCTTTTTCTCTTTGTCTTTTTTCTCCTCCTTAGTGAACCAAATCCATTTCCTGTGCAGAACAACAGCTTTTGAAAGAACCACACGCGCAGATGCATGTCAGGTTTTTCCAGATGCCCCCAAACAATGGCTCCATTCTTGGCAAATTCCCCTCATACTAAATTTAATTAGACATTGAACTGTTGCATACTCTGTACTTTGTGTCCTTGCTTCTCCAGCCCTTTTGTTTCTTGTCTCCTCTCCCTCCGTCTCTGCCCTCTTCACCGGCAGTTAGCGTAATTTGGGTTTACAGGACAGCTGAATGATGCTCAGTAGGTTTGTCTGGAGGGAGCACACGTTTAGCTGTAAGACAGAGACTATTTGTGAATTTCCTTGACATGTGGAAGCTGCCAATAAAGAACAACAGGGAGGCTTGAATAGAGTTTTATATGGTGGATTAAAGGTGGTTTCAGCATGTCTGTACTGTTTAAGTTATGTCACATCACATTCATAAGTCTAGTGTCCATTTTGCTTTCTCTAAAAAGAAGTGCTGGTGGTCTTGCACGTTAGCCAATCTTCTTTGTTGGTGCATTCAAGTTCTTGTTTGGAAACTCGGATATCTCATCACTTGCTGCCAAACAGCAATATTAAAGGGGCAGTTTGTAAAATAAGGCCATAATTTTAGCTCACAAAATTTTACAAAATGAACTAACATTATCAGCAGAGTGTGAAGAACAAACACTGTTGACGTTATGTCAAAGATGTCTATGTACTGTGTTGCAGAGATGTCTTTTTTTTTTTTTTTCAAACTTGTCTTCAGCTCCAACTTGACATCACTTGAGGCAATTTACGCCCTTCCCTCCGGAGCTAAAAGGCTATCTTACACTTTTTCCACATATTCAGCATTAGTCCCTGAGACCTGTAGACAGACTTTGATGCATGAAACTGGCAAAGTTCCCCTTTAAGGTCAGAGCTGTTCCTCAGGCAGCATTGTGTTTCATTTATCATCAACACAGCAAGTATATGCAACGATTTTTGGCACCTAAACCTCTAATGTCTAACTTGAATGCATTAATGTGGAAGTGCTGCCAACAACCTGTGCTTGGAAATAGATTAGCATGGCTTCAATGAAAAAATAAGCAGGACTTTGATTTGGATCTTGAATTTCTGCAAATTGTTTTTCATACTTTTCTGAAATTAGAACTTAGAACAAAGTTTGCCTGGAAGGTAGGAAATCAATCAAAGAACCTATGGTATGCTTCGGCAATCAATTGTGGTTTATTGGTTAAAAGAAGCTCATGGTACTTTAAAAATGTGACTTTTCTTAAATACAATGCAAAAAAGAAGACAGTAGAGTCCTGATGTAATTTGGGTGACTAAAGCTCCTGTGCGAAGTGAGCTAACTAGCTAACGGCAGCTACAGTTAGCAGCAGTTAGTGGCGATATACTGCTCCTTATAGTTTGACATTTTAGGAAATACGCTTAGTTGCATTGTGGTGAAACTTGAGCGGATGATTTATATCACATGTCATGCTTCATAGATGTGATAAGGATAAATCAAGAGTCAGGAGACAGTTAGCTGAGCTTAGCCTAAAGCAGGCAGCAACAGCTAGCCAAAAACCCTTCCTACTAGCATCTCTAAAGCTCAGCAACTGACATGCTATATCTTGTTTGTTCAATCCATACTCCAGGAAAGTCTCTGCGCCAGGCCAAGAAATAGTCCAGCAAATAAACCCCCGTGAAACCCTCCTTCCAGTCTTTATGCTAAATTAAGCTAACCGTCTCCTGGCTCTCGCTACGTATGTAGCATGCAGACACATGGTATCAATTCTCCTAACTCTGGGCAAGAAAGCGAATAAGTGTATTTCCCCCAAATGTCAAACTATTTCTCTAAACTTTTACATGAGGCGGAAAAGAAAAAAGCAGTGTGGGAACGAAAAGAGAGCAGAACAGAGATCAAAACGGGTGTAAAAAGAGAGGGAGTGGACAAACACAGGCAAGATATACGTGACTTATAGGTCTGATTCCTGACTGTTTGTATAGACACAGGGAGAATAACAGCTTTAAGTATGTGCCATATCCAATTTTAGCGGGCTATAACGTGTCTGTTAGCCTACATCTCTGATAAATGGTGCTTTTACTTCCCTCAACACATTATCTAATGGTCTAAGCACGTCTGGATGTGAGATACCGTGTAGATAATTTGGTGTATGGAGATATCGGCCGGCCATATGTAAACAATATCTGCCGTTCCTATGTAAAACAAGGGGGAGGGTTAGGGGAGCGGGGCAGGGGGCTTGAAGGACTGAGAAAGTGAAAAAGATGAAGAGGGGCTATAGGGGGGGACTGGAGCAGGATATTTAAGAGCATCAGGAAATAACGATGGTCCCTCAGAGCTCCTCAATAACCTCTACCAGGACAGGAAGCGGCTCCATCAATCACAATGAGGACAGCTCTCTCTCCCTCTCTCCTCCTCGGGCACTGAAACCAACAGACTCATCGGTGCAGCTGCTCCAAAGTGGCCTGCCTCCCATTTTCATTCCTGTTGGTCCATGAACACACACACACGTGGACATATTTTGCAAATACACACACACACACACACACACACACACACACAGACACACAGCTGGGATTTGGCCAACAAGGTAATTACAGGACTACAGTCGGCGGTGTAGCTAGTTTGGAGCCTTAGACGCTGTTTGATGTAAAAGAGAAAGGTTGATGGCAATGAAAGGATACAGGGCGCTAAATTCTAGCATGTGCTTCTTAAGGCGTGTATGTAGATAGGTATTTCTTTAAAGGAATAGTTCAACATTTTGAGATACGTGCTTATTTGGTTTTCTTGCTTATAGCACTTTCATGACTGTATGCTTAGCATAAAGCCTGGAAACAGGAGGGAATTGCTAGCTTTCCTTTGGTCGAAGTTGTCAGGAAGTAAAGCTTTGTTCAAACCAAGTGTAAACCCACCGTGACGTCACCCAGTAGTTTGTGGACTACCTCTCCGAAGCCATAATTCTTAGTTATAAGTTCTGAAACCGCACAAGGGCCGTCGCCATCTTGGAGCTGGGGAAGATGTCTTGATTGGATCTGACTGAGAACCAAAGGACCGATGTGGTATCAATCACTAGGTAGCCAAGCCCTAAAGGATGCCCTGCTTTATGGTCCATTTTACTCTAAATGGGGCCGTGACGTACAAAATGAACAGCATGCTGTGTTTAAGTTGGTGGAAAACGACAGAAAGAACTGGAGTTCTTGAGTGAGTTCAGGTTTATTTGAATTAAATTTAAAATGCGTTGTCAGACTAAATTTAAATAAACTAAATACATCACAGCGCGGGTGTGCATGTTTGCATACACTTGACAAGGCCTCAGTGTTGCAGTCTGGAGCTAGCTATGATAGCATTATGGTTCATCTCTCTCTCTGGCTCTCTCTCTCTCTCTCCCTCTCTCAACCGGTGGAGAGACGCCATTAAAAATAATGAGCCTTCCTTCACCTCCCTGCGCTTTGCAGCCAGTCAACAGATTCTTCCACTCTGGCACAGAGTGCTCACTGTACCCAGGCAGAGGTTTAACAGTTTTTTTTTCTTAACTTTTACAGTGTGAGAAAAAGCCCCAGTTGTAGCGAGTAACCCATTAATGGCTCATGTGCAGGCAGTTTACCACACGATTGGTGTTGTGCCTGAGTGTGTTAAAAGTTGGGTCATTCGTTGGGTCACAAACGGGGCAGGAAATTAAGTTTTTCCACCGGCTGGACACAGTGAGTGGTCGGATCCAACAGTCGACAGCCACTTCTTATATTTTAGCAGCCAGATGTTTTACGGCTTTTTTTATTTATTATTATTATTACAGAAGAGAGCTGTAGGAAAGGATCTGTGCTTCATTTGTATCCAAGATAGAACTGATCAGGATTTTACTAACAGTTAAAGATATAATTCTTGGGAATTCTGCGTTAAAATGTCTAGAAACTACTCAGCCTTTGTTATATTTTTTGTCGAGTTGTGTACATACATTATCCAAAGATTTCAAACCAAGAGAAATCCACACGTTTACTCATGGTAACATTTCATCTGGACACCTGTTGCTACTTCTGGGATCAGAAAGTCAGCAACAAGCCTGAACTTCAGGTGAATAAATCTAAAACGTTACCTTGTTCATGAACATGTGTGCCTGAAGTCATGTCAGATAGATTTGCATCAGTACTGGTGCTTTTTTAATGCCGTGTTCACCACCAGAAAAGCCAGTTTGACTGCAGGATCATTCGTGTTTATTCATGTTACTCCCGCAGTGTTTATCCGCCCCAAACTGCCAGATAACTGTACATTAGCTGTAGAGCGTACGTTAGCGAGCACCATGTGTGTCTGTGTGTTTGAATTTAGGTCAACTCTGACTCATCTCAGCACTCACCAGAGACTCCGGTTGTCCCTCTTCTTTTCCTCCTCTCTGCAACGTTACGTTCATGAAGGACATTTCCCAGAGCAGAATCAGATGTGACTCCAGGTGTGTGTTCCTCCAGAGGGTCTGGCTCTGCACCTGACTCACAGCGGACATTGACTCGTCATGTTATGGTTTCAAATTCTTAATCACGACCTCTCCAAGGAGGGCTGAGTGAGCTCTCGCCAGCGTCTGATTATCACTCACACCTTGGGGCTTTCAAATGCAACTGCGGTTTTCTAAAGCTGTCTTCAGCACCGCTCTGCAGTAAACATCTGCTTACAGCACTTCAATTACAGTTTCTGAACGGACGAATGCACTTCTAGCACTTTTGATACACATTGACATCATGGGAGTGTCTCACCCAGCTATTACCCGCTGTCTTTTGTGCGATAGATCTGAGTGCTCAACATATGCAGGATCCAGTGACGCTCCCAAAGCTCTGCAGCATTACATTATCCGTTAATCAATCTCATTCCACATTCAGCAGTGTTTTGTTTCCCTTCCGCTTGTCAATAGCTCCGCTGCATTTATCAGGTCAGTGTTTTTTCCACATGCAGACCTCTCACATGTGGGGCACAGACTGGAGCACACTAAGTGGGTGATAAAGCAGCCTCCGGGCAGCGGCAGAGAGGTCCGGTGGTTTTTACCGTTGAATGACACTGTGTCTCAATGAAACGACCACTGGTCAGGATTGTGCAGATGGCTCACATGTTCGGCCGTGTGTGATTATTATTTCATGCATTTTTTCACAAGGTACATTTGCAGCAAGCTTCCTCAAAACCAGTGCAGACTAAAGAAAAGTTATGCTTTCTGTGGATGGAATCGTCTGTGTGTTAAATGTGAATCTCATGTGGTAGAGCCATTTCCAAATGATTTCAAGGGCCGGTTTGAACTTTTGCACCCTTGTTAGCTTCTGTCCTGGAAATCAAAGCAAACAAGAATCCAGGCCAAGAGCCTTCATGCACCTTCTCTGTGAATGTCACTGACCAAATCAGGCGCTACAGCAGTCCTCCCATTCATTGTGAGCGTGGGTATTGTGTTTAGGTCGCCAGTGTCCCTGAACACATTTGGAGAAATACAACCGAGGACTGTTGTTTACACTAAATTTATAAAAAGGACATTATTATGTAATATAGCCCACCACTATAGTGCTTAAAATGGACATTTTTCATGTTTTCTTGAAAGCACTGGTGTACATGACACAGTGGATGTCAGGGTGACACGTGCACAAACATTCAGAGGTCCTCCACATCGCTCCAGTGTCCTGTTCTGTCGCTCGGTGCCTCAAACAACATCATCCAATACTCTGCAAACTTGTTCCGGATGGAGAAGCCTCTCTTGGAGGAGTTGTAGCTCCCCAGCCGGTAGCCAGAAACCCGGAACTATCCAGGCAGAGTTCACTGCGCTTATTGCTGCGTTGCTCGATTTGGTCTGAATGAGGCCTTAGTGCATCTGTTAAATAAATCACTTATATAAATACCTGCAGTTTAAGTGTAGGAGTTCTTAAGAAAACAACTGGAACTACTAAAGGCTAAACAGAGCATATTCACATTAATGTGGGAGCGTCAAAGTAGAAAGGCACATACTGTAACTATTTCCTTTGCCTCCATCCAGCCTCTCTTGACGGTGCTCAGCCACCTTGTGTTCGCAGACTGTCACATCTCGCTCCTTTTTGCTTTCTCTTTTGCAAAAACACACACGTGCACATACGTTTGCAAAAAACTCCCACATGCACGGTCCCATATCAGCGTCTGCGCCAGTGAAAACACGGCGAACCACTTGCCAATCAAGTGACTGGAGGACAGGCAGCTCAGGCGGGTCAAAGGCCGCTGGAATGTTTATACGTCTAATCACGAACGAGGAACTGTGTCTGTGTATGAACCTCTGGCATTACCATAAGCCTCAAACAGGCTGATCAGCCCAGAACAGAGGTAACGGTCATTCCTTCATCAGTCTGAAATTGAGCCGTCTCTCTCCTTTCATTAGTTTCTTTTTCCCATCTCCTCTATCCTTCTTCTACCTCAGTGTCACAGGTGTTTCCAAGACCACGAGCAGCTGAAAAAGTTGGTTTTGAATGTTAAAGGGACAGTTCAACCCAAAATCAAAAATGGCGCTATGGTAGGTTGGTAGGTTAGGATGTGGTTTGATCGGCTTCGACAGTGCTGGCAAAATTAGCAAACAAGGTGTCGAAACAAAAAACTGCCATCAGATTAAATTCAGATTGTTATTCTTGTTGGTGCACAGACATATGTGTCACATAGAAATCTCTTAACTGTTCATCTTTGGCAGAACACTTTGTTTTTATGTGGGCTCCATAGCTCATAGTAAGAAGCTGATTGAGAAAATATGTTTCCAGGGCCTTTAAAGTGCTGTAAAAAAGGGCAAATGGCCGGAAATAGACATACCGTTCCTCATTGCTTGGTAAGTGTCTTTAATAACCCCAGGCTTCCTCCCCTTACTCCGTCCCTCTCTGTGAGAAGTATATCACTCTGTGTCCTTGGTTAATGTCTTTCATAACCCCTGACCTCCTTTCTCATTCTCAAGCCTTTGCTCCGCTTGTCGGCTAAGCGAGACGAGTAGTGAAGTTGTCATCTTCGCTGCTGAAATGGGTCAACATTTATCTGCAGCCGGCTGGAGCGGGATTCGGCCCGAGGACGCGGAGAAATCACTGACTCACCCATCTCCGTCTGCGTGGAGGAAGCAAGAAGTAGCCCTGTTCTCACTATCTGTACCGTAGATCAGAACAATTACACTCACTAATGCTTTTCTTCAACTGTGCGTGCACCGGCCCTTTGCAGAAAGGGTCTCATCTTTAAAGGTGCTATATGTAAGAAATGGCCACCTGTTGAATTCATACTCCCAACAAACTGGGGCAGCATATCACTCACTGCTAACTGTACTTTATTCTGACTGTAGCTGCCATTAGGTTGTTAGCTCAGGTAGCCGTGCAGCTAGCTGGACTACTGGGTGAGTCTTGAGACTGACGTTTTCAGGCTTGGGGCTAGCTGGTTAGCATGCTAATTCAGTAGAAATCTCTGCCACACAGTACATAGCTGTCCAAACTGTTTTTTCCTCACATTCTGTTGATAATTTTAGTTAATTTCTGAATGTTTTAAAAGGTGCAATATGTAAGAACTTTCAAAAGTGTTGGTTGATGGTCTTGTCAGTCAACATCTGCAGGTGAGGCTAGGTGAACCATTGCTGAAAGGTCAGAAAGCACCACACTTGAATATGCAGCCTGTATGCCACCTAGGGGGATTCACTGAACACATGACTCCGATTAAATCTCATTTGACGTCAATTTGAGCTATTTATAACAAAAAAACACTTATTGTGAGTGAAAGAATTTGCACGTTATCTGTCAAGATTAAGTTTGACTCCCAAGGCAAGTTACATTAAAACTCTCGACACACAGTATAGGATTCAGTCTGTAAGTGTTACTACAAGGATCTTAATCATCCCACCTCTTCTCTGCTGGATTGTATGTCATTCTGTAACAAAACTCTTCAAACAATGAAGAAACTCATTACTGCTAATGCGTCTCTTTGGCAGACAGTTTAGCTCACAGGCAGGTACTTTATCAACCGGTGCGATGGCTCGATGACAGGCTGCGTGTCAGAACCCACCTCCAACTGAAACATCCATACAGTCAGTCACTTTTCACATTGCTTACAGTAACTGGTATTAAAAAACAGCCCAGAGGTACATCCGACGCAAGTTATTTATGATGGAGGTTTTTATACGCGGCTGTCGTTAAACATTCTCATCAAAATTGCATGAATTAGTCACAGGAGGCGAAGCTGGCTCGATTTTTAATACAGATCGGATGCTGCCCCTCAGCAGTGTAATTACACCAGGGTTTTTATGCTTCATTATATTTTATATTGGTTAAGAAATGCCTCTCCTGCTCATGTACAGCTGTTTTAAATGTGGAAGTGGACTTGCATGATGGATTTGGCCTCAGATTAGCAGTGTGATGTACTCATTAACAACACTGTGTGGTGCAGGAGCTGTTTTCTGTTTTCTCTCAGATAAGGAACTCAAAGTCAAAACATGGCTGAAGGTAATATGGTGGATGCTTATAAAAAAAACTAATCATTCTGCTTTAACTAATTAGTGGAAACCATCTCTTTACATTACACTGAGAGGAGTAGGAGTTAAGGGACTGTCACTGTGTGTTGGCTCCATCTAGTGGTGATCAGTGGTCAGTACAATAACAGAAAAGAGAAAAGTCTCAGTCCCATACTAAAGATTAATTCTAATTGATAGCATACAATGTGTTCAAAATGTAAAGTCACAGAATTAAATTTATTGAGATCAGACAGTAGGCTATGCACACGACAGTTGCCAGTTGTGGAATGTAACTGAGTACATCTACTCAACTGCTATACAAGTACAAATTTGAGGCTCTTGTACTCGAGCATTTCCTTTTATGTAACTTTAAAATTAAAACTACTTGACTTCATCTCAGAAACAAATATTGTAATTTATACTCCACTACATTTGTCCAGAGTTGGCAAAAGTACACACACTGTTTACTCGAGTAGAAGTACAGATACTGACACCGATACTGATTAATATATTTGGAAATGATATACATTTGCAGTGAAACTAACTGAATCTCAGTACAATTTATTCAAGTACTGTTCTTAAGAACAATTTTGAGGTACTTTACTTGCGTATTTCCCTTTTCTACTTCTTTATACTTCCTCTTAACTACATTTATTTGACACATTTAGTTACTAGTTACTTTGCAGATTCAGATTACTCAGTGTTTGGAGCCTAACAATTGTGACATGTAACCAATCAGTTAGTGTTTTAGGTGGGGCATTGTATGAGAGGGTCCTACATCAGAGCCAAAGAAGCACATTTTTAGATTTAGTTTATTTTATCAGCAATCTGACAGAAAAATCACAGATACTGATAATCGGAAAAATGTTGAATATTGGCTCCAATAATCGGCCAGGCAAATGAGCGGTGTACCCCGATTTAAACCAGTGCAAGTATGCCAGTGGTTTCTTTGATTAAAACGTAAAAGAAAAGTTGGATAAACATAGAAAGGAAAACAAAGTTTATAAAAAGTCTGGCAGAATATGATACAGAAAATTATAAAACAACAAAATACATACATTAAAGCTCTTACACATCCATAATATGAATATTGCAGCTAATGTATCTTTTGTTTCATCATCTTCTTTTGCTTTATCACAAACAAAGGGGAGTCCCCTGCTTGTTCACAGTATGTTTAGGAAATTTCCCATTCTAAGACAAAAATGTGTGGAACATTTAAGGACGAAAGAAAAACCCACTGATGTAACTTTCACTCATCTTCACTTATTTCATCATAAATACACTTCATATCTTTGCACCAATCCCCATGTTTTTCTACACTTTGATGAAATATGCTGACATGATGAACTCCACCACAGAGAAGAGCAACCAAAAATAAAAACAAAAACAAAAATCAGGTGTACTCTGCAGGGTCTGAAAGAACGGTGTAGTTGCCTGCCTTTGCCTCCGGACTGTAAACCACCGTAGGGATATCTTCCTTCCGATTCAGCCGACACAAGATGGCGATACACAAAGCAACTGACAAGACCTAAAAGACAGTGAGACAGTTCTTACTTCCTATGTCTCTTGTTATTTGATCCTTTGACAATACAGAGCTGCAACTTCAGAAAGAGACAGAGGGTGGCAGAAAAGACAAAGTGTTGACAGATTCTTTCTTATAGCCCAAACAACTGTGAAGCTGTGAATTAAGTGTAAATGAGAGCTTAAGTGCACAGTGGAATAAAAGGAGCAGATGAGAGCAGTTTAGTAAGATGGCGGGTAGGTGGGAACAATCATGATAGACACATATAGACTGACAGTACATACCCAGAGTAATATGATGCCCGCCATTACGACCAGTGCAAAATTTATGATAATCATCACTTGCCCAATCAAGTGTGGAAGGCATGGCTGAAAAAGGAGAGCGGATCAATCAGTGTAATGTTTTATACAGATATACAAACTTGTAAATACAGATATGAACATCTTAGTTAAAAAGGTTTTTATTACCTCCTCATAAATCATCATGGGCCCATACTTGTTCAGGCTGCTCATTCTCGGAGCTAAAACCTAGAAATCATAAGACATTCATCATTAGGTGCATGACTACCAAACAGGTACTACTGTTACCATTTAAAGGGTTTGGTACAGAAGTTAAGAAGCGATCACACTCACACATGGATTAGTGGACTCGTCATGGCAAATGCAGTGTATCGAGATGTTGTAGCCCCAATCCTGGTAGCCCTGCTCCATTCCACAACACTGCAACTGAGAAGCAAGGTGAAAGGAAGAGAAGAAAATGAAAATACATAGAGGGACTTTTTCACTGCAAAACATATACTGACCCCACCTCCTGAGTCCTCTTACTAATAATCTGTTTTAAACTTGAACTTAAACGCACATACACACTCACACCAGGTTACTTACTTCGGTCTGCAATTCCTCGAATTCTTTCAAAAAAGCCTCACTAGCATTTGCCAGTGGCAGCATTTCCCTGTAGTGCATCTTTACTCCTTCAGCCATCTGCACAACAACACAAAGTGATATTAAAGTGAGACAACTGACGATTCATAAAATGTTAGCGCTTTCTTTTTTTTTTAAGAAGCGCATTTGTGATTCACAAAATGCATTCAGTCCAAATAAAAATGAGCAGCAGCTGTAAATGTCACATATTACATAAGTCAGCTTGAGTGTTCAACCAGCTCACACAGGTAGGCTAGTTTAAGCGTTAGCATTTGCTTACGCTAGCTCAAATCAGCCAGCAACAGCAGGCGTTTCAGCTGAAAAAAATCCACGTAGTTTTGTTTATTGCTTGTTACCCGATATGAATTTTGAGGGCTAAATCTGCCTCCGGTATTAGTGTGAATCATAAATGTGACATGAGAGAAATGCAGCTTTAGTGGCACGTTCTTTAAGCATCATGTATTTTGCCATTATGTGCATATTTCGAGAACATTCTGTGGTCTTTTCCTTGAAAAACATATCATCTGTAAACATTAAAAAGTCAGCTAGGGTGTTCAACTAGCTCACACAGTTAGTTTAAATGTTATCATTTGCTTTCGCTAGATATGATTTAAGCCTGTTTATTTCTTGTTACCCGATGTGTGAATTTCGTCACCACGTCTTTAAGCATAATGTATTTAGCCACCATATGCATATTTAAGGCCATTCTACAGGCTTTTCCTTTAAAACCACTCAGCTGTAAACATTAAAAAGTCAGCTTGAGTGCGTAACTAGCTCACACAGTTAGTTTTAGCTACAGCTAAACTAACTCGGCTAGCAACAGGCGTCATTTCAGGTGAAAAAATCCACACCATCAGCTCCAAAAAAGACGCCTGCTTTTGTTTACGTCTTGTTCCTGCCTAAACCTGTCTCCTTCATTACTGTAAACCTTAAGTATGTCATGTGGGAATGGAAAACAGGTGTGGCAACCTTAACGGTAAGCAGGGTGGCATTTAGCCAACCTTTTACTCCACCTTTGCCCCTGCCTATAGCGCTCTGAAGTACTTCAAGAAGCTTTCTATAAAATCAATAAAGCCATTTCCTGATGGCTGATCCTGCTAGCTTACATAGTATGTATGAGTTCTTGTGAGTGCAAATATGCCCTAGTTCACAAAGAAATTTCACAAAAGAGCAACACAAATCGAAGTGTACTTTGAAATACCTTTGGTAGCACCACCAGTCCTCCAATTTCACTTACAATCAAGTACAGACTGCTCAGGATCATTGCAACAGCAAACTGAGACACACGCACAAACATACAGGATACATGCATGAGCAATCAGATTCTGGGAAAAATACTTTGTTGTTTGATTATTGCTACAAGAACTAGAACTACTAAAATGAATAATAACATGTGTTTTTCTTTACCCACCACTATTAGCGCCCACTTCTTCTCTTTGCAGGCACCGTACAGGCCAATGCTGGCGACAAGAAGAGTTCCAATGGAAAAAATATACATGGCACGTATGCCTGGAAGCATGTTCTCTACCTGCAGAGAGAACAAAGAGAACCATGACAGCACAATGGATGGATGGATGGATGGGTTAGATACTGATTTAGGTGCCTTCATTTACTGTTGATGCATGTGTTACCTCTTCATCATCGTGGAACTTTCCGTGGCTGAACAGAGTCAGTGCCAACAGCAAGGCACTCATGATCTGCAACAGCACACACACACATACAGCCCAAATTACTCACTGTTAAAAGGGGCATAACCCCCTAACCCTAACCCATGCTAACCAGCTAGCCCCTGCCTGTCCTTTCCCGTAATACCTCTTCCGAGCTCCCAGTCGGGACCACTAGCTGCACGGCTAGCTGAGCTAACTAGCTCACGGCAGCTACAGTTTTCAGCAGTTAGCAGTTGCTCTGGTGATATGCTGCCCCCCCATTTTGTTTGTAGCACTTATTCAAGAAGTAGCCAGTTCTTACATTGCACCTTAAGTATGAACATGAGTTAGTATGAAGATTTGATTGGCCAAGACGCACAGGCGACACATTAAAGGATAAAACCTAAATAAAAGAGAAACATGAAAAAAAAAATGAAAGTAAGATGTCACCTCAGTCACTGGTTGAGCAGGTGACATCTGCGTTTAGATCTTTGGGAAAGACGTCAGTGAATAGGGTCAGAAATTGTGCATGGTTGACTTAATCACTTGTTGAGAAATTGACTTATTGCTCATTGATTCAGCTGACCTAGCCAAGATGACTGTGCTGACCCTCCACGTCGGCTGCTACAGGCTCAATACCTGTGTTAATCTTACTGAGGCATTACAAAGTCTGTTTCTGTTGTAAGAGCTCCGGGAAAAATCGTCAGAGCGTGTTGCTCCCACAGCTTGTGAAGCGTCAAACTGTATAATGAATCAATGAGCAGTAAACAACAGGGAGGTAACCACCAGCCTCCCAGAACAACAGTGACAGTTAGAAAACACCTGGAGGGACACATGAACAGGCAAAACCACATGTTGCATAATTCAGTTCCCATCTGCTTGGGGTGCATGGGAACTGATAGTTTTCACCTTGTGAATCTGTGTGTGCGCATGTGTCATCACGGCAAAATGAGGTCCTGAAAACACCCAACTACCACAGAAGTAGTTTTAAGTGTTTTGCCAGATGTTTGTTTTATAAAAGAGTTACTTAAGTTTCCTTGGGCAGTTACAGGATTGTACAGAATTTAGAAATATGGCAGAACGTAGTAAAATGATCCTCTAAGACTGAGTCATTGAGATTGTGCCAATAATATGTTGTGTTTGTGAACATTATGGTTCCTTGATTAACACACTGCTCAGCGTGATGTTGCTCACAAATAGCAACTAGACAGATCAATGACTGTAGTTGTGTTGAGGTATCAGATTATTGACATTTAGAATGAGCAACAAAGTTTTCCTCTTCACATACAACAAGATGAAATTTCCCTGTGCACTGTCGATCATACTCACATTACCACACACACACACACCTAAACACAGGCAACTATGTGCGGGACAGCACTCATGAGCGTGTGCACACACACACACACAGTATATTTTGTATTGCTTACTACTTTACCACTTTTCCAACATTTTACACTAAATTGAAGCCTTTTTTGGCTGCAGAAGAAGCCGCATGTAACTTGATAAATTGCATCCAGTGATTCAGGGACCCTAGCAAAGACTCAGCCGGATGGACCAGTCCATTCTGCATACTCTCAGCTAAGGGAAAAAAGTTGGTCTATCAATCACTAAAAGGAATGCGGAACAAAAGTGAAATGGAAACAAACTTTGCAAGAAAATCATGACTATATGAAGCATATGACTTAATTGTCACTCAGGTTTCCACTCCATCGAAAAGTCAAGCATATCAGATCTATGTGGAGTGGTGAGGAGACTGTAAACGTCCTCAGTCCAGAAATAAAATGATGCTAAACCTCGCTGCAGTGCTACTTTGATGGCTGTGCATGTTGCACCTTCTCCTCCACTACTCCTCCACTAAATTTAATAATTATTTCACTTTACCCTTGTCCACTGCAAAGCTTTAGAAAAACAGATTACAACATAAATGTAAATGTTATGCTAATTTTTATTTTTCAGATTTATTAAATATTTGTTGATGTGGGAAAACTGGAGCACCCGGAGGAAACCCACGCAAGCATTGGGAGAACATCCATTGTCCACATGGCCCTGGGACCACTGAGCCACCATGCTGCCCTACTGAATGTCAATGACATTTGTTTTTTTTCTCAATATTTATTGAAATTGGAGAAACCGGAGTACCCGGGGTAAACCAAGGGAAGCATTGGGAGAACATCCATTGTCCACATGGCCCTGGGACCACTAAGCTACCATGCAGCCCTACTGAATGTCAATGACATTTGTTTTTTTTCTCAATATTTATTGAAGTTGGAGAAACCGGAGCACCCGGGGTAAACCAAGGGAAGCATTGGGAGAACATCCATTGTCCACACGGCCCTGGGACCACTGAGCCACCATGCTGCCCTACTGAATGTCAATGACATTTGTTTTTTTTCTCAATATTTATTGAAGTTGGAGAAACCGGAGTACCCGGGGTAAACCAAGGGAAGCATTGGGAGAACATCCATTGTCCACACGGCCCTGGGACCACTGAGCCACCAAGCTGCCCTACTGAATGAGGATAACATTCATTCTCCATGCTGAAAGGGAGAAGGGCACCCAGGGGGGTGTGGACACTGAAAACCATGCTCGCTTTCAAACTCTGCTGCAGACTCTACAGGTGTTCTGAAACAGAATCTGCTTTTTTCTCGTCCTGACATCTTCAACACCAAGTGGTCGAATGGCAGTTGCAAAAGAGTATCAAGTCCATCGCTGAAGTCACAAGGCTGGTCATGTCTGAGCTCCATGTCAGTTCTAATGCAGGTGAGAGGATCACCTGGTTCATCTGAATGACATATGGAGCAAACAGCCATGAGCTGATGGGCCTCACCTGCATATGAGTTAGTGTCTTTCTCATTTACCAGGTGAGTCATCGTAATGAAGGGGTGTTTCAGGGCTTGCTTTGGTGTGATTCTTTTGCTAGGATCCAGATGTAGACATGATTTTAGGAGGCTTAAAAATGCCATTGTATCTCCATTCCCAAGAGTATGTAAGTCTCTGCTTGGTTGGCATTTATGTACTGCATCCTCCAAATCCGTGAACATGTCGGAAAAATAGCAAGAAAGCTGGGGTTGGAGACCTGTTGCCTTCTCGTATTCCTTTGGTGATTTCAGTCTCCACCCTGGACTGCCGGAGCCCTCCACCCTGCTGAAATACTGCAAACTGTATATTCCAGCACTCAGCAAGTGGTCCTCTGGCTGACCCAGCAGCTGCACCATGGTTTTCATCAAATCATATGGACACTCTTTATGGGAGAGGGGCTGACCAAAGCACAGACATGCCATGACACATCCGACTCCCCACATATCAATAGCTTCAGACAATGGGAGACCCAACATGACCTCTGGAGCCCTGAATCCAAAAGGCTGCACTATTTCCCCAACCTCCAACGCGTTCACTGGACAGGCCACACCAAAGTCAATCAGCTTCACCCTGTAGGGCTGATCTTTGTGATTGACAAGCATTATGTTGTCAGGTTTCAAGTCTGTGTGAAGCATGCCGATACCCTTCAGGGCATCAAATGCTACTAGAAGCTGGTGAATCACAGGGCGAATCTCATTAAGTCTAAATGGGTTCTTGTACCTCTCAACCATCAAGTCAAAAAGGCTCCTGTCCAGCATCTCAAAGGCCAGGCAAGAGAGGTTGTTGAACCTGAAACTTTCCAGGAACCGTATGATGTTGTTTTTCTCTGGATCAAGAGCTCTGATTTCTTCTAGCATATGCACCTCATTCTGATTGAAATCTTCGTCATCCTCTGTGTGGATCTTAACTGCTACACTTTCGTTCGTTGTTAAATTGAGACACTTGGCAACTTTGCCAAAACATCCCTCTCCAATTAAGTCCATTACCAGGTAACTGGTTGAGTTGCTGACGAGTATACTATTCTTCTGTACCTGAAATGTCCAGCTCGGCTCAATATTGTCTGCCTCACTGTTATTTATATTGTGAGATCCAGTGACTGAATCTCTAGTGTCAGTGGCTTCATTTCTACCACTGAAATGCTCAGTAAATGAATCTTCTTCCCAGAGACTGGCAGGAGATGGATCTCTCTGTGTTTTGATAAAAACGTCTCTTTCATAGGCATCCATGGTGGCTGGTCCTGACTCAATGTTTGCATTGTTACGACTGGAACACCTAGTGCCTAAATGTTGACCAGTGTAACTGTCCATGTCTGAAGATATATCACTGAGACTCTCAAGCTTTGTATTGTTACCACCGGAACACCTAGTGCCTAAATGTCGACCAGTGTAACTGTCCATGTCCGAAAATATATCACTGAGACTCTCAAGCTTTGCATTGTTACCACCGGAACACCTAGTGCCTAAATGTCGACCAGTGTAACTGTCCATGTCCAAAAATATATCACTGAGACTCTCAAGCTTTGCATTGTTACCACCGGAACACCTAGTGCCTAAATGTCGACCAGTGTAACTGTCCATGTCCGAAAATATATCACTGAGACTCTCAAGCTTTGCATCGTTACCACCGGAACACCTAGTGCCTGAATGTCGACCAGTGTAACTCTCAATGTCTGCATCGTTACCACCGGAACACCTAGTGCCTGAATGTCGACCAGTGTAACTTTCAATGTCTGCATCGTTACCACCGGAACACCTAGTGCCTGAATGTCGACCAGTGTAACTCTCAATGTCTGCATCGTTACCACCGGAACGCCTAGTGCCTGAATGTCGACCAGTGTAACTCTCAATGTCTGCATCGTTACCACCGGAACACCTAGTGCCTGAATGTCGACCAGTGTAACTGTCCATGTCTGAAGATTCATCACTGAAACTCTCAATGTCTGCATCGTTACCACCGGAACACCTAGTGCCTAAATGTCGACCAGTGTAACTGTCCATGTCTGAGTATTCATCACTGAAACTCTCAATGTCGGCGTCATCAACACTGAAACTCTCAGATGATGAATCGTTTTCACAGACGCTGGCAGAAGATGAATCTCTCTGTAAATCTGTTTTGAAAGCTCTAGGGTCTGACTCCATGTCAGTTTTAGAGTGGATGAGGGAATCGCCTGCTCCTTCTGGATCCTGCATGCAGCAAACAGCCATGAGCTGATGGGCCTCACCTGCATATGAGTTAGTGTCTTTCTCATTTTCCAGGTGATTCATCGTAAAGAAGGGATGTTTTAGGGCTTGCTTGGGTGTGATTCTCTTGCTAGGATCCAGATGTAGACACGATTTTAGGAAGCTTGAAAAAGCCATCAAATCTTCAGGCTCAAGAGCATATCTTTGAGATGCATTCTTTGAGTATCCCTGTACTGCATCTTCCAAATTCTTGCCGGAAAACCTCTGTGATACTATGGGGACAACACCTTCTGCCATCAGGTATTCCGCTGGTGATTTCAGTCTCCACCCTGGACTGCCGGAGCCCTCCTCCTTGCTGAAATATTTCAAGCTGCCTATTCCAGCACTCAGTAAGTGGTCCTCTGGCTGACCAAGCAGCTGCACCATCATTTTCATCCGATAGTATTCACAGTTTCCAGGGAAGAGGTTCATACCGAAATACAGAAATGCCATGACACATCCGACTCCCCACATATCAGCAGCTTCAGACAATGGGAGGCCCAAAATGACCTCTGGAGCCCTGTATGAACGAGCTTGCATTGCCATCCCAGCCTTCAGTTGGCTCACTGGACAGGCCAGACCAAAGTCAATCAGCTTCACCTTGTAGGGCTGATACTTGTGATTGACAAGCATTACGTTGTCAGGTTTCAAGTCTGCATGAAGCACGCCGATATCCTTCAGGGCATCAAATGCTACTAGAAGCTGGTAAATCACAGGGCGAATTTCGTTGAGACTCAACGGTGTACTTTTTCTCTCCTTCATCAGGTCAAAAAGGCTCTTGTCCAGCATCTCAAAGGCCAGGCAAGAGAGACTGTTGAACCTGAAACTTTCCATGAATCTCACAATGTTGTTTTTATCTGGATCAAGAGCTTTGATTGCTTCGAGCATTTCCACCTCCCTTTGATTGATGTCATCAGTGTCGTGCAAGTGGACCTTTACTGCTTCTGTATTGCAAGTTGTTAAATTGAGACACTTTAGAACTTGGCCAAAAGATCCCTCTCCATTAGAGTCCATTATCAGGTAACGGGTTGAGTTGCTGACAAGGATGTCATTCTCCGGAAATCCATTGTCACTTGTGTCTGATGATGGAGTTGACAAAGACATTTTTCAGTCAAATGTTTCCAAATACTGCAATTATAAGAAATACTTATCTGAATACGTTTCACAAAAAACTTGTGTCCTCAATGTGATCGTGATCCAAATGTTATTGACTGAATTCAGATGCAGTCTTCTTAATATGTAATTCCCTTTCATCTTGAAGATGAAAGCAATCTTGAAGATGAAAGCAATTTTGAAGATGAAAGACATTCTGGAAGTTGATGTTCCAGAATGTCTGCCATCATGAAAAGGACAAACATTCTGGAACTTTATGAAATCAGGAATACGTCACGTTGTGATGTCAGCAGCGATGTCAACTGTGATGTCATACTGACAACTGAGTAAATTCAGAAAAAAATATAGTTCATATTATGTGGAACTCTCATGTTATACTGACTACAGTAAAAGTAGAACTACTGATTCAACTTCTTTACTCAAGTAATAGTGAGTAAGTACAGGCTCTAAAATATATTCAAAGTATTAAAGTAAAAAGTATCCCTCTGAAGAACATTTCTACTGGCCATTTTCTGTGCTAAGCTAACTGAACCTTTGTCACTACACACCTTTTCTCCCGATTCGAGTCTCCCTCACTCAAAAAAAATGAATGAGGTGGGTTATGCACATAATGTTAATTTTTTTATTTTCAGTTAACACAAAATACATGTCTTTGATAAGTTAAAATATTTTTTCAATTTAAGTCCATGTAATTGTGTCTCTCGTTATCTCTAATATTGATTTTACTTTTTGAGTTTGGATAAAATTTCTTTTCACCTGCACCTGTTTTTGAAGTATTTTCATATTGAGCATGACCATATTTTGTGTTTGTGGTACATCTTCTATATTTGTGACGTGCTTGTGTAGTTTGAGCAGGTGGGTCTTGCATATCTTAGCTAACGTAAGGCATGAACCAGGTCAGTTTGTTTTTTCTACCCCCAAGCCCAAACCGTAAACATATGTTAAAGCTGTGAAACCATACCACAGTCTGTCAAAATCAATCTATAACGTAATATTCAGTCTATGAACATTCTCTCACTGCAGGTGATAGCAGCACTATTCCCAGACAAACACACCTGAGTCTGTTCTGGCAACCCCTGACCACAAAGAAAGCTGTTTTTAAAATGACATGTCTGCAATTGACTTAAAAAAGGCTGCTTCACATCTTGGTCATCTTTTATTGGGCCATAACGTACGTTTGCAGTATTAACCAACTTGACCGAACAGGTATTAGCCTAAATTAGTGTGAGCTATTTGGTAACATAGAGGAAAAAATGACTGCTGCGTCCCCAGAGCTGTGCTATGCTAAGTTGTGAGATTTAGTGTGCCTTTTTACCCAGTCAAAATTTCCGAAATGAAATCACACACTCTTCCCTTTAGGTGATTAAGAAGGTATCTTAAGGCAGCTCTTTTCAACCTTATATTCATTTTTGAGTTTATGACTGGCCATAACATTATATGCAGGTATATTAACTGTAAACTAACCTTTTGATTTTTGTGTCACATTCTCTTAGCGGTGCAACACACATTTCTTTGTACAGTACTCAGCTAAATGGGCTTATTTTTCAAGTTTTTCCAAGTGTGACGGACAGTCAATGCCTTAATGAGAAGCTATGTATTGTGGTCCTACAATGTTGTGCTGTCAGTAAAGATTATAAATACATATTGTTACATTTCAACATTGGTATGGATTTTGTTTTTAATTACACCTACAGAAGTCAAGTGCCTACATTAATGTCGAAGTGACCGCAACAATAAAGAGCCACTGTACATTTAGCCTGCAAGTGTTGTTTCTCACATTGCTGAGTTGCATTTGTGGTGAATTTATGATTTGCAGTTCAAAAGAATGTGTTTAGTGGCACTTCTATGATATACTGTGTTGAACTTACTGTGATATTGTATTATGCTTGCTCTATATGGATGGAATCAGTGAATCTTTAGCCCAAAAGACACTGGGAAATGAGACTATTTCAAAACGGAAGGAACCATCCATATATTTGTGGTCAACTTAAAAGTTTACTTTATTACTTTATACTTGAAATATGAAGTGCCCCAGCCCAGAACAGCTCAGTACAACTTAAAAAACAATATAACTGGCTAGAATGCATAGAAGTCATGATAAGGAATGAGGCAGGTTAAAGGAAATGCATCTATTGTATCTGGTGAGGATGCTGTAATAAGTGCACCAATAATTATTTAATGCACATCATTAAAAATGTATTTTGGTCAATTTTCTATCTCTTTCTGTAATTATCATGTTGTAACATTTCAGGTCCTGAATGAAAGTTTATTGCTGATACGCATAACAGGTATGAGTCATGAAATTTTACAAGTGTGTAGTTGAGATCAAAATGTGGGCCAAGTCCGAGGCGAGGAAGGGGGCAGGAAGTAGGGACTGTGGACAGATTTTGTCACCGCGATAGTGTCACAACTACGCAAGACCTTACAGTTGTTTAGTTGAGATTAAAGTGCAGGAGTTTGAAAATGGGTGTGGTCCCATACATGAGTACTCGTGTAGTAATGTAGTAATCACTACTGAGTAGCCATGGGTCGGAATGTCAACACGTTGATGGTGGTGTTATCCCAATGGTCTCAAGTTAAATCCATGTGCACGTTAAGATTTTGTTTACATTCCTTGTTCTGGTTTAGTTTTGCTTTTGGTTTTAAAGAGGCACTGTATAGTTTTGGAAAGCAATTCAGAAACTCAGAGATGTAATATTTACAATACAACAATGTAATAGTTAATTAGTTAATCAATGAAGACTTTTCTCTTCTGATTAAAATGTCATCCTTAAAACTACATAGTGCTCCTTTAAAGATGAAGTTGATATATAATCAGAAAATATCTTTGTGGTGCTACAAAAACAGCGAAAACTAAACAATTTATCAATTCTTTATTCAGTCAATCAGTAGAGATTCTCAGCAAATACTGTGACAATGGATTCATCTTTGAAGTCATTCTTCAAGAGAAATGAATAAGAAAGAGATAAGGTGAGATAGAACCGACTGATTGATTTATCCTGAGGGCAATTGTTGCGCAACAGCTGCAGCCTACAATAAATAAATAGTAAGATAAATAAACAGGTTAAGAATAAGGGTCATAAAAATATGAAAAGGTTCAAACATGTCAAAACAAATGCCACACATATTTCTAGCTTCCCAATTTTGAGGATTTCCTTCTTTCCTTTTTCATATATGATAGTAAACTCAATATCTTTGGGTTTTACACTGTTGTACAAACAAACGAACCAATTGGATTTGGGGGCCATATTTAACTATTTTCATTATTATTATTATTACTTTTACATTTAAGGTGTACCAAACAATGTGTCAACTACATAGGCTTATACTCAGCAGATGAATTAATAATGAAAATAATAGATAACTGCAGAGTTTCTTTGCAACTTGGTGAAAACATCATAGTTGCGACATAATAACGCGTAATAGGCATAATATAATATTATGAGTTACCAACAAGCAGTCATACACACATAGTCCAAGTCACTGTCACACCACATGATCAAATGTTACTTTACTAATGAAACTGTATTAATTATAACACATTTCCTTGTCCTGCAGCAGTTTGTTTTTCTACACCACCATGCGTCGTGCGTTTTTCCAAAATGTCTATTCCACGAATACGAAAAACAACTTACCGCGATCAAACTTGTCACGATGATGTAGCTCCGCTTCAAACATACGTTCACTTTCCCCATTTTGTTTGTGGCGACAGATATGTGCAGCACAGTTCAGAGGTTTCCAACAGAACAAACCGACATGCCACGGAGAGAGACAGCCCAGAGATTGACAGAGACAAAACGCACTCCTTGCTGCGTACTGTAGCCTGGTGTTTATGAGTGTCCGTGGAGTTAAGAGGGGGGGTTCCCCCATGTTGTGAAGGCCCTCCCTTCCCATCTGGAAAGGAGGGCTGGGTATGTGTGTGGGTGGGTGGAGTTGGAGAGGCAGGGGTGAATGGTTTTTGTGCAATCTGCTCAGAAATAGTTGAACTTTATTTAACTTTTTTGTGTGTGTGTCTTAGGGGCACCTTATGGCCCTTGTCTGCAGATTAAAGTTTTTAAAGTAAAAAAAAAACAAAAAGCAGAAATCAGTTAACATTCTTACACTTCAGGTTGCAAAACTATCTTTCTCCACAATCGCTTAACTGGGAGGGCCAGGTTGTTGAGTCTCATTCCCAGGTCGATGAATACTAACGCTTGCATTAAGGAATGTAAAGGACTGAGTTGAATGTTGTTCCAAAGAAACTGTCATGCCAAGTTCTGTTATGTTTGAACCATTAGACAGTCATGTTATGTTCAACTATTCTACTGCTGTATACTGTTGGTGAAATAGATTAGATATGTGGTATTTTCTGATATTTTCCCTCGTCTCAAAGTTTATGTTATTTTTTTTATGGGTTTTGGGTTAAATGCCTGAAAGTCTGTGGTTATCACAGGTTGAAGATATTAAGATATACACGTTTTGCTCTTCAGCATAAAATACGTCATTAATCAATCAACCAATTAGCGCCAACTCACAACAAAAGTCATCTCATGACTCAATGGTGGGCAGACATCTGTCTGGACCGGTTGAGTGACAGAGAGAGAGAGAGAGAGAGACCTACAATTTGATTATAAAGCGCTTACAGAAGTTGTCACAGACATTAAACATCATCACACTGAACACAGAGACTCATCTACTCACTAGTCCGTCTTAACAGGCCGACTTTAATTACAAAATATTTTAACTTTAACTTAACAACTTGTAGATTGATCAATTTATATAAAACATCTACAGTAATTGTGTAGTAAGATCCTTAGTGGTGGTGACATTTAAGCCATGCAACCGCAATGTCGTCTGTTTATAGCCGAACAGGAATGATCACAAAAGTGGTGTTCATCTATGATGATTATCTTGCTGAACAAAGTGCAACTATCATAAAGTTGTGTTTACAACAGAGCTTATTTTTGGCAATAATCCAAGATCCAATTGAAAAATCCCATAGGGTTTTTGTCGAGGGAACCAGAATGTTGAGGAATCTGTCTGGCAGCAACAGATAATGTGGGCCCATGTGCACATATGCAATAAATGTGTTCTTGAAGGGCTGTTAGTGTGCTGATTTAACTAATTTCAGCTCTTAAAAGGAACTGAAAGAAAGTACAAAACCTGAAGGCGGGGCATCACATTTTTTTTATTTGTGTGTGTGCGACTGAACTTGCCTTCTGTTCAATCCCCATAAAGCACTTTTTGTCTGCTGTTGTCTTGGATGAACAAAGGAACTAGTGAGTGGCTGCATCCCATGACCTTTTCTGAGTGTGCCCCACATGCATACGAAAGATGCTCACACTATCCATCTATCTATCTATCTATCTATCTATCTATCTATCTATCTATCTATCTATCTATCTATCTATCTATCTATCTAGCTATCTAGCTATCTATCAAAACAGACACAGATGCAGATTGCTGAAACCTTATTAGTCCCTGGGGTTCCTCCAAAAACAGTTTCCATTGTTCAGAGTGGAGCATTTCCTGATGGAGAAAAGAAACATCTGGAGAAAATGATCAACACACACGCCAATGCTGACAACACACACACAGCTTTCTTAGTCCTAAAGGTTCAGTCACCATTGTATGTCCACAAAATCTTTGGCAGACACGTGTGTTCGTTGGTCCGCGTTCACACATCTGCAGGACATGAAAACACAAAGACATTCTGTGACGCAAAGGATGTTGGTGGGCAGGGAGGATACAAAGTGCGGAAAAAGCACTTTACTGGAGGTGCTAGGACCAGTTCTGCTGTCTGGAGATTAATGTTGCGCAACTATATTAACATTGAGCAACATTTTTGAGAAAATGTGGGAACGCTTCAAGACTTAAATGATACAGATTTGAAATGTAGAGTGTTCTGAGAGAATGTTGTTGACGTTGTTACGAGAAAAGACCCACACTGCAGATGATCTTTAAAGAAGTATTTCATTGCACAAAACAGGGCTGTCTATGCAGTAGAAAGATATAAGAATATTTTTTAAATTGGTGCTACATGACCGGTGAAAACAGAGAGAAAGAGCTGTAGTATTCCTGTTTGCTTAAAAGGTAGAAAACCTACAACTACCAGAACGTACTGTGCTGCACTGGACCAATAAAGACACTCTGATGGGTGACGTACTGCAGGCTGGGTGGTGCTTCGTATTCACCTGTTTGAAACAGTGGGCAAACAATGGGCCCTATCTTACGCCCAGCGTAAAACGGCGCACAGCGCAACAGACCCTTGCTTTGAATGGACTAAGAAGCTGACCGCAATTTTAATGAACTGAAACCCCCTTCCTGCTTGACAATCAAGTGCTTGAACTATTTGACCCCTCCCTTCGAAACTTCATGACAACAGACGCATTCCAACTACAGAGTGGGAGACTTGCTGACCTTGGTACACCCAGATAGAAAGAAAAAATCATATCTCTTGGTCTGGTGCTTTACATTAAGGATAGACCGCCAGGGACTGGACATGTTGCTTGCCACCAAGGGGACTGGCCAGGCAGGCATGAGATTGGAGTCTACTTGGGATTTGGGACAGAGAACCAGGCTGCTGACTGTCTGTCACATCTGCCACTCCCTACTGATACAGCTGCAGTGGAGGGACCTAATATGGTGGTGTCTGTACTACCAGCTCTATGTGAGTGACTTCACTTTTTTTCTCAAAGCAATGCCCTGCACTCACTCTCTTGCTTGGCAAGACTGTAAGGAGATGGAGGAAAAAAGGACGCAGATCCAACGCTGGCACCATACTTCCTGTATGCTCCTCCACAAGCTCTACCCCTCAGATGCCCCTGTGAAGAGAGGTGAGCATCGCTACATTGTCTCTGTTTCTCTGCGTGCTACGGTGAACCACATAGCGCATGACCCCAAACACCCCTGTCTTTAGGCTTAAACTTAGGGAAGGCGATTCTGGAGAAAGATAGTTGATTGTTGAGCCTCATTCCCAGGTCAATGAATACTGAATATTTGACAACCAGGGACAACAGTCAACTATCTTTCCCCAGAATCGCCTTCCCTATCTTCAAGGTAAAAGGTCCTAATCTTTTGGACACTGGTTCACCTCTGTGTCTCCTACGAATGACTGGTTAGGGCAGCTGTCCAGATAAAGCCACCTCTGTCTCCAAGGCAACCAAGGCCAATAGATATGATGCCTTGGACTCTTACAGACAGACTGTCTCTGGATTGTGTTACATATGACCGCAGGATCACACAACGTGACTTAGGACAACGTAGGTAAACATAGTTTCTTGTTTAGATTTGTGTACCCAATAGAGTCCTTACATCTGTGAAGATAAGTGAAGAGTAACCTTATTTGGACACTAAGCAAGTCTCTGGGGTCTCTCGGGGGTGAAATACTCTCTGTTCAGGATGAACAGGAAATGAGTTGTCCAGTTCCTAAGAATATGTTGATTTGTGGTATTTTCTGATTGTATGTGTATCCCTCTGGTTCCAGTCTTTATGCTAAGCTAAGCTAACCTGCTGCTCTTAGCAAGACAGTCAATCAGCATCACACTCTATCCCTCACATTTTCATGTTTATGGGAGGTGTGTGCCTGGGTGAAGTTTTATACTGTACATTTTGTAATTCAAGTATTTGTAGATAGAAAACGGGGCGAGCACTCTGTTCCGTCACTTGCTCCCATTGTTTTTGATTACTTTGGCACTGCTGACACTCCAGCTGTGCGTTAACTGCTGCGGGGGGAACAAATCCTTTTACAGAAATACATTGACATCATCACTAAAGCATGGTATTTAAGAACCTAATTTGTAAAATAGCAATAAAAACATCACAACATGGTAAAGAAGGTATTTTCCCTTCCTCAAAATTATCAGCAGATGTAATATCCTCCCTCAGTCCCAAGCGGGGACAATTTCAGGGCCCTTGTCCAGAGCAGCTGAGAAGCAGCAGCATCAGTATTAAAAACATAACACGGTAGAGGATCATCTTGCTGTTTTCTCTCTCTAAGGTTTACAGAGTTATGTAACTCATCTGTATCTACAATAAGAGCTGAGAAATAGTGTATGTGCTTACATATGTTGCTCAAAATTCCCAGCATTAACTTCTGTATTCTAGATATGCTTACATGCTAAGACAAGAATATACAGTCAACAATATATCACATCACTCAGCGGGTGACGATTTGATTATTTTGTCAGTACAAGATGAATCATTTCCAGCAATTTCTCAAGTTATTTTAAGGAATTGCTGAAATTCAATAACCAGCTCTTCTCAGAAAGAAGAAGATGTGTAAAATCCCCCAGTTCCAGTGAACTAAACCAACTCGGTGACTAATTTTCCTTGCAGCTTTTTCCGTCAAGTTTCTCCACTTATCATTTTCTCATTTCAACTCTTATGTCTCATATGTTTAACGGTAATACTGTTTGGGAAGTGAAGTCCCTCCCTATCTGACCTGTTTAAAGTTCATGGTGTCTAGTCTGGGCTGAGAGCCATCCTCCATAAATCCTAATTATAATAATTGTTTCCCATCAATGACTGTGATCTCAGCAGATCGAGTTTCGATTGCCATCAAATTCAGTTGGCTGGAATTTTGTCTGAGCACTTTAATATAAATCATATGAAATGATTGAAAGCTCAAGAACAACTGCTATCACATCAATTGTAGTAGTAGTAGTAATAATAATAATAATAATAGTATTATTATTATTATTATTATTATTATTATAATTATTATATTAATAATAATAATAATTATTATCAGTAATAATAATTATTAATGTTATTATTATTATTATTATTATAACCCCATCATTTTCTAATCATTTTACTTTAAAATGGTTAGATAATAATAAGGCTAGTAGATAAAGTAGTATGAATAATTCAATGTTATTATTTAATAAGGTTACTAAGGTTAATAAAGTTATTATTATTATTATTATTATTATTATGTACTTTGATCAGCATTTATAGCACTATTAATATTATTGTCAAAGGTTAACTTTAACTGAGTGTCTGTCCCTTTAAGAGAAATCACGTGACGGTCACATGACCCGGAAGAAGACTGATTTGTTTCAGCGTTGTTGTGTTTACATCAACCGCCTCTCGTTTACACACCGCATGCAGCTTCGCTGGGTGAATGAGTAGCATAAAAACGGTTAAGTCTTTGTTATTTCTTCAAAGCAAACTCATGTTCCCGTTTAAAGACACTTACGTGCGTTACTTTCTTTGTTAGAGCAGGTACAGCTCTCTGTATCCACAGACGAGGTAGGATATATGTGTATGATATTATTGTAAACAAATGGGCTATTAAGCATGTATAACCTATGCGTAAGCGGAAATAAAGCTCCTCTCATCTTTTTAAGCCTTCTGACATTGCTTTTGAAGGTGTGCCCAACCCTCACTGCCTTTAACATTTTCTTTCTGTCCTTCTCAGCAACAAGAATAAGTGACAACTCTGCAGTGTTTGGATGAAGTGACCATGAGGCAGGACAGTGATGCTGTGAACGTCCCTGCATGCTTCATATCAAACCATGAAGGTTTTCTTGGGAGCATCAAGAACTTAATCAGAGACTTTGTGGTGACTGAGATAGACATCACTGGACAGCGTGTTAATACAGCAGCAGACACACAGACAGCAGCCTGTGCCTCCTCACATCAAAACAATGAAACCAGAGCAGAATTTGAAGAGGACAGTCATTACTTAGTCTCACACGATGCTGATGATTCAGCTGATTGTGGGGACGATGTCACCATACCTAGTCCAGGCAGTTTTGATTTAAGCGTGATTTTAGGCCAGTCAGTCAGCGACGAGCTCGAGCAGTTTGTGTTGACTCTCAAAGATGAGAAGCCGACCAAGCAGGAGCTCTCTCTGGGATGCTTCCCCGACAAGCACCACCGAGCAAACGTCCATCGGGCCGTCAGACACCGCTTCCCCTTCCTCATGACCGTCACCATTCAGCCTGAGATCAGGGTGAGGGAAGACCCGGACTACAGAGAGCTCTCCCAGCTGGTCACAGAGGACGAGGCGGAGGACTTCTTCAGGTTCATAGATGCCAAAGTGCGAGGCTCGTCCTACACATTCGGCCCTGATGACAGCAAGGAGCACAGGACGGTGGTCCACCACTTCTTGAGCCGAAGGTTTGGCAAACTGGTGGAGACTAAAAGCTTCAGTGACCAGGGGACGACTGCGATCTCGGTTAGGCTGAGGGAGCAAGGGAGGCCGAAGAAGAGAACAGCAGAGGAACGCAAAGAAGAAGACGTTTACACCGGTGAGGTGTATGATTGCAACAGTTTCTTCAAATAAAACTTCTAATGTCAGAAAGAAAAAAAAAAAACCTGTACTAAAAATATACAAATTACTGTGAAATAACACTGAAAAAAACAGCAGATATTCACATTTAAGAAGCTGGAACCACCAAATATTTGCCACTCTAATCAAATATAAAAATCCATTAATCTACTAATAGTTTCAGCTCTAGTAAGGTGACCATAATTTCACAAAATATGTGCGTTTTGCCCTGGTTATATCTGCCTCTTTGTTCAGACTCGGGACTCATATCAGTTGGCGTTTGTTATCAGTGTGTTTTTTTTTTTAAATACAGGAAAAGCTTGGAAAAGTATCACAAAGTACACATAGGACAATACTTTTTCTGTTTTTTCTACTCAGTCAGTTGACTCTCACAAGGTCACTCAGCATACATCCTCGCAGTCACACATCAACTGATATCATGAAATATTTTTAAACAAAATCATACAGAAGTACAAGCCAGTGCCCGTACACTGGGTGATTCACCAATTTCCACCACTCATCCTTTTTAATTTCTCATTTCTCATGTAAGGACGTTTAAAATAGAAATGAGTCTTTTTTTTATCTTGTTTATTTCTTAGAAATCAGCAAAAATTCAAATCTGTTTTCCTGTAAGTGCTGTGTTGTGTGTCTGTCCTGTAGGTTTCACTCTGTGTAAGGAGAACCTGGAGACTCTTGAGGCCATCAGCTACATGGCAGCAGCCCTCGGGGTCCTGCCGTCAGATTTCACCTATGCTGGGATCAAGGATAAGAGAGCCATCACATACCAGTCCATGGTGGTCAAGAAGGTCTCACCTCAACGGTAGTTCTGCATTCCTTTCATGGATTTGGTTGATTTGCGGAATTGTTTTCCCTACTCAAGATAAAAAGTTAAACCAGTCCTTGGATGTTAAGGTTCTTGAGTTCACTTTGAAGCCTCAAAATCAGTTTGAAACTCCGTCCTTCCTTCGTTTCCAACAACTTATTATTTATTTTTATCACCAGGTTGAAAGAGAAGACTGCAGAGTTCGAGAAGAGAGGGATGCGTCTGTCTCAGATCCGCTCCGTCGGCGAGCCTCTCAGGCTTGGACGACTGCAGGGGAACCACTTCGACCTGGTGGTCCGCGACCTGAGACCACACGGGGCCATTGACACACACACTAACACACACACTCGCCTGGCAGGGCTGGTACAGGAAGCAGTGGAGAATGTCGAGGTAGTTTTCATATATGCTCAGAACAGCATACACTATCACATTTATCACATTACTCTTGTGCTGACAAATTAAAGGTGCATTATGTAAGATGTGGCAACCTGTCAAGTTCATACTCATAGGGGGCAGCATATCACCAGAGTAACTGCTAACTAACTGCTTGTTTTTGCAGTTAGCTGTGCAGCTAGCAGTTTGGACTAGGAGCTCGGGGACCATTGGAGTATTAACGTTTACGTGGTTAGCATGCTAACTTTAGTAGATATCTTTGCAACACAATGTCTTTAGTTTAGGTTAAATGCTTACATACAAACAAGTCTTGTATAGGCATGGGACAACATGAGAACTCCCAAAAAAGTTCGGTTCACAATATTAGCACAATAATCATCAAAATATGGTAGAACTCTTAAAATGGTGCTAAAACAAAGTGGAATCGCTTTACCTTTTTTTTGGTGAAACCAGTAGTTTTATGGAATCACCAATGGGACACATCTTTTTGGTAAACAACTGTTCAGTAGTAGTAGTGGTAGTTGGAAGTGGGAGCTCGGGGAACCAGAGGATTGTTGGTGTTTACATGATTAGCACGGGAGCTTTGGTTGGGCTAGCTGGTTAGTACTTACTAGTTAGTAACTTCAGTAGGTATCTCTGCAACACAGTAGGCTACATATACGTCATTAAATCAAGGCTGTTATGTTTCACATTATATTGATGATTTATTTAATGTTTGAATGATTATATATATATATATATATATATATTGCACTTTAAGAACAAATTATAAAAATCACACCTACATTACCCACAATACAACTTAACCAACCTTAGCTAATTTATCAGATAGCATGCAGCTTCCTCTGGAGTCACAAAAGCCTTTATACAACTTTTTTCACTTACACAGTAGTACTCCCCAAGACCTGTAAACACACTTTAATGTGGAAAACTGGTGGAGTTACCCTACAAGTATGCTACAATACAAACAGAAAGCTTCTGCCACGTTTATCTGGTTTGTTGCTCTTTGCAGGCCAGAGGTTTTGTAAACTACTATGGACCACAGAGGTTTGGGAGCGGGCAGAGCGCTCAGTCTGACCGTGTCGGGCTGGCTTTACTCAAAGAAGACATGGTAAGTTATGCAGACGATTATTACAGACATGAGCCAGATGTTTTTCTTTTCTTCATGCTGTGAAATGTGTTGTGGGTCAGGTGGGTGCCGTGCGTCTCTTCTTCACTCCAGAGGAAGGCGACGATCCTCAGAGCCACGCAAAGAGACACTTCCTCGAAACAGGTGAGCCTGAGAATTAGACTGAACATGTTAGTTTCACTTCTCTTGTAAATGTTAAAAGATGATGTGAAAGTTGCTGCCGAAGAAGATTCCACAAAGTTTCCAGGAACTATGAGAGAACATGCCTTTACAGTAACCTCCCAGTTTCAATTCAATTTACAATTTATTTCAACATATTTTGTAGACAATCCATCATATTTTTGTGGTGCTGAGAACAGCTAACGTAGAAAGAGGTTTTAGAGGTTTCATAAGCTGATATAGGGGATATTAAATGTTGTAAATGACCATAAAGTAAATCCACCATGACCTTAATGCAAATCCACTTTCAGCATCTGTAAATCCAACACGCTGTAGGTACTTTACACTCTTTGTCACACTCTCTCGTCTTTCAGATAATGCTAAGGAGTCTCTGGCTCTGATGCCGTTGTCGAAGGCCAGGGAGCGACTCATGCTCCGGGCCCTGAACCGCTACGGCACAGGTCCAGATGGTTGTGCCCAAGCGTGGCTCAGCCTGCCCCACAGCATGAGAGTCTTCTACCCACACGCCTACTGTAGCAGGTCAGCTGCAAGAAGGATAACATTAACCCTTTGAACTAATCCGCCAGTGCCTACATTGGATTTAACATCACCACAAATGACTGTCAATGCAACAAGCCGTAATCTGTTCCCAATGCTTTAAGTGTTTAATGGTGCTAATTGTTGATCTGTTTGTGTCTGGCAGAGTGTGGAACGAGGCCGTGGCACACAGGCTGACGACTCTGGGCCATCGTGCCAGGCGAGGAGACCTGGTGTGGAGGCAGGAAGGGCAAAAGAAAGCAGAAGACACTGGAGAAACCAGCTTACCTGAGGCAAGAGAGGACAGATGATACATTTCATGTCACAGTTTCTCACAGAAAACAGGAAAGAGGAAATGAAACAGTAGAGAGATAAGAAGTTTAACTGCAGATCTTTAAGTAGATATTAGGCCCGTTTGAGATGAACTGCGCCTTGGCTGTAAAGTGGAGAAGAGCAGTCGACAGCTGCAAGAGGTGGAGACAAAAAGCTGCCATCAAGTTGGACAGTTTTCTGTCAGTCTGACAGGAAGTCACAGAAACACTCAGATCCTGTTAGACCCCCAAGAGTGCTGATTCTGATGTGTCTGATATTTTCAGTTTGTATGCAGTCTTCACTTATTAATTATGACACTGTAGCCTCCATTTTACATACATTCTCATGTTCATCATATCAGTTTGCTGCTGTATATAATTCATCTGAGCAGACATGTTCTTCTCAACACAGAAATAAATTTAAAACATTCATAGTCAAACACTGAGTAAAAGAAATGCATGACAATAGTACCTGCCCTTTTCTAAACACTTCCTCGTGGTGAAACCATCCAGCGCCTCAGGAAGTTTTCCTTATCTGAATGGAGGGTCTAAGGACGACAGTCAAACTGTGATTTGTAATACTGAGCTGTATAATTAAAAAATTTACTTGACTTGTTTTTTTTAGGGGTTTTACTTGTGACCTCTTGCAGGAAACGCTCTGAATGTTTGGAGAAGTTGGCACATTTTGCAAACATGTCAGTGCTGACTTTCCTTCTTTGCTTTTTCAGATCCATGTGGTGACCGACCAAGAGGAGCAAGAGGGAGTTTATACACTAGGACAAGTATGTAGTAGGGAATTAGTTCTACTTTAAAATTGGACTATTTCTACTTTTCTCACGACTGTTGCTAATATATTTTTAATCATCCTGTCAGGTGTTGTTACCGATGCTGGGAAACACCGTGAGGTATCCAGAAAACGCAATGGGGACTTGGTTCCAGGAGAGACTGGCCAGAGACGGACTGGACGAGTGTCGCTTCAGAGTCAGCAGCCTCAAGCTAAACCTGCCCGGCTGCTATCGCCCCCTGCTGGCCTTTCCACGCAACCTCCGCTACCAGCTGCAGAGAGCAGCCTGCGAGGAAGGAGCAGGGGAGGCGACGGGAGGCAGCAGCAGCAGAAGAAGTGACAGGCAGCTGAACGGCACAACAGTAGGAGGGAAGCGGGACTCGCTCGCTCTCACCTTAAACTTCGACCTGGACTCCTCCTGCTATGCTACTATCTGCCTCAGAGAGATCATGAAGTGTGACCCCTAGGGGTCAGAGGACATTGTTCCTGTTGTATTTCTACATACGTTTTCTTGTTTTGTAGTGGAAACGAGCTTTTTGTAACCCATCGTTGTGATACATCATGAGGAGCCTTTTGGTTTATTGTTAAGTAATGAGCGTAAGACTGATAAAACAATGTGAAACGAGATCCAAAAAAAAAAAAAAAAAAAAAGTAAAACCGTGTAAGCAGTATTTGTGTTTTGTGCCATGAATAAAATGATAAAGACTCCGTCCAACAAGGTTCTGCTTTTTAAAAAGTAAATATGTAACCTTTACTCTGACTCTTATCACTCTTATTTTTAAACACAGGATGAGACACCGAACATGTTGACGATCTGACCTACGAGTACTCAGTCGCCATTGCTCCATTATTACATGATCATTCAGTAGTGTACTCATAGGTTGTACCACACACATCGCAAAACTCAGCCTTAACACATTAATGTCTACAGTAGAATTTCATAACTTCTTTTACAGCACTTAAAGCTTTGATGATATCAATGTATAATATTATATTATTATATAAGTATCCTCCCTGATGTCCTGTGTATCTGCCTGAACTCTTCTTATTGGAACTACAAATGTGTTTTAAAGTGAAGATACTGTACGAAACATTACATTGATTGATTCACCCTCCTGTTTCAGCCGTGCCTTCCATACTTGATTGAAGACATAATGATTTCCATAGATACTAATTGGTTATAATGGAGGGTATCACATTACTCTGGATGTGTACTGTCAGTCTACATGTGTCTATCATGATTGTTCCTGCCCTCTTATTAAACTAGTTTAGGGCTGGCAAGTTATTCTAGAAGCATTTTTTGTTTTATTTCTGGAAAATCTCTCAACATCTCAACGGCAATCAATAAATCAAATGTTCTGGCAAATAAAAGAGAAAAAAAACAGTATCTGTGGCTATTGCAGACAGCTAATAAGCCAATCAAATTGTTTCTCTCAGCTCATATAATAAAATATAAAATAATTGGACAGGCTATGACATCCTCCTCGTTACCCTTTGTGCAGGTGAATATCTATGGCCCTGCCCATAGCTTGGAAATATCAATATAGACTAAATGTGCTGCATATTGAAACATCCATTAATTTGTTATTTGTGCTTTGCCTTCTGTGATGTCAACTTGTCTTCACTGATAGAATCTTTGTCTTTACTGCCCCCCTCTGTCTCTTTCTGAAATTGCAGCTCTCTTTAAATCCAATTATTGTCATAGGATGAAACAACACAATATGAAAAGGAAGTAAGAACTGTCTCTGTTTCACTGTCTTTTAAGTGTTGTCACTTGCTTTATGTATTGTAATTTTGTGTCGGCTGAATTGGAAGGAAGATGCCCAGAAGTTGAACTACATTGTTCCATCAGATGCTGCAGAGTACACCTGATTTCTTTGTTTTTATTTTTTGCTGCTCCTCATAATGGTGGAGGTCATCAAGGTCAGCTTATGTAATAAAGTGGAAAAAGTTATATCAGTGGGTTCTTATTTCTTTCTTAAATGTTTTTGAGGAGCTTAACACAAAAAATAAATAAATAAAACTTGAAACAATCACTTTCTCACCCTTGGACACACATTTTTGTCTTAGAGCAGATACTGTGAAAGAGTAGGCTGCTCCCCTTTGTTTGTGATATTCAAAGAAGATGATGAATTATAAGACACATAAACTGCATATTAAGTCTTTTCTATTGAGTCCAGTTACAGAATAATGGAGGACTATGTCCATTAATCAGAAGAGATTTGTTTCACCTTCATTTCCAAGTCAAACTGTGTTAACTAAAGACATTTGAACTCTCCAGTGTCATTTTCGTCACAGAATCATAATTTAGCACATTTAATCTGAAATGGTAAAACTGCAAATAATTCAAATGAGATGGTTAAGGGGACATGCGATTGCAGGAATATTCACAATGGGGATGTATTAGAGCTTTAGAGCTCTGTATTCTGTTGTGGCCTCTTAACATGTCTCAGATGAGTTCTTAAAAGTTCAGCCCCTCAACACTTCTCAGGTGGTTTAATTTAAAGGTGCACGATGTTGTTTTGGGAAAAATACATTTGTATATATATATATATGTACATATATATGTACAAACATATATACACACACATATATATATGTGTGTGTGTATATATATATATATATATATATATATATATGCCACCTTTCCACCACCAAACAGTATTCTGGGGACCTTATTCTCCTCTGAGAACAGCTTGTTTTATCAGTTATGAAAAAAATAAATATTTCTAAGTTTGTATCATTACCTCATTCAAGAAAAATCACCATTTTTTTGTGACTACACCCCGAGGTTTTCTTCAATAGCTCCTAGGTCATTTGACCCATCGACTCGATGCCCACATGTCTTGTTATACTGGTAGAATGAGACACAGCAGTTTTTATTGGATTTTAGTGGAATTTCTATTTTTCAGGAATATTTGAATGAAAAATCACCATTTTTGGCGAATACACCGACCGATTGTTTCAATAGCTCCCAGGTCATTTGAGCCATCTACTCGAATTCAATGCCGACATGTCTTGTTATACTGGTAGAATGAGACACAGCAGTTTTTATCGGATTTTAGTGGAATTTCTATTTTTCAGGAATATTTTTTTCCAAAAATCACCATTTTTGGCGAATACATCGCCCAATTTTTTCAATAGCTCCCAGGTCACTTGAGCCATCGACTCGAAATGAAGACGATATGTCTTGTTATACTGGTAGAATGAGACACAGCAGTTTTTATTGGATTTTAGTGGAATTTCTATTTTTCATGAATATTTTAAAGAAAAGTCGCCATTTTTAGCCAATACACCACCCGATTTTTTCAATAGCTCCCAGGTCGTTTGGCCGATTGACTCGAAATCGATCAGAAATGTGGTCCCATACTGGTAGGATGAGACACAGCAGTTTTTATTGGATTTTAGTGGAATTTGGATTTTTCATGAATATTTTAAAGAAAAGTCACCATTTTTAGCGAATACACGACCCCATTTTTTCAATAGCTCCCAGGTCGTTTGGCCGATTGACTCGAAATCGATCAGAAATGTGGTCCTATACTGGTAGAATGAGACACAGCAGTTTTTATTGGATTTTAGTGAAATTTGTATTTTTCATGAATATTTTAAAGAAAAGTCACCATTTTTAGCCAATACACCACCCCATTTTTTCAATAGCTCCCAGGTCGTTTGACCAATTGACTCGAAATCGATCAGAAATGTGGTCCTATACTGGTAGAATGAGACACAGCAGTTTTTATTGGATTTTAGTGGAATTTGTATTTTTCATGAATATTTTAAAGAAAAGTCACCATTTTTAGCCAATACACCACCCGATTTTTTCAATAGCTCCCAGGTCGTTTGACCAATTGACTCGAAATCGATCAGAAATGTGGTCCTATATGGCTAGAATGAGACACAGCAGTTTTTATTGGATTTTAGTGGAATTTGGATTTTTCATGAATATATTAAAGAAAAGTCGCCATTTTTAGCCAATACACCACCCCATTTTTTCATTAGCTCCCAGGTCGTTTGACCAATTGACTCAAAATCGATAAGAAATGTGGTCCTATATGGGTAGAAAGAGACACAGCAGTTTTTATTGGATTTTAGTGGAATTTGTATTTTTCATGAATATTTTAAAGAAAAGTCACCATTTTTAGCCAATACACCACCCGATTTTTTCAATAACTCCCAGGTCGTTTGGCCGATTGACTCGAAATCGATCAGAAATGTGGTCCTATATGGGTAGAATGAGACACAGCAGTTTTTATTGGATTTTAGTGAAATTTGTATTTTTCATGAATATTTTAAAGAAAAGTCGCCATTTTTAGCCAATACACCACCCCATTTTTTCAATAGCTCCCAGGTCGTTTGGCCGATTGACTCGAAATCGATCAGAAATGTGGTCCTATACTGGTAGAATGAGACACAGCAGTTTTTATTGGATTTTAGTGGAATTTGGATTTTTCATGAATATTTTAAAGAAAAGTCACCATTTTTAGCCAATACACCACCCGATTTTTTCAATAGCTCCCAGGTCGTTTGACCAATTGACTCAAAATCGATCAGAAATGTGGTCCTATATGGCTAGAATGAGACACAGCAGTTTTTATTGGATTTTAGTGGAATTTGGATTTTTCATGAATATATTAAAGAAAAGTCGCCATTTTTAGCCAATACACCACCTGATTTTTTCAATAGCTCCCAGGTCGTTTGGCCGATTGACTTGAAATCGATCAGAAATGTGGTCCTATACTGGTAGAATGAGACACAGCAGTTTTTGTTGGATTTTAGTGGAATTTGGATTTTTCATGAATATTTTAAAGAAAAGTCACCATTTTTAGCCAATACACCACCCCATGTTTTCAATAGCTCCCAGGTCGTTTGACCAATTGACTCAAAATCGATCAGAAATGTGGTCCTATATGGGTAGAATGAGACACAGCAGTTTTTATTGGATTTTAGTGGAATTTGTATTTTTCATGAATATTTTAAAGAAAAGTCACCATTTTTAGCCAATACACCACCCGATTTTTTCAATAGCTCCCAGGTCGTTTGACCAATTGACTCGAAATCGATCAGAAATGTGGTCCTATATGGCTAGAATGAGACACAGCAGTTTTTATTGGATTTTAGTGGAATTTGGATTTTTCATGAATATATTAAAGAAAAGTCGCCATTTTTAGCCAATACACCACCCCATTTTTTCATTAGCTCCCAGGTCGTTTGACCAATTGACTCAAAATCGATAAGAAATGTGGTCCTATATGGGTAGAAAGAGACACAGCAGGTTTTATTGGATTTTAGTGGAATTTAGATTTTTCATGAATATTTTAAAGAAAAGTCGCCATTTTTAGCCAATACACCACCCGATTTTTTCAATAGCTCCCAGGTCGTTTGGCCGATTGACTCGAAATCGATCAGAAATGTGGTCCTATATGGGTAGAATGAGACACAGCAGTTTTTATTGGATTTTAGTGAAATTTGTATTTTTCATGAATATTTTAAAGAAAAGTCGCCATTTTTAGCCAATACACCACCCGATTTTTTCAATAGCTCCCAGGTCGTTTGGCCGATTGACTCGAAATCGATCAGAAATGTGGTCCTATACTGGTAGAATGAGACACAGCAGTTTTTATTGGATTTTAGTGGAATTTGGATTTTTCATGAATATTTTAAAGAAAAGTCACCATTTTTAGCCAATACACCACCCGATTTTTTCAATAGCTCCCAGGTCGTTTGACCAATTGACTCAAAATCGATCAGAAATGTGGTCCTATATGGCTAGAATGAGACACAGCAGTTTTTATTGGATTTTAGTGGAATTTGGATTTTTCATGAATATATTAAAGAAAAGTCGCCATTTTTAGCCAATACACCACCTGATTTTTTCAATAGCTCCCAGGTCGTTTGGCCGATTGACTTGAAATCGATCAGAAATGTGGTCCTATACTGGTAGAATGAGACACAGCAGTTTTTGTTGGATTTTAGTGGAATTTGGATTTTTCATGAATATTTTAAAGAAAAGTCACCATTTTTAGCCAATACACCACCCCATGTTTTCAATAGCTCCCAGGTCGTTTGACCAATTGACTCAAAATCGATCAGAAATGTGGTCCTATATGGGTAGAATGAGACACAGCAGTTTTTATTGGATTTTAGTGGAATTTGTATTTTTCATGAATATTTTAAAGAAAAGTCACCATTTTTAGCCAATACACCACCCGATTTTTTCAATAGCTCCCAGGTCGTTTGACCAATTGACTCGAAATCGATCAGAAATGTGGTCCTATATGGCTAGAATGAGACACAGCAGTTTTTATTGGATTTTAGTGGAATTTGGATTTTTCATGAATATATTAAAGAAAAGTCGCCATTTTTAGCCAATACACCACCCCATTTTTTCATTAGCTCCCAGGTCGTTTGACCAATTGACTCAAAATCGATAAGAAATGTGGTCCTATATGGGTAGAAAGAGACACAGCAGGTTTTTTTGGATTTTAGTGGAATTTAGATTTTTCATGAATATTTTAAAGAAAAGTCGCCATTTTTAGCCAATACACCACCCGATTTTTTCAATAGCTCCCAGGTCGTTTGGCCGATTGACTCGAAATCGATCAGAAATGTGGTCCTATACTGGTAGAATGAGACATAGCAGTTTTTATTGGATTTTAGTGGAATTTGTATTTTTCATGAATATTTTAAAGAAAAGTCACCATTTTTAGCCAATACACCACCCGATTTTTTCAATAACTCCCAGGTCGTTTGGCCGATTGACTCGAAATCGATCAGAAATGTGGTCCTATATGGGTAGAATGAGACACAGCAGTTTTTATTGGATTTTAGTGAAATTTGTATTTTTCATGAATATTTTAAAGAAAAGTCGCCATTTTTAGCCAATACACCACCCGATTTTTTCAATAGCTCCCAGGTCGTTTGGCCGATTGACTCGAAATCGATCAGAAATGTGGTCCTATACTGGTAGAATGAGACACAGCAGTTTTTATTGGATTTTAGTGGAATTTGGATTTTTCATGAATATTTTAAAGAAAAGTCACCATTTTTAGCCAATACACCACCCGATTTTTTCAATAGCTCCCAGGTCGTTTGACCAATTGACTCAAAATCGATCAGAAATGTGGTCCTATATGGCTAGAATGAGACACAGCAGTTTTTATTGGATTTTAGTGGAATTTGGATTTTTCATGAATATATTAAAGAAAAGTCGCCATTTTTAGCCAATACACCACCTGATTTTTTCAATAGCTCCCAGGTCGTTTGGCCGATTGACTTGAAATCGATCAGAAATGTGGTCCTATACTGGTAGAATGAGACACAGCAGTTTTTGTTGGATTTTAGTGGAATTTGGATTTTTCATGAATATTTTAAAGAAAAGTCACCATTTTTAGCCAATACACCACCCCATGTTTTCAATAGCTCCCAGGTCGTTTGACCAATTGACTCAAAATCGATCAGAAATGTGGTCCTATATGGGTAGAATGAGACACAGCAGTTTTTATTGGATTTTAGTGGAATTTGTATTTTTCATGAATATTTTAAAGAAAAGTCACCATTTTTAGCCAATACACCACCCGATTTTTTCAATAGCTCCCAGGTCGTTTGACCAATTGACTCGAAATCGATCAGAAATGTGGTCCTATATGGCTAGAATGAGACACAGCAGTTTTTATTGGATTTTAGTGGAATTTGGATTTTTCATGAATATATTAAAGAAAAGTCGCCATTTTTAGCCAATACACCACCCCATTTTTTCATTAGCTCCCAGGTCGTTTGACCAATTGACTCAAAATCGATAAGAAATGTGGTCCTATATGGGTAGAAAGAGACACGGCAGGTTTTATTGGATTTTAGTGGAATTTAGATTTTTCATGAATATTTTAAAGAAAAGTCGCCATTTTTAGCCAATACACCACCCGATTTTTTCAATAGCTCCCAGGTCGTTTGGCCGATTGACTCGAAATCGATCAGAAATGTGGTCCTATATGGGTAGAATGAGACACAGCAGTTTTTATTGGATTTTAGTGAAATTTGTATTTTTCATGAATATTTTAAAGAAAAGTCGCCATTTTTAGCCAATACACCACCCGATTTTTTCAATAGCTCCCAGGTCGTTTGGCCGATTGACTCGAAATCGATCAGAAATGTGGTCCTATACTGGTAGAATGAGACACAGCAGTTTTTATTGGATTTTAGTGGAATTTGGATTTTTCATGAATATTTTAAAGAAAAGTCACCATTTTTAGCCAATACACCACCCGATTTTTTCAATAGCTCCCAGGTCGTTTGACCAATTGACTCAAAATCGATCAGAAATGTGGTCCTATATGGCTAGAATGAGACACAGCAGTTTTTATTGGATTTTAGTGGAATTTGGATTTTTCATGAATATATTAAAGAAAAGTCGCCATTTTTAGCCAATACACCACCTGATTTTTTCAATAGCTCCCAGGTCGTTTGGCCGATTGACTTGAAATCGATCAGAAATGTGGTCCTATACTGGTAGAATGAGACACAGCAGTTTTTGTTGGATTTTAGTGGAATTTGGATTTTTCATGAATATTTTAAAGAAAAGTCACCATTTTTAGCCAATACACCACCCCATGTTTTCAATAGCTCCCAGGTCGTTTGACCAATTGACTCAAAATCGATCAGAAATGTGGTCCTATATGGGTAGAATGAGACACAGCAGTTTTTATTGGATTTTAGTGGAATTTGTATTTTTCATGAATATTTTAAAGAAAAGTCACCATTTTTAGCCAATACACCACCCGATTTTTTCAATAGCTCCCAGGTCGTTTGACCAATTGACTCGAAATCGATCAGAAATGTGGTCCTATATGGCTAGAATGAGACACAGCAGTTTTTATTGGATTTTAGTGGAATTTGGATTTTTCATGAATATATTAAAGAAAAGTCGCCATTTTTAGCCAATACACCACCCCATTTTTTCATTAGCTCCCAGGTCGTTTGACCAATTGACTCAAAATCGATAAGAAATGTGGTCCTATATGGGTAGAATGAGACAAAGCAGTTTTTATTGGATTTTAGTGGAATTTGTATTTTTCATGAATATTTTAAAGAAAAGTCACCATTTTTAGCCAATACACCACCCGATTTTTTCAATAGCTCCCAAGTCATTTGGCCGATTGACTCGAAATCGATCAGAAATGTGGTCCTATACTGGTAGAATGAGACACAGCAGTTTTTATTGGATTTTAGTGGAATTTGTATTTTTCATGAATATTTTAAAGAAAAGTCGCCATTTTTAGACCATACACCACCCGATTTTTTCAATAGCTCCCAGGTCGTTTGGCCGATTGACTCGAAATCGATCAGAAATGTGGTCCCATACTGGTAGAATGAGACACACCATTATTTTTATTGGATATTAGTGGAATTTGTATTTTTCATGAATATTTTAAAGAAAAGTCACCATTTTTAGCCAATACACCACCCGATTTTTTCAATAGCTCCCAGGTCGTTTGGCCGATTGACTCGAAATCGATCAGAAATGTGGTCCCATACTGGTACAATGAGACACAGCAGTTTTTATTGAATTTTAGTGGAATTTGTATTTTTCATGAATATTTTAAAGAAAAGTCGCCATTTTTAGCCAATACACTACCCGATTTTTTCAATAGCTCCCAGGTCATTTGTCCGATTGACTCGAAAACGCTCCCAAATGTGCTCCTATACGGGCTGAACGAGACACAGCAGTCCCCATCGGATTCCGGTGGAATTTGTATTTTTGGTGAATATTTTAAAGAAAAAAGTGGCCCATTTTTTCAATAGCTTCCAGGTCTTTGGACCGATTGACTCGAAATCGCTCCCAAATGTGCTCCTATACTGGCTGAACGAGACACAGCAGTCCCCATCGGATTCCGGTGGAATTTTGTATTTTTGGTGAATATTTTACTGAAAAGGGACAATGTTTCATGAGACTGGCTTAAGGCTGGAGTTAGGGTTAGGGTTATGTGGCTAGGGTTAGGGTTACGGTCGTCTTTGGACCGATTGACTCGAAATTCGTCACAAATGTGGTCCTCTACTGGCGGAATGAGGGACAGCAGTTCCCATTGGATTCCGGTGGAATTTGTAATTTTGGTGAATATTTTAAAGAAAAAAGTGGCCATTTTTCATGAAAACCTCGGCCCATTTTTTCAATAGCTGCCAGGTCTTTGGACCGATTGACTCGAAATCGCTCCCAAATGTGCTCCTATACTGGCTGAACGAGACACAGCAGTCCCCATCGGATTCCGGTGGAATTTTGTATTTTTGGTGAATATTTTAGTGAAAAGGGACAATGTTTCATGAGACTGGCTTAAGGCTGGAGTTAGGGTTAGGGTTATGTGGCTAGGGTTAGGGTTACGGTCGTCTTTGGACCGATTGACTCGAAATTCGTCACAAATGTGGTCCTCTACTGGCGGAATGAGGGACAGCAGTTCCCATTGGATTCCGGTGGAATTTGTATTTTTGGTGAATATTTTAGTGAAAAGGGACAATGTTTCATGAGACTGGCTTAAGGCTGGAGTTAGGGTTAGGGTTATGTGGCTAGGGTTAGGGTTACGGTCGTCTTTGGACCGATTGACTCGAAATTCGTCACGAATGTGGTCCTCTACTGGCGGAATTAGGGACAGCAGTTCCCATTGGATTCCGGTGGAATTTGTATTTTTGGTGAATATTTTAAAGAAAAAAGTGGCCCATTTTTTCAATAGCTTCCAGGTCTTTGGACCGATTGACTCGAAATCGCTCCCAAATGTGCTCCTATACGGGCTGAACGAGACACAGCAGTCCCCATCGAATTCCGGTGGAATTTGTATTTTTGGTGAATATTTTAAAGAAAAAAGTGGCCCATTTTTTCAATAGCTTCCAGGTCTTTGGACCGATTGACTCGAAATCGCTCCCAAATGTGCTCCTATACTGGCTGAACGAGACACAGCAGTCCCCATCGGATTCCGGTGGAATTTTGTATTTTTGGTGAATATTTTACTGAAAAGGGACAATGTTTCATGAGACTGGCTTAAGGCTGGAGTTAGGGTTAGGGTTATGTGGCTAGGGTTAGGGTTACGGTCGTCTTTGGACCGATTGACTCGAAATTCGTCACAAATGTGGTCCTCTACTGGCGGAATGAGGGACAGCAGTTCCCATTGGATTCCGGTGGAATTTGTAATTTTGGTGAATATTTTAAAGAAAAAAGTGGCCATTTTTCATGAAAACCTCGGCCCATTTTTTCAATAGCTTCCAGGTCTTTGGACCGATTGACTCGAAATCGCTCCCAAATGTGCTCCTATACTGGCTGAACGAGACACAGCAGTCCCCATCGGATTCCGGTGGAATTTTGTATTTTTGGTGAATATTTTAGTGAAAAGGGACAATGTTTCATGAGACTGGCTTAAGGCTGGAGTTAGGGTTAGGGTTATGTGGCTAGGGTTAGGGTTACGGTCGTCTTTGGACCGATTGACTCGAAATTCGTCACAAATGTGGTCCTCTACTGGCGGAATGAGGGACAGCAGTTCCCATTGGATTCCGGTGGAATTTGTATTTTTGGTGAATATTTTAAAGAAAAAAGTGGCCATTTTTCATGAAAACCTCGGCCCATTTTTTCAATAGCTTCCAGGTCTTTGGACCGATTGACTCGAAATCGCTCCCAAATGTGCTCCTATACTGGCTGAACGAGACACAGCAGTCCCCATCGGATTCCGGTGGAATTTGTATTTTTGGTGAATATTTTAGTGAAAAGGGACAATGTTTCATGAGACTGGCTTAAGGCTGGAGTTAGGGTTAGGGTTATGTGGCTAGGGTTAGGGTTACGGTCATCTTTGGACCGATTGACTCAAAATTCGTCACAAATGTGGTCCTCTACTGGCGGAATGAGGGACAGCAGTTCCCATTGGATTCCGGTGGAATTTGTATTTTTGGTGAATATTTTAAAGAAAAAAGTGGCCCATTTTTTCAATAGCTTCCAGGTCTTTGGACCGATTGACTCGAAATCGCTCCCAAATGTGCTCCTATACTGGCTGAACGAGACACAGCAGTCCCCATCGGATTCCGGTGGAATTTGTATTTTTGGTGAATATTTTAGTGAAAAGGGACAATGTTTCATGAGACTGGCTTAAGGCTGGAGTTAGGGTTAGGGTTAGGGTTTTGTGGCTAGGGTTAGGGTTACGGTCGTCTTTGGACCGATTGACTCGAAATTCGTCACAAATGTGGTCCTCTACTGGCGGAATGAGGGACAGCAGTTCCCATTGGATTCCGGTGGAATTTGTATTTTTGGTGAATATTTTAATGAAAAAAGTGGCCATTTTTCATGAAAACCTCGGCCCATTTTTTCAATAGCTTCCAGGTCTTTGGACCGATTGACTCGAAATCGCTCCCAAATGTGCTCCTATACTGGCTGAACGAGACACAGCAGTCCCCATCGGATTCCGGTGGAATTTGTATTTTTGGTGAATATTTTAGTGAAAAGGGACAATGTTTCATGAGACTGGCTTAAGGCTGGAGTTAGGGTTAGGGTTATGTGGCTAGGGTTAGGGTTACGGTCGTCTTTGGACCGATTGACTCGAAATTCGTCACAAATGTGGTCCTCTACTGGCGGAATGAGGGACAGCAGTTCCCATTGGATTCCGGTGGAATTTGTATTTTTGGTGAATATTTTAAAGAAAAAAGTGGCCATTTTTCATGAAAACCTCGGCCCATTTTTTCAATAGCTTCCAGGTCTTTGGACCGATTGACTCGAAATCGCTCCCAAATGTGCTCCTATACTGGCTGAACGAGACACAGCAGTCCCCATCGGATTCCGGTGGAATTTGTATTTTTGGTGAATATTTTAGTGAAAAGGGACAATGTTTCATGAGACTGGCTTAAGGCTGGAGTTAGGGTTAGGGTTATGTGGCTAGGGTTAGGGTTACGGTCATCTTTGGACCGATTGACTCAAAATTCGTCACAAATGTGGTCCTCTACTGGCGGAATGAGGGACAGCAGTTCCCATTGGATTCCGGTGGAATTTGTATTTTTGGTGAATATTTTAAAGAAAAAAGTGGCCCATTTTTTCAATAGCTTCCAGGTCTTTGGACCGATTGACTCGAAATCGCTCCCAAATGTGCTCCTATACTGGCTGAACGAGACACAGCAGTCCCCATTGGATTCCGGTGGAATTTGTATTTTTGGTGAATATTTTAGTGAAAAGGCACAATGTTTCATGAGACTGGCTTAAGGCTGGAGTTAGGGTTAGGGTTCCGCTTGACCGATTGACTCAAAATTGACCACAAATGTCGCCGGTACTGGCGGAAAGAAGAAACAGCAGTTTTTATTGGATTCTGGTGGAATTTGAATTTTTGGTGAATATTTTAAAGAAAAAAGTGGCCATTTTTCATGAAAACCTCGGCCCATTTTTTCAATAGCTTCCAGGTCTTTGGACCGATTGACTCGAAATCGCTCCCAAATGTGCTCCTATACTGGCTGAACGAGACACAGCAGTCCCCATCGGATTCCGGTGGAATTTGTATTTTTGGTGAATAATTTAGTGAAAAGGGACAATGTTTCATGAGTTTGGCTTAAGGCTGGAGTTAGGGTTAGGGTTATGTGGCTAGGGTTAGGGTTACGGTCGTCTTTGGACCGATTGACTCGAAATTCGTCACACATGTGGTCCTCTAGTGGCGGAATGAGGGACAGCAGTTCCCATTGGATTCCGGTGGAATTTGTATTTTTGGTGAATATTTTATCGAAAAAAGTGGCCATTTTTCATGAAAACCTTGGCCCATTTTTTCAATAGCTTCCAGGTCTTTGGACTGATTGACTCGAAATCGCTCCCAAATGTGCTCCTATACTGGCTGAACGAGACACAGCAGTCCCCATCGGATTCCGGTGGAATTTGTATTTTTGGTGAATATTTTAGTGAAAAGGGACAATGTTTCATGAGACTGGCTTAAGGCTGGAGTTAGGGTTAGGGTTATGTGGCTAGGGTTAGGGTTACGGTCGTCTTTGGACCGATTGACTCGAAATTCGTCACAAATGTGGTCCTCTACTGGCGGAATGAGGGACAGCAGTTCCCATTGGATTCCGGTGGAATTTGTATTTTTGGTGAATATTTTAAAGAAAAAAGTGGCCATTTTTCATGAAAACCTCGGCCCATTTTTTCAATAGCTTCCAGGTCTTTGGACCGATTGACTCGAAATCGCTCCCAAATGTGCTCCTATACTGGCTGAACGAGACACAGCAGTCCCCATCGGATTCCGGTGGAATTTGTATTTTTGGTGAATATTTTAGTGAAAAGGGACAATGTTTCATGAGACTGGCTTAAGGCTGGAGTTAGGGTTAGGGTTATGTGGCTAGGGTTAGGGTTACGGTCATCTTTGGACCGATTGACTCAAAATTCGTCACAAATGTGGTCCTCTACTGGCGGAATGAGGGACAGCAGTTCCCATTGGATTCCGGTGGAATTTGTATTTTTGGTGAATATTTTAAAGAAAAAAGTGGCCCATTTTTTCAATAGCTTCCAGGTCTTTGGACCGATTGACTCGAAATCGCTCCCAAATGTGCTCCTATACTGGCTGAACGAGACACAGCAGTCCCCATTGGATTCCGGTGGAATTTGTATTTTTGGTGAATATTTTAGTGAAAAGGCACAATGTTTCATGAGACTGGCTTAAGGCTGGAGTTAGGGTTAGGGTTCCGCTTGACCGATTGACTCAAAATTGACCACAAATGTCGCCGGTACTGGCGGAAAGAAGAAACAGCAGTTTTTATTGGATTCTGGTGGAATTTGAATTTTTGGTGAATATTTTAAAGAAAAAAGTGGCCATTTTTCATGAAAACCTCGGCCCATTTTTTCAATAGCTTCCAGGTCTTTGGACCGATTGACTCGAAATCGCTCCCAAATGTGCTCCTATACTGGCTGAACGAGACACAGCAGTCCCCATCGGATTCCGGTGGAATTTGTATTTTTGGTGAATAATTTAGTGAAAAGGGACAATGTTTCATGAGTTTGGCTTAAGGCTGGAGTTAGGGTTAGGGTTATGTGGCTAGGGTTAGGGTTACGGTCGTCTTTGGACCGATTGACTCGAAATTCGTCACACATGTGGTCCTCTAGTGGCGGAATGAGGGACAGCAGTTCCCATTGGATTCCGGTGGAATTTGTATTTTTGGTGAATATTTTATCGAAAAAAGTGGCCATTTTTCATGAAAACCTTGGCCCATTTTTTCAATAGCTTCCAGGTCTTTGGACTGATTGACTCGAAATCGCTCCCAAATGTGCTCCTATACTGGCTGAACGAGACACAGCAGTCTCCATCGGATTCCGGTGGAATTTGTATTTTTGGTGAATATTTTAGTGAAAAGGGACAATGTTTCATGAGACTGGCTTAAGGCTGGAGTTAGGGTTAGGGTTATGTGGCTAGGGTTAGGGTTACGGTCGTCTTTGGACCGATTGACTCGAAATTCGTCACAAATGTGGTCCTCTACTGGCGGAATGAGGGACAGCAGTTCCCATTGGATTCCGGTGGAATTTGTATTTTTGGTGAATATTTTAATGAAAAAAGTGGCCATTTTTCATGAAAACCTCGGCCCATTTTTTCAATAGCTTCCAGGTCTTTGGACCAATTGACTCGAAATCGCTCCCAAATGTGCTCCTATACTGGCTGAACGAGACACAGCAGTCCCCATCGGATTCCGGTGGAATTTGTATTTTTGGTGAATATTTTAGTGAAAAGGGACAATGTTTCATGAGACTGGCTTAAGGCTGGAGTTAGGGTTAGGGTTATGTGGCTATGGTTAGGGTTACGGTCGTCTTTGGACCGATTGACTCGAAATTCGTCACAAATGTGGTCCTCTACTGGCGGAATGAGGGACAGCAGTTCCCATTGGATTCCGGTGGAATTTGTATTTTTGGTGAATATTTTAACGAAAAAAGTGGCCATTTTTCATGAAAACCTCGGCCCATTTTTTCAATAGCTTCCAGGTCTTTGGACCGATTGACTCGAAATGGCTACCAAATGTGCTCCTATACTGGCTGAACGAGACACAGCAGTCCCCATCGGATTCCGGTGGAATTTGTATTTTTGGTGAATATTTTAGTGAAAAGGGACAATGTTTCATGAGACTGGCTTAAGGCTGGAGTTAGGGTTAGGGTTATGTGGCTAGGGTTAGGGTTACGGTCGTCTTTGGACCGATTGACTCGAAATTCGTCACAAATGTGGTCCTCTACTGGCGGAATGAGGGACAGCAGTTCCCATTGGATTCCGGTGGAATTTGTATTTTTGGTGAATATTTTAACGAAAAAAGTGGCCATTTTTCATGAAAACCTCGGCCCATTTTTTCAATAGCTTCCAGGTCTTTGGACCGATTGACTCGAAATCGCTCCCAAATGTGCTCCTATACTGGCTGAACGAGACACAGCAGTCCCCATCGGATTCCGGTGGAATTTGTATTTTTGGTGAATATTTTAGTGAAAAGGGACAATGTTTCATGAGACTGGCTTAAGGCTGGAGTTAGGGTTAGGGTTATGTGGCTAGGGTTAGGGTTACGGTCGTCTTTGGACCGATTGACTCGAAATTCGTCACAAATGTGGTCCTCTACTGGCGGAATGAGGGACAGCAGTTCCCATTGGATTCCGGTGGAATTTGTATTTTTGGTGAATATTTTAACGAAAAAAGTGGCCATTTTTCATGAAAACCTCGGCCCATTTTTTCAATAGCTTCCAGGTCTTTGGACCGATTGACTCGAAATCGCTCCCAAATGTGCTCCTATACTGGCTGAACGAGACACAGCAGTCCCCATCGGATTCCGGTGGAATTTGTATTTTTGGTGAATATTTTAGTGAAAAGGGACAATGTTTCATCAGACTGGCTTAAGGCTGGAGTTAGGGTTAGGGTTTTGTGGCTAGGGTTAGGGTTACGGTCGTCTTTGGACCGATTGACTCGAAATTCGTCACAAATGTGGTCCTCTACTGGCGGAATGAGGGACAGCAGTTCCCATTGGATTCCGGTGGAATTTGTATTTTTGGTGAATATTTTAACGAAAAAAGTGGCCATTTTTCATGAAAACCTCGGCCCATTTTTTCAATAGCTTCCAGGTCTTTGGACCGATTGACTCGAAATCGCTCCCAAATGTGCTCCTATACTGGCTGAACGAGACACAGCAGTCCCCATCGGATTCCGGTGGAATTTGTATTTTTGGTGAATATTTTAAAGAAAAAAGTGGCCCATTTTTTCAATAGCTTCCAGGTCTTTGGACCGATTGACTCGAAATCGCTCCCAAATGTGCTCCTATACTGGCTGAACGAGACACAGCAGTCCCCATCGGATTCCGGTGGAATTTGTATTTTTGGTGAATATTTTAGTGAAAAGGGACAATGTTTCATGAGACTGGCTTAAGGCTGGAGTTAGGGTTAGGGTTATGTGGCTAGGGTTAGGGTTACGGTCGTCTTTGGACCGATTGACTCGAAATTCGTCACAAATGTGGTCCTCTACTGGCGGAATGAGGGACAGCAGTTCCCATTGGATTCCGGTGGAATTTGTATTTTTGGTGAATATTTTAAAGAAAAAAGTGGCCATTTTTCATGAAAACCTCGGCCCATTTTTTCAATAGCTTCCAGGTCTTTGGACCGATTGACTCGAAATCGCTCCCAAATGTGCTCCTATACTGGCTGAACGAGACACAGCAGTCCCCATCGGATTCCGGTGGAATTTTGTATTTTTGGTGAATATTTTAGTGAAAAGGGACAATGTTTCATGAGACTGGCTTAAGGCTGGAGTTAGGGTTAGGGTTATGTGGCTAGGGTTAGGGTTACGGTCGTCTTTGGACCAATTGACTCGAAATTCGTCACAAATGTGGTCCTCTACTGGCGGAATGAGGGACAGCAGTTCCCATTGGATTCCGGTGGAATTTGTATTTTTGGTGAATATTTTAAAGAAAAAAGTGGCCATTTTTCATGAAAACCTCGGCCCATTTTTTCAATAGCTTCCAGGTCTTTGGACCGATTGACTCGAAATCGCTCCCAAATGTGCTCCTATACTGGCTGAACGAGACACAGCAGTCCCCATCGGATTCCGGTGGAATTTGTATTTTTGGTGAATATTTTAGTGAAAAGGGACAATGTTTCATGAGACTGGCTTAAGGCTGGAGTTAGGGTTAGGGTTAGGGTTTTGTGGCTAGGGTTAGGGTTACGGTCGTCTTTGGACCGATTGACTCGAAATTCGTCACAAATGTGGTCCTCTACTGGCGGAATGAGGGACAGCAGTTCCCATTGGATTCCGGTGGAATTTGTATTTTTGGTGAATATTTTACTGAAAAGGGACAATGTTTCATGAGACTGGCTTAAGGCTGGAGTTAGGGTTAGGGTTATGTGGCTAGGGTTAGGGTTACGGTCGTCTTTGGACCGATTGACTCGAAATCGCTCCCAAATGTGCTCCTATACTGGCTGAACGAGACACAGCAGTCCCCATCGGATTCCGGTGGAATTTGTATTTTTGGTGAATATTTTAGTGAAAAGGGACAATGTTTCATCAGACTGGCTTAAGGCTGGAGTTAGGGTTAGGGTTTTGTGGCTAGGGTTAGGGTTACGGTCGTCTTTGGACCGATTGACTCGAAATTCGTCACAAATGTGGTCCTCTACTGGCGGAATGAGGGACAGCAGTTCCCATTGGATTCCGGTGGAATTTGTATTTTTGGTGAATATTTTAACGAAAAAAGTGGCCATTTTTCATGAAAACCTCGGCCCATTTTTTCAATAGCTTCCAGGTCTTTGGACCGATTGACTCGAAATCGCTCCCAAATGTGCTCCTATACTGGCTGAACGAGACACAGCAGTCCCCATCGGATTCCGGTGGAATTTGTATTTTTGGTGAATATTTTAAAGAAAAAAGTGGCCCATTTTTTCAATAGCTTCCAGGTCTTTGGACCGATTGACTCGAAATCGCTCCCAAATGTGCTCCTATACTGGCTGAACGAGACACAGCAGTCCCCATCGGATTCCGGTGGAATTTGTATTTTTGGTGAATATTTTAGTGAAAAGGGACAATGTTTCATGAGACTGGCTTAAGGCTGGAGTTAGGGTTAGGGTTATGTGGCTAGGGTTAGGGTTACGGTCGTCTTTGGACCGATTGACTCGAAATTCGTCACAAATGTGGTCCTCTACTGGCGGAATGAGGGACAGCAGTTCCCATTGGATTCCGGTGGAATTTGTAATTTTGGTGAATATTTTAAAGAAAAAAGTGGCCATTTTTCATGAAAACCTCGGCCCATTTTTTCAATAGCTTCCAGGTCTTTGGACCGATTGACTCGAAATCGCTCCCAAATGTGCTCCTATACTGGCTGAACGAGACACAGCAGTCCCCATCGGATTCCGGTGGAATTTTGTATTTTTGGTGAATATTTTAGTGAAAAGGGACAATGTTTCATGAGACTGGCTTAAGGCTGGAGTTAGGGTTAGGGTTATGTGGCTAGGGTTAGGGTTACGGTCGTCTTTGGACCGATTGACTCGAAATTCGTCACAAATGTGGTCCTCTACTGGCGGAATGAGGGACAGCAGTTCCCATTGGATTCCGGTGGAATTTGTATTTTTGGTGAATATTTTAAAGAAAAAAGTGGCCATTTTTCATGAAAACCTCGGCCCATTTTTTCAATAGCTTCCAGGTCTTTGGACCGATTGACTCGAAATCGCTCCCAAATGTGCTCCTATACTGGCTGAACGAGACACAGCAGTCCCCATCGGATTCCGGTGGAATTTGTATTTTTGGTGAATATTTTAGTGAAAAGGGACAATGTTTCATGAGACTGGCTTAAGGCTGGAGTTAGGGTTAGGGTTAGGGTTTTGTGGCTAGGGTTAGGGTTACGGTCGTCTTTGGACCGATTGACTCGAAATTCGTCACAAATGTGGTCCTCTACTGGCGGAATGAGGGACAGCAGTTCCCATTGGATTCCGGTGGAATTTGTATTTTTGGTGAATATTTTAACGAAAAAAGTGGCCATTTTTCATGAAAACCTCGGCCCATTTTTTCAATAGCTTCCAGGTCTTTGGACCGATTGACTCGAAATCGCTCCCAAATGTGCTCCTATACTGGCTGAACGAGACACAGCAGTCCCCATCGGATTCCGGTGGAATTTGTATTTTTGGTGAATATTTTAGTGAAAAGGCACAATGTTTCATGAGACTGGCTTAAGGCTGGAGTTAGGGTTAGGGTTCCGCTTGACCGATTGACTCAAAATTGACCACAAATGTCGCCGGTACTGGCGGAAAGAAGAAACAGCAGTTTTTATTGGATTCTGGTGGAATTTGTATTTTTGGTGAATATTTTAAAGAAAAAAGTGGCCATTTTTCATGAAAACCTCGGCCCATTTTTTCAATAGCTTCCAGGTCTTTGGACCGATTGACTCGAAATCGCTCCCAAATGTGCTCCTATACTGGCTGAACGAGACACAGCAGTCCCCATCGGATTCCGGTGGAATTTGTATTTTTGGTGAATAATTTAGTGAAAAGGGACAATGTTTCATGAGTTTGGCTTAAGGCTGGAGTTAGGGTTAGGGTTATGTGGCTAGGGTTAGGGTTACGGTCGTCTTTGGACCGATTGACTCGAAATTCGTCACACATGTGGTCCTCTAGTGGCGGAATGAGGGACAGCAGTTCCCATTGGATTCCGGTGGAATTTGTATTTTTGGTGAATATTTTATCGAAAAAAGTGGCCATTTTTCATGAAAACCTTGGCCCATTTTTTCAATAGCTTCCAGGTCTTTGGACTGATTGACTCGAAATCGCTCCCAAATGTGCTCCTATACTGGCTGAACGAGACACAGCAGTCTCCATCGGATTCCGGTGGAATTTGTATTTTTGGTGAATATTTTAGTGAAAAGGGACAATGTTTCATGAGACTGGCTTAAGGCTGGAGTTAGGGTTAGGGTTATGTGGCTAGGGTTAGGGTTACGGTCGTCTTTGGACCGATTGACTCGAAATTCGTCACAAATGTGGTCCTCTACTGGCGGAATGAGGGACAGCAGTTCCCATTGGATTCCGGTGGAATTTGTATTTTTGGTGAATATTTTAATGAAAAAAGTGGCCATTTTTCATGAAAACCTCGGCCCATTTTTTCAATAGCTTCCAGGTCTTTGGACCGATTGACTCGAAATCGCTCCCAAATGTGCTCCTATACTGGCTGAACGAGACACAGCAGTCCCCATCGGATTCCGGTGGAATTTGTATTTTTGGTGAATATTTTAGTGAAAAGGGACAATGTTTCATGAGACTGGCTTAAGGCTGGAGTTAGGGTTAGGGTTATGTGGCTAGGGTTAGGGTTACGGTCGTCTTTGGACCGATTGACTCGAAATTCGTCACAAATGTGGTCCTCTACTGGCGGAATGAGGGACAGCAGTTCCCATTGGATTCCGGTGGAATTTGTATTTTTGGTGAATATTTTAAAGAAAAAAGTGGCCATTTTTCATGAAAACCTCGGCCCATTTTTTCAATAGCTTCCAGGTCTTTGGACCGATTGACTCGAAATCGCTCCCAAATGTGCTCCTATACTGGCTGAACGAGACACAGCAGTCCCCATCGGATTCCGGTGGAATTTGTATTTTTGGTGAATATTTTAGTGAAAAGGGACAATGTTTCATGAGACTGGCTTAAGGCTGGAGTTAGGGTTAGGGTTATGTGGCTATGGTTAGGGTTACGGTCGTCTTTGGACCGATTGACTCGAAATTCGTCACAAATGTGGTCCTCTACTGGCGGAATGAGGGACAGCAGTTCCCATTGGATTCCGGTGGAATTTGTATTTTTGGTGAATATTTTAACGAAAAAAGTGGCCATTTTTCATGAAAACCTCGGCCCATTTTTTCAATAGCTTCCAGGTCTTTGGACCGATTGACTCGAAATGGCTACCAAATGTGCTCCTATACTGGCTGAACGAGACACAGCAGTCCCCATCGGATTCCGGTGGAATTTGTATTTTTGGTGAATATTTTAGTGAAAAGGGACAATGTTTCATGAGACTGGCTTAAGGCTGGAGTTAGGGTTAGGGTTATGTGGCTAGGGTTAGGGTTACGGTCGTCTTTGGACCGATTGACTCGAAATTCGTCACAAATGTGGTCCTCTACTGGCGGAATGAGGGACAGCAGTTCCCATTGGATTCCGGTGGAATTTGTATTTTTGGTGAATATTTTAACGAAAAAAGTGGCCATTTTTCATGAAAACCTCGGCCCATTTTTTCAATAGCTTCCAGGTCTTTGGACCGATTGACTCGAAATCGCTCCCAAATGTGCTCCTATACTGGCTGAACGAGACACAGCAGTCCCCATCGGATTCCGGTGGAATTTGTATTTTTGGTGAATATTTTAGTGAAAAGGGACAATGTTTCATGAGACTGGCTTAAGGCTGGAGTTAGGGTTAGGGTTATGTGGCTATGGTTAGGGTTACGGTCGTCTTTGGACCGATTGACTCGAAATTCGTCACAAATGTGGTCCTCTACTGGCGGAATGAGGGACAGCAGTTCCCATTGGATTCCGGTGGAATTTGTATTTTTGGTGAATATTTTAAAGAAAAAAGTGGCCATTTTTCATGAAAACCTCGGCCCATTTTTTCAATAGCTTCCAGGTCTTTGGACCGATTGACTCGAAATGGCTACCAAATGTGCTCCTATACTGGCTGAACGAGACACAGCAGTCCCCATCGGATTCCGGTGGAATTTGTATTTTTGGTGAATATTTTAGTGAAAAGGGACAATGTTTCATGAGACTGGCTTAAGGCTGGAGTTAGGGTTAGGGTTATGTGGCTAGGGTTAGGGTTACGGTCGTCTTTGGACCGATTGACTCGAAATTCGTCACAAATGTGGTCCTCTACTGGCGGAATGAGGGACAGCAGTTCCCATTGGATTCCGGTGGAATTTGTATTTTTGGTGAATATTTTAACGAAAAAAGTGGCCATTTTTCATGAAAACCTCGGCCCATTTTTTCAATAGCTTCCAGGTCTTTGGACCGATTGACTCGAAATCGCTCCCAAATGTGCTCCTATACTGGCTGAACGAGACACAGCAGTCCCCATCGGATTCCGGTGGAATTTGTATTTTTGGTGAATATTTTAGTGAAAAGGGACAATGTTTCATGAGACTGGCTTAAGGCTGGAGTTAGGGTTAGGGTTATGTGGCTATGGTTAGGGTTACGGTCGTCTTTGGACCGATTGACTCGAAATTCGTCACAAATGTGGTCCTCTACTGGCGGAATGAGGGACAGCAGTTCCCATTGGATTCCGGTGGAATTTGTATTTTTGGTGAATATTTTAACGAAAAAAGTGGCCATTTTTCATGAAAACCTCGGCCCATTTTTTCAATAGCTTCCAGGTCTTTGGACCGATTGACTCGAAATGGCTACCAAATGTGCTCCTATACTGGCTGAACGAGACACAGCAGTCCCCATCGGATTCCGGTGGAATTTGTATTTTTGGTGAATATTTTAGTGAAAAGGGACAATGTTTCATGAGACTGGCTTAAGGCTGGAGTTAGGGTTAGGGTTATGTGGCTAGGGTTAGGGTTACGGTCGTCTTTGGACCGATTGACTCGAAATTCGTCACAAATGTGGTCCTCTACTGGCGGAATGAGGGACAGCAGTTCCCATTGGATTCCGGTGGAATTTGTATTTTTGGTGAATATTTTAACGAAAAAAGTGGCCATTTTTCATGAAAACCTCGGCCCATTTTTTCAATAGCTTCCAGGTCTTTGGACCGATTGACTCGAAATCGCTCCCAAATGTGCTCCTATACTGGCTGAACGAGACACAGCAGTCCCCATCGGATTCCGGTGGAATTTGTATTTTTGGTGAATATTTTAGTGAAAAGGGACAATGTTTCATGAGACTGGCTTAAGGCTGGAGTTAGGGTTAGGGTTTTGTGGCTAGGGTTAGGGTTACGGTCGTCTTTGGACCGATTGACTCGAAATTCGTCACAAATGTGGTCCTCTACTGGCGGAATGAGGGACAGCAGTTCCCATTGGATTCCGGTGGAATTTGTATTTTTGGTGAATATTTTAACGAAAAAAGTGGCCATTTTTCATGAAAACCTCGGCCCATTTTTTCAATAGCTTCCAGGTCTTTGGACCGATTGACTCGAAATGGCTACCAAATGTGCTCCTATACTGGCTGAACGAGACACAGCAGTCCCCATCGGATTCCGGTGGAATTTGTATTTTTGGTGAATATTTTAGTGAAAAGGGACAATGTTTCATGAGACTGGCTTAAGGCTGGAGTTAGGGTTAGGGTTATGTGGCTAGGGTTAGGGTTACGGTCGTCTTTGGACCGATTGACTCGAAATTCGTCACAAATGTGGTCCTCTACTGGCGGAATGAGGGACAGCAGTTCCCATTGGATTCCGGTGGAATTTGTATTTTTGGTGAATATTTTAACGAAAAAAGTGGCCATTTTTCATGAAAACCTCGGCCCATTTTTTCAATAGCTTCCAGGTCTTTGGACCGATTGACTCGAAATCGCTCCCAAATGTGCTCCTATACTGGCTGAACGAGACACAGCAGTCCCCATCGGATTCCGGTGGAATTTGTATTTTTGGTGAATATTTTAGTGAAAAGGGACAATGTTTCATGAGACTGGCTTAAGGCTGGAGTTAGGGTTAGGGTTTTGTGGCTAGGGTTAGGGTTACGGTCGTCTTTGGACCGATTGACTCGAAATTCGTCACAAATGTGGTCCTCTACTGGCGGAATGAGGGACAGCAGTTCCCATTGGATTCCGGTGGAATTTGTATTTTTGGTGAATATTTTAAAGAAAAAAGTGGCCATTTTTCATGAAAACCTCGGCCCATTTTTTCAATAGCTTCCAGGTCTTTGGACCGATTGACTCGAAATCGCTCCCAAATGTGCTCCTATACTGGCTGAACGAGACACAGCAGTCCCCATCGGATTCCGGTGGAATTTGTATTTTTGGTGAATATTTTAGTGAAAAGGGACAATGTTTCATGAGACTGGCTTAAGGCTGGAGTTAGGGTTAGGGTTATGTGGCTATGGTTAGGGTTACGGTCGTCTTTGGACCGATTGACTCGAAATTCGTCACAAATGTGGTCCTCTACTGGCGGAATGAGGGACAGCAGTTCCCATTGGATTCCGGTGGAATTTGTATTTTTGGTGAATATTTTAACGAAAAAAGTGGCCATTTTTCATGAAAACCTCGGCCCATTTTTTCAATAGCTTCCAGGTCTTTGGACCGATTGACTCGAAATGGCTACCAAATGTGCTCCTATACTGGCTGAACGAGACACAGCAGTCCCCATCGGATTCCGGTGGAATTTGTATTTTTGGTGAATATTTTAGTGAAAAGGGACAATGTTTCATGAGACTGGCTTAAGGCTGGAGTTAGGGTTAGGGTTATGTGGCTAGGGTTAGGGTTACGGTCGTCTTTGGACCGATTGACTCGAAATTCGTCACAAATGTGGTCCTCTACTGGCGGAATGAGGGACAGCAGTTCCCATTGGATTCCGGTGGAATTTGTATTTTTGGTGAATATTTTAACGAAAAAAGTGGCCATTTTTCATGAAAACCTCGGCCCATTTTTTCAATAGCTTCCAGGTCTTTGGACCGATTGACTCGAAATCGCTCCCAAATGTGCTCCTATACTGGCTGAACGAGACACAGCAGTCCCCATCGGATTCCGGTGGAATTTGTATTTTTGGTGAATATTTTAGTGAAAAGGGACAATGTTTCATGAGACTGGCTTAAGGCTGGAGTTAGGGTTAGGGTTTTGTGGCTAGGGTTAGGGTTACGGTCGTCTTTGGACCGATTGACTCGAAATTCGTCACAAATGTGGTCCTCTACTGGCGGAATGAGGGACAGCAGTTCCCATTGGATTCCGGTGGAATTTGTATTTTTGGTGAATATTTTAACGAAAAAAGTGGCCATTTTTCATGAAAACCTCGGCCCATTTTTTCAATAGCTTCCAGGTCTTTGGACCGATTGACTCGAAATCGCTCTCAAATGTGCTCCTATACTGGCTGAACGAGACACAGCAGTCCCCATCGGATTCCGGTGGAATTTGTATTTTTGGTGAATATTTTAGTGAAAAGGGACAATGTTTCATGAGACTGGCTTAAGGCTGGAGTTAGGGTTAGGGTTTTGTGGCTAGGGTTAGGGTTACGGTCGTCTTTGGACCGATTGACTCGAAATTCGTCACAAATGTGGTCCTCTACTGGCGGAATGAGGGACAGCAGTTCCCATTGGATTCCGGTGGAATTTGTATTTTTGGTGAATATTTTAACGAAAAAAGTGGCCATTTTTCATGAAAACCTCGGCCCATTTTTTCAATAGCTTCCAGGTCTTTGGACCGATTGACTCGAAATGGCTACCAAATGTGCTCCTATACTGGCTGAACGAGACACAGCAGTCCCCATCGGATTCCGGTGGAATTTGTATTTTTGGTGAATATTTTAGTGAAAAGGGACAATGTTTCATGAGACTGGCTTAAGGCTGGAGTTAGGGTTAGGGTTATGTGGCTAGGGTTAGGGTTACGGTCGTCTTTGGACCGATTGACTCGAAATTCGTCACAAATGTGGTCCTCTACTGGCGGAATGAGGGACAGCAGTTCCCATTGGATTCCGGTGGAATTTGTATTTTTGGTGAATATTTTAACGAAAAAAGTGGCCATTTTTCATGAAAACCTCGGCCCATTTTTTCAATAGCTTCCAGGTCTTTGGACCGATTGACTCGAAATCGCTCCCAAATGTGCTCCTATACTGGCTGAACGAGACACAGCAGTCCCCATCGGATTCCGGTGGAATTTGTATTTTTGGTGAATATTTTAGTGAAAAGGGACAATGTTTCATGAGACTGGCTTAAGGCTGGAGTTAGGGTTAGGGTTACGGTCGTCTTTTGAACGATTGACTCGAAATTCGGCACGAATGTGGTCCTCTACTGGCTGAACGAGGGACAGCAGTTCCCATTGGATTCCGGTGAAATTTGTATTTTTGGTGAATATTTTAGTGAAAAAAGTGGCCCATTTTTTCAATAGCTTCCAGGTCTTTGGACCGATTGAGTCGAAATCGCTCCCAAATGTGCCCCTATACTGGCTGAACGAGACACAGCAGTCCCCATCGGATTCCGGTGGAATTTGTATTTTTGGTGAATATTTTAGTGAAAAAAGTGGCCCATTTTTTCAATAGCTTCCAGGTCTTTGGACCGATTGACTCGAAATCGCTCCCAAATGTGCTCCTATACTGGCTGAACGAGACACAGCAGTCCCCATCGGATTCCGGTGGAATTTGTATTTTTGGTGAATATTTTAGTGAAAAGGGACAATGTTTCATGAGACTGGCTTAAGGCTGGAGTTAGGGTTAGGGTTAGGGTTAGGGTTATGGGGCTAGGGTTAGGGTTACGGTCGTCTTTTGACCGATTGACTCGAAATTCGGCACGAATGTGGTCCTCTACTGGCTGAACGAGACACAGCAGTCCCCATCGGATTCCGGTGGAATTTGTATTTTTGGTGAATATTTTAGTGAAAAAAGTGGCCCATTTTTTCAATAGCTTCCAGGTCTTTGGACCGATTGACTCAAAATCGCTCCCAAATGTGCTCCTATACTGGCTGAACGAGACACAGCAGTCCCCATCGGATTCCGGTGGAATTTGTATTTTTGGTGAATATTTTAGTGAAAAAAGTGGCCCATTTTTTCAATAGCTTCCAGGTCTTTGGACCGATTGACTCGAAATCGCTCCCAAATGTGCTCCTATACTGGCTGAACGAGACACAGCAGTCCCCATCGGATTCCGGTGGAATTTGTATTTTTGGTGAATATTTTAGTGAAAAGGGACAATGTTTCATGAGACTGGCTTAAGGCTGGAGTTAGGGTTAGGGTTAGGGTTAGGGTTATGGGGCTAGGGTTAGGGTTACGGTCGTCTTTTGACCGATTGACTCGAAATTCGGCACGAATGTGGTCCTCTACTGGCTGAACGAGGGACAGCAGTTCCCATTGGATTCTGGTGAAATTTGTATTTTTGGTGAATATTTTAAAGAAAAAAGTGGCCCATTTTTTCAATAGCTTCCAGGTCTTTGGACCGATTGAGTCGAAATCGCTCCCAAATGTGCTCCTATACTGGCTGAACGAGACACAGCAGTCCCCATCAGATTCCGGTGGAATTTGTATTTTTGGTGAATATTTTAGTGAAAAAAGTGGCCCATTTTTTCAATAGCTTCCAGGTCTTTGGACCGATTGACTCGAAATCGCTCCCAAATGTGCTCCTATACTGGCTGAACGAGACACAGCAGTCCCCATCGGATTCCGGTGGAATTTGTATTTTTGGTGAATATTTTAGTGAAAAGGGACAATGTTTCATTAGACTGGCTTAAGACTGGAGTTAGGGTTAGGGTTAGGGTTAGGGTTAGGGTTATGGGGCTAGGGTTAGGGTTACGGTCGTCTTTTGACCGATTGACTCGAAATTCGGCACGAATGTGGTCCTCTACTGGCTGAACGAGGGACAGCAGTTCCCATTGGATTCCGGTGAAATTTGTATTTTTGGTGAATATTTTAAAGAAAAAAGTGGCCCATTTTTTCAATAGCTTCCAGGTCTTTGGACCGATTGACTCGAAATCGCTCCCAAATGTGCTCCTATACTGGCTGAACGAGACACAGCAGTCCCCATCGGATTCCGGTGGATTTTGTATTTTTGGTGAATATTTTAGTGAAAAGGGACAATGTTTCATGAGACTGGCTTGAGGCTGGAGTTAGGGTTAGGGTTAGGGTTAGGGTTAGGGTTATGGGGCTAGGGTTAGGGTTACGGTCGTCTTTTGACCGATTGACTCGAAATTCGGCACGAATGTGGTCCTCTACTGGCTGAACGAGGGACAGCAGTTCCCATTGGATTCCGGTGAAATTTGTATTTTTGGTGAATATTTTAAAGAAAAAAGTGGCCCATTTTTTCAATAGCTTCCAGGTCTTTGGACCGATTGAGTCGAAATCGCTCCCAAATGTGCTCCTATACTGGCTGAACGAGACACAGCAGTCCCCATCGGATTCCGGTGGAATTTGTATTTTTGGTGAATATTTTAGTGAAAAAAGTGGCCCATTTTTTCAATAGCTTCCAGGTCTTTGGACCGATTGACTCGAAATCGCTCCCAAATGTGCTCCTATACTGGCTGAACGAGACACAGCAGTCCCCATCGGATTCCGGTTGAATTTGTATTTTTGGTGAATATTTTAGTGAAAAGGGACAATGTTTCATGAGACTGGCTTAAGGCTGGAGTTAGGGTTAGGGTTAGGGTTATGGGGCTAGGGTTAGGGTTACGGTCGTCTTTTGACCGATTGACTCGAAATTCGGCACGAATGTGGTCCTCTACTGGCTGAACGAGGGACATCAGTTCCCATTGGATTCCGGTGAAATTTGTATTTTTGGTGAATATTTTAAAGAAAAAAGTGTCCCATTTTTTCAATAGCTTCCAGGTCTTTGGACCGATTGACTCGAAATCGCTCCCAAAAGTGCTCCTATACTGGCTGAACGAGGCACAGCAGTCCCCATCGGATTCCGGTGGAATTTGTATTTTTGGTGAATATTTTAGTGAAAAGGGACAATGTTTCATGAGACTGGCTTAAGGCTGGATTTAGAGTTAGGGTTAGGGTTAGGGTTAGGGTTATGGGGCTAGGGTTAGGGTTACGGTCGTCTTTTGAGCGATTGACTCGAAATTCGGCACGAATGTGGTCCTCTACTGGCTGAACGAGGGACAGCAGTTCCCATTGGATTCCGGTGAAATTTGTATTTTTGGTGAATATTTTAAAGAAAAAAGTGGCCCATTTTTTCAATAGCTTCCAGGTCTTTGGACCGATTGAGTCGAAATCGCTCCCAAATGTGCTCCTATACTGGCTGAACGAGACACAGCAGTCCCCATCGGATTCCGGTGGATTTTGTATTTTTGGTGAATATTTTAGTGAAAAGGGACAATGTTTCATGAGACTGGCTTAAGGCTGGAGTTAGGGTTAGGGTTAGGGTTAGGGTTAGGGTTATGGGGCTAGGGTTAGGGTTACGGTCGTCTTTTGAGCGATTGACTCGAAATTCGGCACGAATGTGGTCCTCTACTGGCTGAACGAGGGACAGCAGTTCCCATTGGATTCCGGTGGAATTTGTATTTTTGGTGAATATTTTAGTGAAAAAAGTGGCCCATTTTTTCAATAGCTTCCAGGTCTTTGGACCGATTGACTCGAAATCGCTCCCAAATGTGCTCCTATACTGGCTGAACGAGACACAGCAGTCCCCATCGGATTCCGGTTGAATTTGTATTTTTGGTGAATATTTTAGTGAAAAGGGACAATGTTTCATGAGACTGGCTTAAGGCTGGAGTTAGGGTTAGGGTTAGGGTTATGGGGCTAGGGTTAGGGTTACGGTCGTCTTTTGACCGATTGACTCGAAATTCGGCACGAATGTGGTCCTCTACTGGCTGAACGAGGGACAGCAGTTCCCATTGGATTCCGGTGAAATTTGTATTTTTGGTGAATATTTTAAAGAAAAAAGTGGCCCATTTTTTCAATAGCTTCCAGGTCTTTGGACCGATTGACTCGAAATCGCTCCCAAATGTGCTCCTATACTGGCTGAACGAGACACAGCAGTCCCCATCGGGTTCCGGTGGAATTTGTATTTTTGGTGAATATTTTAGTGAAAAAAGTGGCCCATTTTTTCAATAGCTTCCAGGTCTTTGGACCGATTGACTCGAAATCGCTCCCAAATGTGCTCCTATACTGGCTGAACGAGACACAGCAGTCCCCATCGGATTCCGGTGGAATTTGTATTTTTGGTGAATATTTTAGTGAAAAGGGACAATGTTTCATGAGACTGGCTTAAGGCTGGAGTTAGGGTTAGGGTTATGTGGCTAGGGTTAGGGTTACGGTCGTCTTTGGACCGATTGACTCGAAATTCGTCACAAATGTGGTCCTCTACTGGCGGAATGAGGGACAGCAGTTACCATTGGATTCCGGTGGAATTTGTATTTTTGGTGAATATTTTAACGAAAAAAGTGGCCATTTTTCATGAAAACCTCGGCCCATTTTTTCAATAGCTTCCAGGTCTTTGGACCGATTGACTCGAAATCGCTCCCAAATGTGCTCCTATACTGGCTGAACGAGACACAGCAGTCCCCATCGGATTCCGGTGGAATTTGTATTTTTGGTGAATATTTTAGTGAAAAAAGTGGCCCATTTTTTCAATAGCTTCCAGGTCTTTGGACCGATTGACTCGAAATCGCTCCCAAATGTGCTCCTATACTGGCTGAACGAGACACAGCAGTCCCCATCGGATTCCGGTTGAATTTGTATTTTTGGTGAATATTTTAGTGAAAAGGGACAATGTTTCATGAGACTGGCTTAAGGCTGGAGTTAGGGTTAGGGTTAGGGTTATGGGGCTAGGGTTAGGGTTACGGTCGTCTTTTGACCGATTGACTCGAAATTCGGCACGAATGTGGTCCTCTACTGGCTGAACGAGGGACAGCAGTTCCCATTGGATTCCGGTGAAATTTGTATTTTTGGTGAATATTTTAAAGAAAAAAGTGGCCCATTTTTTCAATAGCTTCCAGGTCTTTGGACCGATTGACTCGAAATCGCTCCCAAATGTGCTCCTATACTGGCTGAACGAGACACAGCAGTCCCCATCGGGTTCCGGTGGAATTTGTATTTTTGGTGAATATTTTAGTGAAAAAAGTGGCCCATTTTTTCAATAGCTTCCAGGTCTTTGGACCGATTGACTCGAAATCGCTCCCAAATGTGCTCCTATACTGGCTGAACGAGACACAGCAGTCCCCATCGGATTCCGGTGGAATTTGTATTTTTGGTGAATATTTTAGTGAAAAGGGACAATGTTTCATGAGACTGGCTTAAGGCTGGAGTTAGGGTTAGGGTTATGTGGCTAGGGTTAGGGTTACGGTCGTCTTTGGACCGATTGACTCGAAATTCGTCACAAATGTGGTCCTCTACTGGCGGAATGAGGGACAGCAGTTACCATTGGATTCCGGTGGAATTTGTATTTTTGGTGAATATTTTAACGAAAAAAGTGGCCATTTTTCATGAAAACCTCGGCCCATTTTTTCAATAGCTTCCAGGTCTTTGGACCGATTGACTCGAAATCGCTCCCAAATGTGCTCCTATACTGGCTGAACGAGACACAGCAGTCCCCATCGGATTCCGGTGGAATTTGTATTTTTGGTGAATATTTTAGTGAAAAGGGACAATGTTTCATGAGACTGGCTTAAGGCTGGAGTTAGGGTTAGGGTTAGGGTTAGGGTTATGGGGCTAGGGTTAGGGTTACGGTCGTCTTTTGACCGATTGACTCGAAATTCGGCACGAATGTGGTCCTCTACTGGCTGAACGAGGGACAGCAGTTCCCATTGGATTCCGGTGAAATTTGTATTTTTGGTGAATATTTTAAAGAAAAAAGTGGCCCATTTTTTCAATAGCTTCCAGGTCTTTGGACCGATTGAGTCGAAATCGCTCCCAAATGTGCTCCTATACTGGCTTAACGAGACACAGCAGTCCCCATCGGATTCGGGTGGAATTTGTATTTTTGGTGAATATTTTAGTGAAAAAAGTGGCCCATTTTTTCAATAGCTTCCAGGTCTTTGGACCGATTGACTCGAAATCACTCCCAAATGTGCTCCTATACTGGCTGAACGAGACACAGCAGTCCCCATCGGATTCCGGTGGAATTTGTATTTTTGGTGAATATTTTAGTGAAAAGGGACAATGTTTCATGAGACTGGCTTAAGGCTGGAGTTAGGGTTTGGGTTAGGGTTAGGGTTATGGGGCTAGGGTTAGGGTTACGGTCGTCTTTTGACCGATTGACTCGAAATTCGGCACGAATGTGGTCCTCTACTGGCTGAACGAGGGACAGCAGTTCCCATTGGATTCCGGTGAAATTTGTATTTTTGGTGAATATTTTAAAGAAAAAAGTGGCCCATTTTTTCAATAGCTTCCAGGTCTTTGGACCGATTGACTCGAAATTGCTCCCAAATGTGCTCCTATACTGGCTGAACGAGACACAGCAGTCCCCATCGGATTCCGGTGGATTTTGTATTTTTGGTGAATATTTTAGTGAAAAGGGACAATGTTTCATGAGACTGGCTTAAGGCTGGAGTTAGGGTTAGGGTTAGGGTTAGGGTTAGGGTTATGGGGCTAGGGTTAGGGTTACGGTCGTCTTTTGAGCGATTGACTCGAAATTCGGCACGAATGTGGTCCTCTACTGGCTGAACGAGGGACAGCAGTTCCCATTGGATTCCGGTGAAATTTGTATTTTTGGTGAATATTTTAAAGAAAAAAGTGGCCCATTTTTTCAATAGCTTCCAGGTCTTTGGACCGATTGAGTCGAAATCGCTCCCAAATGTGCTCCTATACTGGCTGAACGAGACACAGCAGTCCCCATCGGATTCCGGTGGAATTTGTATTTTTGGTGAATATTTTAGTGAAAAAAGTGGCCCATTTTTTCAATAGCTTCCAGGTCTTTGGACCGATTGACTCGAAATCGCTCCCAAATGTGCTCCTATACTGGCTGAACGAGACACAGCAGTCCCCATCGGATTCCGGTTGAATTTGTATTTTTGGTGAATATTTTAGTGAAAAGGGACAATGTTTCATGAGACTGGCTTAAGGCTGGAGTTAGGGTTAGGGTTAGGGTTATGGGGCTAGGGTTAGGGTTACGGTCGTCTTTTGACCGATTGACTCAAAATTCGGCACGAATGTGGTCCTCTACTGGCTGAACGAGGGACAGCAGTTCCCATTGGATTCCGGTGAAATTTGTATTTTTGGTGAATATTTTAAAGAAAAAAGTGGCCCATTTTTTCAATAGCTTCCAGGTCTTTGGACCGATTGACTCGAAATCGCTCCCAAATGTGCTCCTATACTGGCTGAACGAGACACAGCAGTCCCCATCGGGTTCCGGTGGAATTTGTATTTTTGGTGAATATTTTAGTGAAAAAAGTGGCCCATTTTTTCAATAGCTTCCAGGTCTTTGGACCGATTGACTCGAAATCGCTCCCAAATGTGCTCCTATACTGGCTGAACGAGACACAGCAGTCCCCATCGGATTCCGGTGGAATTTGTATTTTTGGTGAATATTTTAGTGAAAAGGGACAATGTTTCATGAGACTGGCTTAAGGCTGGAGTTAGGGTTAGGGTTATGTGGCTAGGGTTAGGGTTACGGTCGTCTTTGGACCGATTGACTCGAAATTCGTCACAAATGTGGTCCTCTACTGGCGGAATGAGGGACAGCAGTTACCATTGGATTCCGGTGGAATTTGTATTTTTGGTGAATATTTTAACGAAAAAAGTGGCCATTTTTCATGAAAACCTCGGCCCATTTTTTCAATAGCTTCCAGGTCTTTGGACCGATTGACTCGAAATCGCTCCCAAATGTGCTCCTATACTGGCTGAACGAGACACAGCAGTCCCCATCGGATTCCGGTGGAATTTGTATTTTTGGTGAATATTTTAGTGAAAAAAGTGGCCCATTTTTTCAATAGCTTCCAGGTCTTTGGACCGATTGACTCGAAATCGCTCCCAAATGTGCTCCTATACTGGCTGAACGAGACACAGCAGTCCCCATCGGATTCCGGTTGAATTTGTATTTTTGGTGAATATTTTAGTGAAAAGGGACAATGTTTCATGAGACTGGCTTAAGGCTGGAGTTAGGGTTAGGGTTATGTGGCTAGGGTTAGGGTTACGGTCGTCTTTGGACCGATTGACTCGAAATTCGTCACAAATGTGGTCCTCTACTGGCGGAATGAGGGACAGCAGTTACCATTGGATTCCGGTGGAATTTGTATTTTTGGTGAATATTTTAACGAAAAAAGTGGCCATTTTTCATGAAAACCTCGGCCCATTTTTTCAATAGCTTCCAGGTCTTTGGACCGATTGACTCGAAATCGCTCCCAAATGTGCTCCTATACTGGCTGAACGAGACACAGCAGTCCCCATCGGATTCCGGTGGAATTTGTATTTTTGGTGAATATTTTAGTGAAAAGGGACAATGTTTCATGAGACTGGCTTAAGGCTGGAGTTAGGGTTAGGGTTAGGGTTAGGGTTATGGGGCTAGGGTTAGGGTTACGGTCGTCTTTTGACCGATTGACTCGAAATTCGGCACGAATGTGGTCCTCTACTGGCTGAACGAGGGACAGCAGTTCCCATTGGATTCCGGTGAAATTTGTATTTTTGGTGAATATTTTAAAGAAAAAAGTGGCCCATTTTTTCAATAGCTTCCAGGTCTTTGGACCGATTGAGTCGAAATCGCTCCCAAATGTGCTCCTATACTGGCTTAACGAGACACAGCAGTCCCCATCGGATTCGGGTGGAATTTGTATTTTTGGTGAATATTTTAGTGAAAAAAGTGGCCCATTTTTTCAATAGCTTCCAGGTCTTTGGACCGATTGACTCGAAATCACTCCCAAATGTGCTCCTATACTGGCTGAACGAGACACAGCAGTCCCCATCGGATTCCGGTGGAATTTGTATTTTTGGTGAATATTTTAGTGAAAAGGGACAATGTTTCATGAGACTGGCTTAAGGCTGGAGTTAGGGTTTGGGTTAGGGTTAGGGTTATGGGGCTAGGGTTAGGGTTACGGTCGTCTTTTGACCGATTGACTCGAAATTCGGCACGAATGTGGTCCTCTACTGGCTGAACGAGGGACAGCAGTTCCCATTGGATTCCGGTGAAATTTGTATTTTTGGTGAATATTTTAAAGAAAAAAGTGGCCCATTTTTTCAATAGCTTCCAGGTCTTTGGACCGATTGACTCGAAATTGCTCCCAAATGTGCTCCTATACTGGCTGAACGAGACACAGCAGTCCCCATCGGATTCCGGTGGATTTTGTATTTTTGGTGAATATTTTAGTGAAAAGGGACAATGTTTCATGAGACTGGCTTAAGGCTGGAGTTAGGGTTAGGGTTAGGGTTAGGGTTAGGGTTATGGGGCTAGGGTTAGGGTTACGGTCGTCTTTTGAGCGATTGACTCGAAATTCGGCACGAATGTGGTCCTCTACTGGCTGAACGAGGGACAGCAGTTCCCATTGGATTCCGGTGAAATTTGTATTTTTGGTGAATATTTTAAAGAAAAAAGTGGCCCATTTTTTCAATAGCTTCCAGGTCTTTGGACCGATTGAGTCGAAATCGCTCCCAAATGTGCTCCTATACTGGCTGAACGAGACACAGCAGTCCCCATCGGATTCCGGTGGAATTTGTATTTTTGGTGAATATTTTAGTGAAAAAAGTGGCCCATTTTTTCAATAGCTTCCAGGTCTTTGGACCGATTGACTCGAAATCGCTCCCAAATGTGCTCCTATACTGGCTGAACGAGACACAGCAGTCCCCATCGGATTCCGGTTGAATTTGTATTTTTGGTGAATATTTTAGTGAAAAGGGACAATGTTTCATGAGACTGGCTTAAGGCTGGAGTTAGGGTTAGGGTTAGGGTTATGGGGCTAGGGTTAGGGTTACGGTCGTCTTTTGACCGATTGACTCGAAATTCGGCACGAATGTGGTCCTCTACTGGCTGAACGAGGGACAGCAGTTCCCATTGGATTCCGGTGAAATTTGTATTTTTGGTGAATATTTTAAAGAAAAAAGTGGCCCATTTTTTCAATAGCTTCCAGGTCTTTGGACCGATTGACTCGAAATCGCTCCCAAATGTGCTCCTATACTGGCTGAACGAGACACAGCAGTCCCCATCGGGTTCCGGTGGAATTTGTATTTTTGGTGAATATTTTAGTGAAAAAAGTGGCCCATTTTTTCAATAGCTTCCAGGTCTTTGGACCGATTGACTCGAAATCGCTCCCAAATGTGCTCCTATACTGGCTGAACGAGACACAGCAGTCCCCATCGGATTCCGGTGGAATTTGTATTTTTGGTGAATATTTTAGTGAAAAGGGACAATGTTTCATGAGACTGGCTTAAGGCTGGAGTTAGGGTTAGGGTTATGTGGCTAGGGTTAGGGTTACGGTCGTCTTTGGACCGATTGACTCGAAATTCGTCACAAATGTGGTCCTCTACTGGCGGAATGAGGGACAGCAGTTACCATTGGATTCCGGTGGAATTTGTATTTTTGGTGAATATTTTAACGAAAAAAGTGGCCATTTTTCATGAAAACCTCGGCCCATTTTTTCAATAGCTTCCAGGTCTTTGGACCGATTGACTCGAAATCGCTCCCAAATGTGCTCCTATACTGGCTGAACGAGACACAGCAGTCCCCATCGGATTCCGGTGGAATTTGTATTTTTGGTGAATATTTTAGTGAAAAAAGTGGCCCATTTTTTCAATAGCTTCCAGGTCTTTGGACCGATTGACTCGAAATCGCTCCCAAATGTGCTCCTATACTGGCTGAACGAGACACAGCAGTCCCCATCGGATTCCGGTTGAATTTGTATTTTTGGTGAATATTTTAGTGAAAAGGGACAATGTTTCATGAGACTGGCTTAAGGCTGGAGTTAGGGTTAGGGTTAGGGTTATGGGGCTAGGGTTAGGGTTACGGTCGTCTTTTGACCGATTGACTCGAAATTCGGCACGAATGTGGTCCTCTACTGGCTGAACGAGGGACAGCAGTTCCCATTGGATTCCGGTGAAATTTGTATTTTTGGTGAATATTTTAAAGAAAAAAGTGGCCCATTTTTTCAATAGCTTCCAGGTCTTTGGACCGATTGACTCGAAATCGCTCCCAAATGTGCTCCTATACTGGCTGAACGAGACACAGCAGTCCCCATCGGGTTCCGGTGGAATTTGTATTTTTGGTGAATATTTTAGTGAAAAAAGTGGCCCATTTTTTCAATAGCTTCCAGGTCTTTGGACCGATTGACTCGAAATCGCTCCCAAATGTGCTCCTATACTGGCTGAACGAGACACAGCAGTCCCCATCGGATTCCGGTGGAATTTGTATTTTTGGTGAATATTTTAGTGAAAAGGGACAATGTTTCATGAGACTGGCTTAAGGCTGGAGTTAGGGTTAGGGTTATGTGGCTAGGGTTAGGGTTACGGTCGTCTTTGGACCGATTGACTCGAAATTCGTCACAAATGTGGTCCTCTACTGGCGGAATGAGGGACAGCAGTTACCATTGGATTCCGGTGGAATTTGTATTTTTGGTGAATATTTTAACGAAAAAAGTGGCCATTTTTCATGAAAACCTCGGCCCATTTTTTCAATAGCTTCCAGGTCTTTGGACCGATTGACTCGAAATCGCTCCCAAATGTGCTCCTATACTGGCTGAACGAGACACAGCAGTCCCCATCGGATTCCGGTGGAATTTGTATTTTTGGTGAATATTTTAGTGAAAAAAGTGGCCCATTTTTTCAATAGCTTCCAGGTCTTTGGACCGATTGACTCGAAATCGCTCCCAAATGTGCTCCTATACTGGCTGAACGAGACACAGCAGTCCCCATCGGATTCCGGTTGAATTTGTATTTTTGGTGAATATTTTAGTGAAAAGGGACAATGTTTCATGAGACTGGCTTAAGGCTGGAGTTAGGGTTAGGGTTATGTGGCTAGGGTTAGGGTTACGGTCGTCTTTGGACCGATTGACTCGAAATTCGTCACAAATGTGGTCCTCTACTGGCGGAATGAGGGACAGCAGTTACCATTGGATTCCGGTGGAATTTGTATTTTTGGTGAATATTTTAACGAAAAAAGTGGCCATTTTTCATGAAAACCTCGGCCCATTTTTTCAATAGCTTCCAGGTCTTTGGACCGATTGACTCGAAATCGCTCCCAAATGTGCTCCTATACTGGCTGAACGAGACACAGCAGTCCCCATCGGATTCCGGTGGAATTTGTATTTTTGGTGAATATTTTAGTGAAAAGGGACAATGTTTCATGAGACTGGCTTAAGGCTGGAGTTAGGGTTAGGGTTAGGGTTAGGGTTATGGGGCTAGGGTTAGGGTTACGGTCGTCTTTTGACCGATTGACTCGAAATTCGGCACGAATGTGGTCCTCTACTGGCTGAACGAGGGACAGCAGTTCCCATTGGATTCCGGTGAAATTTGTATTTTTGGTGAATATTTTAAAGAAAAAAGTGGCCCATTTTTTCAATAGCTTCCAGGTCTTTGGACCGATTGAGTCGAAATCGCTCCCAAATGTGCTCCTATACTGGCTTAACGAGACACAGCAGTCCCCATCGGATTCGGGTGGAATTTGTATTTTTGGTGAATATTTTAGTGAAAAAAGTGGCCCATTTTTTCAATAGCTTCCAGGTCTTTGGACCGATTGACTCGAAATCGCTCCCAAATGTGCTCCTATACTGGCTGAACGAGACACAGCAGTCCCCATCGGGTTCCGGTGGAATTTGTATTTTTGGTGAATATTTTAGTGAAAAAAGTGGCCCATTTTTTCAATAGCTTCCAGGTCTTTGGACCGATTGACTCGAAATCGCTCCCAAATGTGCTCCTATACTGGCTGAACGAGACACAGCAGTCCCCATCGGATTCCGGTGGAATTTGTATTTTTGGTGAATATTTTAGTGAAAAGGGACAATGTTTCATGAGACTGGCTTAAGGCTGGAGTTAGGGTTAGGGTTATGTGGCTAGGGTTAGGGTTACGGTCGTCTTTGGACCGATTGACTCGAAATTCGTCACAAATGTGGTCCTCTACTGGCGGAATGAGGGACAGCAGTTACCATTGGATTCCGGTGGAATTTGTATTTTTGGTGAATATTTTAACGAAAAAAGTGGCCATTTTTCATGAAAACCTCGGCCCATTTTTTCAATAGCTTCCAGGTCTTTGGACCGATTGACTCGAAATCGCTCCCAAATGTGCTCCTATACTGGCTGAACGAGACACAGCAGTCCCCATCGGATTCCGGTGGAATTTGTATTTTTGGTGAATATTTTAGTGAAAAAAGTGGCCCATTTTTTCAATAGCTTCCAGGTCTTTGGACCGATTGACTCGAAATCGCTCCCAAATGTGCTCCTATACTGGCTGAACGAGACACAGCAGTCCCCATCGGATTCCGGTTGAATTTGTATTTTTGGTGAATATTTTAGTGAAAAGGGACAATGTTTCATGAGACTGGCTTAAGGCTGGAGTTAGGGTTAGGGTTAGGGTTATGGGGCTAGGGTTAGGGTTACGGTCGTCTTTTGACCGATTGACTCGAAATTCGGCACGAATGTGGTCCTCTACTGGCTGAACGAGGGACAGCAGTTCCCATTGGATTCCGGTGAAATTTGTATTTTTGGTGAATATTTTAAAGAAAAAAGTGGCCCATTTTTTCAATAGCTTCCAGGTCTTTGGACCGATTGACTCGAAATCGCTCCCAAATGTGCTCCTATACTGGCTGAACGAGACACAGCAGTCCCCATCGGGTTCCGGTGGAATTTGTATTTTTGGTGAATATTTTAGTGAAAAAAGTGGCCCATTTTTTCAATAGCTTCCAGGTCTTTGGACCGATTGACTCGAAATCGCTCCCAAATGTGCTCCTATACTGGCTGAACGAGACACAGCAGTCCCCATCGGATTCCGGTGGAATTTGTATTTTTGGTGAATATTTTAGTGAAAAGGGACAATGTTTCATGAGACTGGCTTAAGGCTGGAGTTAGGGTTAGGGTTATGTGGCTAGGGTTAGGGTTACGGTCGTCTTTGGACCGATTGACTCGAAATTCGTCACAAATGTGGTCCTCTACTGGCGGAATGAGGGACAGCAGTTACCATTGGATTCCGGTGGAATTTGTATTTTTGGTGAATATTTTAACGAAAAAAGTGGCCATTTTTCATGAAAACCTCGGCCCATTTTTTCAATAGCTTCCAGGTCTTTGGACCGATTGACTCGAAATCGCTCCCAAATGTGCTCCTATACTGGCTGAACGAGACACAGCAGTCCCCATCGGATTCCGGTGGAATTTGTATTTTTGGTGAATATTTTAGTGAAAAAAGTGGCCCATTTTTTCAATAGCTTCCAGGTCTTTGGACCGATTGACTCGAAATCGCTCCCAAATGTGCTCCTATACTGGCTGAACGAGACACAGCAGTCCCCATCGGATTCCGGTTGAATTTGTATTTTTGGTGAATATTTTAGTGAAAAGGGACAATGTTTCATGAGACTGGCTTAAGGCTGGAGTTAGGGTTAGGGTTAGGGTTATGGGGCTAGGGTTAGGGTTACGGTCGTCTTTTGACCGATTGACTCGAAATTCGGCACGAATGTGGTCCTCTACTGGCTGAACGAGGGACAGCAGTTCCCATTGGATTCCGGTGAAATTTGTATTTTTGGTGAATATTTTAAAGAAAAAAGTGGCCCATTTTTTCAATAGCTTCCAGGTCTTTGGACCGATTGACTCGAAATCGCTCCCAAATGTGCTCCTATACTGGCTGAACGAGACACAGCAGTCCCCATCGGGTTCCGGTGGAATTTGTATTTTTGGTGAATATTTTAGTGAAAAAAGTGGCCCATTTTTTCAATAGCTTCCAGGTCTTTGGACCGATTGACTCGAAATCGCTCCCAAATGTGCTCCTATACTGGCTGAACGAGACACAGCAGTCCCCATCGGATTCCGGTGGAATTTGTATTTTTGGTGAATATTTTAGTGAAAAGGGACAATGTTTCATGAGACTGGCTTAAGGCTGGAGTTAGGGTTAGGGTTATGTGGCTAGGGTTAGGGTTACGGTCGTCTTTGGACCGATTGACTCGAAATTCGTCACAAATGTGGTCCTCTACTGGCGGAATGAGGGACAGCAGTTACCATTGGATTCCGGTGGAATTTGTATTTTTGGTGAATATTTTAACGAAAAAAGTGGCCATTTTTCATGAAAACCTCGGCCCATTTTTTCAATAGCTTCCAGGTCTTTGGACCGATTGACTCGAAATCGCTCCCAAATGTGCTCCTATACTGGCTGAACGAGACACAGCAGTCCCCATCGGATTCCGGTGGAATTTGTATTTTTGGTGAATATTTTAGTGAAAAGGGACAATGTTTCATGAGACTGGCTTAAGGCTGGAGTTAGGGTTAGGGTTAGGGTTAGGGTTATGGGGCTAGGGTTAGGGTTACGGTCGTCTTTTGACCGATTGACTCGAAATTCGGCACGAATGTGGTCCTCTACTGGCTGAACGAGGGACAGCAGTTCCCATTGGATTCCGGTGAAATTTGTATTTTTGGTGAATATTTTAAAGAAAAAAGTGGCCCATTTTTTCAATAGCTTCCAGGTCTTTGGACCGATTGAGTCGAAATCGCTCCCAAATGTGCTCCTATACTGGCTTAACGAGACACAGCAGTCCCCATCGGATTCGGGTGGAATTTGTATTTTTGGTGAATATTTTAGTGAAAAAAGTGGCCCATTTTTTCAATAGCTTCCAGGTCTTTGGACCGATTGACTCGAAATCACTCCCAAATGTGCTCCTATACTGGCTGAACGAGACACAGCAGTCCCCATCGGATTCCGGTGGAATTTGTATTTTTGGTGAATATTTTAGTGAAAAGGGACAATGTTTCATGAGACTGGCTTAAGGCTGGAGTTAGGGTTTGGGTTAGGGTTAGGGTTATGGGGCTAGGGTTAGGGTTACGGTCGTCTTTTGACCGATTGACTCGAAATTCGGCACGAATGTGGTCCTCTACTGGCTGAACGAGGGACAGCAGTTCCCATTGGATTCCGGTGAAATTTGTATTTTTGGTGAATATTTTAAAGAAAAAAGTGGCCCATTTTTTCAATAGCTTCCAGGTCTTTGGACCGATTGACTCGAAATTGCTCCCAAATGTGCTCCTATACTGGCTGAACGAGACACAGCAGTCCCCATCGGATTCCGGTGGATTTTGTATTTTTGGTGAATATTTTAGTGAAAAGGGACAATGTTTCATGAGACTGGCTTAAGGCTGGAGTTAGGGTTAGGGTTAGGGTTAGGGTTAGGGTTATGGGGCTAGGGTTAGGGTTACGGTCGTCTTTTGAGCGATTGACTCGAAATTCGGCACGAATGTGGTCCTCTACTGGCTGAACGAGGGACAGCAGTTCCCATTGGATTCCGGTGAAATTTGTATTTTTGGTGAATATTTTAAAGAAAAAAGTGGCCCATTTTTTCAATAGCTTCCAGGTCTTTGGACCGATTGAGTCGAAATCGCTCCCAAATGTGCTCCTATACTGGCTGAACGAGACACAGCAGTCCCCATCGGATTCCGGTGGAATTTGTATTTTTGGTGAATATTTTAGTGAAAAAAGTGGCCCATTTTTTCAATAGCTTCCAGGTCTTTGGACCGATTGACTCGAAATCGCTCCCAAATGTGCTCCTATACTGGCTGAACGAGACACAGCAGTCCCCATCGGATTCCGGTTGAATTTGTATTTTTGGTGAATATTTTAGTGAAAAGGGACAATGTTTCATGAGACTGGCTTAAGGCTGGAGTTAGGGTTAGGGTTAGGGTTATGGGGCTAGGGTTAGGGTTACGGTCGTCTTTTGACCGATTGACTCAAAATTCGGCACGAATGTGGTCCTCTACTGGCTGAACGAGGGACAGCAGTTCCCATTGGATTCCGGTGAAATTTGTATTTTTGGTGAATATTTTAAAGAAAAAAGTGGCCCATTTTTTCAATAGCTTCCAGGTCTTTGGACCGATTGACTCGAAATCGCTCCCAAATGTGCTCCTATACTGGCTGAACGAGACACAGCAGTCCCCATCGGGTTCCGGTGGAATTTGTATTTTTGGTGAATATTTTAGTGAAAAAAGTGGCCCATTTTTTCAATAGCTTCCAGGTCTTTGGACCGATTGACTCGAAATCGCTCCCAAATGTGCTCCTATACTGGCTGAACGAGACACAGCAGTCCCCATCGGATTCCGGTGGAATTTGTATTTTTGGTGAATATTTTAGTGAAAAGGGACAATGTTTCATGAGACTGGCTTAAGGCTGGAGTTAGGGTTAGGGTTATGTGGCTAGGGTTAGGGTTACGGTCGTCTTTGGACCGATTGACTCGAAATTCGTCACAAATGTGGTCCTCTACTGGCGGAATGAGGGACAGCAGTTACCATTGGATTCCGGTGGAATTTGTATTTTTGGTGAATATTTTAACGAAAAAAGTGGCCATTTTTCATGAAAACCTCGGCCCATTTTTTCAATAGCTTCCAGGTCTTTGGACCGATTGACTCGAAATCGCTCCCAAATGTGCTCCTATACTGGCTGAACGAGACACAGCAGTCCCCATCGGATTCCGGTGGAATTTGTATTTTTGGTGAATATTTTAGTGAAAAAAGTGGCCCATTTTTTCAATAGCTTCCAGGTCTTTGGACCGATTGACTCGAAATCGCTCCCAAATGTGCTCCTATACTGGCTGAACGAGACACAGCAGTCCCCATCGGATTCCGGTTGAATTTGTATTTTTGGTGAATATTTTAGTGAAAAGGGACAATGTTTCATGAGACTGGCTTAAGGCTGGAGTTAGGGTTAGGGTTATGTGGCTAGGGTTAGGGTTACGGTCGTCTTTGGACCGATTGACTCGAAATTCGTCACAAATGTGGTCCTCTACTGGCGGAATGAGGGACAGCAGTTACCATTGGATTCCGGTGGAATTTGTATTTTTGGTGAATATTTTAACGAAAAAAGTGGCCATTTTTCATGAAAACCTCGGCCCATTTTTTCAATAGCTTCCAGGTCTTTGGACCGATTGACTCGAAATCGCTCCCAAATGTGCTCCTATACTGGCTGAACGAGACACAGCAGTCCCCATCGGATTCCGGTGGAATTTGTATTTTTGGTGAATATTTTAGTGAAAAGGGACAATGTTTCATGAGACTGGCTTAAGGCTGGAGTTAGGGTTAGGGTTAGGGTTAGGGTTATGGGGCTAGGGTTAGGGTTACGGTCGTCTTTTGACCGATTGACTCGAAATTCGGCACGAATGTGGTCCTCTACTGGCTGAACGAGGGACAGCAGTTCCCATTGGATTCCGGTGAAATTTGTATTTTTGGTGAATATTTTAAAGAAAAAAGTGGCCCATTTTTTCAATAGCTTCCAGGTCTTTGGACCGATTGAGTCGAAATCGCTCCCAAATGTGCTCCTATACTGGCTTAACGAGACACAGCAGTCCCCATCGGATTCGGGTGGAATTTGTATTTTTGGTGAATATTTTAGTGAAAAAAGTGGCCCATTTTTTCAATAGCTTCCAGGTCTTTGGACCGATTGACTCGAAATCACTCCCAAATGTGCTCCTATACTGGCTGAACGAGACACAGCAGTCCCCATCGGATTCCGGTGGAATTTGTATTTTTGGTGAATATTTTAGTGAAAAGGGACAATGTTTCATGAGACTGGCTTAAGGCTGGAGTTAGGGTTTGGGTTAGGGTTAGGGTTATGGGGCTAGGGTTAGGGTTACGGTCGTCTTTTGACCGATTGACTCGAAATTCGGCACGAATGTGGTCCTCTACTGGCTGAACGAGGGACAGCAGTTCCCATTGGATTCCGGTGAAATTTGTATTTTTGGTGAATATTTTAAAGAAAAAAGTGGCCCATTTTTTCAATAGCTTCCAGGTCTTTGGACCGATTGACTCGAAATTGCTCCCAAATGTGCTCCTATACTGGCTGAACGAGACACAGCAGTCCCCATCGGATTCCGGTGGATTTTGTATTTTTGGTGAATATTTTAGTGAAAAGGGACAATGTTTCATGAGACTGGCTTAAGGCTGGAGTTAGGGTTAGGGTTAGGGTTAGGGTTAGGGTTATGGGGCTAGGGTTAGGGTTACGGTCGTCTTTTGAGCGATTGACTCGAAATTCGGCACGAATGTGGTCCTCTACTGGCTGAACGAGGGACAGCAGTTCCCATTGGATTCCGGTGAAATTTGTATTTTTGGTGAATATTTTAAAGAAAAAAGTGGCCCATTTTTTCAATAGCTTCCAGGTCTTTGGACCGATTGAGTCGAAATCGCTCCCAAATGTGCTCCTATACTGGCTGAACGAGACACAGCAGTCCCCATCGGATTCCGGTGGAATTTGTATTTTTGGTGAATATTTTAGTGAAAAAAGTGGCCCATTTTTTCAATAGCTTCCAGGTCTTTGGACCGATTGACTCGAAATCGCTCCCAAATGTGCTCCTATACTGGCTGAACGAGACACAGCAGTCCCCATCGGATTCCGGTTGAATTTGTATTTTTGGTGAATATTTTAGTGAAAAGGGACAATGTTTCATGAGACTGGCTTAAGGCTGGAGTTAGGGTTAGGGTTAGGGTTATGGGGCTAGGGTTAGGGTTACGGTCGTCTTTTGACCGATTGACTCGAAATTCGGCACGAATGTGGTCCTCTACTGGCTGAACGAGGGACAGCAGTTCCCATTGGATTCCGGTGAAATTTGTATTTTTGGTGAATATTTTAAAGAAAAAAGTGGCCCATTTTTTCAATAGCTTCCAGGTCTTTGGACCGATTGACTCGAAATCGCTCCCAAATGTGCTCCTATACTGGCTGAACGAGACACAGCAGTCCCCATCGGGTTCCGGTGGAATTTGTATTTTTGGTGAATATTTTAGTGAAAAAAGTGGCCCATTTTTTCAATAGCTTCCAGGTCTTTGGACCGATTGACTCGAAATCGCTCCCAAATGTGCTCCTATACTGGCTGAACGAGACACAGCAGTCCCCATCGGATTCCGGTGGAATTTGTATTTTTGGTGAATATTTTAGTGAAAAGGGACAATGTTTCATGAGACTGGCTTAAGGCTGGAGTTAGGGTTAGGGTTATGTGGCTAGGGTTAGGGTTACGGTCGTCTTTGGACCGATTGACTCGAAATTCGTCACAAATGTGGTCCTCTACTGGCGGAATGAGGGACAGCAGTTACCATTGGATTCCGGTGGAATTTGTATTTTTGGTGAATATTTTAACGAAAAAAGTGGCCATTTTTCATGAAAACCTCGGCCCATTTTTTCAATAGCTTCCAGGTCTTTGGACCGATTGACTCGAAATCGCTCCCAAATGTGCTCCTATACTGGCTGAACGAGACACAGCAGTCCCCATCGGATTCCGGTGGAATTTGTATTTTTGGTGAATATTTTAGTGAAAAAAGTGGCCCATTTTTTCAATAGCTTCCAGGTCTTTGGACCGATTGACTCGAAATCGCTCCCAAATGTGCTCCTATACTGGCTGAACGAGACACAGCAGTCCCCATCGGATTCCGGTTGAATTTGTATTTTTGGTGAATATTTTAGTGAAAAGGGACAATGTTTCATGAGACTGGCTTAAGGCTGGAGTTAGGGTTAGGGTTAGGGTTATGGGGCTAGGGTTAGGGTTACGGTCGTCTTTTGACCGATTGACTCGAAATTCGGCACGAATGTGGTCCTCTACTGGCTGAACGAGGGACAGCAGTTCCCATTGGATTCCGGTGAAATTTGTATTTTTGGTGAATATTTTAAAGAAAAAAGTGGCCCATTTTTTCAATAGCTTCCAGGTCTTTGGACCGATTGACTCGAAATCGCTCCCAAATGTGCTCCTATACTGGCTGAACGAGACACAGCAGTCCCCATCGGGTTCCGGTGGAATTTGTATTTTTGGTGAATATTTTAGTGAAAAAAGTGGCCCATTTTTTCAATAGCTTCCAGGTCTTTGGACCGATTGACTCGAAATCGCTCCCAAATGTGCTCCTATACTGGCTGAACGAGACACAGCAGTCCCCATCGGATTCCGGTGGAATTTGTATTTTTGGTGAATATTTTAGTGAAAAGGGACAATGTTTCATGAGACTGGCTTAAGGCTGGAGTTAGGGTTAGGGTTATGTGGCTAGGGTTAGGGTTACGGTCGTCTTTGGACCGATTGACTCGAAATTCGTCACAAATGTGGTCCTCTACTGGCGGAATGAGGGACAGCAGTTACCATTGGATTCCGGTGGAATTTGTATTTTTGGTGAATATTTTAACGAAAAAAGTGGCCATTTTTCATGAAAACCTCGGCCCATTTTTTCAATAGCTTCCAGGTCTTTGGACCGATTGACTCGAAATCGCTCCCAAATGTGCTCCTATACTGGCTGAACGAGACACAGCAGTCCCCATCGGATTCCGGTGGAATTTGTATTTTTGGTGAATATTTTAGTGAAAAAAGTGGCCCATTTTTTCAATAGCTTCCAGGTCTTTGGACCGATTGACTCGAAATCGCTCCCAAATGTGCTCCTATACTGGCTGAACGAGACACAGCAGTCCCCATCGGATTCCGGTTGAATTTGTATTTTTGGTGAATATTTTAGTGAAAAGGGACAATGTTTCATGAGACTGGCTTAAGGCTGGAGTTAGGGTTAGGGTTATGTGGCTAGGGTTAGGGTTACGGTCGTCTTTGGACCGATTGACTCGAAATTCGTCACAAATGTGGTCCTCTACTGGCGGAATGAGGGACAGCAGTTACCATTGGATTCCGGTGGAATTTGTATTTTTGGTGAATATTTTAACGAAAAAAGTGGCCATTTTTCATGAAAACCTCGGCCCATTTTTTCAATAGCTTCCAGGTCTTTGGACCGATTGACTCGAAATCGCTCCCAAATGTGCTCCTATACTGGCTGAACGAGACACAGCAGTCCCCATCGGATTCCGGTGGAATTTGTATTTTTGGTGAATATTTTAGTGAAAAGGGACAATGTTTCATGAGACTGGCTTAAGGCTGGAGTTAGGGTTAGGGTTAGGGTTAGGGTTATGGGGCTAGGGTTAGGGTTACGGTCGTCTTTTGACCGATTGACTCGAAATTCGGCACGAATGTGGTCCTCTACTGGCTGAACGAGGGACAGCAGTTCCCATTGGATTCCGGTGAAATTTGTATTTTTGGTGAATATTTTAAAGAAAAAAGTGGCCCATTTTTTCAATAGCTTCCAGGTCTTTGGACCGATTGAGTCGAAATCGCTCCCAAATGTGCTCCTATACTGGCTTAACGAGACACAGCAGTCCCCATCGGATTCGGGTGGAATTTGTATTTTTGGTGAATATTTTAGTGAAAAAAGTGGCCCATTTTTTCAATAGCTTCCAGGTCTTTGGACCGATTGACTCGAAATCGCTCCCAAATGTGCTCCTATACTGGCTGAACGAGACACAGCAGTCCCCATCGGGTTCCGGTGGAATTTGTATTTTTGGTGAATATTTTAGTGAAAAAAGTGGCCCATTTTTTCAATAGCTTCCAGGTCTTTGGACCGATTGACTCGAAATCGCTCCCAAATGTGCTCCTATACTGGCTGAACGAGACACAGCAGTCCCCATCGGATTCCGGTGGAATTTGTATTTTTGGTGAATATTTTAGTGAAAAGGGACAATGTTTCATGAGACTGGCTTAAGGCTGGAGTTAGGGTTAGGGTTATGTGGCTAGGGTTAGGGTTACGGTCGTCTTTGGACCGATTGACTCGAAATTCGTCACAAATGTGGTCCTCTACTGGCGGAATGAGGGACAGCAGTTACCATTGGATTCCGGTGGAATTTGTATTTTTGGTGAATATTTTAACGAAAAAAGTGGCCATTTTTCATGAAAACCTCGGCCCATTTTTTCAATAGCTTCCAGGTCTTTGGACCGATTGACTCGAAATCGCTCCCAAATGTGCTCCTATACTGGCTGAACGAGACACAGCAGTCCCCATCGGATTCCGGTGGAATTTGTATTTTTGGTGAATATTTTAGTGAAAAAAGTGGCCCATTTTTTCAATAGCTTCCAGGTCTTTGGACCGATTGACTCGAAATCGCTCCCAAATGTGCTCCTATACTGGCTGAACGAGACACAGCAGTCCCCATCGGATTCCGGTTGAATTTGTATTTTTGGTGAATATTTTAGTGAAAAGGGACAATGTTTCATGAGACTGGCTTAAGGCTGGAGTTAGGGTTAGGGTTAGGGTTATGGGGCTAGGGTTAGGGTTACGGTCGTCTTTTGACCGATTGACTCGAAATTCGGCACGAATGTGGTCCTCTACTGGCTGAACGAGGGACAGCAGTTCCCATTGGATTCCGGTGAAATTTGTATTTTTGGTGAATATTTTAAAGAAAAAAGTGGCCCATTTTTTCAATAGCTTCCAGGTCTTTGGACCGATTGACTCGAAATCGCTCCCAAATGTGCTCCTATACTGGCTGAACGAGACACAGCAGTCCCCATCGGGTTCCGGTGGAATTTGTATTTTTGGTGAATATTTTAGTGAAAAAAGTGGCCCATTTTTTCAATAGCTTCCAGGTCTTTGGACCGATTGACTCGAAATCGCTCCCAAATGTGCTCCTATACTGGCTGAACGAGACACAGCAGTCCCCATCGGATTCCGGTGGAATTTGTATTTTTGGTGAATATTTTAGTGAAAAGGGACAATGTTTCATGAGACTGGCTTAAGGCTGGAGTTAGGGTTAGGGTTATGTGGCTAGGGTTAGGGTTACGGTCGTCTTTGGACCGATTGACTCGAAATTCGTCACAAATGTGGTCCTCTACTGGCGGAATGAGGGACAGCAGTTACCATTGGATTCCGGTGGAATTTGTATTTTTGGTGAATATTTTAACGAAAAAAGTGGCCATTTTTCATGAAAACCTCGGCCCATTTTTTCAATAGCTTCCAGGTCTTTGGACCGATTGACTCGAAATCGCTCCCAAATGTGCTCCTATACTGGCTGAACGAGACACAGCAGTCCCCATCGGATTCCGGTGGAATTTGTATTTTTGGTGAATATTTTAGTGAAAAAAGTGGCCCATTTTTTCAATAGCTTCCAGGTCTTTGGACCGATTGACTCGAAATCGCTCCCAAATGTGCTCCTATACTGGCTGAACGAGACACAGCAGTCCCCATCGGATTCCGGTTGAATTTGTATTTTTGGTGAATATTTTAGTGAAAAGGGACAATGTTTCATGAGACTGGCTTAAGGCTGGAGTTAGGGTTAGGGTTATGTGGCTAGGGTTAGGGTTACGGTCGTCTTTGGACCGATTGACTCGAAATTCGTCACAAATGTGGTCCTCTACTGGCGGAATGAGGGACAGCAGTTACCATTGGATTCCGGTGGAATTTGTATTTTTGGTGAATATTTTAACGAAAAAAGTGGCCATTTTTCATGAAAACCTCGGCCCATTTTTTCAATAGCTTCCAGGTCTTTGGACCGATTGACTCGAAATCGCTCCCAAATGTGCTCCTATACTGGCTGAACGAGACACAGCAGTCCCCATCGGATTCCGGTGGAATTTGTATTTTTGGTGAATATTTTAGTGAAAAGGGACAATGTTTCATGAGACTGGCTTAAGGCTGGAGTTAGGGTTAGGGTTAGGGTTAGGGTTATGGGGCTAGGGTTAGGGTTACGGTCGTCTTTTGACCGATTGACTCGAAATTCGGCACGAATGTGGTCCTCTACTGGCTGAACGAGGGACAGCAGTTCCCATTGGATTCCGGTGAAATTTGTATTTTTGGTGAATATTTTAAAGAAAAAAGTGGCCCATTTTTTCAATAGCTTCCAGGTCTTTGGACCGATTGAGTCGAAATCGCTCCCAAATGTGCTCCTATACTGGCTTAACGAGACACAGCAGTCCCCATCGGATTCGGGTGGAATTTGTATTTTTGGTGAATATTTTAGTGAAAAAAGTGGCCCATTTTTTCAATAGCTTCCAGGTCTTTGGACCGATTGACTCGAAATCACTCCCAAATGTGCTCCTATACTGGCTGAACGAGACACAGCAGTCCCCATCGGATTCCGGTGGAATTTGTATTTTTGGTGAATATTTTAGTGAAAAGGGACAATGTTTCATGAGACTGGCTTAAGGCTGGAGTTAGGGTTTGGGTTAGGGTTAGGGTTATGGGGCTAGGGTTAGGGTTACGGTCGTCTTTTGACCGATTGACTCGAAATTCGGCACGAATGTGGTCCTCTACTGGCTGAACGAGGGACAGCAGTTCCCATTGGATTCCGGTGAAATTTGTATTTTTGGTGAATATTTTAAAGAAAAAAGTGGCCCATTTTTTCAATAGCTTCCAGGTCTTTGGACCGATTGACTCGAAATTGCTCCCAAATGTGCTCCTATACTGGCTGAACGAGACACAGCAGTCCCCATCGGATTCCGGTGGATTTTGTATTTTTGGTGAATATTTTAGTGAAAAGGGACAATGTTTCATGAGACTGGCTTAAGGCTGGAGTTAGGGTTAGGGTTAGGGTTAGGGTTAGGGTTATGGGGCTAGGGTTAGGGTTACGGTCGTCTTTTGAGCGATTGACTCGAAATTCGGCACGAATGTGGTCCTCTACTGGCTGAACGAGGGACAGCAGTTCCCATTGGATTCCGGTGAAATTTGTATTTTTGGTGAATATTTTAAAGAAAAAAGTGGCCCATTTTTTCAATAGCTTCCAGGTCTTTGGACCGATTGAGTCGAAATCGCTCCCAAATGTGCTCCTATACTGGCTGAACGAGACACAGCAGTCCCCATCGGATTCCGGTGGAATTTGTATTTTTGGTGAATATTTTAGTGAAAAAAGTGGCCCATTTTTTCAATAGCTTCCAGGTCTTTGGACCGATTGACTCGAAATCGCTCCCAAATGTGCTCCTATACTGGCTGAACGAGACACAGCAGTCCCCATCGGATTCCGGTTGAATTTGTATTTTTGGTGAATATTTTAGTGAAAAGGGACAATGTTTCATGAGACTGGCTTAAGGCTGGAGTTAGGGTTAGGGTTAGGGTTATGGGGCTAGGGTTAGGGTTACGGTCGTCTTTTGACCGATTGACTCGAAATTCGGCACGAATGTGGTCCTCTACTGGCTGAACGAGGGACAGCAGTTCCCATTGGATTCCGGTGAAATTTGTATTTTTGGTGAATATTTTAAAGAAAAAAGTGGCCCATTTTTTCAATAGCTTCCAGGTCTTTGGACCGATTGACTCGAAATCGCTCCCAAATGTGCTCCTATACTGGCTGAACGAGACACAGCAGTCCCCATCGGGTTCCGGTGGAATTTGTATTTTTGGTGAATATTTTAGTGAAAAAAGTGGCCCATTTTTTCAATAGCTTCCAGGTCTTTGGACCGATTGACTCGAAATCGCTCCCAAATGTGCTCCTATACTGGCTGAACGAGACACAGCAGTCCCCATCGGATTCCGGTGGAATTTGTATTTTTGGTGAATATTTTAGTGAAAAGGGACAATGTTTCATGAGACTGGCTTAAGGCTGGAGTTAGGGTTAGGGTTATGTGGCTAGGGTTAGGGTTACGGTCGTCTTTGGACCGATTGACTCGAAATTCGTCACAAATGTGGTCCTCTACTGGCGGAATGAGGGACAGCAGTTACCATTGGATTCCGGTGGAATTTGTATTTTTGGTGAATATTTTAACGAAAAAAGTGGCCATTTTTCATGAAAACCTCGGCCCATTTTTTCAATAGCTTCCAGGTCTTTGGACCGATTGACTCGAAATCGCTCCCAAATGTGCTCCTATACTGGCTGAACGAGACACAGCAGTCCCCATCGGATTCCGGTGGAATTTGTATTTTTGGTGAATATTTTAGTGAAAAAAGTGGCCCATTTTTTCAATAGCTTCCAGGTCTTTGGACCGATTGACTCGAAATCGCTCCCAAATGTGCTCCTATACTGGCTGAACGAGACACAGCAGTCCCCATCGGATTCCGGTTGAATTTGTATTTTTGGTGAATATTTTAGTGAAAAGGGACAATGTTTCATGAGACTGGCTTAAGGCTGGAGTTAGGGTTAGGGTTAGGGTTATGGGGCTAGGGTTAGGGTTACGGTCGTCTTTTGACCGATTGACTCGAAATTCGGCACGAATGTGGTCCTCTACTGGCTGAACGAGGGACAGCAGTTCCCATTGGATTCCGGTGAAATTTGTATTTTTGGTGAATATTTTAAAGAAAAAAGTGGCCCATTTTTTCAATAGCTTCCAGGTCTTTGGACCGATTGACTCGAAATCGCTCCCAAATGTGCTCCTATACTGGCTGAACGAGACACAGCAGTCCCCATCGGGTTCCGGTGGAATTTGTATTTTTGGTGAATATTTTAGTGAAAAAAGTGGCCCATTTTTTCAATAGCTTCCAGGTCTTTGGACCGATTGACTCGAAATCGCTCCCAAATGTGCTCCTATACTGGCTGAACGAGACACAGCAGTCCCCATCGGATTCCGGTGGAATTTGTATTTTTGGTGAATATTTTAGTGAAAAGGGACAATGTTTCATGAGACTGGCTTAAGGCTGGAGTTAGGGTTAGGGTTATGTGGCTAGGGTTAGGGTTACGGTCGTCTTTGGACCGATTGACTCGAAATTCGTCACAAATGTGGTCCTCTACTGGCGGAATGAGGGACAGCAGTTACCATTGGATTCCGGTGGAATTTGTATTTTTGGTGAATATTTTAACGAAAAAAGTGGCCATTTTTCATGAAAACCTCGGCCCATTTTTTCAATAGCTTCCAGGTCTTTGGACCGATTGACTCGAAATCGCTCCCAAATGTGCTCCTATACTGGCTGAACGAGACACAGCAGTCCCCATCGGATTCCGGTGGAATTTGTATTTTTGGTGAATATTTTAGTGAAAAGGGACAATGTTTCATGAGACTGGCTTAAGGCTGGAGTTAGGGTTTGGGTTAGGGTTAGGGTTATGGGGCTAGGGTTAGGGTTACGGTCGTCTTTTGACCGATTGACTCGAAATTCGGCACGAATGTGGTCCTCTACTGGCTGAACGAGGGACAGCAGTTCCCATTGGATTCCGGTGAAATTTGTATTTTTGGTGAATATTTTAAAGAAAAAAGTGGCCCATTTTTTCAATAGCTTCCAGGTCTTTGGACCGATTGACTCGAAATTGCTCCCAAATGTGCTCCTATACTGGCTGAACGAGACACAGCAGTCCCCATCGGATTCCGGTGGAATTTGTATTTTTGGTGAATATTTTAGTGAAAAAAGTGGCCCATTTTTTCAATAGCTTCCAGGTCTTTGGACCGATTGACTCGAAATCGCTCCCAAATGTGCTCCTATACTGGCTGAACGAGGGACAGCAGTTCCCATTGGATTCCGGTGAAATTTGTATTTTTGGTGAATATTTTAAAGAAAAAAGTGGCCCATTTTTTCAATAGCTTCCAGGTCTTTGGACCGATTGAGTCGAAATCGCTCCCAAATGTGCTCCTATACTGGCTTAACGAGACACAGCAGTCCCCATCGGATTCGGGTGGAATTTGTATTTTTGGTGAATATTTTAGTGAAAAAAGTGGCCCATTTTTTCAATAGCTTCCAGGTCTTTGGACCGATTGACTCGAAATCACTCCCAAATGTGCTCCTATACTGGCTGAACGAGACACAGCAGTCCCCATCGGATTCCGGTGGAATTTGTATTTTTGGTGAATATTTTAGTGAAAAGGGACAATGTTTCATGAGACTGGCTTAAGGCTGGAGTTAGGGTTTGGGTTAGGGTTAGGGTTATGGGGCTAGGGTTAGGGTTACGGTCGTCTTTTGACCGATTGACTCGAAATTCGGCACGAATGTGGTCCTCTACTGGCTGAACGAGGGACAGCAGTTCCCATTGGATTCCGGTGAAATTTGTATTTTTGGTGAATATTTTAAAGAAAAAAGTGGCCCATTTTTTCAATAGCTTCCAGGTCTTTGGACCGATTGACTCGAAATTGCTCCCAAATGTGCTCCTATACTGGCTGAACGAGACACAGCAGTCCCCATCGGATTCCGGTGGATTTGGTATTTTTGGTGAATATTTTAGTGAAAAGGGACAATGTTTCATGAGACTGGCTTAAGGCTGGAGTTAGGGTTAGGGTTAGGGTTATGGGGCTAGGGTTAGGGTTACGGTCGTCTTTTGACCGATTGACTCGAAATTCGGCACGAATGTGGTCCTCTACTGGCTGAACGAGGGACAGCAGTTCCCATTGGATTCCGGTGAAATTTGTATTTTTGGTGAATATTTTAAAGAAAAAAGTGGCCCATTTTTTCAATAGCTTCCAGGTCTTTGGACAGATTGAGTCGAAATCGCTCCCAAATGTGCTCCTATACTGGCTGAACGAGACACAGCAGTCCCCATCGGATTCCGGTGGAATTTGTATTTTTGGTGAATATTTTAGTGAAAAGGGACAATGTTTCATGAGACTGGCTTAAGGCTGGAGTTAGGGTTTGGGTTAGGGTTAGGGTTATGGGGCTAGGGTTAGGGTTACGGTCGTCTTTTGACCGATTGACTCGAAATTCGGCACGAATGTGGTCCTCTACTGGCTGAACGAGGGACAGCAGTTCCCATTGGATTCCGGTGAAATTTGTATTTTTGGTGAATATTTTAAAGAAAAAAGTGGCCCATTTTTTCAATAGCTTCCAGGTCTTTGGACCGATTGACTCGAAATTGCTCCCAAATGTGCTCCTATACTGGCTGAACGAGACACAGCAGTCCCCATCGGATTCCGGTGGATTTGGTATTTTTGGTGAATATTTTAGTGAAAAGGGACAATGTTTCATGAGACTGGCTTAAGGCTGGAGTTAGGGTTAGGGTTAGGGTTATGGGGCTAGGGTTAGGGTTACGGTCGTCTTTTGACCGATTGACTCGAAATTCGGCACGAATGTGGTCCTCTACTGGCTGAACGAGGGACAGCAGTTCCCATTGGATTCCGGTGAAATTTGTATTTTTGGTGAATATTTTAAAGAAAAAAGTGGCCCATTTTTTCAATAGCTTCCAGGTCTTTGGACAGATTGAGTCGAAATCGCTCCCAAATGTGCTCCTATACTGGCTGAACGAGACACAGCAGTCCCCATCGGATTCCGGTGGAATTTGTATTTTTGGTGAATATTTTAGTGAAAAAAGTGGCCCATTTTTTCAATAGCTTCCAGGTCTTTGGACCGATTGACTCGAAATCGCTCCCAAATGTGCTCCTATACTGGCTGAACGAGACACAGCAGTCCCCATCGGATTCCGGTGGAATTTGTATTTTTGGTGAATATTTTAGTGAAAAGGGACAATGTTTCATGAGACTGGCTTAAGGCTGGAGTTAGGGTTAGGGTTAGGGTTATGGGGCTAGGGTTAGGGTTACCGTCGTCTTTTGACCGATTGACTCGAAATTCGGCACGAATGTGGTCCTCTACTGGCTGAACGAGGGACAGCAGTTCCCATTGGATTCCGGTGAAATTTGTATTTTTGGTGAATATTTTAAAGAAAAAAGTGGCCCATTTTTTCAATAGCTTCCAGGTCTTTGGACCGATTGACTCGAAATCGCTCCCAAATGTGCTCCTATACTGGCTGAACGAGACACAGCAGTCCCCATCGGGTTCCGGTGGAATTTGTATTTTTGGTGAATATTTTAGTGAAAAAAGTGGCCCATTTTTTCAATAGCTTCCAGGTCTTTGGACCGATTGACTCGAAATCGCTCCCAAATGTGCTCCTATACTGGCTGAACGAGACACAGCAGTCCCCATCGGATTCCGGTGGAATTTGTATTTTTGGTGAATATTTTAGTGAAAAGGGACAATGTTTCATGAGACTGGCTTAAGGCTGGAGTTAGGGTTAGGGTTATGTGGCTAGGGTTAGGGTTACGGTCGTCTTTGGACCGATTGACTCGAAATTCGTCACAAATGTGGTCCTCTACTGGCGGAATGAGGGACAGCAGTTACCATTGGATTCCGGTGGAATTTGTATTTTTGGTGAATATTTTAACGAAAAAAGTGGCCATTTTTCATGAAAACCTCGGCCCATTTTTTCAATAGCTTCCAGGTCTTTGGACCGATTGACTCGAAATCGCTCCCAAATGTGCTCCTATACTGGCTGAACGAGACACAGCAGTCCCCATCGGATTCCGGTGGAATTTGTATTTTTGGTGAATATTTTAGTGAAAAGGGACAATGTTTCATGAGACTGGCTTAAGGCTGGAGTTAGGGTTAGGGTTAGGGTTAGGGTTATGGGGCTAGGGTTAGGGTTACGGTCGTCTTTTGACCGATTGACTCGAAATTCGGCACGAATGTGGTCCTCTACTGGCTGAACGAGGGACAGCAGTTCCCATTGGATTCCGGTGAAATTTGTATTTTTGGTGAATATTTTAAAGAAAAAAGTGGCCCATTTTTTCAATAGCTTCCAGGTCTTTGGACCGATTGAGTCGAAATCGCTCCCAAATGTGCTCCTATACTGGCTTAACGAGACACAGCAGTCCCTATCGGATTCGGGTGGAATTTGTATTTTTGGTGAATATTTTAGTGAAAAAAGTGGCCCATTTTTTCAATAGCTTCCAGGTCTTTGGACCGATTGACTCGAAATCACTCCCAAATGTGCTCCTATACTGGCTGAACGAGACACAGCAGTCCCCATCGGATTCCGGTGGAATTTGTATTTTTGGTGAATATTTTAGTGAAAAGGGACAATGTTTCATGAGACTGGCTTAAGGCTGGAGTTAGGGTTTGGGTTAGGGTTAGGGTTATGGGGCTAGGGTTAGGGTTACGGTCGTCTTTTGACCGATTGACTCGAAATTCGGCACGAATGTGGTCCTCTACTGGCTGAACGAGGGACAGCAGTTCCCATTGGATTCCGGTGAAATTTGTATTTTTGGTGAATATTTTAAAGAAAAAAGTGGCCCATTTTTTCAATAGCTTCCAGGTCTTTGGACCGATTGACTCGAAATTGCTCCCAAATGTGCTCCTATACTGGCTGAACGAGACACAGCAGTCCCCATCGGATTCCGGTGGATTTGGTATTTTTGGTGAATATTTTAGTGAAAAGGGACAATGTTTCATGAGACTGGCTTAAGGCTGGAGTTAGGGTTAGGGTTAGGGTTATGGGGCTAGGGTTAGGGTTACGGTCGTCTTTTGACCGATTGACTCGAAATTCGGCACGAATGTGGTCCTCTACTGGCTGAACGAGGGACAGCAGTTCCCATTGGATTCCGGTGAAATTTGTATTTTTGGTGAATATTTTAAAGAAAAAAGTGGCCCATTTTTTCAATAGCTTCCAGGTCTTTGGACAGATTGAGTCGAAATCGCTCCCAAATGTGCTCCTATACTGGCTGAACGAGACACAGCAGTCCCCATCGGATTCCGGTGGAATTTGTATTTTTGGTGAATATTTTAGTGAAAAAAGTGGCCCATTTTTTCAATAGCTTCCAGGTCTTTGGACCGATTGACTCGAAATCGCTCCCAAATGTGCTCCTATACTGGCTGAACGAGACACAGCAGTCCCCATCGGATTCCGGTGGAATTTGTATTTTTGGTGAATATTTTAGTGAAAAGGGACAATGTTTCATGAGACTGGCTTAAGGCTGGAGTTAGGGTTAGGGTTAGGGTTAGGGTTATGGGGCTAGGGTTAGGGTTACGGTCGTCTTTTGACCGATTGACTCGAAATTCGGCACGAATGTGGTCCTCTACTGGCTGAACGAGGGACAGCAGTTCCCATTGGATTCCGGTGAAATTTGTATTTTTGGTGAATATTTTAAAGAAAAAAGTGGCCCATTTTTTCAATAGCTTCCAGGTCTTTGGACCGATTGAGTCGAAATCGCTCCCAAATGTGCTCCTATACTGGCTGAACGAGACACAGCAGTCCCCATCGGATTCCGGTGGAATTTGTATTTTTGGTGAATATTTTAGTGAAAAAAGTGGCCCATTTTTTCAATAGCTTCCAGGTCTTTGGACCGATTGACTCGAAATCGCTCCCAAATGTGCTCCTATACTGGCTGAACGAGACACAGCAGTCCCCATCGGATTCCGGTGGAATTTGTATTTTTGGTGAATATTTTAGTGAAAAGGGACAATGTTTCATGAGACTGGCTTAAGGCTGGAGTTAGGGTTAGGGTTAGGGTTAGGGTTATGGGGCTAGGGTTAGGGTTACGGTCGTCTTTTGACCGATTGACTCGAAATTCGGCACGAATGTGGTCCTCTACTGGCTGAACGAGGGACAGCAGTTCCCATTGGATTCCGGTGAAATTTGTATTTTTGGTGAATATTTTAAAGAAAAAAGTGGCCCATTTTTTCAATAGCTTCCAGGTCTTTGGACCGATTGAGTCGAAATCGCTCCCAAATGTGCTCCTATACTGGCTGAACGAGACACAGCAGTCCTCATCGGATTCCGGTGGAATTTGTATTTTTGGTGAATATTTTAGTGAAAAAAGTGGCCCATTTTTTCAATAGCTTCCAGGTCTTTGGACCGATTGACTCGAAATCGCTCCCAAATGTGCTCCTATACTGGCTGAACGAGACACAGCAGTCCCCATCGGATTCCGGTGGAATTTGTATTTTTGGTGAATATTTTAGTGAAAAGGGACAATGTTTCATGAGACTGGCTTAAGGCTGGAGTTAGGGTTAGGGTTAGGGTTAGGGTTATGGGGCTAGGGTTAGGGTTACGGTCGTCTTTTGACCGATTGACTCGAAATTCGGCACAAATGTGGTCCTCTACTGGCTGAACGAGGGACAGCAGTTCCCATTGGATTCCGGTGAAATTTGTATTTTTGGTGAATATTTTAAAGAAAAAAGTGGCCCATTTTTTCAATAGCTTCCAGGTCTTTGGACCGATTGAGTCGAAATCGCTCCCAAATGTGCTCCTATACTGGCTGAACGAGACACAGCAGTCCCCATCGGATTCCGGTGGAATTTGTATTTTTGGTGAATATTTTAGTGAAAAAAGTGGCCCATTTTTTCAATAGCTTCCAGGTCTTTGGACCGATTGACTCGAAATCGCTCCCAAATGTGCTCCTATACTGGCTGAACGAGACACAGCAGTCCCCATCGGATTCCGGTGGAATTTGTATTTTTGGTGAATATTTTAGTGAAAAGGGACAATGTTTCATGAGACTGGCTTAAGGCTGGAGTTAGGGTTAGGGTTAGGGTTAGGGTTATGGGGCTAGGGTTAGGGTTAGGGTTACGGTCGTCTTTTGACCGATTGACTCGAAATTCGGCACGAATGTGGTCCTCTACTGGCTGAACGAGGGACAGCAGTTCCCATTGGATTCCGGTGAAATTTGTATTTTTGGTGAATATTTTAAAGAAAAAAGTGGCCCATTTTTTCAATAGCTTCCAGGTCTTTGGACCGATTGAGTCGAAATCGCTCCCAAATGTGCTCCTATACTGGCTGAACGAGACACAGCAGTCCCCATCGGATTCCGGTGGAATTTGTATTTTTGGTGAATATTTTAGTGAAAAAAGTGGCCCATTTTTTCAATAGCTTCCAGGTCTTTGGACCGATTGACTCGAAATCGCTCCCAAATGTGCTCCTATACTGGCTGAACGAGACACAGCAGTCCCCATCGGATTCCGGTGGAATTTGTATTTTTGGTGAATATTTTAGTGAAAAGGGACAATGTTTCATGAGACTGGCTTAAGGCTGGAGTTAGGGTTAGGGTTAGGGTTAGGGTTAGGGATATGGGGCTAGGGTTAGGGTTACGGTCGTCTTTTGACCGATTGACTCGAAATTCGGCACGAATGTGGTCCTCTACTGGCTGAACGAGGGACAGCAGTTCCCATTGGATTCCGGTGAAATTTGTATTTTTGGTGAATATTTTAAAGAAAAAAGTGGCCCATTTTTTCAATAGCTTCCAGGTCTTTGGACCGATTGAGTCGAAATCGCTCCCAAATGTGCTCCTATACTGGCTGAACGAGACACAGCAGTCCCCATCGGATTCCGGTGGAATTTGTATTTTTGGTGAATATTTTAGTGAAAAAAGTGGCCCATTTTTTCAATAGCTTCCAGGTCTTTGGACCGATTGACTCGAAATCGCTCCCAAATGTGCTCCTATACTGGCTGAACGAGACACAGCAGTCCCCATCGGATTCCGGTGGAATTTGTATTTTTGGTGAATATTTTAGTGAAAAGGGACAATGTTTCATGAGACTGGCTTAAGGCTGGAGTTAGGGTTAGGGTTAGGGTTAGGGTTATGGGGCTAGGGTTAGGGTTACGGTTGTCTTTTGACCGATTGACTCGAAATTCGGCACGAATGTGGTCCTCTACTGGCTGAACGAGGGACAGCAGTTCCCATTGGATTCCGGTGAAATTTGTATTTTTGGTGAATATTTTAAAGAAAAAAGTGGCCCATTTTTTCAATAGCTTCCAGGTCTTTGGACCGATTGAGTCGAAATCGCTCCCAAATGTGCTCCTATACTGGCTGAACGAGACACAGCAGTCCCCATCGGATTCCGGTGGAATTTGTATTTTTGGTGAATATTTTAGTGAAAAAAGTGGCCCATTTTTTCAATAGCTTCCAGGTCTTTGGACCGATTGACTCGAAATCGCTCCCAAATGTGCTCCTATACTGGCTGAACGAGACACAGCAGTCCCCATCGGATTCCGGTGGAATTTGTATTTTTGGTGAATATTTTAGTGAAAAGGGACAATGTTTCATGAGACTGGCTTAAGGCTGGAGTTAGGGTTAGGGTTAGGGTTAGGGTTATGGGGCTAGGGTTAGGGTTACGGTCGTCTTTTGACCGATTGACTCGAAATTCGGCACGAATGTGGTCCTCTACTGGCTGAACGAGGGACAGCAGTTCCCATTGGATTCCGGTGAAATTTGTATTTTTGGTGAATATTTTAAAGAAAAAAGTGGCCCATTTTTTCAATAGCTTCCAGGTCTTTGGACCGATTGAGTCGAAATCGCTCCCAAATGTGCTCCTATACTGGCTGAACGAGACACAGCAGTCCCCATCGGATTCCGGTGGAATTTGTATTTTTGGTGAATATTTTAGTGAAAAAAGTGGACCATTTTTTCAATAGCTTCCAGGTCTTTGGACCGATTGACTCGAAATCGCTCCCAAATGTGCTCCTATACTGGCTGAACGAGACACAGCAGTCCCCATCGGATTCCGGTGGAATTTGTATTTTTGGTGAATATTTTAGTGAAAAAAGTGGCCCATTTTTTCAATAGCTTCCAGGTCTTTGGACCGATTGACTCGAAATCGCTCCCAAATGTGCTCCTATACTGGCTGAACGAGACACAGCAGTCCCCATCGGATTCCGGTGGAATTTGTATTTTTGGTGAATATTTTAGTGAAAAGGGACAATGTTTCATGAGACTGGCTTAAGGCTGGAGTTAGGGTTAGGGTTAGGGTTAGGGTTAGGGTTAGGGTTAAGGGGCTAGGGTTAGGGTTACGGTCGTCTTTTGACCGATTGACTCGAAATTCGGCACGAATGTGGTCCTCTACTGGCTGAACGAGGGACAGCAGTTCCCATTGGATTCCGGTGAAATTTGTATTTTTGGTGAATATTTTAAAGAAAAAAGTGGCCCATTTTTTCAATAGCTTCCAGGTCTTTGGACCGATTGAGTCGAAATCGCTCCCAAATGTGCTCCTATACTGGCTGAACGAGACACAGCAGTCCCCATCGGATTCCGGTGGAATTTGTATTTTTGGTGAATATTTTAGTGAAAAAAGTGGCCCATTTTTTCAATAGCTTCCAGGTCTTTGGACCGATTGACTCGAAATCGCTCCCAAATGTGCTCCTATACTGGCTGAACGAGACACAGCAGTCCCCATCGGATTCCGGTGGAATTTGTATTTTTGGTGAATATTTTAGTGAAAAGGGACAATGTTTCATGAGACTGGCTTAAGGCTGGAGTTAGGGTTAGGGTTAGGGTTAGGGTTATGGGGCTAGGGTTAGGGTTACGGTCGTCTTTTGACCGATTGACTCGAAATTTGGCACGAATGTGGTCCTCTACTGGCTGAACGAGGGACAGCAGTTCCCATTGGATTCCGGTGAAATTTGTATTTTTGGTGAATATTTTAAAGAAAAAAGTGGCCCATTTTTTCAATAGCTTCCAGGTCTTTGGACCGATTGAGTCGAAATCGCTCCCAAATGTGCTCCTATACTGGCTGAACGAGACACAGCAGTCCCCATCGGATTCCGGTGGAATTTGTATTTTTGGTGAATATTTTAGTGAAAAAAGTGGCCCATTTTTTCAATAGCTTCCAGGTTTTTGGACCGATTGACTCAAAATCGCTCCCAAATGTGCTCCTATACTGGCTGAACGAGACACAGCAGTCCCCATCGGATTCCGGTGGAATTTGTATTTTTGGTGAATATTTTAGTGAAAAGGGACAATGTTTCATGAGACTGGCTTAAGGCTGGAGTTAGGGTTAGGGTTAGGGTTAGGGTTATGGGGCTAGGGTTAGGGTTACGGTCGTCTTTTGACCGATTGACTCGAAATTCGGCACGAATGTGGTCCTCTACTGGCTGAACGAGGGACAGCAGTTCCCATTGGATTCCGGTGAAATTTGTATTTTTGGTGAATATTTTAAAGAAAAAAGTGGCCCATTTTTTCAATAGCTTCCAGGTCTTTGGACCGATTGAGTCGAAATCGCTCCCAAATGTGCTCCTATACTGGCTGAACGAGACACAGCAGTCCCCATCGGATTCCGGTGGAATTTGTATTTTTGGTGAATATTTTAGTGAAAAAAGTGGCCCATTTTTTCAATAGCTTCCAGGTCTTTGGACCGATTGACTCGAAATCGCTCCCAAATGTGCTCCTATACTGGCTGAACGAGACACAGCAGTCCCCATCGGATTCCGGTGGAATTTGTATTTTTGGTGAATATTTTAGTGAAAAGGGACAATGTTTCATGAGACTGGCTTAAGGCTGGAGTTAGGGTTAGGGTTAGGGTTAGGGTTATGGGGCTAGGGTTAGGGTTAGGGTTACGGTCGTCTTTTGACCGATTGACTCGAAATTCGGCACGAATGTGGTCCTCTACTGGCTGAACGAGGGACAGCAGTTCCCATTGGATTCCGGTGAAATTTGTATTTTTGGTGAATATTTTAAAGAAAAAAGTGGCCCATTTTTTCAATAGCTTCCAGGTCTTTGGACCGATTGAGTCGAAATCGCTCCCAAATGTGCTCCTATACTGGCTGAACGAGACACAGCAGTCCCCATCGGATTCCGGTGGAATTTGTATTTTTGGTGAATATTTTAGTGAAAAAAGTGGCCCATTTTTTCAATAGCTTCCAGGTCTTTGGACCGATTGACTCGAAATCGCTCCCAAATGTGCTCCTATACTGGCTGAACGAGACACAGCAGTCCCCATTGGATTCCGGTGGAATTTGTATTTTTGGTGAATATTTTAGTGAAAAGGGACAATGTTTCATGAGACTGGCTTAAGGCTGGAGTTAGGGTTAGGGTTAGGGTTAGGGTTATGGGGCTAGGGTTAGGGTTACGGTCGTCTCTTGACCGATTGACTCGAAATTCGGCACGAATGTGGTCCTCTACTGGCTGAACGAGGGACAGCAGTTCCCATTGGATTCCGGTGAAATTTGTATTTTTGGTGAATATTTTAAAGAAAAAAGTGGCCCATTTTTTCAATAGCTTCCAGGTCTTTGGACCGATTGAGTCGAAATTGCTCCCAAATGTGCTCCTATACTGGCTGAACGAGACACAGCAGTCCCCATCAGATTCCGGTGGAATTTGTATTTTTGGTGAATATTTTAGTGAAAAAAGTGGCCCATTTTTTCAATAGCTTCCAGGTCTTTGGACCGATTGACTCGAAATCGCTCCCAAATGTGCTCCTATACTGGCTGAACGAGACACAGCAGTCCCCATCGGATTCCGGTGGAATTTGTATTTTTGGTGAATATTTTAGTGAAAAGGGACAATGTTTCATGAGACTGGCTTAAGGCTGGAGTTAGGGTTAGGGTTAGGGTTAGGGTTATGGGGCTAGGGTTAGGGTTACGGTCGTCTTTTGACCGATTGACTCGAAATTCGGCACGAATGTGGTCCTCTACTGGCTGAACGAGGGACAGCAGTTCCCATTGGATTCCGGTGAAATTTGTATTTTTGGTGAATATTTTAAAGAAAAAAGTGGCCCATTTTTTCAATAGCTTCCAGGTCTTTGGACCGATTGAGTCGAAATCGCTCCCAAATGTGCTCCTATACTGGCTGAACGAGACACAGCAGTCCCCATCGGATTCCGGTGGAATTTGTATTTTTGGTGAATATTTTAGTGAAAAAAGTGGCCCATTTTTTCAATAGCTTCCAGGTCTTTGGACCGATTGACTCGAAATCGCTCCCAAATGTGCTCCTATACTGGCTGAACGAGACACAGCAGTCCCCATCGGATTCCGGTGGAATTTGTATTTTTGGTGAATATTTTAGTGAAAAGGGACAATGTTTCATGAGACTGGCTTAAGGCTGGAGTTAGGGTTAGGGTTAGGGTTAGGGTTATGGGGCTAGGGTTAGGGTTACGGTCGTCTTTTGACCGATTGACTCGAAATTCGGCACGAATGTGGTCCTCTACTGGCTGAACGAGGGACAGCAGTTCCCATTGGATTCCGGTGAAATTTGTATTTTTGGTGAATATTTTAAAGAAAAAAGTGGCCCATTTTTTTAATAGCTTCCAGGTCTTTGGACCGATTGAGTCGAAATCGCTCCCAAATGTGCTCCTATACTGGCTGAACGAGACACAGCAGTCCCCATCGGATTCCGGTGGAATTTGTATTTTTGGTGAATATTTTAGTGAAAAAAGTGGCCCATTTTTTCAATAGCTTCCAGGTCTTTGGACCGATTGACTCGAAATCGCTCCCAAATGTGCTCCTATACTGGCTGAACGAGACACAGCAGTCCCCATCGGATTCCGGTGGAATTTGTATTTTTGGTGAATATTTTAGTGAAAAGGGACAATGTTTCATGAGACTGGCTTAAGGCTGGAGTTAGGGTTAGGGTTAGGGTTAGGGTTATGGGGCTAGGGTTAGGGTTACGGTCGTCTTTTGACCGATTGACTCGAAATTCGGCACGAATGTGGTCCTCTACTGGCTGAACGAGGGACAGCAGTTCCCATTGGATTCCGGTGAAATTTGTATTTTTGGTGAATATTTTAAAGAAAAAAGTGGCCCATTTTTTCAATAGCTTCCAGGTCTTTGGACCGATTGAGTCGAAATCGCTCCCAAATGTGCTCCTATACTGGCTGAACGAGACACAGCAGTCCCCATCGGATTCCGGTGGAATTTGTATTTTTGGTGAATATTTTAGTGAAAAAAGTGGCCCATTTTTTCAATAGCTTCCAGGTCTTTGGACCGATTGACTCGAAATTGCTCCCAAATGTGCTCCTATACTGGCTGAACGAGACACAGCAGTCCCCATCGGATTCCGGTGGAATTTGTATTTTTGGTGAATATTTTAGTGAAAAGGGACAATGTTTCATGAGACTGGCTTAAGGCTGGAGTTAGGGTTAGGGTTAGGGTTAGGGTTAGGGATATGGGGCTAGGGTTAGGGTTACGGTCGTCTTTTGACCGATTGACTCGAAATTCGGCACGAATGTGGTCCTCTACTGGCTGAACGAGGGACAGCAGTTCCCATTGGATTCCGGTGAAATTTGTATTTTTGGTGAATATTTTAAAGAAAAAAGTGGCCCATTTTTTCAATAGCTTCCAGGTCTTTGGACCGATTGAGTCGAAATCGCTCCCAAATGTGCTCCTATACTGGCTGAACGAGACACAGCAGTCCCCATCGGATTCCGGTGGAATTTGTATTTTTGGTGAATATTTTAGTGAAAAAAGTGGCCCATTTTTTCAATAGCTTCCAGGTCTTTGGACCGATTGACTCGAAATCGCTCCCAAATGTGCTCCTATACTGGCTGAACGAGACACAGCAGTCCCCATCGGATTCCGGTGGAATTTGTATTTTTGGTGAATATTTTAGTGAAAAGGGACAATGTTTCATGAGACTGGCTTAAGGCTGGAGTTAGGGTTAGGGTTAGGGTTAGGGTTATGGGGCTAGGGTTAGGGTTACGGTCGTCTTTTGACCGATTGACTCGAAATTCGGCACGAATGTGGTCCTCTACTGGCTGAACGAGGGACAGCAGTTCCCATTGGATTCCGGTGAAATTTGTATTTTTGGTGAATATTTTAAAGAAAAAAGTGGCCCATTTTTTCAATAGCTTCCAGGTCTTTGGACCGATTGAGTCGAAATCGCTCCCAAATGTGCTCCTATACTGGCTGAACGAGACACAGCAGTCCCCATCGGATTCCGGTGGAATTTGTATTTTTGGTGAATATTTTAGTGAAAAAAGTGGCCCATTTTTTCAATAGCTTCCAGGTCTTTGGACCGATTGACTCGAAATCGCTCCCAAATGTGCTCCTATACTGGCTGAACGAGACACAGCAGTCCCCATCGGATTCCGGTGGAATTTGTATTTTTGGTGAATATTTTAGTGAAAAGGGACAATGTTTCATGAGACTGGCTTAAGGCTGGAGTTAGGGTTAGGGTTAGGGTTAGGGTTATGGGGCTAGGGTTAGGGTTACGGTCGTCTTTTGACCGATTGACTCGAAATTCGGCACGAATGTGGTCCTCTACTGGCTGAACGAGGGACAGCAGTTCCCATTGGATTCCGGTGAAATTTGTATTTTTGGTGAATATTTTAAAGAAAAAAGTGGCCCATTTTTTCAATAGCTTCCAGGTCTTTGGACCGATTGAGTCGAAATCGCTCCCAAATGTGCTCCTATACTGGCTGAACGAGACACAGCAGTCCCCATCGGATTCCGGTGGAATTTGTATTTTTGGTGAATATTTTAGTGAAAAAAGTGGCCCATTTTTTCAATAGCTTCCAGGTCTTTGGACCGATTGACTCGAAATCGCTCCCAAATGTGCTCCTATACTGGCTGAACGAGACACAGCAGTCCCCATCGGATTCCGGTGGAATTTGTATTTTTGGTGAATATTTTAGTGAAAAGGGACAATGTTTCATGAGACTGGCTTAAGGCTGGAGTTAGGGTTAGGGTTAGGGTTAGGGTTATGGGGCTAGGGTTAGGGTTACGGTCGTCTTTTGACCGATTGAGTCGAAATCGCTCCCAAATGTGCTCCTATACTGGCTGAACGAGACACAGCAGTCCCCATCGGATTCCGGTGGAATTTGTATTTTTGGTGAATATTTTAGTGAAAAAAGTGGCCCATTTTTTCAATAGCTTCCAGGTCTTTGGACCGATTGACTCGAAATCGCTCCCAAATGTGCTCCTATACTGGCTGAACGAGACACAGCAGTCCCCATCGGATTCCGGTGGAATTTGTATTTTTGGTGAATATTTTAGTGAAAAGGGACAATGTTTCATGAGACTGGCTTAAGGCTGGAGTTAGGGTTAGGGTTAGGGTTAGGGTTATGGGGCTAGGGTTAGGGTTACGGTCGTCTTTTGACCGATTGACTCGAAATTCGGCACGAATGTGGTCCTCTACTGGCTGAACGAGGGACAGCAGTTCCCATTGGATTCCGGTGAAATTTGTATTTTTGGTGAATATTTTAAAGAAAAAAGTGGCCCATTTTTTCAATAGCTTCCAGGTCTTTGGACCAATTGAGTCGAAATCGCTCCCAAATGTGCTCCTATACTGGCTGAACGAGACACAGCAGTCCCCATCGGATTCCGGTGGAATTTGTATTTTTGGTGAATATTTTAGTGAAAAAAGTGGCCCATTTTTTCAATAGCTTCCAGGTCTTTGGACCGATTGACTCGAAATCGCTCCCAAATGTGCTCCTATACTGGCTGAACGAGACACAGCAGTCCCCATCAGATTACGGTGGAATTTGTATTTTTGGTGAATATTTTAGTGAAAAGGGACAATGTTTCATGAGACTGGCTTAAGGCTGGAGTTAGGGTTAGGGTTAGGGTTAGGGTTAGGGTTATGGGGCTAGGGTTAGGGTTACGGTCGTCTTTTGACCGATTGACTCGAAATTCGGCACGAATGTGGTCCTCTACTGGCTGAACGAGGGACAGCAGTTCCCATTGGATTCCGGTGAAATTTGTATTTTTGGTGAATATTTTAAAGAAAAAAGTGGCCCATTTTTTCAATAGCTTCCAGGTCTTTGGACCGATTGAGTCGAAATCGCTCCCAAATGTGCTCCTATACTGGCTGAACGAGACACAGCAGTCCCCATCGGATTCCGGTGGAATTTGTATTTTTGGTGAATATTTTAGTGAAAAAAGTGGCCCATTTTTTCAATAGCTTCCAGGTCTTTGGACCGATTGACTCGAAATTGCTCCCAAATGTGCTCCTATACTGGCTGAACGAGACACAGCAGTCCCCATCGGATTCCGGTGGAATTTGTATTTTTGGTGAATATTTTAGTGAAAAGGGACAATGTTTCATGAGACTGGCTTAAGGCTGGAGTTAGGGTTAGGGTTAGGGTTAGGGTTAGGGATATGGGGCTAGGGTTAGGGTTACGGTCGTCTTTTGACCGATTGACTCGAAATTCGGCACGAATGTGGTCCTCTACTGGCTGAACGAGGGACAGCAGTTCCCATTGGATTCCGGTGAAATTTGTATTTTTGGTGAATATTTTAAAGAAAAAAGTGGCCCATTTTTTCAATAGCTTCCAGGTCTTTGGACCGATTGAGTCGAAATCGCTCCCAAATGTGCTCCTATACTGGCTGAACGAGACACAGCAGTCCCCATCGGATTCCGGTGGAATTTGTATTTTTGGTGAATATTTTAGTGAAAAAAGTGGCCCATTTTTTCAATAGCTTCCAGGTCTTTGGACCGATTGACTCGAAATCGCTCCCAAATGTGCTCCTATACTGGCTGAACGAGACACAGCAGTCCCCATCGGATTCCGGTGGAATTTGTATTTTTGGTGAATATTTTAGTGAAAAGGGACAATGTTTCATGAGACTGGCTTAAGGCTGGAGTTAGGGTTAGGGTTAGGGTTAGGGTTATGGGGCTAGGGTTAGGGTTACGGTCGTCTTTTGACCGATTGACTCGAAATTCGGCACGAATGTGGTCCTCTACTGGCTGAACGAGGGACAGCAGTTCCCATTGGATTCCGGTGAAATTTGTATTTTTGGTGAATATTTTAAAGAAAAAAGTGGCCCATTTTTTCAATAGCTTCCAGGTCTTTGGACCGATTGAGTCGAAATCACTCCCAAATGTGCTCCTATACTGGCTGAACGAGACACAGCAGTCCCCATCGGATTCCGGTGGAATTTGTATTTTTGGTGAATATTTTAGTGAAAAAAGTGGCCCATTTTTTCAATAGCTTCCAGGTCTTTGGACCGATTGACTCGAAATCGCTCCCAAATGTGCTCCTATACTGGCTGAACGAGACACAGCAGTCCCCATCGGATTCCGGTGGAATTTGTATTTTTGGTGAATATTTTAGTGAAAAGGGACAATGTTTCATGAGACTGGCTTAAGGCTGGAGTTAGGGTTAGGGTTAGGGTTAGGGTTAGGGTTATGGGGCTAGGGTTAGGGTTAGGGTTACGGTCGTCTTTTGACCGATTGACTCGAAATTCGGCACGAATGTGGTCCTCTACTGGCTGAACGAGGGACAGCAGTTCCCATTGGATTCCGGTGAAATTTGTATTTTTGGTGAATATTTTAAAGAAAAAAGTGGCCCATTTTTTCAATAGCTTCCAGGTCTTTGGACCGATTGAGTCGAAATCGCTCCCAAATGTGCTCCTATACTGGCTGAACGAGACACAGCAGTCCCCATCGGATTCCGGTGGAATTTGTATTTTTGGTGAATATTTTAGTGAAAAAAGTGGCCCATTTTTTCAATAGCTTCCAGGTCTTTGGACCGATTGACTCGAAATCGCTCCCAAATGTGCTCCTATACTGGCTGAACGAGACACAGCAGTCCCCATCGGATTCCGGTGGAATTTGTATTTTTGGTGAATATTTTAGTGAAAAGGGACAATGTTTCATGAGACTGGCTTAAGGCTGGAGTTAGGGTTAGGGTTAGGGTTAGGGTTAGGGATATGGGGCTAGGGTTAGGGTTACGGTCGTCTTTTGACCGATTGACTCGAAATTCGGCACGAATGTGGTCCTCTACTGGCTGAACGAGGGACAGCAGTTCCCATTGGATTCCGGTGAAATTTGTATTTTTGGTGAATATTTTAAAGAAAAAAGTGGCCCATTTTTTCAATAGCTTCCAGGTCTTTGGACCGATTGAGTCGAAATCGCTCCCAAATGTGCTCCTATACTGGCTGAACGAGACACAGCAGTCCCCATCGGATTCCGGTGGAATTTGTATTTTTGGTGAATATTTTAGTGAAAAAAGTGGCCCATTTTTTCAATAGCTTCCAGGTCTTTGGACCGATTGACTCGAAATCGCTCCCAAATGTGCTCCTATACTGGCTGAACGAGACACAGCAGTCCCCATCGGATTCCGGTGGAATTTGTATTTTTGGTGAATATTTTAGTGAAAAGGGACAATGTTTCATGAGACTGGCTTAAGGCTGGAGTTAGGGTTAGGGTTAGGGTTAGGGTTATGGGGCTAGGGTTAGGGTTACGGTCGTCTTTTGACCGATTGACTCGAAATTCGGCACGAATGTGGTCCTCTACTGGCTGAACGAGGGACAGCAGTTCCCATTGGATTCCGGTGAAATTTGTATTTTTGGTGAATATTTTAAAGAAAAAAGTGGCCCATTTTTTCAATAGCTTCCAGGTCTTTGGACCGATTGAGTCGAAATCGCTCCCAAATGTGCTCCTATACTGGCTGAACGAGACACAGCAGTCCCCATCGGATTCCGGTGGAATTTGTATTTTTGGTGAATATTTTAGTGAAAAAAGTGGCCCATTTTTTCAATAGCTTCCAGGTCTTTGGACCGATTGACTCGAAATCGCTCCCAAATGTGCTCCTATACTGGCTGAACGAGACACAGCAGTCCCCATCGGATTCCGGTGGAATTTGTATTTTTGGTGAATATTTTAGTGAAAAGGGACAATGTTTCATGAGACTGGCTTAAGGCTGGAGTTAGGGTTAGGGTTAGGGTTAGGGTTATGGGGCTAGGGTTAGGGTTACGGTCGTCTTTTGACCGATTGACTCGAAATTCGGCACGAATGTGGTCCTCTACTGGCTGAACGAGGGACAGCAGTTCCCATTGGATTCCGGTGAAATTTGTATTTTTGGTGAATATTTTAAAGAAAAAAGTGGCCCATTTTTTCAATAGCTTCCAGGTCTTTGGACCGATTGAGTCGAAATCGCTCCCAAATGTGCTCCTATACTGGCTGAACGAGACACAGCAGTCCCCATCGGATTCCGGTGGAATTTGTATTTTTGGTGAATATTTTAGTGAAAAAAGTGGCCCATTTTTTCAATAGCTTCCAGGTCTTTGGACCGATTGACTCGAAATCGCTCCCAAATGTGCTCCTATACTGGCTGAACGAGACACAGCAGTCCCCATCGGATTCCGGTGGAATTTGTATTTTTGGTGAATATTTTAGTGAAAAGGGACAATGTTTCATGAGACTGGCTTAAGGCTGGAGTTAGGGTTAGGGTTAGGGTTAGGGTTATGGGGCTAGGGTTAGGGTTACGGTCGTCTTTTGACCGATTGACTCGAAATTCGGCACGAATGTGGTCCTCTACTGGCTGAACGAGGGACAGCAGTTCCCATTGGATTCCGGTGAAATTTGTATTTTTGGTGAATATTTTAAAGAAAAAAGTGGCCCATTTTTTCAATAGCTTCCAGGTCTTTGGACCGATTGAGTCGAAATCGCTCCCAAATGTGCTCCTATACTGGCTGAACGAGACACAGCAGTCCCCATCGGATTCCGGTGGAATTTGTATTTTTGGTGAATATTTTAGTGAAAAAAGTGGCCCATTTTTTCAATAGCTTCCAGGTCTTTGGACCGATTGACTCGAAATCGCTCCCAAATGTGCTCCTATACTGGCTGAACGAGACACAGCAGTCCCCATCGGATTCCGGTGGAATTTGTATTTTTGGTGAATATTTTAGTGAAAAGGGACAATGTTTCATGAGACTGGCTTAAGGCTGGAGTTAGGGTTAGGGTTAGGGTTAGGGTTATGGGGCTAGGGTTAGGGTTACGGTCGTCTTTTGACCGATTGACTCGAAATTCGGCACGAATGTGGTCCTCTACTGGCTGAACGAGGGACAGCAGTTCCCATTGGATTCCGGTGAAATTTGTATTTTTGGTGAATATTTTAAAGAAAAAAGTGGCCCATTTTTTCAATAGCTTCCAGGTCTTTGGACCGATTGAGTCGAAATCGCTCCCAAATGTGCTCCTATACTGGCTGAACGAGACACAGCAGTCCCCATCGGATTCCGGTGGAATTTGTATTTTTGGTGAATATTTTAGTGAAAAAAGTGGCCCATTTTTTCAATAGCTTCCAGGTCTTTGGACCGATTGACTCGAAATCGCTCCCAAATGTGCTCCTATACTGGCTGAACGAGACACAGCAGTCCCCATCGGATTCCGGTGGAATTTGTATTTTTGGTGAATATTTTAGTGAAAAGGGACAATGTTTCATGAGACTGGCTTAAGGCTGGAGTTAGGGTTAGGGTTAGGGTTAGGGTTATGGGGCTAGGGTTAGGGTTACGGTCGTCTTTTGACCGATTGACTCGAAATTCGGCACGAATGTGGTCCTCTACTGGCTGAACGAGGGACAGCAGTTCCCATTGGATTCCGGTGAAATTTGTATTTTTGGTGAATATTTTAAAGAAAAAAGTGGCCCATTTTTTCAATAGCTTCCAGGTCTTTGGACCGATTGAGTCGAAATCGCTCCCAAATGTGCTCCTATACTGGCTGAACGAGACACAGCAGTCCCCATCGGATTCCGGTGGAATTTGTATTTTTGGTGAATATTTTAGTGAAAAGGGACAATGTTTCATGAGACTGGCTTAAGGCTGGAGTTAGGGTTACGAGATTATATGTAAAAGTTGGGTCTTCCTTAACCTTAAACAGACTTACCGTCTAAAAAGCCCAGCGTAGCTTTCGCACCCGTCGCCGACAATGTGTGTGTATTGCGTGCCAAATGCCAGGAAAGCTGTAGGACCCAGCATTCCAATGCCAGGTTCCAGGTACACTGCTGTTTGTATTTTTGGCCAGCTGGTGGCGCTCTACCAAAATCTGAGAGTCCATGATCTCAGTAGGCATCCAGCATGTCCCTACCAGTCCCTTACTATGATAACCTAAGGCCTCCGGGGGCCCCACCCCACGACTAGGAGTCCATCATCTCAGTAGGCACCCAGCATGTCTATACCAAACCCTGGCCATGATAACCTAGGGCCCCCAGGGGCCACACCCTGCACCAAGGAGTCCATAATCTCAGTAGGCACCCAGCATGTCACTACCATTCCCTGACTATGATAACCTAAGGCCTCCAGGGGCCCAACCCCACGACTAGGAGTCCATCATCTCAGTAGGCACCCAGCATGTCTATACCAAACCCTGACCATGATAACCTAGGGCCCCCAGGGGCCACACCCTGCACCAAGGAGTCCATAATCTCAGTAGGCACCCAGCATGTCACTACCATTCCCTGACTATGATAACCTAAGGCCTCCAGGGGCACCACCCCACAACTAGGATTCCATGATCTCAGTAGGCACCCAGCATGTACCTACCGGACCCTGACTATGATAACTGAAGGCCCCAGGGAATCCAACACCTACATGCATCTTGAAAAAGTCTGAGTTGCCTCCCAGGGGCCCTTATTTGCCCCAAGGGGCCCCAAGTGTTCTACAGGAGCCCAAAAATTAAAATGTATTTTTTCTTTTTCTGACTTGTCTACAAGGTCAAGCAAGGGCCCCAGATGACCCCCAGGGACCACAACCTAAAGATGTAGTTAAAGGCCATCAGACAAGTCTGCTAAGTGTCCATGGCAATCCTGTGGTCCAAACTGGCCCCAAGGGGCCCGATAATTAAAATGTATTTTCAGTCTGTCTGACCTTTCTGCCAGGTTTCCCAAGGGCCCCAACGGTCCCACCCATCCAACCACTGTTGTCGACGAAGAACACCACATCATCACAACAACACTACCCGATGGCTGCCTTCTAGTTAGGCCTGGTGACCTTTGGTGATCTTTAGCAAATTGTAGCTATTCATTTAATGTAAATGGAGTAATGGCTCCAAAATCGCATTGTATGATCTGTGCGGGATACTGAATTGAATCGCAGTCGTTTTGGGCCCCTACGTGGCCCCTGAAAAGGTCCAAGAACTTTCTGCTTCAGTATTAAACATGAAAGAGTGTGTGTGAGTTTTCTGTTCAAGTTTGACAGCATTTGGAGCTGAAATCATTTTTTCTTACATTAAAGGATCTTAAGGGTATATGTTGGGTGCTATAGCCTTTATATACTGAGAAGGTGGTCCAAACGACCTCCTGAACTTTGGGCTCACATTTAGGTCACTTCCTGTTGGGACAGAAAGACAAGTCATGTGTCCTAGTCTTCAGGAAGACCTAAGCTTTACAGCAAAAGTGACAGGAAGTCGATACACTCACATTTGGCTGAACAGGCCTCAGTCATACACTCACAATGTCTGCTTTTTGGTCAAGCCTTGTGACCTTCAGTGATCTTTAGCAAATTGTAGCTATTTGTTATAATGTGAACAGAGTAATGGCTCCAAAATTGCATTGTATGATCTGTGCGGGATACTGAATTGAATCCCAGTGGTTTGGGGCCCCTACGTTGGTGGTCCAAACTACCTCCTGAACTTTGGGCTCAAATTTAGGTCACTTCCTGTTGGATTAGACATACAAGTCATGTGTCCAAGTCTTCAGGAAGACCTAAGCTTTACAGCAAAAGTGACAGGAAGTCGATACACCCACATTTGGCTGAACAGGCCTTAGTCATACACTCACAAAGTCTGCCTTTTAGTCAAGCCTTTGACCTTTTGTGATCCTTAGGAAATGGTAGCTTTTTATTATAATGTGAACAGAGTAATGGCTCCAAAGTGGCATCCTATGATCTTAATGGTGAATTTGTGAGTCTTCTGTTCAAGTTAGACAGCATTTGGAGCTGAAATCATTTTTTCTTACATTAAAGAATCTTAAGGGTAGATGTTGGGTGCTATAGCCTTTATATACTGAGAAGGTGGTCCAAACGACCTCCTGAACTTTGGGCTCACATTTAGGTCACTTCCTGTTGGGACAGAAAGACAAGTCATGTGTCCTAGTCTTCAGTTAGACCTAAGCTTTACAGCAAAAGTGACAGGAATTCGATACACCCACATTTGGCTGAACAGGCCTCAGTCATACACTCACACCCACATTTGGCTGAACAGGCCTAAGTCATACACTCACAATGTCTGCTTTTTGGTCAAGCCTTGTGACCTTCAGTGATCTTTAGCAAATTGTAACTCTTTGTTATAATGTGAACAGATAAATGGCTCCATAATTGAATTGTATGATCTGTGCGGGATACTGAATTGAGTCCCAGTGGTTTGGCGCACCTACGTTGGTGGTCCAAACTACCTCCTGAACTTTGGGCTCAAATTTAGGTCACTTCCTGTTGGATTAGACATACAAGTCATGTGTCCAAGTCTTCAGGAAGACCTAAGCTTTACAGCAAAAGTGACAGGAAGTCGATACACCCACATTTGGCTGAACAGGCCTCAGTCATACACTCACAAAGTCTGCTTTTTGGTCAAGCCTTGTGACCTTCGGTGATCTTTAGCAAATTGTAGCTATTTGTTATAATGTGAACAGAGTAATGGCTCCAAAATTGCATTGTATGATCTGTGCGGGATACTGAATTGAGTCCCAGTGGTTTGGGGCCCCTACGTTGGTGGTCCAAACTACCTCCTGAACTTTGGGCTCAAATTTAGGTCACTTCCTGTTGGAATAGACATACAAGTCATGTGTCCAAGTCTTCAGGAAGACCTAAGCTTTACAGCAAAAGTGACAGGAAGTTGATACACCCACATTAGGCTGAACAGGCCTCAGTCATACACTCACAAAGTCTGCCTTTTAGTCAAGCCTTTGACCTTTCGTGATCCTAAGGAAATGGTAGCTTTTTATTATAATGTGAACAGAGTAATGGCTCCAAAGTGGCATCCTATGATCTTAATGGTGAATTTGTGAGTCTTCTGTTCAAGTTAGACATCGTTTGGAGCTGAAATCATTTTTTCTTACATTAAAGGATCTTAAGGGTATATGTTGGGTGCTATAGCCTTTATATACTGAGAAGGTGGTCCAAACGACCTCCTGAACTTTGGGCTCACATTTAGGTCACTTCCTGTTGGGACAGAAAGACAAGTCATGTGTCCTAGTCTTCAGGAAGACCTAAGCTTTACAGCAAAAGTGACAGGAAGTCGATACACCCACATTTGGCTGAACAGGCCTCAGTCATACACTCACAAAGTCTGCTTTTTGGTCAAGCCTTATGACCGTCAGTGATCTTTAGCAAATTGTAGCTATTTGTTATAATGTGAACAGAGTAATGGCTCCAAAATTGCATTGTATGATCTGTGCGGGATACTGAATTGAGTCCCAGTGGTTTGGGGCCCCTACGTTGGTGGTCCAAACTACCTCCTGAACTTTGGGCTCAAATTTAGGTCACTTCCTGTTGGATTAGACATACAAGTCATGTGTCCAAGTCTTCAGGAAGACCTAAGCTTTACAGCAAAAGTGACAGGAAGTCGATACACCCACATTTGGCTGAACAGGCCTCAGTCATACACTCACAAAGTCTGCTTTTTGGTCAAGCCTTGTGACCTTCAGTGATCTTTAGCAAATTGTAGCTATTTGTTATAATGTGAACAGAGTAATGGCTCCAAAATTGCATTGTATGATCTGTGCGGGATACTGAATTGAGTCCCAGTGGTTTGGGGCCCCTACGTTGGTGGTCCAAACTACCTCCTGAACTTTGGGCTCAAATTTAGGTCACTTCCTGTTGGATTAGACATACAAGTCATGTGTCCAAGTCTTCAGGAAGACCTAAGCTTTACAGCAAAAGTGACAGGAAGTCGATACACCCACATTTGGCTGAACAGGCCTCAGTCATACACTCACAAAGTCTGCTTTTTAGTCAAGCCTTTGACCTTTCGTGATCCTAAGGAAATGGTAGCTTTTTATTATAATGTGAACAGAGTAATGGCTCCAAAGTGGCATCCTATGATCTTAATGGTGAATTTGTGAGTCTTCTGTTCAAGTTTGACAGCATTTGGAGCTGAAATCATTTTTTCTTACATTAAAGAATCTTAAGGGTAGATGTTGGGTGCTATAGCCTTTATATACTGAGAAGGTGGTCCAAACGACCTCCTGAACTTTGGGCTCACATTTAGGTCACTTCCTGTTGGGACAGAATGACAAGTCATGTGTCCTAGTCTTCAGGAAGACCTAAGCTTTACAGCCAAAGTGACAGGAAGTCGATACACCCACATTTGGCTGAACAGGCCTCAGTCATACACTCACAAAGTCTGCTTTTTGGTCAAGCCTTGTGACCGTCAGTGATCTTTAGCAAATTGTAGCTATTTGTTATAATGTGAACAGAGTAATGGCTCCAAAATTGCATTGTATGATCTGTGCGGGATACTGAATTGAGTCCCAGTGGTTTGGGGCCCCTACGTTGGTGGTCCAAACTACCTCCTGAACTTTGGGCTCAAATTTAGGTCACTTCCTGTTGGATTAGACATACAAGTCATGTGTCCAAGTCTTCAGGAAGACCTAAGCTTTACAGCAAAAGTGACAGGAAGTCGATACACCCACATTTGGCTGAACAGGCCTTAGTCATACACTCACAAAGTCTGCCTTTTAGTCAAGCCTTTGACCTTTTGTGATCCTTAGGAAATGGTAACTTTTTATTATAATGTGAACAGAGTAATGGCTCCAAAGTGGCATCCTATGATCTTAATGGTGAATTTGTGAGTCTTCTGTTCAAGTTAGACAGCATTTGGAGCTGAAATCATTTTTTCTTACATTAAAGAATCTTAAGGGTAGATGTTGGGTGCTATAGCCTTTATATACTGAGAAGGTGGTCCAAACGACCTCCTGAACTTTGGGCTCACATTTAGGTCACTTCCTGTTGGGACAGAAAGACAAGTCATGTGTCCTAGTCTTCAGTTAGACCTAAGCTTTACAGCAAAAGTGACAGGAATTCGATACACCCACATTTGGCTGAACAGGCCTCAGTCATACACTCACAAAGTCTGCTTTTTGGTCAAGCCTTGTGACCTTCAGTGATCTTTAGCAAATTGTAGCTATTTGTTATAATGTGAACAGAGTAATGGCTCCAAAATTGCATTGTATGATCTGTGCGGGATACTGAATTGAGTCCCAGTGGTTTGGGGCCCCTACGTTGGTGGTCCAAACTACCTCCTGAACTTTGGGCTCAAATTTAGGTCACTTCCTGTTGGATTAGACATACAAGTCATGTGTCCAAGTCTTCAGGAAGACCTAAGCTTTACAGCAAAAGTGACAGGAAGTCGATACACCCACATTTGGCTGAACAGGCCTTAGTCATACACTCACAAAGTCTGCCTTTTAGTCAAGCCTTTGACCTTTCGTGATCCTTAGGAAATGGTAGCTTTTTATTATAATTTGAACAGAGTAATGGCTCCAAAGTGGCATCCTATGATCTTAATGGTGAATTTGTGAGTCTTCTGTTCAAGTTAGACAGCATTTGGAGCTGAAATCATTTTTTCTTACATTAAAGAATCTTAAGGGTAGATGTTGGGTGCTATAGCCTTTATATACTGAGAAGGTGGTCCAAACGACCTCCTGAACTTTGGGCTCACATTTAGGTCACTTCCTGTTGGGACAGAAAGACAAGTCATGTGTCCTAGTCTTCAGTTAGACCTAAGCTTTACAGCAAAAGTGACAGGAATTCGATACACCCACATTTGGCTGAACAGGCCTCAGTCATACACTCACAAAGTCTGCTTTTTGGTCAAGCCTTGTGACCTTCAGTGATCTTTAGCAAATTGTAGCTATTTGTTATAATGTGAACAGAGTAATGGCTCCAAAATTGCATTGTATGATCTGTGCGGGATACTGAATTGAGTCCCAGTGGTTTGGGGCCCCTACGTTGGTGGTCCAAACTACCTCCTGAACTTTGGGCTCAAATTTAGGTCACTTCCTGTTGGATTAGACATACAAGTCATGTGTCCAAGTCTTCAGGAAGACCTAAGCTTTACAGCAAAAGTGACAGGAAGTCGATACACCCACATTTGGCTGAACAGGCCTTAGTCATACACTCACAAAGTCTGCCTTTTAGTCAAGCCTTTGACCTTTCGTGATCCTTAGGAAATGGTAGCTTTTTATTATAATTTGAACAGAGTAATGGCTCCAAAGTGGCATCCTATGATCTTAATGGTGAATTTGTGAGTCTTCTGTTCAAGTTAGACAGCATTTGGAGCTGAAATCATTTTTTCTTACATTAAAGAATCTTAAGGGTAGATGTTGGGTGCTATAGCCTTTATATACTGAGAAGGTGGTCCAAACGACCTCCTGAACTTTGGGCTCACATTTAGGTCACTTCCTGTTGGGACAGAAAGACAAGTCATGTGTCCTAGTCTTCAGTTAGACCTAAGCTTTACAGCAAAAGTGACAGGAAGTCGATACACCCACATTTGGCTGAACAGGCCTCAGTCATACACTCACACCCACATTCGGCTGAACAGGCCTCAGTCATACACTCACAAAGTCTGCTTTTTAGTCAAGCCTTGTGACCTTCAGTGATCCTCAGCAAATTGTAGCTATTTGTTATAATGTGAACAGAGTAATGGCTCCAAAATTGCATTGTATGATCTGTGCGGGATACTGAATTGAGTCCCAGTGGTTTGGCGCCCCTATGTTGGTGGTCCAAACTACCTCCTGAACTTTGGGCTCAAGTTTAGGTCACTTCCTGTTGGACTAGATATACAAGTCATGTGTCCTAGTCTTCAGTTAGACCTAAGCTTTACAGCAAAAGTGACAGCAAGTCGATACACCCACATTTGGCTGAACAGGCTTCAGTCATACACTCACAAAGTCTGCTTTTTGGTCAAGCCTTGTGACCTTCAGTGATCTTTAGCAAATTGTAATAATTTGTTATAATGTGAACAGAGTAATGGCTTCAAAATTGCATTGTATGATCTGTGCGGGATTCTGAATTGAGTCCCAGTGGTTTGGGGCCCCTACGTCGCCCCTGAAAAGACCTAGGCCAGGGAAGGTCCTAGAACGTTCTGCTTCAGTATTAAACATGAAAGAGTGTGTGTGAGTCTTCTGTTCAAGTTTGACAGCATTTGGAGCTGAAATCATTTTTTCTTACATTAAAGAATCTTAAGTGTAGATGTTGGGTGCTATAGCCTTTATATACTGAGAAGGTGGTCCAAACGACCTCCTGAACTTTGGGCTCACATTTAGGTCACTTCCTGTTGGGACAGAAAGACAAGTCATGTGTCCTAGTCTTCAGTTAGACCTAAGCTTTACAGCAAAAGTGACAGGAATTCGATACACCCACATTTGGCTGAACAGGCCTCAGTCATACACTCACACCCACATTTGGCTGAACAGGCCTAAGTCATACACTCACAATGTCTGCTTTTTGGTCAAGCCTTGTGACCTTCAGTGATCTTTAGCAAATTGTAACTCTTTGTTATAATGTGAACAGATAAATGGCTCCATAATTGCATTGTATGATCTGTGCGGGATACTGAATTGAGTCCCAGTGGTTTGGCGCCCCTACGTTGGTGGTCCAAACTACCTCCTGAACTTTGGGCTCAAATTTAGGTCACTTCCTGTTGGATTAGACATACAAGTCATGTGTCCAAGTCTTCAGGAAGACCTAAGCTTTACAGCAAAAGTGACAGGAAGTCGATACACCCACATTTGGCTGAACAGGCCTTAGTCATACACTCACAAAGTCTGAATTTTAGTCTAGCCTTTGACCTTTCGTGATCCTAAGGAAATGGTAGCTTTTTATTATAATGTGAACAGAGTAATGGCTCCAAAGTGGCATCCTATGATCTTAATGGTGAATTTGTGAGTCTTCTGTTCAAGTTAGACATCGTTTGGAGCTGAAATCATTTTTTCTTACATTAAAGGATCTTAAGGGTATATGTTGGGTGCTATAGCCTTTATATACTGAGAAGGTGGTCCAAACGACCTCCTGAACTTTGAGCTCACATTTAGGTCACTTCCTGTTGAGACAGAAAGACAAGTCATGTGTCCTAGTCTTCAGGAAGACCTAAGCTTTACAGCAAAAGTGACAGGAAGTCGATACACTCACATTTGGCTGAACAGGCCTCAGTCATACACTCACAAAGTCTGCTTTTTGGTCAAGCCTTGTGACCTTCAGTGATCTTTAGCAAATTGTAGCTATTTGTTATAATGTGAACAGAGTAATGGCTCCAAAATTGCATTGTATGATCTGTGCGGGATACTGAATTGAGTCCCAGTGGTTTGGGGCCCCTACGTTGGTGGTCCAAACTACCTCCTGAACTTTGGGCTCAAATTTAGGTCACTTCCTGTTGGATTAGACATACAAGTCATGTGTCCAAGTCTTCAGGAAGACCTAAGCTTTACAGCAAAAGTGACAGGAAGTCGATACACCCACATTTGGCTGAACAGGCCTTAGTCATACACTCACAAAGTCTGCCTTTTAGTCAAGCCTTTGACCTTTTGTGATCCTTAGGAAATGGTAGCTTTCTATTATAATGTGAACAGAGTAATGGCTCCAAAGTGGCATCCTATGATCTTAATGGTGAATTTGTGAGTCTTCTGTTCAAGTTAGACAGCATTTGGAGCTGAAATCATTTTTTCTTACATTAAAGAATCTTAAGGGTAGATGTTGTGTGCTATAGCCTTTAAATACTGAGAAGGTGGTCCAAACGACCTCCTGAACTTTGGGCTCACATTTAGGTCACTTCCTGTTGGGACAGAAAGACAAGTCATGTGTCCTAGTCTTCAGTTAGACCTAAGCTTTACAGCAAAATTGACAGGAAGTCGATACACCCACATTTGGCTGAACAGGCCTCAGTCATACACTAACACCCACATTCGGCTGAACAGGCCTCAGTCATACACTCACAAAGTCTGCTTTTTAGTCAAGCCTTGTGACCTTCAGTGATCCTCAGCAAATTGTAGCTATTTGTTATAATGTGAACAGAGTAATGGCTCCAAAATTGCATTGTATGATCTGTGCGGGATACTGAATTGAGTCCCAGTGGTTTGGCGCCCCTATGTTGGTGGTCCAAACTACCTCCTGAACTTTGGGCTCAAGTTTAGGTCACTTCCTGTTGGACTAGATATACAAGTCATGTGTCCTAGTCTTCAGTTAGACCTAAGCTTTACAGCAAAAGTGACAGCAAGTCGATACACCCACATTTGGCTGAACAGGCCTCAGTCATACACTCACAAAGTCTGCTTTTTGGTCAAGCCTTGTGACCTTCAGTGATCTTTAGCAAATTGTAGCTATTTGTTATAATGTGAACAGAGTAATGGCTCCAAAATTGCATTGTATGATCTGTGCGGGATACTGAATTGAGTCCCAGTGGTTTGGGGCCCCTACGTTGGTGGTCCAAACTACCTCCTGAACTTTGGGCTCAAATTTAGGTCACTTCCTGTTGGATTAGACATACAAGTCATGTGTCCAAGTCTTCAGGAAGACCTAAGCTTTACAGCAAAAGTGACAGGAAGTCGATACACCCACATTTGGCTGAACAGGCCTCAGTCATACACTCACAAAGTCTGCTTTTTGGTCAAGCCTTGTGACCTTCAGTGATCTTTAGCAAATTGTAATAATTTGTTATAATGTGAACAGAGTAATGGCTTCAAAATTGCATTGTATGATCTGTGCGGGATTCTGAATTGAGTCCCAGTGGTTTGGGGCCCCTACGTCGCCCCTGAAAAGACCTAGGCCAGGGAAGGTCCTAGAACGTTCTGCTTCAGTATTAAACATGAAAGAGTGTGTGTGAGTCTTCTGTTCAAGTTTGACAGCATTTGGAGCTGAAATCATTTTTTCTTACATTAAAGAATCTTAAGTGTAGATGTTGGGTGCTATAGCCTTTATATACTGAGAAGGTGGTCCAAACGACCTCCTGAACTTTGGGCTCACATTTAGGTCACTTCCTGTTGGGACAGAAAGACAAGTCATGTGTCCTAGTCTTCAGTTAGACCTAAGCTTTACAGCAAAAGTGACAGGAATTCGATACACCCACATTTGGCTGAACAGGCCTCAGTCATACACTCACACCCACATTTGGCTGAACAGGCCTAAGTCATACACTCACAATGTCTGCTTTTTGGTCAAGCCTTGTGACCTTCAGTGATCTTTAGCAAATTGTAACTCTTTGTTATAATGTGAACAGATAAATGGCTCCATAATTGCATTGTATGATCTGTGCGGGATACTGAATTGAGTCCCAGTGGTTTGGCGCCCCTACGTTGGTGGTCCAAACTACCTCCTGAACTTTGGGCTCAAATTTAGGTCACTTCCTGTTGGATTAGACATACAAGTCATGTGTCCAAGTCTTCAGGAAGACCTAAGCTTTACAGCAAAAGTGACAGGAAGTCGATACACCCACATTTGGCTGAACAGGCCTTAGTCATACACTCACAAAGTCTGAATTTTAGTCTAGCCTTTGACCTTTCGTGATCCTAAGGAAATGGTAGCTTTTTATTATAATGTGAACAGAGTAATGGCTCCAAAGTGGCATCCTATGATCTTAATGGTGAATTTGTGAGTCTTCTGTTCAAGTTAGACATCGTTTGGAGCTGAAATCATTTTTTCTTACATTAAAGGATCTTAAGGGTATATGTTGGGTGCTATAGCCTTTATATACTGAGAAGGTGGTCCAAACGACCTCCTGAACTTTGAGCTCACATTTAGGTCACTTCCTGTTGAGACAGAAAGACAAGTCATGTGTCCTAGTCTTCAGGAAGACCTAAGCTTTACAGCAAAAGTGACAGGAAGTCGATACACTCACATTTGGCTGAACAGGCCTCAGTCATACACTCACAAAGTCTGCTTTTTGGTCAAGCCTTGTGACCTTCAGTGATCTTTAGCAAATTGTAGCTATTTGTTATAATGTGAACAGAGTAATGGCTCCAAAATTGCATTGTATGATCTGTGCGGGATACTGAATTGAGTCCCAGTGGTTTGGGGCCCCTACGTTGGTGGTCCAAACTACCTCCTGAACTTTGGGCTCAAATTTAGGTCACTTCCTGTTGGATTAGACATACAAGTCATGTGTCCAAGTCTTCAGGAAGACCTAAGCTTTACAGCAAAAGTGACAGGAAGTCGATACACCCACATTTGGCTGAACAGGCCTTAGTCATACACTCACAAAGTCTGCCTTTTAGTCAAGCCTTTGACCTTTTGTGATCCTTAGGAAATGGTAGCTTTCTATTATAATGTGAACAGAGTAATGGCTCCAAAGTGGCATCCTATGATCTTAATGGTGAATTTGTGAGTCTTCTGTTCAAGTTAGACAGCATTTGGAGCTGAAATCATTTTTTCTTACATTAAAGAATCTTAAGGGTAGATGTTGTGTGCTATAGCCTTTAAATACTGAGAAGGTGGTCCAAACGACCTCCTGAACTTTGGGCTCACATTTAGGTCACTTCCTGTTGGGACAGAAAGACAAGTCATGTGTCCTAGTCTTCAGTTAGACCTAAGCTTTACAGCAAAATTGACAGGAAGTCGATACACCCACATTTGGCTGAACAGGCCTCAGTCATACACTAACACCCACATTCGGCTGAACAGGCCTCAGTCATACACTCACAAAGTCTGCTTTTTAGTCAAGCCTTGTGACCTTCAGTGATCCTCAGCAAATTGTAGCTATTTGTTATAATGTGAACAGAGTAATGGCTCCAAAATTGCATTGTATGATCTGTGCGGGATACTGAATTGAGTCCCAGTGGTTTGGCGCCCCTATGTTGGTGGTCCAAACTACCTCCTGAACTTTGGGCTCAAGTTTAGGTCACTTCCTGTTGGACTAGATATACAAGTCATGTGTCCTAGTCTTCAGTTAGACCTAAGCTTTACAGCAAAAGTGACAGCAAGTCGATACACCCACATTTGGCTGAACAGGCCTCAGTCATACACTCACACCCACATTTGGCTGAACAGGCCTAAGTCATACACTCACAATGTCTGCTTTTTGGTCAAGCCTTGTGACCTTCAGTGATCTTTAGCAAATTGTAACTCTTTGTTATAATGTGAACAGATAAATGGCTCCATAATTGAATTGTATGATCTGTGCGGGATACTGAATTGAGTCCCAGTGGTTTGGCGCACCTACGTTGGTGGTCCAAACTACCTCCTGAACTTTGGGCTCAAATTTAGGTCACTTCCTGTTGGATTAGACATACAAGTCATGTGTCCAAGTCTTCAGGAAGACCTAAGCTTTACAGCAAAAGTGACAGGAAGTCGATACACCCACATTTGGCTGAACAGGCCTCAGTCATACACTCACAAAGTCTGCTTTTTGGTCAAGCCTTGTGACCTTCGGTGATCTTTAGCAAATTGTAGCTATTTGTTATAATGTGAACAGAGTAATGGCTCCAAAATTGCATTGTATGATCTGTGCGGGATACTGAATTGAGTCCCAGTGGTTTGGGGCCCCTACGTTGGTGGTCCAAACTACCTCCTGAACTTTGGGCTCAAATTTAGGTCACTTCCTGTTGGAATAGACATACAAGTCATGTGTCCAAGTCTTCAGGAAGACCTAAGCTTTACAGCAAAAGTGACAGGAAGTTGATACACCCACATTAGGCTGAACAGGCCTCAGTCATACACTCACAAAGTCTGCCTTTTAGTCAAGCCTTTGACCTTTCGTGATCCTAAGGAAATGGTAGCTTTTTATTATAATGTGAACAGAGTAATGGCTCCAAAGTGGCATCCTATGATCTTAATGGTGAATTTGTGAGTCTTCTGTTCAAGTTAGACATCGTTTGGAGCTGAAATCATTTTTTCTTACATTAAAGGATCTTAAGGGTATATGTTGGGTGCTATAGCCTTTATATACTGAGAAGGTGGTCCAAACGACCTCCTGAACTTTGGGCTCACATTTAGGTCACTTCCTGTTGGGACAGAAAGACAAGTCATGTGTCCTAGTCTTCAGGAAGACCTAAGCTTTACAGCAAAAGTGACAGGAAGTCGATACACCCACATTTGGCTGAACAGGCCTCAGTCATACACTCACAAAGTCTGCTTTTTGGTCAAGCCTTATGACCGTCAGTGATCTTTAGCAAATTGTAGCTATTTGTTATAATGTGAACAGAGTAATGGCTCCAAAATTGCATTGTATGATCTGTGCGGGATACTGAATTGAGTCCCAGTGGTTTGGGGCCCCTACGTTGGTGGTCCAAACTACCTCCTGAACTTTGGGCTCAAATTTAGGTCACTTCCTGTTGGATTAGACATACAAGTCATGTGTCCAAGTCTTCAGGAAGACCTAAGCTTTACAGCAAAAGTGACAGGAAGTCGATACACCCACATTTGGCTGAACAGGCCTCAGTCATACACTCACAAAGTCTGCTTTTTGGTCAAGCCTTGTGACCTTCAGTGATCTTTAGCAAATTGTAGCTATTTGTTATAATGTGAACAGAGTAATGGCTCCAAAATTGCATTGTATGATCTGTGCGGGATACTGAATTGAGTCCCAGTGGTTTGGGGCCCCTACGTTGGTGGTCCAAACTACCTCCTGAACTTTGGGCTCAAATTTAGGTCACTTCCTGTTGGATTAGACATACAAGTCATGTGTCCAAGTCTTCAGGAAGACCTAAGCTTTACAGCAAAAGTGACAGGAAGTCGATACACCCACATTTGGCTGAACAGGCCTCAGTCATACACTCACAAAGTCTGCTTTTTAGTCAAGCCTTTGACCTTTCGTGATCCTAAGGAAATGGTAGCTTTTTATTATAATGTGAACAGAGTAATGGCTCCAAAGTGGCATCCTATGATCTTAATGGTGAATTTGTGAGTCTTCTGTTCAAGTTTGACAGCATTTGGAGCTGAAATCATTTTTTCTTACATTAAAGAATCTTAAGGGTAGATGTTGGGTGCTATAGCCTTTATATACTGAGAAGGTGGTCCAAACGACCTCCTGAACTTTGGGCTCACATTTAGGTCACTTCCTGTTGGGACAGAATGACAAGTCATGTGTCCTAGTCTTCAGGAAGACCTAAGCTTTACAGCCAAAGTGACAGGAAGTCGATACACCCACATTTGGCTGAACAGGCCTCAGTCATACACTCACAAAGTCTGCTTTTTGGTCAAGCCTTGTGACCGTCAGTGATCTTTAGCAAATTGTAGCTATTTGTTATAATGTGAACAGAGTAATGGCTCCAAAATTGCATTGTATGATCTGTGCGGGATACTGAATTGAGTCCCAGTGGTTTGGGGCCCCTACGTTGGTGGTCCAAACTACCTCCTGAACTTTGGGCTCAAATTTAGGTCACTTCCTGTTGGATTAGACATACAAGTCATGTGTCCAAGTCTTCAGGAAGACCTAAGCTTTACAGCAAAAGTGACAGGAAGTCGATACACCCACATTTGGCTGAACAGGCCTTAGTCATACACTCACAAAGTCTGCCTTTTAGTCAAGCCTTTGACCTTTTGTGATCCTTAGGAAATGGTAACTTTTTATTATAATGTGAACAGAGTAATGGCTCCAAAGTGGCATCCTATGATCTTAATGGTGAATTTGTGAGTCTTCTGTTCAAGTTAGACAGCATTTGGAGCTGAAATCATTTTTTCTTACATTAAAGAATCTTAAGGGTAGATGTTGGGTGCTATAGCCTTTATATACTGAGAAGGTGGTCCAAACGACCTCCTGAACTTTGGGCTCACATTTAGGTCACTTCCTGTTGGGACAGAAAGACAAGTCATGTGTCCTAGTCTTCAGTTAGACCTAAGCTTTACAGCAAAAGTGACAGGAATTCGATACACCCACATTTGGCTGAACAGGCCTCAGTCATACACTCACAAAGTCTGCTTTTTGGTCAAGCCTTGTGACCTTCAGTGATCTTTAGCAAATTGTAGCTATTTGTTATAATGTGAACAGAGTAATGGCTCCAAAATTGCATTGTATGATCTGTGCGGGATACTGAATTGAGTCCCAGTGGTTTGGGGCCCCTACGTTGGTGGTCCAAACTACCTCCTGAACTTTGGGCTCAAATTTAGGTCACTTCCTGTTGGATTAGACATACAAGTCATGTGTCCAAGTCTTCAGGAAGACCTAAGCTTTACAGCAAAAGTGACAGGAAGTCGATACACCCACATTTGGCTGAACAGGCCTTAGTCATACACTCACAAAGTCTGCCTTTTAGTCAAGCCTTTGACCTTTCGTGATCCTTAGGAAATGGTAGCTTTTTATTATAATTTGAACAGAGTAATGGCTCCAAAGTGGCATCCTATGATCTTAATGGTGAATTTGTGAGTCTTCTGTTCAAGTTAGACAGCATTTGGAGCTGAAATCATTTTTTCTTACATTAAAGAATCTTAAGGGTAGATGTTGGGTGCTATAGCCTTTATATACTGAGAAGGTGGTCCAAACGACCTCCTGAACTTTGGGCTCACATTTAGGTCACTTCCTGTTGGGACAGAAAGACAAGTCATGTGTCCTAGTCTTCAGTTAGACCTAAGCTTTACAGCAAAAGTGACAGGAATTCGATACACCCACATTTGGCTGAACAGGCCTCAGTCATACACTCACAAAGTCTGCTTTTTGGTCAAGCCTTGTGACCTTCAGTGATCTTTAGCAAATTGTAGCTATTTGTTATAATGTGAACAGAGTAATGGCTCCAAAATTGCATTGTATGATCTGTGCGGGATACTGAATTGAGTCCCAGTGGTTTGGGGCCCCTACGTTGGTGGTCCAAACTACCTCCTGAACTTTGGGCTCAAATTTAGGTCACTTCCTGTTGGATTAGACATACAAGTCATGTGTCCAAGTCTTCAGGAAGACCTAAGCTTTACAGCAAAAGTGACAGGAAGTCGATACACCCACATTTGGCTGAACAGGCCTTAGTCATACACTCACAAAGTCTGCCTTTTAGTCAAGCCTTTGACCTTTCGTGATCCTTAGGAAATGGTAGCTTTTTATTATAATTTGAACAGAGTAATGGCTCCAAAGTGGCATCCTATGATCTTAATGGTGAATTTGTGAGTCTTCTGTTCAAGTTAGACAGCATTTGGAGCTGAAATCATTTTTTCTTACATTAAAGAATCTTAAGGGTAGATGTTGGGTGCTATAGCCTTTATATACTGAGAAGGTGGTCCAAACGACCTCCTGAACTTTGGGCTCACATTTAGGTCACTTCCTGTTGGGACAGAAAGACAAGTCATGTGTCCTAGTCTTCAGTTAGACCTAAGCTTTACAGCAAAAGTGACAGGAAGTCGATACACCCACATTTGGCTGAACAGGCCTCAGTCATACACTCACACCCACATTCGGCTGAACAGGCCTCAGTCATACACTCACAAAGTCTGCTTTTTAGTCAAGCCTTGTGACCTTCAGTGATCCTCAGCAAATTGTAGCTATTTGTTATAATGTGAACAGAGTAATGGCTCCAAAATTGCATTGTATGATCTGTGCGGGATACTGAATTGAGTCCCAGTGGTTTGGCGCCCCTATGTTGGTGGTCCAAACTACCTCCTGAACTTTGGGCTCAAGTTTAGGTCACTTCCTGTTGGACTAGATATACAAGTCATGTGTCCTAGTCTTCAGTTAGACCTAAGCTTTACAGCAAAAGTGACAGCAAGTCGATACACCCACATTTGGCTGAACAGGCTTCAGTCATACACTCACAAAGTCTGCTTTTTGGTCAAGCCTTGTGACCTTCAGTGATCTTTAGCAAATTGTAATAATTTGTTATAATGTGAACAGAGTAATGGCTTCAAAATTGCATTGTATGATCTGTGCGGGATTCTGAATTGAGTCCCAGTGGTTTGGGGCCCCTACGTCGCCCCTGAAAAGACCTAGGCCAGGGAAGGTCCTAGAACGTTCTGCTTCAGTATTAAACATGAAAGAGTGTGTGTGAGTCTTCTGTTCAAGTTTGACAGCATTTGGAGCTGAAATCATTTTTTCTTACATTAAAGAATCTTAAGTGTAGATGTTGGGTGCTATAGCCTTTATATACTGAGAAGGTGGTCCAAACGACCTCCTGAACTTTGGGCTCACATTTAGGTCACTTCCTGTTGGGACAGAAAGACAAGTCATGTGTCCTAGTCTTCAGTTAGACCTAAGCTTTACAGCAAAAGTGACAGGAATTCGATACACCCACATTTGGCTGAACAGGCCTCAGTCATACACTCACACCCACATTTGGCTGAACAGGCCTAAGTCATACACTCACAATGTCTGCTTTTTGGTCAAGCCTTGTGACCTTCAGTGATCTTTAGCAAATTGTAACTCTTTGTTATAATGTGAACAGATAAATGGCTCCATAATTGCATTGTATGATCTGTGCGGGATACTGAATTGAGTCCCAGTGGTTTGGCGCCCCTACGTTGGTGGTCCAAACTACCTCCTGAACTTTGGGCTCAAATTTAGGTCACTTCCTGTTGGATTAGACATACAAGTCATGTGTCCAAGTCTTCAGGAAGACCTAAGCTTTACAGCAAAAGTGACAGGAAGTCGATACACCCACATTTGGCTGAACAGGCCTTAGTCATACACTCACAAAGTCTGAATTTTAGTCTAGCCTTTGACCTTTCGTGATCCTAAGGAAATGGTAGCTTTTTATTATAATGTGAACAGAGTAATGGCTCCAAAGTGGCATCCTATGATCTTAATGGTGAATTTGTGAGTCTTCTGTTCAAGTTAGACATCGTTTGGAGCTGAAATCATTTTTTCTTACATTAAAGGATCTTAAGGGTATATGTTGGGTGCTATAGCCTTTATATACTGAGAAGGTGGTCCAAACGACCTCCTGAACTTTGAGCTCACATTTAGGTCACTTCCTGTTGAGACAGAAAGACAAGTCATGTGTCCTAGTCTTCAGGAAGACCTAAGCTTTACAGCAAAAGTGACAGGAAGTCGATACACTCACATTTGGCTGAACAGGCCTCAGTCATACACTCACAAAGTCTGCTTTTTGGTCAAGCCTTGTGACCTTCAGTGATCTTTAGCAAATTGTAGCTATTTGTTATAATGTGAACAGAGTAATGGCTCCAAAATTGCATTGTATGATCTGTGCGGGATACTGAATTGAGTCCCAGTGGTTTGGGGCCCCTACGTTGGTGGTCCAAACTACCTCCTGAACTTTGGGCTCAAATTTAGGTCACTTCCTGTTGGATTAGACATACAAGTCATGTGTCCAAGTCTTCAGGAAGACCTAAGCTTTACAGCAAAAGTGACAGGAAGTCGATACACCCACATTTGGCTGAACAGGCCTTAGTCATACACTCACAAAGTCTGCCTTTTAGTCAAGCCTTTGACCTTTTGTGATCCTTAGGAAATGGTAGCTTTCTATTATAATGTGAACAGAGTAATGGCTCCAAAGTGGCATCCTATGATCTTAATGGTGAATTTGTGAGTCTTCTGTTCAAGTTAGACAGCATTTGGAGCTGAAATCATTTTTTCTTACATTAAAGAATCTTAAGGGTAGATGTTGTGTGCTATAGCCTTTAAATACTGAGAAGGTGGTCCAAACGACCTCCTGAACTTTGGGCTCACATTTAGGTCACTTCCTGTTGGGACAGAAAGACAAGTCATGTGTCCTAGTCTTCAGTTAGACCTAAGCTTTACAGCAAAATTGACAGGAAGTCGATACACCCACATTTGGCTGAACAGGCCTCAGTCATACACTAACACCCACATTCGGCTGAACAGGCCTCAGTCATACACTCACAAAGTCTGCTTTTTAGTCAAGCCTTGTGACCTTCAGTGATCCTCAGCAAATTGTAGCTATTTGTTATAATGTGAACAGAGTAATGGCTCCAAAATTGCATTGTATGATCTGTGCGGGATACTGAATTGAGTCCCAGTGGTTTGGCGCCCCTATGTTGGTGGTCCAAACTACCTCCTGAACTTTGGGCTCAAGTTTAGGTCACTTCCTGTTGGACTAGATATACAAGTCATGTGTCCTAGTCTTCAGTTAGACCTAAGCTTTACAGCAAAAGTGACAGCAAGTCGATACACCCACATTTGGCTGAACAGGCCTCAGTCATACACTCACAAAGTCTGCTTTTTGGTCAAGCCTTGTGACCTTCAGTGATCTTTAGCAAATTGTAGCTATTTGTTATAATGTGAACAGAGTAATGGCTCCAAAATTGCATTGTATGATCTGTGCGGGATACTGAATTGAGTCCCAGTGGTTTGGGGCCCCTACGTTGGTGGTCCAAACTACCTCCTGAACTTTGGGCTCAAATTTAGGTCACTTCCTGTTGGATTAGACATACAAGTCATGTGTCCAAGTCTTCAGGAAGACCTAAGCTTTACAGCAAAAGTGACAGGAAGTCGATACACCCACATTTGGCTGAACAGGCCTCAGTCATACACTCACAAAGTCTGCTTTTTGGTCAAGCCTTGTGACCTTCAGTGATCTTTAGCAAATTGTAATAATTTGTTATAATGTGAACAGAGTAATGGCTTCAAAATTGCATTGTATGATCTGTGCGGGATTCTGAATTGAGTCCCAGTGGTTTGGGGCCCCTACGTCGCCCCTGAAAAGACCTAGGCCAGGGAAGGTCCTAGAACGTTCTGCTTCAGTATTAAACATGAAAGAGTGTGTGTGAGTCTTCTGTTCAAGTTTGACAGCATTTGGAGCTGAAATCATTTTTTCTTACATTAAAGAATCTTAAGTGTAGATGTTGGGTGCTATAGCCTTTATATACTGAGAAGGTGGTCCAAACGACCTCCTGAACTTTGGGCTCACATTTAGGTCACTTCCTGTTGGGACAGAAAGACAAGTCATGTGTCCTAGTCTTCAGTTAGACCTAAGCTTTACAGCAAAAGTGACAGGAATTCGATACACCCACATTTGGCTGAACAGGCCTCAGTCATACACTCACACCCACATTTGGCTGAACAGGCCTAAGTCATACACTCACAATGTCTGCTTTTTGGTCAAGCCTTGTGACCTTCAGTGATCTTTAGCAAATTGTAACTCTTTGTTATAATGTGAACAGATAAATGGCTCCATAATTGCATTGTATGATCTGTGCGGGATACTGAATTGAGTCCCAGTGGTTTGGCGCCCCTACGTTGGTGGTCCAAACTACCTCCTGAACTTTGGGCTCAAATTTAGGTCACTTCCTGTTGGATTAGACATACAAGTCATGTGTCCAAGTCTTCAGGAAGACCTAAGCTTTACAGCAAAAGTGACAGGAAGTCGATACACCCACATTTGGCTGAACAGGCCTTAGTCATACACTCACAAAGTCTGAATTTTAGTCTAGCCTTTGACCTTTCGTGATCCTAAGGAAATGGTAGCTTTTTATTATAATGTGAACAGAGTAATGGCTCCAAAGTGGCATCCTATGATCTTAATGGTGAATTTGTGAGTCTTCTGTTCAAGTTAGACATCGTTTGGAGCTGAAATCATTTTTTCTTACATTAAAGGATCTTAAGGGTATATGTTGGGTGCTATAGCCTTTATATACTGAGAAGGTGGTCCAAACGACCTCCTGAACTTTGAGCTCACATTTAGGTCACTTCCTGTTGAGACAGAAAGACAAGTCATGTGTCCTAGTCTTCAGGAAGACCTAAGCTTTACAGCAAAAGTGACAGGAAGTCGATACACTCACATTTGGCTGAACAGGCCTCAGTCATACACTCACAAAGTCTGCTTTTTGGTCAAGCCTTGTGACCTTCAGTGATCTTTAGCAAATTGTAGCTATTTGTTATAATGTGAACAGAGTAATGGCTCCAAAATTGCATTGTATGATCTGTGCGGGATACTGAATTGAGTCCCAGTGGTTTGGGGCCCCTACGTTGGTGGTCCAAACTACCTCCTGAACTTTGGGCTCAAATTTAGGTCACTTCCTGTTGGATTAGACATACAAGTCATGTGTCCAAGTCTTCAGGAAGACCTAAGCTTTACAGCAAAAGTGACAGGAAGTCGATACACCCACATTTGGCTGAACAGGCCTTAGTCATACACTCACAAAGTCTGCCTTTTAGTCAAGCCTTTGACCTTTTGTGATCCTTAGGAAATGGTAGCTTTCTATTATAATGTGAACAGAGTAATGGCTCCAAAGTGGCATCCTATGATCTTAATGGTGAATTTGTGAGTCTTCTGTTCAAGTTAGACAGCATTTGGAGCTGAAATCATTTTTTCTTACATTAAAGAATCTTAAGGGTAGATGTTGTGTGCTATAGCCTTTAAATACTGAGAAGGTGGTCCAAACGACCTCCTGAACTTTGGGCTCACATTTAGGTCACTTCCTGTTGGGACAGAAAGACAAGTCATGTGTCCTAGTCTTCAGTTAGACCTAAGCTTTACAGCAAAATTGACAGGAAGTCGATACACCCACATTTGGCTGAACAGGCCTCAGTCATACACTAACACCCACATTCGGCTGAACAGGCCTCAGTCATACACTCACAAAGTCTGCTTTTTAGTCAAGCCTTGTGACCTTCAGTGATCCTCAGCAAATTGTAGCTATTTGTTATAATGTGAACAGAGTAATGGCTCCAAAATTGCATTGTATGATCTGTGCGGGATACTGAATTGAGTCCCAGTGGTTTGGCGCCCCTATGTTGGTGGTCCAAACTACCTCCTGAACTTTGGGCTCAAGTTTAGGTCACTTCCTGTTGGACTAGATATACAAGTCATGTGTCCTAGTCTTCAGTTAGACCTAAGCTTTACAGCAAAAGTGACAGCAAGTCGATACACCCACATTTGGCTGAACAGGCCTCAGTCATACACTCACAAAGTCTGCTTTTTGGTCAAGCCTTGTGACCTTCAGTGATCTTTAGCAAATTGTAGCTATTTGTTATAATGTGAACAGAGTAATGGCTCCAAAATTGCATTGTATGATCTGTGCGGGATACTGAATTGAGTCCCAGTGGTTTGGGGCCCCTACGTTGGTGGTCCAAACTACCTCCTGAACTTTGGGCTCAAATTTAGGTCACTTCCTGTTGGATTAGACATACAAGTCATGTGTCCAAGTCTTCAGGAAGACCTAAGCTTTACAGCAAAAGTGACAGGAAGTCGATACACCCACATTTGGCTGAACAGGCCTCAGTCATACACTCACAAAGTCTGCTTTTTGGTCAAGCCTTGTGACCTTCAGTGATCTTTAGCAAATTGTAGCTATTTGTTATAATGTGAACAGAGTAATGGCTCCAAAATTGCATTGTATGATCTGTGCGGGATACTGAATTGAGTCCCAGTGGTTTGGGGCCCCTACGTTGGTGGTCCAAACTACCTCCTGAACTTTGGGCTCAAATTTAGGTCACTTCCTGTTGGATTAGACATACAAGTCATGTGTCCAAGTCTTCAGGAAGACCTAAGCTTTACAGCAAAAGTGACAGGAAGTCGATACACCCACATTTGGCTGAACAGGCCTTAGTCATACACTCACAAAGTCTGCCTTTTAGTCAAGCCTTTGACCTTTCGTGATCCTTAGGAAATGGTAGCTTTTTATTATAATTTGAACAGAGTAATGGCTCCAAAGTGGCATCCTATGATCTTAATGGTGAATTTGTGAGTCTTCTGTTCAAGTTAGACAGCATTTGGAGCTGAAATCATTTTTTCTTACATTAAAGAATCTTAAGGGTAGATGTTGGGTGCTATAGCCTTTATATACTGAGAAGGTGGTCCAAACGACCTCCTGAACTTTGGGCTCACATTTAGGTCACTTCCTGTTGGGACAGAAAGACAAGTCATGTGTCCTAGTCTTCAGGAAGACCTAAGCTTTACAGCAAAAGTGACAGGAAGTCGATACACCCACATTTGGCTGAACAGGCCTCAGTCATACACTAACACCCACATTCGGCTGAACAGGCCTCAGTCATACACTCACAAAGTCTGCTTTTTAGTCAAGCCTTGTGACCTTCAGTGATCCTCAGCAAATTGTAGCTATTTGTTATAATGTGAACAGAGTAATGGCTCCAAAATTGCATTGTATGATCTGTGCGGGATACTGAATTGAGTCCCAGTGGTTTGGCGCCCCTATGTTGGTGGTCCAAACTACCTCCTGAAATTTGGGCTCAAGTTTAGGTCACTTGCTGTTGGACTAGATATACAAGTCATGTGTCCTAGTCTTCAGTTAGACCTAAGCTTTACAGCAAAAGTGACAGCAAGTCGATACACCCACATTTGGCTGAACAGGCCTCAGTCATACACTAACACCCACATTCGGCTGAACAGGCCTCAGTCATACACTCACAAAGTCTGCTTTTTAGTCAAGCCTTGTGACCTTCAGTGATCCTCAGCAAATTGTAGCTATTTGTTATAATGTGAACAGAGTAATGGCTCCAAAATTGCATTGTATGATCTGTGCGGGATACTGAATTGAGTCCCAGTGGTTTGGCGCCCCTATGTTGGTGGTCCAAACTACCTCCTGAACTTTGGGCTCAAGTTTAGGTCACTTCCTGTTGGACTAGATATACAAGTCATGTGTCCTAGTCTTCAGTTAGACCTAAGCTTTACAGCAAAAGTGACAGCAAGTCGATACACCCACATTTGGCTGAACAGGCTTCAGTCATACACTCACAAAGTCTGCTTTTTGGTCAAGCCTTGTGACCTTCAGTGATCTTTAGCAAATTGTAATAATTTGTTATAATGTGAACAGAGTAATGGCTTCAAAATTGCATTGTATGATCTGTGCGGGATTCTGAATTGAGTCCCAGTGGTTTGGGGCCCCTACGTCGCCCCTGAAAAGACCTAGGCCAGGGAAGGTCCTAGAACGTTCTGCGTCAGTATTAAACATGAAAGAGTGTGTGTGAGTCTTCTGTTCAAGTTTGACAGCATTTGGAGCTGAAATCATTTTTTCTTACATTAAAGAATCTTAAGGGTAGATGTTGGGTGCTATAGCCTTTATATACTGAGAAGGTGGTCCAAACGACCTCCTGAACTTTGGGCTCACATTTAGGTCACTTCCTGTTGGGACAGAAAGACAAGTCATGTGTCCTAGTCTTCAGTTAGACCTAAGCTTTACAGCAAAAGTGACAGGAATTCGATACACCCACATTTGGCTGAACAGGCCTCAGTCATACACTCACACCCACATTTGGCTGAACAGGCCTAAGTCATACACTCACAATGTCTGCTTTTTGGTCAAGCCTTGTGACCGTCAGTGATCTTTAGCAAATTGTAGCTATTTGTTATAATGTGAACAGAGTAATGGCTCCAAAATTGCATTGTATGATCTGTGCGGGATACTGAATTGAGTCCCAGTGGTTTGGGGCCCCTACGTTGGTGGTCCAAACTACCTCCTGAACTTTGGGCTCAAATTTAGGTCACTTCCTGTTGGATTAGACATACAAGTCATGTGTCCAAGTCTTCAGGAAGACCTAAGCTTTACAGCAAAAGTGACAGGAAGTCGATACACCCACATTTGGCTGAACAGGCCTCAGTCATACACTCACAAAGTCTTCTTTTTGGTCAAGCCTTGTGACCTTCAGTGATCTTTAGCAAATTGTAGCTATTTGTTATAATGTGAACAGAGTAATGGCTCCAAAATGGCATTGTATGATCTGTGCGGGATACTGAATTGAGTCCCAGTGGTTTGGGGCCCCTACGTTGGTGGTCCAAACTACCTCCTAAACTTTGGGCTCAAATTTAGGTCACTTCCTGTTGGATTAGACATACAAGTCATGTGTCCAAGTCTTCAGGAAGACCTAAGCTTTACAGCAAAAGTGACAGGAAGTCGATACACCCACATTTGGCTGAACAGGCCTTAGTCATACACTCACAAAGTCTGCCTTTTAGTCAAGCCTTTGACCTTTCGTGATCCTTAGGAAATGGTAGCTTTTTATTATAATGTGAACAGAGTAATGGCTCCAAAGTGGCATCCTATGATCTTAATGGTGAATTTGTGAGTCTTCTGTTCAAGTGAGACAGCATTTGGAGCTGGAATCATTTTTTCTTACATTAAAGGATCTTAAGGGTAGATGTTGGGTGCTATAGCAGTTATATACTGACAAGATGGCCCAAACGACCTCCTGAACTTTGGGCTCACATTTAGGTCACTTCCTGTTGGGACAGAAAGACAAGTCATGTGTCCCAGTCTTCAGGAAGACCTAAGCTTTACAGCAAAAGTGACAGGAAGTCGATACACCCACATTTGGCTGAACAGGCCTCAGTCATACACTCACAAATTCTGGCTTTTAGTCAAGCCTTGTGACCTTCGGTGATCTTCAGGAAATTGTAGCTTTTTATTATAATATGAACAGAGTAATGGCTCCAAAGTGGCATCCTATGATCTTAATGGTGAATTTGTGAGTCTTCTGTTCAAGTTAGACAGCATTTGGAGCTGGAATCATTTTTTCTTACATTAAAGGATCTTAAGGGTAGATGTTGGGTGCTATAGCCGTTATATACTGACAAGATGGCCCAAACGACCTCCTGAACTTTGGGCTCACATTTAGGTCACTTCCTGTTGGATTAGACATACAAGTCATGTGTCCCAGTCTTCAGGAAGACCTAAGCTTTACAGCAAAAGTGACAACACGTCGATACACCCACATTTGGCTGAACAGGCCTCAGTCATACACTCACAAAGTCTGCTTTTTACTCAAGCCTTGTGGCCTTCAGTGATCTTTAGCAAATTGTAGCTATTTGTTGTAATGTGAACAGAGTAATGGCTCCAAAATTGCATTGTATGATCTCTGATGGATACTAAATTGACCCCCAGTGGTTTGGCGCCCCTATGTTGGTGTTCCAAACTACCTCCTGAACTTTGGGCTTAAGTTTAGGTCACTTGCTGTTGGATTAGACATACAAGTCATGTGTCCTAGTCTTCAGGAAGACCTAAGCTTTACAGCAAAAGTGACAACAAGTCGATACACCCACATTTGGCTGAACAGGCCTCAGTCATACACTCACACCCACATTTGGCTGAACAGGCCTCAGTCATACACTCACAAAGTCTGCTTTTTAGTCAAGCCTTGTGGCCTTCAGTGATCTTTAGCAAATTGTAGCTATTCGTTATAATGTGGACAGAGTAATGGCTCCAAAATTGCATTGTATGATCTGTGAGTGATATTGATTTGAGTCCCAGTGGTTTGGGGCCCCTACGTTGGTGTTCCAAACTACCTCCTGAACTTTGGGCTCAAGTTTAGGTCACTTCCTGTTGGATTAGACATACAAGTCATGTGTCCAAGTCTTCAGGAAGACCTAAGCTTTACAGCAAAAGTGACAACAAGTTGATACACCCACATTTGGCTGAACAGGCCTTAGTCATACACTTACAAATTCTGGCTTTTAGTCAAGCCTTGTGACCTTCGGTGATCTTTAGCAAATTGTAGCTATTTATGATAATGTGAACAGAGTAATGGCTCCAAAATCACATTGTATGATCCATGCTGGATACTAAATTGACCCCCAGTGGTTTGGCGCCCCTACGTTGGTGTTCCAAAGTACCTCCTGAACTTTGGGCTTAAGTTTAGGTCACTTCCTGTTGGATTAGACATACAAGTCATGTGTCCTAGTCTTCAGGAAGACCTAAACTTTACAGCAAAAGTGACAATAAGTCGATACACCCACATTTGGCTGAACAGGCCTCAGTCATACACTCACAAATTCTGGCTTTTAGTCAAGCCTTGTGACCTTCGGTGATCTTCAGGAAATTGTAGCTTTTTATTATAATATGAACAGAGTAATGGCTCCAAAGTGGCATCCTATGATCTTAATGGTGAATTTGTGAGTCTTCTGTTCAAGTTAGACAGCATTTGGAGCTGGAATCATTTTTTCTTACATTAAAGGATCTTAAGGGTAGATGTTGGGTGCTATAGCCGTTATATACTGACAAGATGGCCCAAACGACCTCCTGAACTTTGGGCTCACATTTAGGTCACTTCCTGTTGGGACAGAAAGACAAGTCATGTGTCCCAGTCTTCAGGAAGACCTCAGCTTTACAGCAAAAGTGACAGGAAATCGATACACCCACATTTGGCTGAACAGGCCTCAGTCATACACTCACAAAGTCTGCTTTTTAGTCAAGCCTTGTGGCCTTCAGTGATCTTTAGCAAATTGTAGCTATTTGCTATAATGTGGACAGAGTAATGGCTCCAAAATTGCATTGTATGATCTGTGAGTGATATTGAATTGAGTCCCAGTGGTTTGGGGCCCCTACGTTGGTGTTCCAAACTACCTCCTGAACTTTGGGCTCAAGTTTAGGTCACTTCCTGTTGGATTAGACATACAAGTCATGTGTCCAAGTCTTCAGGAAGACCTAAGCTTTACAGCAAAAGTGACAACAAGTTGATACACCCACATTTGGCTGAACAGGCCTTAGTCATACACTTACAAATTCTGGCTTTTAGTCAAGCCTTGTGACCTTCGGTGATCTTTAGCAAATTGTAGCTATTTATGATAATGTGAACAGAGTAATGGCTCCAAAATCACATTGTATGATCCATGCTGGATACTAAATTGACCCCCAGTGGTTTGGCGCCCCTACGTTGGTGTTCCAAAGTACCTCCTGAACTTTGGGCTTAAGTTTAGGTCACTTCCTGTTGGATTAGACATACAAGTCATGTGTCCTAGTCTTCAGGAAGACCTAAGCTTTACAGCAAAAGTGACAATAAGTCGATACACCCACATTTGGCTGAACAGGCCTCAGTCATACACTCACAAATTCTGGCTTTTAGTCAAGCCTTGTGACCTTCGGTGATCTTTAGCAAATTGTAGCTATTACTATAAAGTGGCATCCTATGATCTTAATGGTGAATTTGTGAGTCTTCTGTTCAAGTTAGACAGCATTTGGAGCTGGAATCATTTTTTCTTACATTAAAGGATCTTAAGGGTAGATTTTGGGTGCTATAGCCGTTATATACTGACAAGATGGCCCAAACGACCTCCTGAACTTTGGGCTCACATTTAGGTCACTTCCTGTTGGGACAGAAAGACAAGTCATGTGTCCCAGTCTTCAGGAAGACCTAAGCTTTACAGCAAAAGTGACAGGAAGTCAATACACCGATATTTGGCTGAACAGGCCTCAGTCATACACTCACACCCACATTTGGCTGAACAGGCCTCAGTCATACACTCACAAAGTCTGCTTTTTAGTCAAGCCTTGTGGCTTTCAGTGATCTTTAGCAAATTGTAGCTATTCGTTATAATGTGGACAGAGTAATGGCTCCAAAATTGCATTGTATGATCTGTGAGTGATATTGAATTGAGTCCCAGTGGTTTGGGGCCCCTACGTTGGTGGTCCAAACTACCTCCTGAACTTTGGGCTCAAGTTTAGGTCACTTCCTGTTGGATTAGACATACAAGTCATGTGTCCAAGCCTTCAGGAAGACCTAAGCTTTACAGCAAAAGTGACAGGAAGTTGATACACCCACATTTGGCTGAACAGGCCTCAGTCATACACTCACAAAGTCTGCTTTTTAGTCAAGCCTTGTGGCCTTCAGTGATCTTTAGCAAATTGTAGGTATTTGTTATAATGTGGACAGAGTAATGGCTCCAAAATCATATTGTATGACCCATGCTGGATACTAAATTGACCCGCAGTGGTTTGGCGCCCCTACGTTGGTGTTCCAAACTACCTCCTGAACTTTGGGCTTAAGTTTAGGTCACTTCCTGTTGGATTAGACATACAAGTCATGTGTCCAAGTCTTCAGGAAGACCTAAGCTTTACAGCAAAAGTGACAGGAATTCGATACACCCACATTTGGCTGAACAGGCCTCAGTCATACACTCACAAATTCTGGCTTTTAGTCAAGCCTTGTGACCTTCGGTGATCTTCAGGAAATTGTAGCTTTTTATTATAATATGAACAGAGTAATGGCTCCAAAGTGGCATCCTATGATCTTAATGGTGAATTTGTGAGTCTTCTGTTCAAGTTAGACAGCATTTGGAGCTGGAATCATTTTTTCTTACATTAAAGGATCTTAAGGATAGATGTTGGGTGCTATAGCCGTTATATATTGACAAGATGGCCCAAACTACCTCCTGAACTTTGGGCTCACATTTAGGTCACTTCCTGTTGGGACAGAAAGACAAGTCATGTGTCCCAGTCTTCAGGAAGACCTAAGCTTTACAGCAAAAGTGACAGGAAGTCAATACACCCATATTTGGCTGAACAGGCCTCAGTCATAAACTCACACCCACATTTGGCTGAACAGGCCTCAGTCATACACTCACAAATTCTGGCTTTTAGTCAAGCCTTGTGACCTTCGGTGATCTTTAGCAAATTGTAGCTATTACTATAAAGTGGCATCCTATGATCTTAATGGTGAATTTGTGAGTCTTCTGTTCAAGTTAGACAGCATTTGGAGCTGGAATCATTTTTTCTTACGTTAAAGGATCTTAAGGGTAGATTTTGGGTGCTATAGCCGTTATATACTGACAAGATGGCCCAAACGACCTCCTGAACTTTGGGCTCACATTTAGGTCACTTCCTGTTGGGACAGAAAGACAAGTCATGTGTCCCAGTCTTCAGGAAGACCTAAGCTTTACAGCAAAAGTGACAGGAAGTAAATACACCGATATTTGGCTGAACAGGCCTCAGTCATACACTCACACCCACATTTGGCTGAACAGGCCTCAGTCATACACTCACAAAGTCTGCTTTTTAGTCAAGCCTTGTGGCCTTCAGTGATCTTTAGCAAATTGTAGCTATTCGTTATAATGTGGACAGAGTAATGGCTCCAAAATTGCATTGTATGATCTGTGAGTGATATTGAATTGAGTCCCAGTGGTTTGGGGCCCCTACGTTGGTGGTCCAAACTACCTCCTGAACTTTGGGCTTAAGTTTAGGTCACTTCCTGTTGGATTAGACATACAAGTCATGTGTCCAAGTCTTCAGGAAGACCTAAGCTTTACAGCAAAAGTGACAGGAAGTTGATACACCCACATTTGGCTGAACAGGCCTCAGTCATACACTCACAAAGTCTGCTTTTTAGTCAAGCCTTGTGGCCTTCAGTGATCTTTAGCAAATTGTAGCTATTTGTTATAATGTGGACAGAGTAATGGCTCCAAAATCATATTGTATGACCCATGCTGGATACTAAATTGACCCGCAGTGGTTTGGCGCCCCTACGTTGGTGTTCCAAACTACCTCCTGAACTTTGGGCTTAAGTTTAGGTCACTTCCTGTTGGATTAGACATACAAGTCATGTGTCCAAGTCTTCAGGAAGACCTAAGCTTTACAGCAAAAGTGACAGGAATTCGATACACCCACATTTGGCTGAACAGGCCTCAGTCATACACTCACAAATTCTGGCTTTTAGTCAAGCCTTGTGACCTTCGGTGATCTTCAGGAAATTGTAGCTTTTTATTATAATATGAACAGAGTAATGGCTCCAGAGTGGCATCCTATGATCTTAATGGTGAATTTGTGAGTCTTCTGTTCAAGTTAGACAGCATTTGGAGCTGGAATCATTTTTTCTTACATTAAAGGATCTTAAGGGTAGATGTTGGGTGCTATAGCCGTTATATACTGACAAGATGGCCCAAACGACCTCCTGAACTTTGGGCTCACATTTAGGTCACTTCCTGTTGGATTAGACATACAAGTCATGTGTCCCAGTCTTCAGGAAGACCTAAGCTTTACAGCAAAAGTGACAACACGTCGATACACCCACATTTGGCTGAACAGGCCTCAGTCATACACTCACAAAGTCTGCTTTTTACTCAAGCCTTGTGGCCTTCAGTGATCTTTAGCAAATTGTAGCTATTTGTTGTAATGTGAACAGAGTAATGGCTCCAAAATTGCATTGTATGATCTCTGTTGGATACTAAATTGACCCCCAGTGGTTTGGCGCCCCTATGTTGGTGTTCCAAACTACCTCCTGAACTTTGGGCTTAAGTTTAGGTCACTTGCTGTTGGATTAGACATACAAGTCATGTGTCCCAGTCTTCAGGAAGACCTCAGCTTTACAGCAAAAGTGACAGGAAATCGATACACCCACATTTGGCTGAACAGGCCTCAGTCATACACTCACACCCACATTTGGCTGAACAGGCCTCAGTCATACACTCACAAAGTCTGCTTTTTAGTCAAGCCTTGTGGCCTCAGTGATCTTTAGCAAATTGTAGCTATTTGCTATAATGTGGACAGAGTAATGTCTCCAAAATTGCATTGTATGATCTGTGAGTGATATTGAATTGAGTCCCAGTGGTTTGGGGCCCCTACGTTGGTGGTCCAAACTACCTCCTGAACTTTGGGCTCAAGTTTAGGTCACTTCCTGTTGGATTAGACATACAAGTCATGTGTCCAAGCCTTCAGGAAGACCTAAGCTTTACAGCAAAAGTGACAGGAAGTTGATACACCCACATTTGGCTGAACAGGCCTCAGTCATACACTCACAAAGTCTGCTTTTTAGTCAAGCCTTGTGGCCTTCAGTGATCTTTAGCAAATTGTAGGTATTTGTTATAATGTGGACAGAGTAATGGCTCCAAAATCATATTGTATGACCCATGCTGGATACTAAATTGACCCGCAGTGGTTTGGCGCCCCTACGTTGGTGTTCCAAACTACCTCCTGAACTTTGGGCTTAAGTTTAGGTCACTTCCTGTTGGATTAGACATACAAGTCATGTGTCCAAGTCTTCAGGAAGACCTAAGCTTTACAGCAAAAGTGACAGGAATTCGATACACCCACATTTGGCTGAACAGGCCTCAGTCATACACTCACAAATTCTGGCTTTTAGTCAAGCCTTGTGACCTTCGGTGATCTTCAGGAAATTGTAGCTTTTTATTATAATATGAACAGAGTAATGGCTCCAAAGTGGCATCCTATGATCTTAATGGTGAATTTGTGAGTCTTCTGTTCAAGTTAGACAGCATTTGGAGCTGGAATCATTTTTTCTTACATTAAAGGATCTTAAGGATAGATGTTGGGTGCTATAGCCGTTATATATTGACAAGATGGCCCAAACTACCTCCTGAACTTTGGGCTCACATTTAGGTCACTTCCTGTTGGGACAGAAAGACAAGTCATGTGTCCCAGTCTTCAGGAAGACCTAAGCTTTACAGCAAAAGTGACAGGAAGTCAATACACCCATATTTGGCTGAACAGGCCTCAGTCATAAACTCACACCCACATTTGGCTGAACAGGCCTCAGTCATACACTCACAAATTCTGGCTTTTAGTCAAGCCTTGTGACCTTCGGTGATCTTTAGCAAATTGTAGCTATTACTATAAAGTGGCATCCTATGATCTTAATGGTGAATTTGTGAGTCTTCTGTTCAAGTTAGACAGCATTTGGAGCTGGAATCATTTTTTCTTACGTTAAAGGATCTTAAGGGTAGATTTTGGGTGCTATAGCCGTTATATACTGACAAGATGGCCCAAACGACCTCCTGAACTTTGGGCTCACATTTAGGTCACTTCCTGTTGGGACAGAAAGACAAGTCATGTGTCCCAGTCTTCAGGAAGACCTAAGCTTTACAGCAAAAGTGACAGGAAGTAAATACACCGATATTTGGCTGAACAGGCCTCAGTCATACACTCACACCCACATTTGGCTGAACAGGCCTCAGTCATACACTCACAAAGTCTGCTTTTTAGTCAAGCCTTGTGGCCTTCAGTGATCTTTAGCAAATTGTAGCTATTCGTTATAATGTGGACAGAGTAATGGCTCCAAAATTGCATTGTATGATCTGTGAGTGATATTGAATTGAGTCCCAGTGGTTTGGGGCCCCTACGTTGGTGGTCCAAACTACCTCCTGAACTTTGGGCTTAAGTTTAGGTCACTTCCTGTTGGATTAGACATACAAGTCATGTGTCCAAGTCTTCAGGAAGACCTAAGCTTTACAGCAAAAGTGACAGGAAGTTGATACACCCACATTTGGCTGAACAGGCCTCAGTCATACACTCACAAAGTCTGCTTTTTAGTCAAGCCTTGTGGCCTTCAGTGATCTTTAGCAAATTGTAGCTATTTGTTATAATGTGGACAGAGTAATGGCTCCAAAATCATATTGTATGACCCATGCTGGATACTAAATTGACCCGCAGTGGTTTGGCGCCCCTACGTTGGTGTTTCAAACTACCTCCTGAACTTTGGGCTTAAGTTTAGGTCACTTCCTGTTGGATTAGACATACAAGTCATGTGTCCAAGTCTTCAGGAAGACCTAAGCTTTACAGCAAAAGTGACAGGAATTCGATACACCCACATTTGGCTGAACAGGCCTCAGTCATACACTCACAAATTCTGGCTTTTAGTCAAGCCTTGTGACCTTCGGTGATCTTCAGGAAATTGTAGCTTTTTATTATAATATGAACAGAGTAATGGCTCCAGAGTGGCATCCTATGATCTTAATGGTGAATTTGTGAGTCTTCTGTTCAAGTTAGACAGCATTTGGAGCTGGAATCATTTTTTCTTACATTAAAGGATCTTAAGGGTAGATGTTGGGTGCTATAGCCGTTATATACTGACAAGATGGCCCAAACGACCTCCTGAACTTTGGGCTCACATTTAGGTCACTTCCTGTTGGATTAGACATACAAGTCATGTGTCCCAGTCTTCAGGAAGACCTAAGCTTTACAGCAAAAGTGACAACACGTCGATACACCCACATTTGGCTGAACAGGCCTCAGTCATACACTCACAAAGTCTGCTTTTTACTCAAGCCTTGTGGCCTTCAGTGATCTTTAGCAAATTGTAGCTATTTGTTGTAATGTGAACAGAGTAATGGCTCCAAAATTGCATTGTATGATCTCTGTTGGATACTAAATTGACCCCCAGTGGTTTGGCGCCCCTATGTTGGTGTTCCAAACTACCTCCTGAACTTTGGGCTTAAGTTTAGGTCACTTGCTGTTGGATTAGACATACAAGTCATGTGTCCTAGTCTTCAGGAAGACCTAAGCTTTACAGCAAAAGTGACAACAAGTCGATACACCCACATTTGGCTGAACAGGCGTAAGTCATACACTCACACCCACATTTGGCTGAACAGGCCTCAGTCATACACTCACAAAGTCTGCTTTTTAGTCAAGCCTTGTGGCCTTCAGTGATCTTTAGCAAATTGTAGCTATTCGTTATAATGTGGACAGAGTAATGGCTCCAAAATTGCATTGTATGATCTGTGAGTGATATTGAATTGAGTCCCAGTGGTTTGGGGCCCCTACGTTGGTGGTCCAAACTACCTCCTGAACTTTGGGCTCAAGTTTAGGTCACTTCCTGTTGGATTAGACATACAAGTCATGTGTCCAAGTCTTCAGGAAGACCTAAGCTTTACCGCAAAAGTGACAGGAAGTTGATACACCCACATTTGGCTGAACAGGCCTCAGTCATACACTCACAAAGTCTGCTTTTTAGTCAAGCCTTGTGGCCTTCAGTGATCTTTAGCAAATTGTAGCTATTTGTTATAATGTGAACAGAGTAATGGCTCCAAAATCATATTGTATGACCCATGCTGGATACTAAATTGACCCGCAGTGGTTTGGCGCCCCTACGTTGGTGTTCCAAACTACCTCCTGAACTTTGGGCTTAAGTTTAGGTCACTTCCTGTTGGATTAGACATACAAGTCATGTGTCCAAGTCTTCAGGAAGACCTAAGCTTTACAGCAAAAGTGACAGGAATTCGATACACCCACATTTGGCTGAACAGGCCTCAGTCGTACACTCACAAATTATGGCTTTTAGTCAAGCCTTGTGACCTTCGGTGATCTTTAGCAAATTGTAGCTATTACTATAAAGTGGCATCCTATGATCTTAATGGTGAATTTGTGAGTCTTCTGTTCAAGTTAGACAGCATTTGGAGCTGGAATCATTTTTTCTTACATTAAAGGATCTTAAGGGTAGATGTTGGGTGCTATAGCCGTTATATACTGACAAGATGGCCCAAACGACCTCCTGAACTTTGGGCTCACATTTAGGTCACTTCCTGTTGGGACAGAAAGACAAGTCATGTGTCCCAGTCTTCAGGAAGACCTCAGCTTTACAGCAAAAGTGACAGGAAATCGATACACCCACATTTGGCTGAACAGGCCTCAGTCATACACTCACACCCACATTTGGCTGAACAGGCCTCAGTCATACACTCACAAAGTCTGCTTTTTAGTCAAGCCGTGTGGCCTTCAGTGATCTTTAGCAAATTGTAGCTATTTGCTATAATGTGGACAGAGTAATGTCTCCAAAATTGCATTGTATGATCTGTGAGTGATATTGAATTGAGTCCCAGTGGTTTGGGGCCCCTACGTTGGTGTTCCAAACTACCTCCTGAACTTTGGGCTCAAGTTTAGGTCACTTCCTGTTGGATTAGACATACAAGTCATGTGTCCAAGTCTTCAGGAAGACCTAAGCTTTACAGCAAAAGTGACAACAAGTTGATACACCCACATTTGGCTGAACAGGCCTTAGTCATACACTTACAAATTCTGGCTTTTAGTCAAGCCTTGTGACCTTCGGTGATCTTTAGCAAATTGTAGCTATTTATGATAATGTGAACAGAGTAATGGCTCCAAAATCACATTGTATGATCCATGCTGGATACTAAATTGACCCCCAGTGGTTTGGCGCCCCTACGTTGGTGTTCCAAAGTACCTCCTGAACTTTGGGCTTAAGTTTAGGTCACTTCCTGTTGGATTAGACATACAAGTCATGTGTCCTAGTCTTCAGGAAGACCTAAGCTTTACAGCAAAAGTGACAATAAGTCGATACACCCACATTTGGCTGAACAGGCCTCAGTCATACACTCACAAATTCTGGCTTTTAGTCAAGCCTTTTGACCTTCGGTGATCTTTAGCAAATTGTAGCTATTACTATAAAGTGGCATCCTATGATCTTAATGGTGAATTTGTGAGTCCTCTGTTCAAGTTAGACAGCATTTGGAGCTGGAATCATTTTTTCTTACATTAAAGGATCTTAAGGGTAGATGTTGGGTGCTATAGCCGTTATATACTGACAAGATGGCCCAAACAACCTCCTGAACTTTGGGCTCACATTTAGGTCACTTCCTGTTGGGACAGAAAGACAAGTCATGTGTCACAGTCTTCAGGAAGACCTCAGCTTTACAGCAAAAGTGACAGGAAGTCGATACACCCACATTTGGCTGAAAAGGCCTCAGTCATACACTCACACCCACATTTGGCTGAACAGGCCTCAGTCATACACTCACAAAGTCTGCTTTTTAGTCAAGCCTTGTGGCCTTCAGTGATCTTTAGCAAATTGTAGCTATTTGTTATAATGTGGACAGAGTAATGGCTCCAAAATTGCATTGTATGATCTGTGAGTGATATTGAATTGAGTCCCAGTGGTGTGGGGCCCCTACGTTGGTGGTCCAAACTACCTCCTGAAATTTGGGCTTAAGTTTAGGTCACTTCCTGTTGGATTAGACATACAAGTCATGTGTCCTAGTCTTCAGGAAGACCTAAGCTTTACAGCAAAAGTGACAGCAAGTCGATACACCCACATTTGGCTGAACAGGCCTCAGTCATACACTCACAAATTCTGGATTTTAGTCAAGCCTTGTGACCTTCGGTGATCTTTAGCAAATTGTAGCTATTTATTATAATGTGAACAGAGTAATGGCTCCAAAGTGGCATCCTATGATCTTAATGGTGAATTCGTGAGTCTTCTGTTCAAGTGAGACAGCATTTGGAGCTGGAATCATTTTTTCTTACATTAAAGGATCTTAAGGGTAGATGTTGGGTGCTATAGCCGTTATATACTGACAAGATGGCCCAAACGACCTCCTGAAATTTGGGCTCACATTTAGGTCACTTCCTGTTGGGACAGAAAGACAAGTCATGTGTCCCAGTCTTCAGGAAGACCTAAGCTTTACAGCAAAAGTGACAGGAAGTCGATACACCCACATTTGGCTGAACAGGCCTCAGTCATACACTCACACCCACATTTGGCTGAACAGGCCTCAGTCATACACTTACAAAGTCTGCTTTTTAGTCAAGCCTTGTGACCTTCGGTGATCTTTAGCAAATTGTAGCTATTTGTTATAATGTGAACAGAGTAATGGCTCCAAAATCACATTGTATGATCCGTGCTGGATACTAAATTGACCCCCAGTGGTTTGGCGCCCCTACGTTGGTGTTCCAAACTACCTCCTGAACTTTGGGCTTAAGTTTAGGTCACTTCCTGTTGGATTAGACATACAAGTCATGTGTCCTAGTCTTCAGGAAGACCTAAGCTTTACAGCAAAAGTGACAGCAAGGCGATACACCCACATTTGGCTGAACAGGCCTCAGTCATACACTCACAAATTCTGGCTTTTAGTCAAGCCTTGTGACCTTCGGTGATCTTTAGCAAATTGTTGCTATTTGTTATAATGTGAAGAGAGTAATGGCTCCAAAATCACATTGTATGATCCGTGCTGGATACTAAATTGACCCCCAGTGGTTTGGCGCCCCTACGTTGGTGTTCCAAACTACCTCCTGAACTTTGGGCTTAAGTTTAGGTCACTTCCTGTTGGATTAGACATACAAGTCATGTGTCCTAGTCTTCAGGAAGACCTAAGCTTTACAGCAAAAGTGACAGGAATTCGATACACCTACATTTGGCTGAACAGGCCTCAGTCATACACTCACACCCATATTTGGCTGAACAGGCCTCAGTCATACACTCACAAAGTCTGCTTTTTAGTCAAGCCTTGTGACCTTCAGTGATCTTTAGCAAATTGTAGCTGTTTGTTATAATGTGAACAGAGTAATGGCTCCAAAATTGCATTGTATGATCTGTGTGGGATACTGAATTGAGTCCCAGTGGTTGGGCAGTGGCAATGTGCACATCACTGTTAAAGAACAGGTCTGCAGTGAGGACATCGAACTGTTAGCGGTCAGCATGAGGCCGTACTACCTCCCGAGGGAGTTCACACAGGTGATTGTCTTCGCTGTGTATACCCCCCCCCCTCTGCTAATGCTGATGCAGCTTGTGATGTTCTCCACTCAATCACAAGCTCATTGCAGACACGGCACCCACAGGCCCTCTTCCTCATCTCTGGAGACTTTTATCGTGCCTGTCTGTCCTCCACCCCGCCCACATTCAAACAATATGCCTAAGCTTTACAGCAAAAGTGACAGCAAGTCAATACACCCATATCTGGCTGAACAGGCCTCAGTCATACACTCACAAAGCCTGCCTTTTAGTCAAGCCTTGTGACCTTTGGTGATCTTTAGCAAATTGTAGCTAAATATTATAATGTGAACAGAGTAATGGCTCCAAAATCGCATCCTATGATCTTAATGGGATACTGAATTGAGTCCCAGTGGTTTGGGTCCCCTACATGGCCCCTGAAAAGACCTAGGCCAGGGAAGGTCCTAGAATGTTGTGCTTTAGTATTAAACATGAAAGAGTGTTTGTGAGTCTTCTGTTCAAGTTTGACAGCATTTGGAGCTAAAATCATTTTTTCTCACATTAAAGAATCTTAAGGGTAGATGTTGGGTGCTATAGCCTTTATATACTGAGAAGCTGGTTTTACTGGTCAAATTGAGGTCATTTCCTGAGAGTAAAGCAACTCATCGGTCAACATCTACACCAAGACTTTATTAGGAAATCATTATGATATATCCATCACACAAGCCTGGGGTAAATATGTGGAAAAACCACCGCCCTGTTCTCTGGCTTCATGATTAGGCCCCATATGTAAAAAACCTCTGTAGCTCAAGCTTTTGAGCATGAAAATATTAACATTTCTGCTTAAACTCTGCTTTACCTTCCCCCACCCCCCTCCTCTCTGTGACGTGTGGTCTTTAACAAGTCTGCTCTGATTGGCTGCTGTTAATCACTGTGGAGCTCCTTTCCCGTGTTTGAGTCACATGCCCCCTTTAAAGGTCCTTTTTTGCGGATTTGCCTGCTTCCATCTCCAGGTAAAAATTAAGTTGCTAATTGTACCCAACTACTTTCTGTTTCTTTTTTGCTGAAGGGTTATTTTGTGTGAAATTTCAGAGCTAGACTTGGAGGAGGTTGAGTTGAAAGTTGTACAGTTGAAACTGTCCATTTTTTCTGTATAATGATAAGCGGACACCCACTTTTACTGTAAAGTATCCTCTACTGTAAAAACTCAAACGGAATTTATTGTGCTGTTTTGTATCCCCAACTTTGGTATAATAATGCCGTGGGAAGCATGGACCCAACTTACTGTATAGTGGTCTATTTATATTTAACATGAGACAGAATAAATGAATAAATAAAACAGTTAAAGCCGTCCATTTTTTCTGTATAATGATAGGCAGACACCCACTTTTACTGTAAAATATCCTCTACTGTAAAAACTCAAATGCAATTTATTGTGTTGTTTTGTATAACCCAACTTTGGTATAATAATGCTGTGGGAAGCATGCACCCAACTTACTCTATAGTGGTCTATTTATATTTAACACAAGGAAAAAAAATTATAAAATTAGATATGTAAATGTGTAATTTGACAAAGAGGTGAACGTTGTTTATGTACATGGTACTGCAAGGTAATAAACATTTCTTATAGTATCTGCTTTTTTTCCTCAAGCTGATTAACCCACACTTATTTCAACCTGGTTAAACAGAGCTATTTTTTTTTTTTACATTTTGTTATGCACTATACCCTCACCCAACCCTTTTATTTTACAGTGCAACCCATAAAGTGTGCCAGAAGCTGCAGCCCATCCCCACAAATCTAAGTATGTCAGCTTGATGTTAGCCATTTGTGGCACAAGTTCAGTAACTCACGATTAAATCATTTTTTTTCATGAATTGCACCAGTTCACAATTTAAGTCATCTCATTGCAACACACATGGTATGTTTAATAAGTTAAATTGATCTAATCATGTTCTGTATTGTATCAACAGAAACATCAGGTCGTTTATGAGGAAGGGTGGGGAGCCTTGGTACGAAGAGAACGACGTCATGGCGGAGAAGAAGCCTGTGAGTATATTCAAATATGTATGCAAAATACATCGAGTGCAAGTCTCTGTCTCATGGTTTATCTGACGCTGTTAAGGAAACACAACTGTAAACAACTGTAAACACTTAGCCCATGTAACTAATCAAGTGGCAGACTATGTATAAGTAGAACATTTTACAGTAATTTTTACATTTTTTTAGAAAGAGTAAAAACCCTATTTCTGTCATGGAGTGATGGCCCGTGGTGTAGCTTGACCCATTCTGATATTTGAGCTGGAGAAAACTACCCATTGTCTATGTATAAGCACCTTTAATACAAAATTCAGAGTGCAAATTCCATGATATGTCTTTCCAAGCACAAGTCCCAGAAGAAGGATGTGTCAGAGAATGATGTCCGCAACCCTGATGGGAAGCGCCATGAGAAAGACGAGGTGAGAGTACCCTCAGTGCGGTGAATGTAGTGTAGTGGTTCTGAATCCAGGTCTTCACTGCCCACAGCACCGCTTATGTTTTGTTTTCCTGCACAATCAAACAAACAAAAAAATTTTCGACAATCAGTGACTATGTCAGGTACGTTCTCTTAGCCAGCACTAGTCTGCTTGATCTTGACTGGCTAAAGAAAGCTGATTTAACTAATCAAGTGGCAGAGTATGTAGAAGTAGAAAATCTAAAGTGCCGTTGTTGTCGGGGAACAGAACCAGTGATTTAGTTAAACAATTCATTGTGTGGTAGCCTGAACCCTTTAAATGTGCTGACGGTGAAAACTTGAGCCATAAGAGTAAAAAACCCAATTTCTGTCTGTGTGTACCTTGAATTAAAAAAACCTCATGATTTATCTTTAGCAGCTGTGTCACTGTGGTGAAACAATGGTGAGTGTTTGTAAGCAGGCTTTAGTGCAGTGTACATGAATTACAGTTATGCTTAAACCCAATGTCTGTCTATGTATCCCTTGAATTAAAAAAAATCACATAATGTGTCTGAACGAGCAGCCTCCCCCACCGTATACGAGGTCAACTGGATCCATGGAACATGGTGTGAGGACCAGTGGTGACGGAGAGGTGAGTGGTAGTAAACTGATTTTAATGTTGTGTACATGAATTGGTTACACACTAACTCACACACACTTACACCATATAAGTTAAAATCATGCAGAAGTCATGGTTCATGTTTTGTCATATGAGGACATGGATTACCAGTGAAAAGTAGCGTTATTATTCTGAAAGCTTTGAATGTGTTGATGAAAGCTTGACCCATTCTGACATTTGAGCAGGGGAAAACTACCGATTTTCTCTGTGTAAGGACCTTAAATACAAAATTCACAGTGCAAATTCCATGATATGTCTTTTCAAGCACAAGTTTCATGGACTTGTGCTTGAAAAGACATATCATGGAATTTGCACTGTGAATTTTGTGTCCCTTGATTTAAAAAACCTCATGATTTATCTTTAGCAGCTGTGTCACTGTGGTGAAACAATGGTGAGTGTTTGTAAGCAGGCTTTAGTGCAGTGTACATGAATTACAGTTATGCTTAAACCCAATGTCTGTCTATGTATCCCTTGAATTAAAAAAAATCACATAATGTGTCTGAACGAGCAGCCTTCCCCACTGTATACGAGGTCAACTGGATCCATGGAACATGGTGTGAGGACCAGTGGTGACGGAGAGGTGAGTGGTAGTAAACTGATTTTAATGTTGTGTACATGAATTGGTTACACACTAACTCACACACACTTACACCATATAAGTTAAAATCATGCAGAAGTCATGGTTCATGTTTTGTCATATGAGGACATGGATTACCAGTGAAAAGTAGCGTTATTATTCTGAAAGCTTTGAATGTGTTGATGAAAGCTTGACCCATTCTGACATTTGAGCAGGGGAAAACTACCGATTTTCTCTGTGTAAGGACCTTAAATACAAAATTCACAGTGCAAATTCCATGATATGTCTTTTCAAGCACAAGTTTCATGGACTTGTGCTTGAAAGACATATCATGGAATTTGCACTGTGAATTTTGTGTGTCCCTTGATTTAAAAAACCTCATGATTTATCTTTAGGAGCTGTGTCACTCAGAAAGAAAAGTCAGAAGAGATTGGAGCCATTGAACATGATGCGACAGCCTGTTGTGAAGCAATGGTGAGTGTTTGTAAGCAGGCTTTAGTGCAGTGTACATGAATTACAGTTATGCTTAAACCCAATGTCTATGTATCCCTTGAATTAAAAAAATCATATAATGTGTCTGAACGAGCAGTTTTCCCCATCAGAAAAGAAGTGTACCGGATCCATTGAACATGGTGTTGAGGCCCGGTGGTGACGGAGAGGTGAGTGGTAGTAAATTGATTTTAATGTTGTGTACATGAATTGGTTACACAGTAAATCACACACACTTACACCATATAAGTTAAAATCATGCAGAAGTCCTGGTTCATGTTTTGTCATATAAGGACATGGATTACCCGGGAAAAGTAGCGTTACTATTCTGAAAGCTACCCATTTTACCTTAAATACAAAATTCACAGTGCAAATTCCATGATATGATAAATGATAAGTGAATGATAAGTCCATGAAGAAGGATGTTGAGGAGATTGATGTCTTCATCCTTGATGCAAGTTTCACCTTTGTGTTACAGCCAAAAAAGAATAAAGACTGAGTTACAAAGGAGGACGAGGACATCCAACTGTCACATTGTTTATGAAGAGCAGAATGTTCGTGAGGTCTGCTGAATTTCAGGAAGAAAACACTGTTTTTGTTTAAATTTCTTTCTTCAATGTTCACATAATATTCAGACATTTTGAATGTGTCTGTTTACTATAAAAGACTGAGTTACAAGGAGGAGGAGGACATCCAACTGTCACATTGTTTAGTAAGAGCAGAGTTTTCTTGAGGTCTACTGTATTTCAGGAAGAAAACAATGTTTTTGTTGAAACTTCTGTATTCAATGTTCACATAAAATTGAGATATTTTGAATTTGTGTCTTTTTAATATAAAGGACTGAGTTACAAAGGAGGAGGAGGACACCCAAATGTGACATGGTTGAGGACAATCAGAGTCTTCTTGAGGTTGTGCTTCAGTATTTTGAATAGTTGGGTCCCTGTGAGTCTTCTGTTCAAGTTTAGGCCATTTGGAGCTGAAATCAATGTTTTTTACATTATAGGATCTTAAGGATAGATGCTGGGTGCTGTAGCCTTTATATACTGAGAAGTTGGTCCAAATGACCTTCTGAAATTTGGGGTCAAATTTAGGTGACTTCCTGTTGTGGTAGACAGGCAAATCACGGATCCTAGTGTTCAGGTATACCTCAGCTTTACAGCAAAAGTGACAGCAAGTCAATCTACCCATATTTGTTTGAATTGGCCGGAGCTCAAATCAGTGTTTTCTACATTAAAGTATCTTAAGTGTAGATGTTGGGTGTTTTAGCCTTAATATACTGAGATGTTGGGTGTGACCCAACATCTACATACACGCCCCTTGTACTCGTGAATAGTGTCCATATGGAGATGTTGGGTCACATGCCATCACCCTACGGGGATGTTGGGCTTCATAGGCCCCTTGCACTCGTGAATAGGGTCCATATGGAGATGTTGGGTCACACGCAATTACTATACTGAGATGTTGGGCATCATACTGAGATATTGGGTGTGACCCAACATCTACCTACAAGCCCCTTGCACTCGTGAATAGTGTCCATACGGAGATGTTGGGTCACATGCCATCACCCTACGGGGATGTTGGGCTTCATAGGCCCCTTGCACTCGTAAATAGGGTCCATATGGAGATGTTGGGTCACACGCAATGACTATACTGAGATGTTGGGCATCATACTGAGATGTTGGGTGTGACCCAACATCTACCTACAAGCCCCTTGCACTCGTGAATAGGGTCCATATGGAGATGTTGGGTCACACGCAATGATTATACCGAGATGTTGGGCATCATACTGAGATATTGGGTGTGACCCAACATCTACCTGCAAGCCCCTTGCACTCGTGAATAGTGTCCATACGGAGATGTTGGGTCACATGCCATCACCCTACGGGGATGTTGGGCTTCATAGGCCCCTTGCACTCGTGAATAGGGTCCATATGGAGATGTTGGGTCACACGCAATGACTATACTGAGATGTTGGGCATCATACTGAGATATTGGGTGTGACCCAACATCTACCTACAAGCCCCTTGCACTCGTGAATAGGGTCCATATGGAGATGTTGGGTCACACGCAATGACTATACTGAGATGTTGGGCATCATACTGAGATATTGGGTGTGACCCAACATCTACCTACAAGCCCCTTGCACTCGTGAATAGTGTCCATACAGAGATGTTGGGTCACATGCCATCACCCTACGGGGATGTTGGACTTCATAGGCCCCTTGCACTCGTGAATAGGGTCCATATGGAGATGTTGGGTCACACGCAATGACTATACTGAGATGTTGGGCATCATACTGAGATATTGGGTGTGACCCAACATCTACCTACAAGCCCCTTGCACTCGTGAATAGGGTCCATATGGAGATGTTGGGTCACACGCAATGACTATACTGAGATGTTGGACGTTATGCTGAGATGTTGGGTGTGACCCAACATCTACCTACAGGCCCCTAAGTACCTAAATTGTCAAACCTGCAACAGTTTGTGTTTACACAAGGCAATAATTGATAAGACACATCTTGATTACCCACAAGGAAAGAGCTGGTGGAATGCTACATGATGGTGGTGGCAAAGCAACATGGTGAGGCCAGTGATCTGCAGCATCCTACTTGACTGAACACACGGGAGGACTGAGTAAGGCCCAAGACATCCAAGACCTTATTTAAGTGCACACAAGGCACTGCCGACCTTGACTGAAGTTGGATGTTGAATAAAGGTGGCTCTTGAGTGAACAGAAGGCAGATGAAACCAGGCACACAACAACATGGCCGTCAGCCAATATGAAGTTACCAAAGGCCCAATATGGTAATAACCAACTTGGCTGTAGTTGGGTTTTGGGATGGATGCATACCAAAGTTGGGTCTTGCCACCCAACTTGATTGATCAATTGCCAAGACGTCCAAGACCCAATTTAAGTGCACAAGGCACGGCAGAATTTGACTGAAGTTGGATGTTGACTAAAGTTGGCTCTTGAGTGAACAGAAGGCAGATGTAACCGTGCCCAGGACAACATTGCCAACAGCCAATATGAACTTACCAAAGGCCCAATATGGTAAGACCCAACTTGGCTGCAGTTGGGTCTTGGGTTGGATGCAAACTAAAAGTTGAGTCTTGCCACCCAAATTGATTGATTAAATAACAGGACATCCGCCTTTCACAGTCAGACTATTCCTGAGGTTGTGCCTCAGTATTCTGAATGGTTGAGTCTCTGTGAGTCTTTTTTTCAAGTTTGACAGCATTTGGAGCTGAAATCAATGACTTCCTGTTGAGGTAGACAGGCAAATCATGACTCCTGGTTTTCAGTTAGAGCTAAGCTTTACAACAAAAGTGACAGCAGGTTGATATACCCATATTTGTGTGAATGGGTGGTATCTAAAATCAGTGTTTTCTACATTAAAGAATCTTAAGTGTGGATGTTGGGTGTTTTAGCCTTTATATACTGACATGTAGGGTGTAACCCAACCCAACAGTCATGTTAGGAAATTTAGGGTCATATACAGATATAATGGTCCTATACAGAAAAGTTGGGCTCGCCTGTAATTGGTCAGAACAAAAATAATGGGTTAGTGATTGAGGTGCTGATAATGAGATGTGGGGTTCCGTTTTAATGGAGATGTTGGGTGTCAATCAAAACTACAGCGCCCCCTTTAAAAGTCCTCCAGTACTGCAAGCATTTCAACTTTTTACAGGAGCGTCGTAGAAAGACGCCGCCGAAGAAAGAAATGTTCAGAAAAATCCCAGGATTCCAAATATGTAATGGAAAAAAATGTAGCACCACGGGAAAGGGGTGAAAAATGACTCCGAAGGGAGACCCCCGTAAAAATCCATTTTATAGGTACT